>NC_091286.1:305803450-306408093 GCF_032444005.1 Ranitomeya imitator
GTGCTAGTTAGAAGCTAATGACAGCTGCCAGAATACTCACTGCTCTCCACACCGACACTATATGAGTGGAGAGCAGTGAATATTTATTGCTCCTTAACAGAGGGTACAGTGTTAGCTGCTGCAGCAGGCTTCCTGCAGCTGCCGGGTGTTCATGTGTGTCCGCTACTAAAGGGAATGACTATTCACTGCATTCCACACCAATAGAAGTGGAGAACAGTGAATATTCATTGCCTTAAGTAGCGGGCACACGCGAGCACCCTGCAGCTGCAGGAAGCTGCTGTGGCTAACAGCGTGTCCACTGTTAAAGAGAAATTAATATTTACTGCCCTCCACGCTCATGGGTGTGGAATGCAGTGAATATTAATTTCTCTTTAGCAGTGGGCACAGGAGTTTGTCAAAGCTGCTGGCTCCTGCCTCCTGTGTCCCGCTGCTCCACAGCTGCCACTCCCCCATCTCTCCATCCACAGCCAGAGCAGGTACATCTGGACTATAACACGCACCCCCTATTTTCCTTCACCTTTGTGGAGTAAAAAAACTGTGTATGGTATTTTCTGCATCAAACCTGCAAGTCAAAAATACTCAACGTGTGCATGACACTTCAGGATCATTATTCACTTTATGGGCATTAGGTTTTGTGACAAATCTGCACAGAAAAAGTGACAAAAACGTGCCAAATCTGCAAGATGTGCACACAGCCAAAATTTGTAACTATTTTTTTAAGGGTTATATAACAATGAAATATACCCAAGAATATGTAATACCCTATGGATGAGCAATATAATACCAATACATTTTTAACAAATGTTTTGAGGCTTATATAGCAACTAGGGTTGAGCAAAACGGATCGGACAAATTAAAAAATTGCCGACTTTCGGCAAAGTCGGGTTTCGTGAAACCCGACTCGATCCTAGTATGGGATCGGCCAAGAGGTCGGAGATCAGCACGCCAAAGTCGCGTTTCTTATGACGTTTTCAGTGCCATTTTTCAGCCAATGAAGGAGGATGCAGAGTGTGGGCAGCGTGTGTTAGGGGTCGAGTTCCTGCCTCTGCACAGGGGGAATCTCGGGCCACCTCCGTTGCGATCTCCCATTTTTCTCCTGCCGCAGTGGAACCTGCTCAGCGGAGACGTCGATCCCAGCGTCTCGCTCAGTCTGACTCTGTGCTAAGAGTTACTGCTGCATTTCCAGCTTCTGCCATTGAAGTCTGTGCTGGGCAGCGGCGAGCAGACGCTTCTGGGACTAAGTCCTGCTTTTCACGTTCTGAGCATGCCCAGAGTAAGATCTCTCAGGGGAGATCGAGGGTCACATGATCTGATACTGCAGCTAGGTCATTGGTCCTTCTTGGAAGGTCCTTGTAGGTGCTAGGACTAAGTCTTGCTTTGCACTCTGAGCATGCCCAGGGCAAGATCTCTCAGTGGAGATCTGGGGTCACATGCTTAGGTACTGCAGCAACTCCATTGGTCCTTCTTTGAAGGTCCTAAACGTGCTGCAACTATTTAAGGCTTGCATGGCCGCACGGCCATGCGCTGGTATTGACTTGGTAATGTGTGTGTGTAGATGGATGTATGTCGATGGATGAAAGCTCCTAAATCATTCCCATTCCTAGTGTTGTTGACTGTTCACGAATGATGGAAGCTATCTAGTGCCCGTCCAAGCCATCAGCACGTTACACACATTACAGCGTCTAATTGCTGTGACCGCCAGTGCGGCGCCATGCACTTTCTCTGCGCTTTCCTGACCCAAGCCTGGGTGGTTAGTGGCGTCCGCCAGTGCAGCACCGCACGCACTCTCGTGCTTCCTAAAAACTATTATTTCTGTCTCTCTGACACCCCATTAGCAGTGTTGAGCGCATGAGGTCTTTACAAACTCAAATCCTGAGTCTTGGGATTGAGTTCTGAGACTCCTTGCTTGCGCTCTTGGTGCGGTACCACGGCCCTGTGACGCAACTGGGTTCGCTTCCTTCACACAGGGTGAAGTTAACCCATGTGTGTATTCACATTGTACTGCCATATCGTCCGTCTCTACTAGCAGCAGGGTTTTCACCTGCACGGTGGACCTCGGACTGCGAACGCACCTAATACTATTACATCTTAAACTTGGTGCGTTCCGCCAGTCCTAACAGTGTGATGACATAGGTCTTGGTCCCCACCATCTTAGAGAAGGGCATGACAGTGATTGGCTTACTTTCTGTGGTGTCACAGGGGCTATAAAGGGGCGTGCACGCTGACCGCCATCTTACTTCTGCCGATCGCAGCATAGGGAGAGCTTGAAGCTGCATCAGAAGAAGGGATACAGTTAGGAAGGGAAGATTCAGCCCCAAAACTGCTTGTGCTGTAGCGATTTCCACTGTCCAACTCCACTTTTTCTTTGCAGGGACAGTGGAGTTTATATTTTTGTGCATCAGCTCTGTAGCTTATTAGGCTGCCTTATAAGGCTCCCTGATAGCTTTTGCTCCTTTTGCTCCTTTCTGCACAGATATCTTGTTTATTTGTCCACACTTTTGTGTGCAGCAGTCCTTTTTATTGCTGCCATACTTGTCCTGAGATCATTGTAGGGAGATTGAAATTGTACTACAGCCCTTGTATTTTTTTATATATCTTCCAGCCACGTTATGCCACTTACATTGTGTAGTGTGATACACTGGGCCTGAGTTTTGGTGCTGTCTCCCCCCCATAAAAGGGAGATTTAAATTGGCACTAAGTGGATCTATGTCAGTTCTGTTAGTTTATCATATATCTTTTAGCCACGTTCTGCCACTTACATTGTGTAGTGTAATACACTGGGCCTGAGTTTTGTTGCAGTCTCCCCCCCAAAAAAGGGAGATTTAAATTGGCACTAAGTGGATCTACGTCAGTTCTGTTAGTTTGTCGTATATCTTCCAGCCACGTTCTGCCACTTACATTGTGTAGTGTAATACACTGGGCCTGAGTTTTGGTGCAGTCTCCCCCCCAAAAAAGGGAGATTTAAATTGGCACTAAGTGGATCTACGTCAGTTCTGCTAGTTTGTCGTATATTTTCCAGCCACGTTCTGCCACTTACATTGTGTAGTGTAATACACTGGGCCTGAGTTTTGGTGCAGTCTCCCCCCAAAAAAAGGGAAATTTAAATTGGCACTAAGTGGATCTACATCAGTTCTGTTAGTTTGTCGTATATCTTCCAGCCACGTTCCGCCACTTACATTGTGTAGTGTAATACACTGGGCCTGAGTTTTGGTGCAGTCTCCCACCCAAAAAAGGGAGATTTAAATTCTCAACAAGTTTATGTACACCTTTAACCTTGTTTTACAGTACCATATAACGGTTGTTATTTTGGTCAGATTTTTCCAAAAATGAGGAAGTCTGGTGGAAGAGGCCATGGGCGGTCGTTGCCAGCTGGTACTGATGGTGGTGGTGGAGCATCTGGAGGTAGTGGGAAAAGCAAAATAGCACCAAAGGCTCGAGGTGTTGAGCCAGCGTCATCATCTGGCTACACAAGGCCTCAAAGGCTCCCTTATCTGGGAGTAGGAAAACAGCTTTTAAAGCTGGAGCAGCAGGAAAAAGTTTTGGCTTTCCTTGCTGACTCAGCCTCTAGCTCTTTCACCTCCTCTTCAGAAAGTTTGAAATATAAAAGCAGCGAGTCGTCAGTGGATGCTCCCGGTCAGGAACAAGTCGCTTCCTTGTGTCCTTCACCCAAACGAAAAGTGAAGGATGCGGCAGGCAACACTACAGTTTACTCCATGGAGCTCTTTACACATACCGTGCCTGGGTTAGAGAGGGAAATTGTTAACAGCCCATTACAAGATGAATCGGACATGGAGTGCACAGATGCAAAGCCACAGCTAGATTATTATGCTGTTCCATTTACTCAGATCACTACATTGCCCTCGCAGTGCACTGAGCCAGAATCTGACCCTGATGAGACTATGGTGCCCCGTCCCGAATGCTATAGCACCTAACACGGTGACACAGAGGAAGGTGCACATGACATAGAAGAGGAGGTGATAGATGACCCAGTTGTTGACCCAGATTGGCAGCCATTGGGGGAAGAGGGTGCCACTGCCAGTAGCTCAGAAGTGGAGGAGGATGATCCGCAGCAGCCATCCACAACAGCTTTCATCTGGCAGGCCCGTATCTGGCCAAAAACGTTTGTCAAAACCAAAAACAGTTTTAGGACAGCGTGGCCATCCGGTTAAAGTAGCACAGCGTGCAATGCCTGAAAAGGTATTCCATAGTAGGAAGAGTGCAGTGTGGGAATTTTTTAACCAAGATCCGAATGATAAGTGCAAAGTTATCTGTAAGAAATGCTCAAAGACCTTTAGCAGAGGGAAGAATCTCCAAAATTTAAATACAACGTGCATGCTTAGACATTTAACCAGCACCGGTTAGGACAACACCAGCAGCAAATGTGGAGGCATCGTCGCAATGCCAAAGCAGTCAGGAAATCACAAGGTTCTTGGTAGAAAACAATGTATGTAGGCCAACATCAAGAATACCATTACTAACCCTCTGTCAATCTGCCATGTCCACCACCACTCCTGCCAGTTCCACCATATGCAGCTCTCCAGTCCAGCTCACCCTACAAGAGACTCTCGTTAGGAAAAGAAAGTACTCATCCTCTCATCTGCGTACATAGGGTTTGAATGCCCAAATTGCTAGACTAATCTCGTTAGAGATGATGCCCTACCGGTTGGTTGAAAGCAAAGCTTTCACAGCCCTGATGGCCTATGCAGTACCACGCTATGATCTACCCAGTCGACACTTTTTTGTGAGAAAAGCCATCTCAGGTCTCCACCAGCATGTCAAAGACTGCATTGTCCATGCACTGAGGCAATCAGTCAGTAGAAAGGTGCACCTCACAACAGATGCATGGACCAGTAGGCATGGCCAGGGACATTACGTGTCCATCATGGCGCACTGGGTTAATGTGGTGGATGCAGAGTCCACAGGGGACAGCCATAGTGGGACAGTTCTGCCTAGCCCACGGTCTAGGAAACAGTTGGCTGTAGGCGTTTGCCACCCCTCCTCCTCCTCCTCCAGAAGCGAAAGCTCGTCCACAGAGCGCAGTCGCATAACCACTCCATCTGCAGCTGCCAGTGTTGCACACGAGGTGTCCCATTATCGAACAGCTAGTGGTAAGCAATAGTAGACACGGCACTCAGGGCTTCTTGGAGGTGCACAAGTTAGGTATCCAACCCGTCAACTGTAAGCAATAAATTACTTGGCACTCAGGAGAATTTTTTCATGATAAGAAGTGAACAATTCGTTTATTAGGTGCTTCCAGTTCAAATTTAAACGTTTTCGGTCTAATCACAAAACCTTCATCAGAAATTGTTTGAGAATACTGGAAGACACACTGACTATGTATGGGCCCACAAGGGTGCCGGCGTCAGATAGGGTCCGGGAGAGGAGAGCGCCTGGGGGTCCGGAGGTGTGGGGGAAGAGTGCTATGGAGAGGAGAGGAACTCGCAAGAGCAGAAGCACTGGAACCTCGGGGCGTACCGGCGCAGTGCTGAAGGGGTAGCGTGGCTCCCGGGACTGGACGTTGCAAAAAGGTGGAACTCCACACTGCACATGCTTCAGAGGCTGTGCGAACAGAGGCGTGCTGTCATTTATTTGTGGGAGGATACGCATACATGGGCAGGCAGTTGGATGGCAGACATGGAGTTGTCTGGTGTGTAGTGGTCGAAGCTACAAGACCTTTGTCAAGTCCTTCAATTGTTTTGAGGAATGCACACATCTGGTAAGTGCAGACGACGCCATTATAAGCATGAGCATCCCACTAATGCGTCTGCTGATGCAAAATTTGATGCACATTAAGGAGCAGGCGTCTGCAGCCGAGGGAAGTCTTGATGACAGTCAGCAGGAGGCGCATCACCGCGAATGAAGGTAACTACATAGTAACATAGTAACATAGTTAGTAAGGCCGAAAAAAGACATTTGTCCATCCAGTTCAGCCTATATTCCATCATAATAAATCCCCAGATCTACGTCCTTCTACAGAACCTAATTGTATGATACAATATTGTTCTGCTCCAGGAAGACATCCAGGCCTCTCTTGAACCCCTCGACTGAGTTCGCCATCACCACCTCCTCAGGCAAGCAATTCCAGATTCTCACTGCCCTAACAGTAAAGAATCCTCTTCTCTGTTGGTGGAAAAACCTTCTCTCCTCCAGACGCAAAGAATGCCCCCTTGTGCCCGTCACCTTCCTTGGTATAAACAGATCCTCAGCGAGATATTTGTATTGTCCCCTTATATACTTATACATGGTTATTAGATCGCCCCTCAGTCGTCTTTTTTCTAGACTAAATAATCCTAATTTCGCTAATCTATCTGGGTATTGTAGTTCTCCCATCCCCTTTATTAATTTTGTTGCCCTCCTTTGTACTCTCTCTAGTTCCATTATATCCTTCCTGAGCACCGGTGCCCAAAACTGGACACAGCACTCCATGTGCGGTCTAACTAGGGATTTGTACAGAGGCAGTATAATGCTCTCATCATGTGTATCCAGACCTCTTTTAATGCACCCCATGATCCTGTTTGCCTTGGCAGCTGCTGCCTGGCACTGGCTGCTCCAGGTAAGTTTATCATTAACTAGGATCCCCAAGTCCTTCTCACTGTCAGATTTACCCAGTGGTTTCCCATTCAGTGTGTAATGGTGACATTGATTCCTTCTTCCCATGTGTATAACCTTACATTTATCATTGTTAAACCTCATCTGCCACCTTTCAGCCCAAGTTTCCAACTTATCCAGATCCATCTGTAGCAGAATACTATCTTCTCTTCTATTAACTGCTTTACATAGTTTTGTATCATCTGCAAATATCGATATTTTACAGTGTAAACCTTCTACCAGATCATTAATTAATATGTTGAAGAGAACAGGTCCCAATACTGACCCCTGCGGTACCCCACTACAGGTCATTGACCTACATTACCTTCATTCGCTGGGGTTTACAGCCACGAGCAGCACTGCATTAGCAGAGCTCCTGGCTGTAAAATATTTTAACCCTTTCAGATGGATTTACAACGTGGGACGTTACAGATCTACGGAAGGTATGGATATTGTTGGTTTATTATTTTTTATTTGTTACAGAGCGAGGGTCTTCAGCGAGTGGATTGAGCGTACAATAAAATATTACAACAAACGGTGTGTTTATTTCATTAAAATACTTTTTAATATTGTGTGTGTTTTTTTTTTAACTCTTTCATACAATTAGATTAATAATGGATAGGTGTCATAATTGACGCCTCTCCATTATTAATCTGGCTTAATGTCACCTTACAATAGCAAGGTGGCATTAACCCTTCATTACCCCATATCCCACCGCTACACGGGAATGGGAAGAGAGTGGGCAAGTGCCAGAATAGGCGCATCTTACAGATGTGCCTTTTCTGGGGTGGCTGGGGGCAGGTGTTTTTAGCCAGGGGGGGGCAATAACTGTGGACCCTCTCCAGGCTATTAATATCTGCCCTCAGTCACTTGCTTTACTACTCTGGTGGAGAAAATTGCGCGGGAGCCCACGCCAATTTTTTCCGCGATTTAACCTCTAAATTTAAGAGCTAGAGTGCTGAAATTTTGCACATACACACTACTAACATTAGTAGTGTGGAATATGCAAAAAAAAGGGGGATATGACATGGTTTACTGTATGTAAACCATGTCTCAAATCATGTCGGGTTTTGGCAGAAGAAATGAAAAGCCGGTAATTGAATTACCGGCTTTTCTGCTATATCGCGTTGAAGTTAATATATATATATATATATATATATGTGTCTGAATGACATATATATATAAAATGAAACCCGACTTTTAAGTAGAGATCGCCGACCGCCGACCCGATCCCAGAGTGGGATCGGGTCGGGTTTCACGAAACCCGACTTTGCTAAAAGTCGGCGACTTTTGAAAAGTGCCGATCTGTTTCGCTCAACCCTAGTTTGGACCAATGAAGCATCTGGTCAAGTGGTGAAAGTAACCAATCCCCACAACCATGCAGCACAAGCAGCAAGACCTGAAGAAATCCGACTTGTCAATGAGGCGGTCACCAGGGCAAGGACAACACAGGAGACACCACAACAGATTCTCACATCAGTCATTTCAGGAGCCCATTCTAATGTTGTAGCACTTACCCCAAAGAAAGCATCACTGGAGAGAACAATACAATTATCAAGGCAACTTGGCAATATTTCAAGGTTGCCCCAAACCCTTGATCAACTTGTTATTCAACAGGAGTTCCAGGGGATCACTATTGATGGCATCTAGCAGCAATTCCTTCTGCATGACTCTGGTAAGCATTTAACATTTCCATTATGCAGAATTATTGCAAAGTTTATGTTGCACAAATGTGAAAAATTATATATTACAAAGTGCAGATATAGAATGCTATGTGATTTTTTTGCCTTAAAGGGAAACTTTGAGGATAGTATAATGTAGGATGAGACCTACTGATTCCCACTATGCCTCACTTGCTTAGTTGCAGTCTAATTCTCTGCTCAGCTTCAAAGTAGAAGTCTTGCCTTTAAGATACAGTGGTCTACCATGTTCATAAGCAGAGTGTCCACCAACCATGATTTGCAGGTATCCAGCCATTGTCAATCACAGCCAGAGGACAAGGTTGTCGTATCAAACCCGCATCACTAGATGTTAATTTTAGTGTAGAATTTTCTGCTATAAATTAGCTGCAGATTGTCTGCTGCAACTACTTAGTGCATGTGAATGGACCTTAAAGGGAACCTGTCACTCCAAAATCGAAGGTGAGCTAAGCCCACCGGCATCAGGGGCTTATCTACAGCATTCTGTAATGCTGTAGATAAGCCCCCAATGTATCCTGAAAGATGAGAAAAAGAGGTTAGATTATACTTACCCAGGGGCGGTCCCACTGCGGTTCTTGTCCAATGGGCGTCGCGGTCCGGGGCCTCCCATCTTCTTATAATGACGTCCTCTTCTTGTCTTCACGCTACGGCTCTGGCGCAGGTGTATTTTGCTTGCACTGTTTAGGACAGAGCAAAATACTGCAGTGCACAGGCTCCGGGAAAGGTCAGAGAGGCCTGGCGCCTGCACACTGCAGTACTTTGCTCTGCCCTCAACAGTGCAGGAAAGTACACCTGCACCGGAGCCGCAGCGTGAAGACAAGAAGAGGACTTCATCGTAAGAAGATGGGAGGCCCCGGACCGGACCACGACGCCCATCGGATCGGACCGCCCGCCTGCCCAGGTGAGTATAACCTAACCTCTTTTTCTCATCTTTCAGGATACATCGGGGGCTTATCTACAGCATTACAGAATGCTGTAGATAAGCCTCTGATGCCGGTGGGCTTAGCTCACCTTCCATTTTGGGGGTGACATATTCCCTTTAAGGGATTCTACTACTCTTTGGTCAGACCTCATCTGGAATAATGTTTCCAGTTTAGGGCACCACATTTTAAAAAAGACATCAACAAACTGGAGCAAGTTCAGGGAAGAGCGACCAGAATGGTGACTGGTCTGCAAACCATGTCCTTTGAGGAATGGTTACAGGATTTGGGAATGTTTAGCTTGCAAAAAAGAAGACAGAGGAGACTTAATAACTGTCTGCAAATTTCTCAAGGGCTGTCACATTGTAGAAAGATCATCTTTATTCTCATTTGCACAAGAAAAGACTAGAAGCAATGGGATGAAACTGAATGGGATGAGACACAGATAAGATATTAGAAAAAGCTTTTTGACAGTAAGGATGATCAATGAGTGGAACAGGTTACCACAAGAAGTGGTGAGTTCGTCCTTCAATTGAAGTCTTCAAACAAAGACTGGACAGACATCTGTCTGGGATTATTTAGTGAATCTTGCTTTGAGCATGGGGTTGGACCAGTTGACCCAGGAGGTCCCTTCCAACTCTAACATTCTATGATTCTATGATTCATTAACATGTCTCCTAACCTCTGTGGATTGTCCACAACTGTAGATCTACAGCTATTCTGATGTAGATAATTCTACACCAAAATCTCTATTTAGCTCTATGGATTTAGGTGAAGGTTTTAGTGCAGGATTTTAGTCCTTTGTCTGAATGGCTGGAATCTTTTTTGCATAATGGCAGCATACATTCACATGCAGTGGCAAAAGTAGCTTGGCCCTGGCCCCATGGCAAAGTTTTGAAGGAGCCTGGGCCCCCCTTCTTCTGCGATGCCCTGCCCCTTTAGCCACACCCCCTGCCAACAGCCTGAAATGAAGTTCCAATGCTGAATTAGTGCTGGAAAGATGGTACACCATGCTCCGATAGGTGCCTGTCAATGGCAATGGCGTCCTCTGCCTACATGGTAGGTACGCCACTGCTGCACAGCATGTCATTTTTTTTTAGCTGTACATTTCTTCATCAGCATGTGGATTGGATTTAGACATTTACGCTGCATATGACCCCAACCTAATGAACCATTGAGTTACTATGCTTTTTTTTCACAAATACTTCTTACATGTTTGCTCGTTTTTCCTGATGTAAACCTCTTATTATCATGGAATTCTGCAGTTTGCTAGTTTCTCCTGCCGTTAATCCTTTCACGACTTTGAAAATGTGACAGTTTTGAAGCTTGGAATCATTTTTAAACAGGAATATATCATTTTCCACTGGGACAATACATGTCGTAGAATCAAATATTGCTTAGCCCCTTCACACCAGATTTTGCTTCAGTTTTACGTTTCTGTTATAAAATCTGAAAATCTGAAGCAAAATGTGAGCTTTTAATATGAGATATGAACATTTTGTGCTCCATACTCCTTTGTTTTATACATTGGCGGCAATGTCAGCCCTGCTGCATAGTCAGTCATATGCACCCCATTAGGCCTTGGAACCCACATACTGTATGTACCAATGAAAATCCACTTCACAATATGCATTTTGTGTTCCATATCCCTTTGTTTTATACATTGGCGGCAAGGCCAGCCCTGCTGCATAGTCAATCATATACACCCCATTAGGCCTTGGAACCCACATAGTGGATGGGCCCAGGAAAATCCACTTCACAATATGCATTTTGTGCTCCATACTCCTTTGTATGCAACGGATGCTTCTGATTTGGAAAATTTATTGTGAATTCATCCTGAAATTCTCTGTCTGCTACTTGTTACTTTTTATTTTGTCTCTCATTATTTCCTGTACTAATACTTTCACTTTTAATTAGGAAGTGGACACAGGCATATCTTGATATTTGGAATAAGAGACAATCTCCATCTGCTGGCCCAAAGTAAAGAGTGGTTTGCTGATGGCAAGTTTTCCACTACACTATCCCTGTTCAAGCAACTTTATACAAATCATGTAGTCCACAGCAGCCTTGTTGTTCCTGTAGTGTACGCCTTACTGACGGACAAGAGCCGTGCAACATACCAGAGATTGCTACAAGAGCTGAAGAACATGCAATCTGGACTGCAGCCACACAACCTGATGTTGGATTTTGATTTAGCTGCAATCCAGGCATTTGAGAATGAATTCCCCAACCTCAAGAAGACCAGTTGCTACTTCCACCTATCACAGTCAGTTTGGCGTAAAGTTCAAAATGAAAGACTCAAGGTGCAATATCAAGGTGACCATGAATTTGCTCATTGGATACGCACGATATCTGCCCTTGCCTTTCTACCAACACAGAATGTTGTGCCTTCATTTGAAAAGTTAGTGGAAAATCCTGACTTTCAACAAGAAGCCATACCCATTGCCAACTATTTTGAAGATACCTATATTGGTCAAATGACTCGCAGAGGATATCAAGAACCTTTGTTTCCAGTTGAACTTTGGAATATTTATCAACGAACATTAAATGATCAACAGCAAACAAATAATGATGTTGAAGGATGGCACTGTAGCTTTCAAGAAACATGTGGTACTCTTCCCAAATATATACCGGTTCATTAACTGTCTGAAACATCAGCAAGAGCTCCACAGTTTAGAAATTATTCAGATAATAGCAGGAAATCCCACCACTGCAAGAAACAAAAAATATGCTGCAATTTAAGCAAGGGTTAACCGTATTGTGCAAGATTTCAACAATAGAAGTTTGAGAGATTATCTGAGAGGCATCGTCTACAGCTTTGAATTTTTGTTGATGGTCATATATTTAGCTGTAAAATAATTCAAACATTAACACCGGCAATTTTTCTTTCCTTTCCTCTTTTTCTCTAACCCATCCTCCTCTATACCGTTTATGTTTCTTGTTTAACAGTTTTAATTTATACAGTTAAAGAGTAACTTTAAAAAAAAACAAATTTTGCTATGTTATAATACCTGTGGCACTGATCTTCTTTTCCAATGGAGAACCCCTTCCAGCAACTTCACTTCTGTGTGAAAAGTCCCATCCAAATTCCAGCAGAAGGCTCCATGTGATGCAGGATTTCAGTGGCTAATAAGGAGGTCATTTCACCTTAGTAGCAGAACTTGTGGATGGACTCTACGGGGCATGGCTACACGGGACATGCAACTGTCAGGCCTCTTTCAGACTAGCAGTTTTACCAGCGATTATTGCAGCAGTTTAAAACCGTGGCTGTAGTCGCCAGCAAAACCATTACATAGCACTCGATTTGCCCAATGCAAGTCAATGGGCCCAAATCATGGGAAAACTGTGCAGCAGAAAACCACATGGTTTTCCATTTAAAAAAAAAGTTCTATCTTCCTGGCGATTACTGCCACGGTTTTAAACTGCCGCAGTAATCGCCAGGAAAACAGCAAGTCTGAAAGAGGTATCAACATGCTCCCTATGATATATAGAGGGCTGCTAGTTCACAGCCCCCTGCAAAGCTCCCCAACACCCCACGTGCCCAGTCCTTTACTGGCTTTACACAGGGGGGAAGCCCTCCTCTTGTCCAGGATCTAGCACATGAGGGGAGGGGGAAGGGGAATTTTCCAGAGAGCTTTGATCAAACAGCCCTGAATGTATCACAGGAAGCCTGAATCCTTACACAATTTCTGCTACCAAGGGTGCCCGACTTCCTTAGTAACCACTGAAATCCTGCAGCACATAGAGCCTGCTGCTGTAACTTGGATGCGACTTTTCACACAAAACTAAATAAAATTTACAAAATATTACATTTTAAAAAATAAACTAAAGCTGCTGGAAGGGGTTCTCCATTGGAAAAGATCAGTGACCCAGGTGCTATAACATATCAAAAGTTTTGGGGCTTTTTTTAGAGTTACGCTTTAAATATATTGTTCTGCAATATTGGTTGGTTTGACCAATCGTTAATATTTTTCTGTCTGTTTGTAAATAGTGTTGAGCATTCCGATACCGCAAGTATCGGGTATCGGCCGATACTTGCGGTATCGGAATTCCGATACCGAGATCCGATATTTTTGTGATATCGGGTATCGGTATCGGAAGTGTAAAATAAAGAATTAAAATAAAAAATATTGTTATATTCACCTCTCCGGCGGCCCCTGGACATCAGCGGGAGGATCCGGCGTCCGGCACGGCTTCTTTCTTCAAAATGCGCGCCTTTAGGACCTGTGGTATGACGTCCCGGCTTCTGATTGGTCGCGTGCCGCCCATGTGACCGCCACGCGACCAATCAGAAGCCGCGACGTCATTCCTCAGCTAAAGTCCTAGAATGAGCGCCTTCTAGGACCTGAGGAATGACGTCGCGGCTTCTGATTGGTCGCGTGGCGGTCACATGGGCGGCACGCGACCAATCAGAAGCCGGGACGTCATTCCACAGGTCCTAAAGGCGCGCATTTTGAAGAAAGAAGCCGTGCCGGACGCCGGATCCTCCCGCTGATGTCCAGGGGCCGCCGGAGAGGTGAATATAACAATATTTTTTATTTTAATTCTTTATTTTACACTTTAATATGGATCCCAGGGCCTGAAGGAGAGTTTCCTCTCCTTCAGACCCTGGGATCCATGAGGATACATTCCGATACTTGATGTCCCATTGACTTGTATTGGTATCGGATATCGGTATCGGCGATATCCGATATTTTTCGGGTATCGGCCGATACTATCCGATACCGATACTTTCAAGTATCGGACGGTATCGCTCAACACTATTTGTAAAGTTACTTATCTAGAAAACTCAAAGTTTTGGAATTAAATAGAAACTGTAACTTGATCACATTCATATATCTTAGACCCAAAATATGATTAGTGAGAAGTGAACCTGCCAGATTCAGCACCCCCAAACTATCATCTCCATTGAACTCAATGAGTATGGAGACTCAGAGGAGTGGAGGATCTGTCCACCACATCCTCATCACTGACCAGATAGAAAAAAGAAAATATATATATTGCTACTTACCCCTTTTCTGAAGTACCGGCAGACGCGGAGGGTCCTCTTAAATGCACTTCCACATTGTGTGAATAGGTCTTCCTACCTGAGGGAATCCCTTTCAGTATTCCTAGCTAGGGATTCCCTTGGTCAAGAAGACTCTCCACATAGGTCGGGACCTCAGCAAAAGGGAGAGAAGTGATTTTTATTTTCTGATGAGCAAACTCCAAACAACACCTGCTTGGGGTTGGTGTGGTTGAACCCGAGCAGGTAATGTTCGATACGAACCCTGAACTTTCCAGATTGGGTTTGCTCATCACTAGATACAGTATGATATGTAATGGATGACAAAAAGTAGCCGTTAAGTGTAACACCACTAGTACATGATAGTAAATTGATGATCACATGTCTTAGATCTAGGGTGTCAAACTCATATTCACCAAGGGCCACACCAATTTAATGGTTGTCCCCAAAGGGCCATTTGATGCTGAAAGACCGGATGCATACAACCGAGTCCTGTCCAGAATATGAATTTCTCTGCACAGAGCAGTGCATGCCCCTGTATAAGGCATGTCACGGTGGATCAGCTCTTTGCCAGGCACTGTCACATCTTCCCTGGATCTCACCGAAATCATGGAGAGCTATGGCTGCAGCTTCCAGTCACTTGTCATTTTCGTTGGTGCTGAAAGTTGCTGATAAACAGCTGGTTCAATGCAGAACACAACTGGACCCTATTCTTGACCTAATCTGAGGAATGGGCATCAATAGAAAAACGGATCCTGAAGTGAGAATAACACTTTTATCTGCTGCTCCATTCTTTTGTAGACTGGCAGAGTGTTCTGTGAGGGCTAATCCCAAAACTTCCCTTCTGAATACCTGATAAAGTGGTTCTGTAGAAGCTAGTTAACCACCACTTTAGTTCAGCAAAGCAAATATCTCAGTTCTGCAGAGATGGTTGGTGGGATTAACCCTGTAGTCAGTCATTGATCCCCTTGCTTCCATAGATAGCCTGCCTCAAAGGGGTATTCTCATGCCGAACAGCAAAATCAAAGTAAGCCAGCATGCTTCAGCAATCATGTGGCGTAAGCATGCTGCCGATCTTCCCCTCCTGGTACTTACCTAGAGGTCTTCTGCTCATCTTTGCATGATCTTCTCCTGGCTGTGTGGGCTGGCGATGGCCATGCTGGATTCGGAGGCCACCATGAGTCTTGGTGACAGGAGAGGAATCCTGCCCCCTGGAATGACTGATGAATGGGGCAGGAGTGATGTTATGTCAGTGAGCAGCCTGGAGACATTTGGCCTCACTGCTGCGGCATTCATCATGCTTCATGGATCAGTGATCCAGGGAAGATGAAAAGACAGCCAGAAGCAGGAGAAGACATCACGGGGACCTGCTAGACTGCACTACGTGACCCAAGGAGCTGCGGCTGCGACAAGTAGTATGTCAGTTTTTTTTGTTCTAGGGTGATACTACTCCTTTAAGGCCAGCCAGAAGAGACACTGGGTGAGCTGCTGAAAAGGCAGCCACAGGAATCCCGAGCAATTGGGGTCCTGTATATTTTACCCCCAGGTATGTTCAGCCCTAGATGTTTTGATCCCTGCATGTTGACCTCAAAAGTTGAGGGTGAAACATCTGGGGTCAAAATGTTAGGTGCAAAACATCAGATGGCGACACATCAAGGGCCAAAATGCTGTAGGAGAAGCATTCGGAGGCGAAACATCTGGGGGCGAACTGCTGGGGGCAAACTGCTGGGGGCGAAACATTGATGATGGATGAGAAGTCATGAACCACAAGGGTACAAACATCAGGGGACAAACTGCTGTGGGTGAACTGCTGGGGGTGAACTGCCGGGTGCGAAACATCTGGGGGCCAAATGCTGGGGACGAAATGTACCCAGGGGCGAACTGCTGGGGGCGAAATGTGCAGGTGCGAAACATCCTGGGGGTCAAATGCTGGGGGCGAAATGTACCCAGGGGCGAACAGCTGTGGGCAAACTGCTGGGGGCGAACTGCTGGGGGCGAAACATCCTAGAGCCACAGGAAACTGGCTTAAGATAGTTGAAATCTGCACCACTTTTGTGCTGTAAATCCACTGTGCTTAACAGTTTAATAAAAAATAGATGTGATTTCAGGAAATCCCATACCCACTGTGCATTTAAAAGCATTGCATTATTTTTTGCTTTTTCCCTGTAGACTTATATGCAGGACCTGAAACAGTAACATATAAAATCACAATTGTGTTTTTATGTGTGCAATTACAGGGTTTCTTAATTACACAATCTGATGTACACTAAAAATGAATTACAAAAGGAAAAATCATCACAAATGTAACAAAAACTCAATGAGTGCAGCAGATTGTGAATTTTGTTGTGGACAATTGTGGAAAATATGCCAAAAAAAGGCAGCTGAAAAATGCTAGTGATTTTACAAATGAGAACATGACAATAATCAGCTTTTTTTCTGTTAATCAGTGTCAAAAGCCTAATTATATCCTCTGTAGTCTAATAAAACATAATACAACATGAAAGGCCCAAGGGGAGTACACATTTTTATGGGTACTGTAGTTTATATGTTATCTTATGATTAACATACTATTTTGGGTGTAGTAAATGTCAATTTTGTCATTTTATTTTTAAAGATGTTTACATCAGAGAATTGTATGATGTTCGTATAGAAATTTTGCATGTGCATTAGTAATAATGTTCTTTATTTATCAAATATTACTTTATAATTATATTGGATTTTATATTTTAAACTTTTGCTCTGCCGGTTAAGATACAGTCACAATTAACTAACAAAAGCTTTCAATCTCATAATGGCTATAGTATTTACTATTTGCATACATAATGCAAAGCAATTCTAGTAATTTGATGACTACAGCTGCTGCGCAATACAAAGTATGTTGCTTGAACGAGAAGGAATATTGCTCCTGATTGTGGTTGTAGGTTTTTATTAGCAATTAGCATTTGTTCACAAGTGCTCCAGGGCAGAAGAGGCCAGTAACATAGACAAAAATTCTCCTATTATAAAAGCTAATTTAATCAAGAGGGACTGTACTATATAAACTTTGATTCTTAATACTGAAAGTTTTAATTGCAAAAGATTGAGCAAATAATTTGAGTTCTCGGGGCAATAGACTGAGAACTATTTAGCTTCTTTATCATTCACATTTACCAGTATCATTAGTTTCTTTATTTGATATATTTCTCTAATTGTCTTAATTGAATTGAATTTTTGTTAAATCTTCAAATCACCAACATTTAGTATCCGTCCATGAGGTTCTTAAATTCATAAATATCTTATGAACACAAACATAATTAAGTATCTCATCACAGTTTCCATCATGGATGTAGTTTAAAGTATAATACTTTCCCTGAGTTAGTATTATTAGAATTTCCCCATTTTTCTCAAATTCATTGTATATTTTTATTGTGTAATAAGGCATAACATTTATTAAAGAGGTTGTCAAATTTTGGAGATTTTGTTATTACTGAAATGCATGAATTTGGGGCTAAAAATTTATTTTTCTTCAATGGGCTTCATTTAAAATGTGGCACCTCCTATATCCTGTGTGTTTCACTGTCTATTGCTAGATGCAGAATGGATTTACTGAAAATCTGTCAGTGAGCTCGTTCTGACAAGAGAAATTGTAACAGAGCTCCTCTCAGCTTATTTATAGCCACAGCCCACATCAAAGTTGAACGTGCAGGGAAAAAAGTCTAGAAAAGACAAAAGGTGAAATTTATTTCCAAAGGTAGATAACCCCTTTAAACTAATTCAACGAAAAGATCAAGCTGAAAAACTTGTTAAATCGAGTACCCCACCTCAATCTGTCACCTCTAAAATGCATATTAGACTAACTAAACAATGATATAGGGGACTTAACCCTTTTAAAAATCATACCAGCACTCTACCAGTTACTGGCACAGTGCTTGTGAAAATAAATCCGTATGCATGTGAGACATAGCCCTAAGCTGGATGACTAATTATGGCCTCTCAATCTGCATTCAAACAAAATTTGACAGGTGCATAAGTATGGGCACCCTTATCATTTTCTTGTTTTAAATACTCCTACCTACTTTTTACTGACAAACTAAAGCACTTTTTTGGTTTTCTAACCTCATTGAGCTTTGAACTTCATAGCCAGGTGTATGCAAATTGCCTCTTCTGAGAAAAAGAGGACTTAAACTCTATAGCGCCACCTATTGGAAGTAGCGATCCTACAAGTCACAATCCACTCTTTAACGAGTCGTGCAATATGACTTAGGATTAAAGCCAAATCAGTATCTCAATTCGAGACGCGGTGTTTCGGGCTGTTGGCCCTCGTCAGTGCGAAGCATGAGAACTGATTTGGCTAGGTGAGGGGCTCTGGACTGGGGTCTAAGGGGTATCGTTTCTCCTTGTGGAGAGTGACATACCATCTCTGGCTTGTCAAGGTAAGGAAGCTTATTCGCCATGCAAATTGCCTCTTCTGAGAAAAAGAGGACTTAAAGGGACTCTGTCACCTGGATTTGGAGGGAACAATCTTCAGCCATGGAGGCGGGGTTTTGGGGTTTTTGATTCACCCTTTCCTTACCCGCTGGCTGCATGCTGGCTGCAATATTGGATTGAAGTTCATTCTCTGTCCTCCATAGTACACGCCTGCGCTGTGCAATCTTGCCTTGTGCAGGCGTGTACTACGGAGGACAGAGAATGAACTTCAATCCAATATTGCAGCCAGCATGCAGCCAGCGAGTAAGGAAAGGGTGAATCAAAAACCCCAAAACCCCGCCTCCATGGCTGAAGATTGTTCCCTCCAAATCCAGGTGACAGTGTCCCTTTAAACTCTATAGCGCCACCTATTGGAAGTAGCAATCCTACAAGTCACAATCAACTCTTTAACGAGTCATGCAATATGACTTAGGATTAAAGCCAAATCAGTATCTCAATTCGCAGACATGGTGTTTCGGGCTGTTGGCCCTCGTCAGTGCGAAGCATGAGAACTGATTTGGCTAGGTGAGGGGCTCTGGACTGGGGTCTAAGGGGTATCGTTTCTCCTTGTGGAGAGTGACATACCATTTCTGGCTTGTCAAGGTAAGGAGGCTTATTCGCCATGCAACGCTCCTCTGGGAAATTAAATATGCAAATTGCCTCTTCTGAGAAAAAGAGGACTTAAACTCTATAGCGCCACCTAACACCGTGTCTGCGAATTGAGATACTGATTTGGCTTTAATCCTAAGTCATATTGCACGACTCGTTAAAGAGTTGATTGTGACTTGTAGGATCGCTACTTCCAATAGGTGGCACTTTAGAGTTTAAGTCCTCTTTTCCTCAGAAGAGGCAATTTGCATATTTAATTTCTCAGAAGAGCGTTGCATGGCGAATAAGCCTCCTTACCTTGACAAGCCAGAGATGGTATGTCACTCTCCACAAGAAGCGATACCCCTTAGACCCCAGTCCAGAGCCCCTCACCTAGCCAAATCAGTTTTCATGCTTCGCACTGACGAGGGTCAACAGCCCGAAACACCGTGTCTGCGAATTGAGATACTGATTTGGCTTTAATCCTAAGTCATATTGCACGACTCGTTAAAGAGTTGATTGTGACTTGTAGGATCGCTACTTCCAATAGGTGGCGCTATAGAGTTTAAGTCCTCTTTTTCTCAGAAGAGGCAATTTGCATATTTAATTTCCCAGAGGAGTGTTGCATGGCGAATAAGCCTCCTTACCTTGACAAGCCAGAGATGGTATGTCACTCTCCACAAAGAGAAACGATAGCCAGGTGTATGCATTCATGAGAAAAGCTACTTAAAGTTGTCACTTGCAAGTTGTTCTCCTGTTTGAATCTTCTCTGAAGAGTGGCATCATGGGCTCCTCAAAACAACTGTCTAATGATCTGAAACAAAGATTATTCAACAAAGTTGTTCAGGGGAAGAATACAAAAAGCTGTCTCAGAGATTTAACCTGTCAATTTCCACTGTGAGGAACATAGTAAGGAAATGGAAGAACACAGGTACAGTTCTTGTTAAGGCCAGAAGTGGCAGGCCAAGAAAAACATCACAAAGGCAGAGAAGAAGAATGGTGAGATCAGTCAAGGACAATCCTCAAACCACCTCAAGAGAGCTGCAGCATCAATTTGCTGCAGATGGTGTCACTGTGCATCGGTCAACTATACAACACACTTTGCACAAGGAGAAGCTGTATGGGAGAATGATGCGAAAGAAGCCGTTTCTGCAAGAACGCCACAAACAGAGTCGGCTGAGGTATGCAAAAGCACATTTGGAGAAGCCCATTTCTTTTTGGAAGAAGGTCCTGTGGACTGATGAAACCAAGATTGAGTTGTTTGGTCATACAAAAAGGCGTTGTGTATGGCGGCCAAAAAACACAGCATTCCAAGAAAAACACTTGCTACCCACAGTAAAATTTGGTGGAGGTTCCATCATGCTTTGGGGCTGTGTGGCCAATGCCAGCAACGGGAATCTTGTTAAAGTTGAGGGACGCATGGATTCCTCTCAGTATCAGCAGATTCTTGACAATAATGTAAAATAAAGATTATTATTATTATTATCAGCAGATTCTTGACAATAATGTTCATGAATCAGTGACAAAGTGGAAGTTACGCAGGGGATGGATCTTTCAGCAAGACAATGATCCAAAACACCGCTCCAAATCTACTCTTACATTCATGCAGAGGAACAATTACACTGTTCTGGAATGGCCATCCCAGTCCCCAGACCTGAATATCATTGAACATCTGTGGGATCATTTGAAGAGGGCTGTCCATGCTTGGTGACCATCAAATTTAACTGAACTGGAATTGTTTTGTAAAGAGGAATGGTCAAAAATACCTTCATCCAGGATCCAGGAACTCATTAAAAGCTACAGGAAGCGACTAGAGGCTGTTAATTTTGCAAAAGGAGGATCCACTAAATATTAATGTCACTTTTCTGGTGGGTTGCTTATACTTATGCACCTGTCAAATTTTGTTTGAATGCAGATTGCACATTTTCTGTTAGTACAATAAACCTCATTTCGAGGCAGAAACATTACTGTGTCCAACAGTTATTAGATATATGAAACTGAAATAGCTGTTGCAAAAAAAACTATTTTTATAAAACATTAAGCTTAAGATTAATAGGGTTGCCCAAACTTTTTCATATAACTGTAAATAAATATTGGAGAGAAAGGATCCATTGCACAGGAGTAACATTAAAATAAATTATTTTATCAAGTCATTTTAAAATATTTTATAAAAAAAATCAAGCAGATAGAACAAAAATTGGCTTGCTAACAGAGTAACTAATTCAATTAGAGCATCCTGTGTGGAGCCTTCATGTTAGGACATAACACTCAAAGTTGCACTATATCCTGGCTAAATCCACCCCAAATGCCAAACTCTAGTATGGTTATACCAAAGCATAAAGTATTTTTAGAGCCCCAATATGAAGTGCAAAATAAACAGTAGAGTTATCTGAAAGCCAATACTTGGTTATAAACAGGAGAAATTAATGTAAAGAATACAATCAAGATTAACAAATCTAGAAACTCTAATCTCCAAAATTACTATTATTATTAACACTCATTTGCAAAGTTTCTTAATAATCCTTTATCTCAAGAGCAGTTTAGCTGTCTGTAAATTGTGAAAATTATGTAATTGAAATTAGCTCACAAACTTCCTGATGAGCTTACCGTAGGCCTACATTCATATATACAGCAGCATGTAATAGTTTGGGCACCCCTGGTCAAAATTACTGTTATTGTGAAGATGATATGATCTCTAAATGGGCTAAAGTTGAAGATGACACATCTCCTTTGAATTTTAAGCAAAAAAAAATATAGATAGATAAAATATTTTTGCATGTCACTCTACTGCTCACATCAAAGAGGCTGAGCGGCAATATACTGGAATCCCTCCAGGTTCATATTACAGATTAGTTGACATTCAGCGAGCTTCAACAGATGTACCTAATGAGAAAAAAATGAACTTTTTTTGAATTTACCAAATGGCTTCAATGAAACAAAGAGTGAAAAATTTAAAGGGGTCTGAATACTTTCCGTACCCACTGTATGTAAATTGGTTTTAATACAGTACATTCGTGTAAATTATACCATCAGTGATAAATGGACAATTTTTTTCTCATATGTCATTCTAGTTATATCCATGTGCCACCTTATAGGCCAAATAATACAGCAGTATTCTATAAGTGTAAAGATGAATGTATGCAGATATTGAATATATGAAATTTGGACGAGATTACTGCTGTATAAAATGTATTTATAAAATAAAATGAATCTACCATTTCTACACCTATTAAATATATTAGGTTACTTGGATTCATTGCATGTTTGACACTTCCTTTTTGTCTCTTTTTGTTACGTCATGCTTGAAATAAAGTTTCTTTGATTTTCATTCTTCCTGGTATCAGGCTTTGACAGAATTTTATGGATACAGTTATGTGTTTTTAAGTGTTTCCACTGTGGAAATGCACTAAAAACGCATGTAAATTTTATACCTGTGGATGTTTCATCTCTAAAGCAGTTCTATGGGAAAATACAACACCTGAGATTAACTCATAATAATATAAATAAATAGGACATCACCCTGATGTACTGATGAAACCTACTCAAAGATAGGGTGAAAGAACCAAAATAGAAAGAAACCAAAATAAAATATAAAGTTTTTATTGATAATATTAAAATATAAATATATAAAAAAGGGGAAAACCAAACGACAACATATGCAAAACCCTAGTGCAATAATTGGAGTGGGTATACGGACACAATCACAGACTCATATATGATCACAAAAAAAACATAACACATAGCCTACACATAATGAAAAAAGCATAGGCAATGAAGTGAGAGAAATATAATACAATAACATAAAGTCCGTACCCTATAATTCCTGTTCCTCCAACACACGTTTCGCCTGGCAGTGGCTTTTTCAAGGAGTGAGGAAGAGTTGAAAGGGGGGATAATTTGTATGCCGCACAAACTAATCCAGAACCAAAGTTCCCAGAAAAAAAATATTATGCGGCAAATTGGTTTGATTATTGTTAAATAGCAAAACAAGATGTGGAAACATTAAGAGAATAGGACAAACTCTTGTAAAAGAAGACTATCAATATCAAGCATATACTGATTTAAACTATAAATAGCTTGCATTCCACAGTGGAATGCACGTTATACCCAGTACCCAGGGTTGTAGTACCCAGAACCAGAAATGACTTATTGTGCAGTGACGTAGACGTTGACAGATTGCCAAAGAGGAATAAGGTGACTCAAATCAGGTGCATGCGTCAAATATAGGACGCATATATCAATGAGTGTCTCTGGAACCAAAAGAGCATACCACATTGCACCAAAAATAGGTGCAATGAAACAAACGCGAACCGGAAGGGTTTCTTGCATTCCACAGTGGAGCGCACATAAAACCTAAGCCGGAAGTGAAGAAACAAATAGAGCGCTCCGATAAGGAATGCACACGACGTTTGCACATAAAACTCAGCATACCCAGAAGAACAATTGACATGTTGTGGATTTGAAACACATACCGCAGGTCAGTTTACACGGAGTTAAAAAGAAGCACAATGAACATGGGATTGCTATAAATCCCATCCACTTTGTTGAATTGTAAGATGTTACATTTTTTTAATTAAAATAGTTCTTGTTGCTACAGCAAACAATGGGTTAACCAGCAAGTAGTAAGTGAAAGTTATTCAGCAGATCTAAGAGTTTGCAGAAATCACAGGAGTTTGCATAGAGGACTTCATCATAGAGAATTGCCTTTTAAAGTTCATACTGCATTCTGTAAATGATGGGTTAACCAATAGGTCTTGAGGAGTAGTAATGGCTAATTGTAAGAATCAGAGTTTTCTGAAAAGATGATAGCTACAGAAGACACCAAATGGTGCCAATTCCCCAACAAACAGCAGCAGAACACAACCATCTCAATTCTCAGGAAAAGGGTTAGTGTCCAAGTGGGCCTTATAGAGGACCTGTCACCAATTTTTGCCTTATAAACTGCATTTTCCTGCACATAGAAAGAGGATTGTGCATAAAAATGTTTTCTTTGACAATTATGATGTGGAGATACAGGGCACAGAAATTAATAGCACCTAATAAGTTTATTTTCTTATTCAACTGGGTGCATGTGAACTTTTAACCCACTATGACGCTGTCCATTAATAAGAAAAGCAACATCCATAGGTATGAAAAGTTATATGTCTACGATTCTGACCTAAATTAAACTTTATCTACAACTAGCTGAAGAGCCCTGCGTTGCCCAGGCATAGTAACTAACTGTGGTTAGTTATAACAAAGTATAATGATTATATTGCACATAAAAACATTTCACATCATATATTCAACACTACAGATTTGCAACACAAATTAACTAAATGATTACCCAAGTATTGATAGTATTTTATTTTCAAATCATTCAAGAGCCTTTTAATAAATAACGTTTTTGGTTTTGCCTTCCTGTGCAAAGATGAAAAGATTTTTGGCAGTTCCAACTCTTGAACAGGGCACGTAAGGTTGACCATGTGAAAAGCATGGAGATTGCAAATTGATCCCTACTACTTTCAAGGACAGTCCCTGAACCTTGTTAATAGACATTGAAAATGCCAATTGAGAAGTAAACAGGAGGTGTTTAAATTCAAAAGGCAAATCAGAGGGAATGAGTGGAATTCTTGGAATGAAAATGTCTTCTCCTTTGGCACATCCTGTCAAAATGGTTGCTTCAATTACATCTGTAAACATGTTTTTAATCAAGACAAGAGTCTTCTTCCATTACACAGCTCGGGTGGATCTAAATCTCTCAACAGCAGAATAGGTGCTCCAGGTTCTAGAAAGAGTTTATGCGGAGGAAGACCTTGTGGTTCCAAGGAGTTGAGGAATTCGATTGGATAGAATAATGCTTGATCATGGTCTGTTACTGTATCCACTGACTTGTAGATCGTGCGCATACCTGGAAGGAGACTTCAAATTTGCATACTGATCTTGTTAACAAATATTTTGGTCTTCAAAAAAGAAAAATGTTGCTTCAACAAAACGGTGCTGGCGCATGCACAATAGCATCTATCAGCAAGAAATGCTCTTAATCTGCAGATGCACAGCCCACTGTGCTCCGAGGACCAGTGTGGGAAAGTGCAAAAAAAAAGAAATTCTTGCTGTTGAACATTGCAACGCTCCCACACTGGTACACAGAACATAACCGGCGCCATTTTGTTGAAGCAAAAGGTTTTTTTTAACACAATATTAACCTCTTAACGACTGTTGATACAACTTTTAACAGTGACAGTTGAGGGGCCTTATTCCTCCTCCTTTTTACACAGCCTCCTCCTGCACCTCACGCTCCTCCTTTGTACATAGCATTTTTCTGCAGCACAGCTTTTCTCCTTTATAGTGGCTTCCTCCAGCAGTACCTCACACTCCTCTTTCATATACAATTGGAAACACTTGATCCCGAGAGAAACTGCACTAATTAAAATAAAGCGTATCATATACACAGCCTACTTCTTCTGCAGCACCACACTTTTCTCCTTTAGACCTTGTTCACATGTTATTTTGTCAGTGTTTTTACCTCTGTATTTGTAAGCTACAACTTGGACTAAAACAATCAAAGGAAAAGTATATTAGAAACATGTCACAACTTCTGTATTTTTCTCTCACTCGTGGTTTTGGCTTTTAAATACAAAGGTAAAAAAATGTATCAAATACTGAACGTGTGAATGTGGCCTTATACACAGCCTCCACCTGCAGCACCTCACTCTTCTCCATACACATCCTCATACTGCAGCAGCACCTCACTTCTCTCATTTTCCCATCCCACATCTCATTTCCCCCTCACATCTGTCATTTTTCCCCTCATCTTTCATTTTCCTGTCACTCCTCTCTTTTCCCCCTTACACCATCATTTTCCGATCACTCCACTATGTTTCCCTCACTCCTCTCATTTTCCCCTCACTCCACTATTTTCCCCTCACTCCACTATTTTCCCCTCACTCCACTATTTTTCCCTCACTCCACTATTGTCCCCTCTCTCCACCATTTTCCCCTCACTCCACTATTTTCCCCTCACTCCACTATTTTCCCCTCACTCCACTATTTTCCCCTCACTCCACTATTTCCCCTCACTCCACTATTTTCCCCTCACTCCACTATTTTCCCCTCACTCCACTACTTTCCCCTCACTCCACTACTTTCCCCTCACTCCACTATTTTCCCTCACTCCACTATTTTCCCCTCACTCCACTATTTTCCCCTCACTCCACTATTTTCCCCTCACTCCACTATTTTCCCCTTCACTCCACTACTTTCCCCTCACTCCACTACTTTCCCCTCACTCCACTATTTTCCCCTCACTCCACTGTTTTCCCCTCACTCCACTATTTTCCCCTCACTCCACTATTTTCCCCTCACTCCACTATTTTCCCCTCACTTCACTATTTTCCCCTCACTCCACTATTTTCCCCTCACTCCACTTTTTTTCCCTTCACTCCTTTCATTGTCACCTCTCTGCTCTTTGCCCCTCACACGTGTACAGCAACTTCCTGTTATGAGCACAGCGGTGTAATCCACGAGGCTCATCCCTTTCCCGTGACATCATGCCTCACAGAAGCAACTCCATTCTAGACATGATGGAGCTAGATGTGGTTTGTGCCTACCGCGCACTGATACTCTGAAGGTGGCGGCCCTGATTGTAGCTTACAGTGGCTGGGGCATTGCAGCCGGTGAGTTTTGCAGGTTGGCTTTCAAGGTGAATGTGTCTCCACCCGTGTGTGCTAACAATGTGGGCGGAGTAGACGGGGCTTTGCGTGTGGAGTGACTGTGGCTATGCGGAGTGGGTGAGGCTATGTGGAGGGGGCATGGCTTGATATGTACATACACACACATACATACACTCAGCTTTATACATATAGATAAAGTATCAACCAGGCTCAAAACGCATCAATATTTTTTAAGCCCATGCTGCTACTTTAATGAAGTCACAATAAAAAATTTGTTTGCTTTTAGTTCACTGTGCTGGATTAAAAAACCTCATGTCTCATGTGATCACAGTGATAATGTTTCTCCGCAACCAGTCATACCATCGTTCCTCAGCTGCTCTCACAGCGCTCCTCACTCTGATGGTGCTGTCCACCTAATCTCCCAGCACTTTATTATAAGAAGTGACCATGCTTCCCTCCTCAAGCAGTGTGATTGTAAACTGCTGGGGGCTATTACTACAGTGATAGATATTGGGATATACTTCCCTATTAGTGTATAGATCTAAAAATGATAGATGTCTCACATGAGGGTAGGTATCATTCAATCTCTCCCTTTATGCTAGTTATAGTGATCCATCTTGCTGGCTATTAGCCTTTGTCGGGAACATATTTCTAGTACTTGTACATAGGAGCAGATAAGGATTGAGCGGTAAGTAGTGTTGAGCATTCCAATACTGCAAATATCAAGTATCGGCCAATATTTGCTGTATCAGAATTCCGATATCGAGTTCAAATACTTTTGCGATATCAGATACCGGAATCAGAAGTTCCCATAGTGCAATGATGCACTATAATGGAGTGTGGGCGGTGCGTGGGCGAAGACTGCTTGTGTGTGTGCGGGCGGGGTTGGTGTGGGCCTGAGGGGGTCTGTGTGTGCCTGCCTGGGGTCTGTGTGGGCTGCCAGGGGTCTGTGCAGGCCTGCTGGGGCTCTGTGTGGCCTGCCGGGGGTCTGCGTGCCTACAGGGGGTCTGTGTGGGCTTCCAGGGCTCTGTGTGGGCCTGCCGGGGCTCTGTGCGGGCTGCTGGGAGTCTGTACCGGCCAGTCGGGGCTCTGTGTGGGCTGCCGGGGATCTGTGCGGGCTGTCAGGGCTCTATGCAGGCTGCCGGGGGCCTTTACGGTCCTGCCGGGGCTCTGTGCGGGCTGCCAGGGGTCTGTACGGGCCTGCCAGGGCCCTGTACGGGCTGCCAGGGGTCTGTGCGTGTGTGCAGGCATTGTCCAATGGGACTACAAGTCCCATCAGACGATGCCTGCTACAGTGACAATGATTAACACATTTGCCAATGATGGGACAGTAGTAGTCCTATCATCCGGCTAATGTGTTGAATGTAAAAAAAAAATACTACATACATACTACATACATACTTCTTACATACCACACACATACATACAACATACTACATACATACTACATACATACAACATACTACATACATACTACATATTAAATACTACAATTATACTACATACATACTACATACATAGTGCATACTACATACATACATACATACTACATACATACTACATGCATACTACATACTACATACATACTACATACTACATACATACTACATACTACATACATACTACATGGAAACAGGAACACATGGGCTACTTGCACAGTGAACAAGTCTGTATGATCATGTTCACACACCACCAAGAAACCTGAAGACACAAAAGAGAATAGTAAAACCAAAAACACTCAGTTTGAAAAAATGTTGCAGTAATCCGCAAGTGCTAGTAAAAGATGTAAAAAACAGGGTATTTGGTTGATACGTTTTTTGCAAAAAATGTATACTAAGCTGCTCTACCAATCTTCACGGTATACCCTTATCAGAGCAGTCCTAACTAATGTATGCAATCCCTATCTGATGTATTTAAAAACCTGATCATCTGTATATAACCTTTGTGAACAGGGTTCAGAGAGGAAAAATCCATGTGTGCATACAGGGTAGAACAGCTTTTGTGCAGATAGCCCAAGAGGAGTGGTGGAACTCCCCAGTCTTGTAGACACAAGAGAACAATTATGGAAACAGGAACACATGGGCTACTTGCACAGTGAACAAGTCTGTATGATCATGTTCACACACCACCAAGAAACCTGAAGACACAAAAGAGAATAGTAAAACCAAAAACACTCAGTTTGAAAAAATGTTGCAGTAATCCGCAAGTGCTAGTAAAAGATGTAAAAAACAGGGTATTTGGTTGATATGTTTTTTGCAAAAAATGTATACTAAGCTGCTCTACCAATCTTCACGGTATACCCTTATCAGAGCAGTCCTAACTAATGTATGCAATCCCTATCTGATGTATTTAAAAACCTGATCATCTGTATATAACCTTTGTGAACAGGGTTCAGAGAGGAAAAATCCATGTGTGCATACAGGGTAGAACAGCTTTTGTGCAGATAGCCCAAGAGGAGTGGTGGAACTCCCCAGTCTTGTAGACACAAGAGAACAATTATGGAAACAGGAACACATGGGCTACTTGCACAGTGAACAAGTCTGTATGATCATGTTCACACACCACCAAGAAACCTGAAGACACAAAAGAGAATAGTAAAACCAAAAACACTCAGTTTGAAAAAATGTTGCAGTAATCCGCAAGTGCTAGTAAAAGATGTAAAAAACAGGGTATTTGGTTGATACGTTTTTTGCAAAAAATGTATACTAAGCTGCTCTACCAATCTTCACGGTATACCCTTATCAGAGCAGTCCTAACTAATGTATGCAATCCCTATCTGATGTATTTAAAAACCTGATCATCTGTATATAACCTTTGTGAACAGGGTTCAGAGAGGAAAAATCCATGTGTGCATACAGGGTAGAACAGCTTTTGTGCAGATAGCCCAAGAGGAGTGGTGGAACTCCCCAGTCTTGTAGACACAAGAGAACAATTATGGAAACAGGAACACATGGGCTACTTGCACAGTGAACAAGTCTGTATGATCATGTTCACACACCACCAAGAAACCTGAAGACACAAAAGAGAATAGTAAAACCAAAAACACTCAGTTTGAAAAAATGTTGCAGTAATCCGCAAGTGCTAGTAAAAGATGTAAAAAACAGGGTATTTGGTTGATACGTTTTTTGCAAAAAATGTATACTAAGCTGCTCTACCAATCTTCACGGTATACCCTTATCAGAGCAGTCCTAACTAATGTATGCAATCCCTATCTGATGTATTTAAAAACCTGATCATCTGTATATAACCTTTGTGAACAGGGTTCAGAGAGGAAAAATCCATGTGTGCATACAGGGTAGAACAGCTTTTGTGCAGATAGCCCAAGAGGAGTGGTGGAACTCATCCGGCTAATGTGTTGAATGTAAAAAAAAAATACTACATACATACTACATACATACTTCTTACATACCACACACATACATACAACATACTACATACATACTACATACATACAACATACTACATACATACTACATATTAAATACTACAATTATACTACATACATACTACATACATAGTGCATACTACATACATACATACATACTACATACATACTACATGCATACTACATACTACATACATACTACATACTACATACATACTACATACTACATACATACTACATACATACTACATACACACTACATACATACATACTACATACATACTACATACATACATACAATACATTCATACATTACATACATACAGAGATACAGTACATAAAACATAGAGTACATACTCACCATCACTTGTCACTTTGTTCCCCGAAGCCAGTGTCATCTGTAAAAAATATTAAAATAACAAACAATCAATATACTCCCTGTCCGCAGAAATCCACGAGTGTCCCACGACGATCTCCCGTGGAGAGCGGCAGCATCAGTTGATGCGACCATTCTCCAGGGGCTCCAGGAATCCAATGACGGGAGGAAGGTATCCTTCCACACTGTATTCCTCTGCCGCTCTAAAAAAATAGTCCCTAGTCTCACTTTTGGCATTGCTGTGTGAGATATTTTCCGACACAGCAATTGCCATAAAGTGAGACTTTGAACTATAGTAACCTCAGTGATGCACTGCAGGAGCCATTGCCTCCTGTCAGTGTGTCACTGAGGGTCCTATAGAGCAGTGACATCACCCAATGTCACTGTTCTATAGGGGAGATCGTCGTGGGACACTCATTATTAATTGGACTGTGGCAGACAGGTAGTATACGGTTTATTATTTTATGTTTTTTGCAGGCGCTGAAGTATGGTAAGTATGGTTGAATGAAGAATATTAAAATACTTTTTTTCCTAATGTGTGCGTGTTTTGTTAACCCTTTATTACTATTGGATTAATAATGTATAGGCATTTTATTGACGCCGCTCCGTTATTAACTCGGCTTAATGTCACCTTACAATAGAAAGGTGACATTAACCCCTTATTACCCCATATCGTACTGCTACACGGGTGTGGGAAGAAAGGTGCTAATTGCCGTAATTGGCGCATATTACAGGTGCGCCATTTCTGGGGCGGCTGCGGACTGGTATTTGTAGCCAGGGTGGCCAATATCCATGGCCCCTCTCTAGGCTATGAATATAAGCCCGCAGTTGTCTGCATAGCATTTCTGGCTATAAAATATAGGGGGACTCCACCTCATTTTTTGGGGGGTCCCCCTATTTTAATAGCCTGTAAAGGCTACGCACACAGCTGCAGGCTGATATTCATAGCAGGCTACAAATTTTGGCCCCTGGCTTTCCCCCTCTGGTGCAGATAATTGTGTGGGAGCTCATGCTGTTTTTTTCTTTTTTAAATTAAACAATCTTTAAGGCCTCTTTCACACTTCGACGCACGTTGTGAAATTTGTGCACGACGTGGGCAGCAGATGCAATTTTTCAATGCATCCGCTGCCTATTCTGAAGTCCGGGGAGGAGGGGGCAGAGTTTCGGCCGCGCATGCATGGTAGAAAATGGCGGCCTAATGGACAAAAAAAGTTCACTTGAATATCTTTTTGTGCTGACGGTCCGCCAAAACACGACGGACCTGTTGCATGACGGACGCGACGTGTCGCCATCCGTCAGGATCCGTCGCTAATACAAGTCGATGGGTAAAAAACGCATCCTGCGAGCACATTTGCAGGATCCGTTTTTTTCCCAAAATGATGGATTGCGACGGATGGTTAAAAACACAAATATTAAAGTAGCCTTAGAAACATCGGCCTTTCTATTACATATCTATGGATATATCTATCTATAGATATGTGGATAGATAGATACTGTATATCTATAGATACATAGATGTATCTATCCATATATCTGGCTGCTTTCACACATAAGGTTTTTGCCGTCAGGCACAATCCGGCGAGTTTTGAAAAAAACAGATGTTTTTTTCCGCTGGATCTGTTTTTTTCCGCAGGATCCGTTTTTTTCTCCACCGGATCCATTTTTTCCGCTGGATCCATTTTTTTCGCCGGATCTGTTTTTTCCACCTGATCTGTTTTTTTCCTGCTGGATCTGTTTTTTCCACCTGATCTGTTTTTTTCCCGCCGGATCCGTTTTTTTCCACCGAAATAATCTTTTCCGCAGGATCTGGTTTTTCCACTGGATCCATTTTTTCCGCAGGATCCCTTTTTTTCCACCGGATCCGTTTTTTCCGCCTTTTCCAATTTTTCTGCCGGATCTGTTTGGTTTTTTTCAAAACTCGCCGGATTGTGCCTGACGGAAAAAACCTGATGTGTGAAAGCAGCCAGATATATGGATAGATACATCTATGTATCTATAGATATACAATCATGGCCAAAAGTATTGACACCCCTGCATTTTTGTCAGATAATACTCAGTTTCTTCCTGAAAATAATTGCAAACACAAATTATTTGGTATTATCTTCATTTAATTTGTCTTAAATAAAAAAACACAAATAGAATTGTCCTAAAGCCAAATTGGATATAATTCCACACCAAACAAAAAAAAGACAAAAGAACTGTCTGAGGAATTGAGATTGCTCATGCTTCCTCACAATTTGGTTTCTCAAGTCTACAGGTCCATCTCCAAAGACCTGAATGTTCCTGTGTCTACCGTGCGCAGTGTCATCAAGAAGTTTAAAGCCCATGGCACTGTGGCTAACCTCCCTAGATGTGGACAGAAAAGAAAAATTGACAAGAGATTTAAACGCAAGATTGTGTGGATGTTGGATAAAGAACCTCGACTAACATCCAAACAAGTTCAAGCTGCCCTGCAGTCCGAGGGTACAACAGTGTCTACCCATACTATCCGTCGGCGTCTGAATGAAAAGGGACTGTATGGTAGGAGACCCAGGAAGACCCCACTTCTTACCCTGAGACATAAAAAAGCCAGGCTGGAGTTTGCCAAAACTTACCTGAAAAAGCCTAAAAGGTTTTGGAAGAATGTTCTCTGGTCAGATGAAACAAAAGTAGAGCTTTTTGGGCAAAGGAATCAACATAGAGTTTACAGGAGAAAAAAAAGAGGAATTCAAAGAAAAGAACACGGTCCCTACAGTCAAACATGGAAGAGGTTCCCTGATTTTTGGGGTTGCTTTGCTGCCTCTGGCACTGGAATGCTAGACCGTGTGCATGGCATTATGAAGTCTAAAGACTACCAACAAATTTTGCAGCATAATGTAGGGCCCAGTGTGAGAAAGCTGGGTCTCCCTCAGAGGTCATGGGTATTCCAGCAGGACAATGACCCAAAACACACTTCAAAAAGCACTAGAAAATGGTTTGAGAGAAAGCACTGGAGACTTCTAAGGTGGCCAGCAATGAGTCCAGACCTGAATCCCATAGAACACCTGTGGAGAGATCAAAAATTGGCAGTTTGAAGAAGGCACCCTTCAAATATCAGGGGCCTGGAGCAGTTTGCCAAAGAAAAATGGTCTAAAATTCCAGCAGAGCATTATAAGAAACTCATTGATGGCTACCGGAAGCAGTTGGTCGCAGTTGTTTTGGCTAAAGGTTGTGCAACCAAGTATTAGGCTGAGAGTGCCAATACTTTTGTCTGTCCCATTTTTGGAGTTTTGTGTGAAATGATCAATGTTTTGCTTTTTGCTTCGTTGTCTTTTGTGTTTTTTCATTTAATACAAATTAAATGAAGATAATACCAAATAATTTGTGTTTGCAATCATTTTCAGGAAGAAAATGAGTATTATTTGATAGAATTACAGAGGTGTCAATACTTTTGGCCATGACTGTGTCTATCTATAAATATATCTAGAAAAAAATTATTAGAACAGCATCATATTACCACACTTGTAGTGCAAAGCTCTCCAAACCAATATTCCAATGGCTCCAACAATATTTCTATTATATATCTATGGATATATCTATCTATAGATATATTTATATGAGAAAAAAGGAAAACAACACACACAAAAATAGAAAAAGTGGGCTTTTAATGCCTGAACGGCGTGGCAACGTTTCGGATTTCCAATTTGGTTTGAAAAAGGATTGGAAATCCGAAATGTTGCCACGCCATTCAGGCATTAAAAGCCCACTTTTTCTATTTTTTTGTGTGCTGTTTTCCTTTTTTCTCATATAAATATATCTATAGATAGATATATCCATAGATATATAATAGAAAGGCCGATGTTTCTAAAGCTACTTTCACACTTGCATTTTTAGCAATCCGTCACAATCCGTCATTTTGGGAAAAAACGGACCTGCAAATGTGCTCGCAGGATGCGTTTTTTACCCATCGACTTGTATTAGCGACGGATCGCGATGGATGGCCAAATGTCGCGTCCGTCGTGCAACAGATCCGTCGTGTTTTGGCGGACCATCGGCACAAAAAGACATTCAAGTGAACTTTTTTTGTCCGTCGCGTTGGCCATTTTCTACCGCGCATGCGCTGCAGAAACTCCGCCCCATCCTCCCTGGACTTCAGAATGGGCAGCGGATGCATTGAAAAACTGCATCCACTGCCCACGTCGTGCACAAATTTCACAACGTGCGTTTGTACGTCGGCCCGACACATAGCAATGGACCCATACCGACGCAATTGTGAAAGAGGCCTTAATGACCGTTTAATTTAAAAAATGGAAGAAAAACGGCGTGGGCTCCCGCGCAATTTTCTGCACCAGAGGGGGAAAGCCGACGGCCGGGGGCCATTATTTGTAGCCTGCTATGAATATCAGCCTGCAGCTGTCTGCGTAGCCTTTACTGGCTATTAAAATAGGGGGACCCCCCAAAAAATGACGTGGGGTCCCCCTATATTTTATAGCCAGAAAAGCTATGCAGACAGCTGCGGGCTGATATTCATAGCCTAGAGAGGGGCCATGGATAATGCCCCCCTCCAGCTACAAATATCAGTCCGCAGCCGCCCAGGAAATGGCGCATCTGTAAGATGCACCTATTCCGGCACTTAGACCCTCTCTTCACACTCCCGTGTAGCAGTGGGGTATGGAGTAATAAGGGGTTAATGTCACCTTGCTATTGTAAGGTGACTTTAAGCAGGGTTAATAACCGAGAGGCGTCAATAAAACGCCTATCCATTATTAACCCCTTTACCCCAAAGGGTGATTTGCACATTAATGACCAGGCCAATTTTTACAATCCTGACCACTGTCCTTTTATGAGATTATAACTCTAGAACGCTTCAACACATCTTGGCGATTCTGACAATGTTTTCTCGTGACATATCGTACTTCATGATAGTGGTAAAATTTCTTCGATATAACTTGCGTGTATTTGTGAAAAAAATGGAAATTCGGCGAAAATTTTGAATATTTTGCAATTTTCCAACTTTGAATTTGTATGCACTTAAATCACAGAGATATGTCAAGTAAAATAATTAATAAGTAAAATTTCTCACATGTCTACTTTACATCAGCACAATTTTAGAACCACAATTTTTTTTTGTTAGGGAGTTATAAGGGTTAAAATTTGACCAGCAATTTCTCATTTTTAAAACACCAATATTTTTTAAAGTCATTTTGAGGAGTCTATATGATAGAAAATAACCAAGTGTGACACCAGTCTAAAAACTGCACCCCTCAAGGTGCTCAAAACCACATTCAAGAAGTTTATTAACCCTTCAGGTGTTTTATGGGAATTTTTGGAATGTTTAAAAAAAAATTAACATTTAACTTTTTTTTTCACAAAAAATTTATTTCAGCTCCAATTTGTTTTATTTTCCCAAGGGTAAGAGAAGAAATTGGACCCCAAAAGTTCTTGCTCCATTTGTTCTGAGTACGCTGATACCCCACATGTGGGGTTTTGGGTGCAGGGCAGAGCTCGGAACGGAAGGAGCGCCGTTTGATTTTTCAATGCAAAATTGACAGGAATTGAGATGGGACTCCATGTTGCATTTGGAGAGCCCCTGATGTGCCTAAACATTTAAACCCCCCACAAGTGACACCATTTTGGAAAGGAGACCCCCTAAGGAACTTATCTAGATGTGTGGTGAGCACTTTAACCCACCGAGTGCTTCACAGAAGTTTATAATGCAGAGCCGTAAAAATAAAGTCATATTTTTTCACAAATATGATTTTTCACCCCCAATTTTTTATTTTCCCAAGTGTAAGAGAAGAAATTGGACACCAAAAGTTGTTGTGCCATGTGTACTGAGTATGCCGATACCCCAAATGTGGGGGTAAACCACTGTTTGGGTGGACGGCACAGCTCGGAAGGGAAGGATTGCCGTTTAACTTTTCAATGCAAAATTGACCCTTGTCCCGTTTGGAGAGCTCCTGATGGGCCTAAACATTGAAACTCCCCACAAGTGACACCATTTTGGAAATTAGACCCCCTAAGGAACTTATCTAGCTGTATTTTGACAGCTTTGAACCCCCAAGTGTTTCACTACAGTTTATAATGCAGAGCCATGAAAATATTTTTTTTTCCCAAAAATTATTTTTTAGCCCCCAGTTTTGTATTTTCCCAAGGGTAACAGGAGAAATTCGACCCCAAAAGTTGTTATCCAATTTGTCCTGAGTACGCTGATACCCCATATTTGCGGGGAACCACCGTTTGTGTGCATGGCAGAGCTTGGAAGGGAAGGAGCGCCATTTGGAATGCAGACTTAGATGGATTGCTCTGCAGGCATCACATTGCATTTGCAAAGCCCCTGATACACCTATACAGTACAAATCCCCCAGAAGTGACACCATTTTGGAAACTAGAACCCCAAGGAACTTACCTAGATGTGTTGTGAGAACTTTGAACCCCCAAATGTTTCACTACAGTTTTTAACGCAGAACCGTGAAAATAAAAAATCTTTTTTTTTTCCACAAAAATTATTTTTTAGCCCCCAGTTTTGTATTTTTCCAAGGGTAACAGGAGACATTGGACACCAAAAGTTGTTGTGCAATTTGTTCTGAGTACGCTGATACCCCATATGTGAGGGGGAACCACCGCTTGGGTGCATGGCAGAGCTCGGAAGGGAAGGAGCGCCATTTGGAATGCAGACATAGATGGATTGTTCTGCAGACATCACATTGCATTTGCAGAGCCCCTGATGCACCTAAACAGTAGAAACCCCCCACAAATGACACCATTTTGGAAACTAGACCCCCCAAGGAACTTATCTACATGTGTTTTGACAGCTTTGAACCCCCAAGTGTTTCATTACAGTTTATAACGCAGAGTCGTGAAAATAAAAATTATTTTTTTCCCACAAAAAAGTTTTTTTAGCCCCCCAAATTTTTATTTTCCCAAGAATAACAAGAGAAATTGGACCCCAATAGTTGTTGTCCAATTTGTCCTGAGTATGCTGATACCCCATATGTTGGGGTTAACCCCTGTTTGGGTGCATGGGAGAGCTCGGAAGGGAAGGACCACTGTTTTACTTTTTCAACGCAGAATTGGCTGGAATTGAGATCGGACGCCATGTCGTGTTTGGAGGGCCCTGATGTGCCTAAACAGTGGAAACCCCAATTTTAACTGAAACCCTATCCCAAACACACCCCTAACCCTAATCCCAACCATAGCCCTAACCACACCCCTAACCCTGACACACTCCTAACCCTAATTCCAAATGTAAATGTAATTGAAACCCTAACCCTAACTTTAGCCCCAACCCTAATTTTAGCCCCAACCCTAACCCTAACTTTAGCCCCAACCCTAACTTTAGCCCCAACCCTAACTTTAGCCCTAACCCTAACTCTAGCCCCAACCCTAACTCTAACTTTAGCCCCAACCCTAACCCTAACTTTAGCCCCAACTCTAACCCTAAATTTAGCCCCAACCCTAACTTTAGCCCCAGCCCTAACCCTAACTTTAGCCCCAACCCTAACTGTAGCTCTAACCCTAGCCCCAACCCTAACCCTAGCCCCAACCCTAGCCCCAACCCTAATCCTAGCCCCAACCCTAGCCCCAACCCTAACCCTAGCCCCAACCCTAAGCCCAACCCTAGCCCCAACCCCAACCCTAGCCCTAACCCTAGCCCTAACCATAACCCTAGCCCTAACCCTAATAGGGAAATGGAAAGAAATACATTTTTTAAATTTTTTTATGTTTCCCTAACTAAGTGAGTGATGAAGGGGAGTTTGACTTACTTTTATACCGGGTTTTCTAGCAGATTTTTATGATTGGCAGCTGTCACACACTAAAAGACGCTTTATATTGCAAAAAATATTTTTTGCGTTACCACATTTTGAGAGCTATAATTTTTCCATATTTTGGTCAACAAAGTCATGTGAGGTCTTGTTTTTTGCGGGACGAGTTGCCGTTTTATAGGTAACAATTTTGGGCACATGACCTTTTTTGATCGCTTTTTATTCCGATTTTTGTGAGGCAGAATGACCAAAAACCAGCTATTCATGAATTTCTTTTGGGGGGGGGCGTGTTAGGGCTAGCGGAACGCACCAAATAATAAGATAGGTAGAATAAGGTGCGTTCGCAGCCCGGGGTCCACCGTGAAGAGATGGAACCTGCTGCCAAGTAATGACGGACTATATGGCGGTACAATGTGAATACACACGGGTTAACTTCACCCTGTGTGAAGGAAGCGAACCCTGTTAAGTCACAGGGCCACAGTACTGCACACAAGAGCACAAGCAAGGAGTCTCCGAGCTCAGTCCAAAGACTTGGGATCTGAGTCTGTGAAGACTACTTGCGGTTGACACCACAACTGGGGTGTCAGCGTAACCAAAATAATAACAAAGGAATGCATGAGAGTGCTTGTGGTGCCGCACTGGCGGATGCCACTAACCACCCAGGCTTGGGTCAGGAAAGCACTGTGAAAACGCACGGCGCCGCACTGGTGGACACAGCAACTAGACGCTGTATTAGTGTGTAACGTGCTGTTGGATAAGTCGGGCGCTAGATAGCAAACATACACCTTCCGCGAACAGTCATCCAATAGGGAGGGTTATTTAAAGAGCGACTTTCACTCACAACACAGACACGTTTACAAATGTACACTAGCGCATGGCCGTGCATCCATGCGAACCTTAAATAGCTGCAGCACGTACAGGACCCTTCAAAGAACGACCAATGGAATTGCTGCAGTACCAGAGCATGTGACCCTAAATGTCCACTGAGAGATCTTGCCCTGGGCATGCTCAGTGTGCAAAGCAGAACTTAGTCCTAATATCTGCAGGACCTTCCATGAGAAGGACCAATGGAAGTCGCTGCAGTACCTGAGCATGTGACCCTAGATCTCCACTGAGATATCTTGCCCTGGGCATGCTCAGTGTGTGCAAAGTAGGACTTAGCCCCAGAAGGGTCTGCTCACCGCTGCCCAGCACTGGCTTCAATGGCAGATGCTGGAAAAGCAGCAGTAACCCTATGCACAGAGTAAGACTGAGCAAGATGCTGGGACCGAAGTCTCCGCTGAGCAGACTCCACTACGGCTGGAGAAGAATGGGAGACCGCAGCAGAGATGGTTCGAGATTCCCCCTGTGCAGAGGTGGGAACTCGACACCTAACATTACCCCCCCTCCTAGGACCACCCCTCCTTGGACCTCGCTATGCTCGAAGGCAGCAATGAGCTGTGGAGCTCGAATGTGTTCAGCAGGCTCCCAGGACCTGTCCTCTGGGCCATAATCCTTTCAATCCACCAAATAGAATTTTTGCCACGTACCACCTTGCACCCCAAAATAGCGTTCACCTCGTAATCGTCCGTAGACAAACCCGATGTCCTGGCAGATGACTCGGAAAACAGGGACATGTATACGGGTTTCAAGAGGGACACATGAAAGGTGTCGGTGATACCCAGGCGTGGAGGAAGGGCAAAACGGTAGACCACAGGATTAACCTGTTCGAGTACCTTGAAGGGACCCAAGTAGCGAGGTGCAAACTTAGTGGACTCAACACGCAGCCGGATGTTACGGGCGAAGAGCCACACTAAGTCACCAGGATCAAAGGTCGGAGCGGGGCGCCGATGAGCATCGGCGGAGGACCTCATTCTCTCCTTGGAGGCCCGAATGGCATCCTGAGTGCGGTCCCAAATGTCCCGTGCCGCCACATCCCAGTCTGCCACCCTGGAGTCGGCGGAAGACACGGGCATGGGCACAGGGACACGCGGATGCTGGCCGTAATTTAGGAGGAATGGAGTCTGACCGGTGGAGTCGGCTACGGTGTTGTTAAGCGCAAACTCTGCCCATGGTAGCAAGGATGCCCAGTCATCCTTCCTGGCAGAAACAAAATGTCGCAAATATGTGACCAGGGTCTGGTTGGCCCTCTCTACCAACCCATTCGTCTCGGGATAATATGCCGAAGAGAGATTCAACTCAATACTGAGTAGACGACAAAGCTCTCTCCAGAATCGAGACGCAAACTGTGGACCCCGGTCACTAACAATTTTGTCTGGCATACCGTGTAGGCGAAAGATATGCTTGATGAACAACACAGCCAGAGCCCGTGCAGAAGGTAGCCGTGGAAGAGGCACCAAGTGCACCATTTTAGAAAAATGGTCGGTGATCACCCAGATAATGGTGCAGTTACGAGACTTGGTTAAGCCCACCACAAAATCCATCCCGACCATTTCCCAGGGCCTGTCCGCCACTGGCATGGGGTAAAGCAACCCAGCTGGCCATTGCCGAGGAGACTTGTTCTTGGCGCAGGAAACACATGTCCGAACATAGTCTGCGACGTCACGAGCCATATGCGGCCACCAGTACATCCTCGCCAAGAGCTCAGATGTCCTCTTGGTCCCAAAGTGTCCACCCACCATGGACGATTGAGCCCAAGAGAGAACCTCCGGTCGCAAATTAGATGGAACGAAAGTCTTGCCTGGGAGCACAGACTCTAGCGAAACCGGAGCCACCGTTCTCAGGCTCTCTGAAGGGACAATAAGCCGAGGCTCCTCCTCCTCCACAGATGACACAACGGAGCGAGAGAGAGCGTCGGCCCGAATGTTCTTCTCCCCAGAAAGAAAATGGAGGGTGAAATGAAACTGGGAGAAGAACAAGGATCATCTGACCTGGCGAGAATTTAACCGCTAGGCTGTCTGCAGGTACACCAAATTTTTGTGATCTGTGAAGACTTGGAAGGGAAAACGAGCTCCCTCCAAGAGATGTCTCCATTCCGAGAAAGCCAACTTCATGGCTAGCAACTCCCTGTCCCCGATGGAATAATTCCTCTCTGCTGGTGAGAAGGTCTTAGAAAAGAAGAAGCAAGGATGCTTCCGACCTTGAGCATCCTTTTGGAAGAGGACTGCTCCAGCACCAACAGATGAGGCATCGAGCGTTAGCGAAGTGTGACTTTATGGAGTTAAAGGCCCTGGAGACCTCCACAGACCACAATTTGGGATTTGCCCCCTTCTTGGTGATGGCATCCAAGGGAGCTACCAAAGTTGAGAAGTGAGGAATGAACTGGCGATAATAGTTTATGAACCCCATAAAGCGCTGCATCGCTTTAAGAGAATGGGGTTCCTGCCAGTCCATCACAGCCTGTAGTTTGGCAGGATCCATAGCCAATCCCTGGGCGGAGATGATATAGCCCATGAATGGTAAGGACTCCTGCTCGAACATACACTTCTCCAACTTGGCGTAGAGGGAGTTTGCCCGTATGAGGTCGAAGACTTTGCAAACATCTCTCTGGTGAAAGTCAATATCTAGAAAGTAGATGAGAATATCATCCAGATAGACTACGACCGAGGTGGAGAGCATATCCCAGAAGGTGTCATTCACAAAGTCTTGGAAAACGGCTGGGGCATTACAGAGCCCAAAGGGCATCACCAGATATTCATAGTGCCCATCCCTGGTGTTAAAAGCCGTCTTCCATTCGTCCCCCTCACAGATGCGAATCAGGTTGTAAGCACCCGCAGATCTAATTTAGTAAATACCCTTGCTCCCCGAAGCCTATCAAAGAGCTCAGATATCAAGGGCAAAGGATACTTAATCTTAACGGTGATGGCGTTAAGACCCCTGTAGTCTATGCATGGACGCAATTCCCCATTCTTCTTCTGCACGAAGAAGAACCCTGCCCCAGCAGGTGACACTGACTTCCTAACGAATCCTCTTGCCAGATTTTCCTGGATGTACTGTGACATTACCTCCATCTCCGGGAGAGATAACGGATAAACTCGACCCCGGGGAGGCTCAGCACCAGGCAAGAGATCAATAGGACAGTCATAGGGGCGATGGGACGGAAGGGTCCCCGCCGCCTTTTTGGAGAACACGTCTGCATAAGACCAATATTGCTTGGGGAGAGAGGATAAATCTGCGGGTACCTCTATAGTAGCAACCTGAACGCACTCCCTCTTACACCTACCCCCAAAAGATTCACCCCATCCCAGAATTCTGCCTGAGGACCACTTGATATGAGGAGAGTGGTACCGCAGCCAAGGTATTCCCAACAGGACCTCATCAATTCCCTCAGGAATGATGAGCAGAGATATAATCTCCTGATGGGATGGCGACATGGACAGAGTAAAAGGGATGGTCTGGTGTGTTATCTGTGAGGGCAGTGTCGACCCATTCACCACTCGTACAGTTACTGGTTGAGCTAGCATAACCAGGGGTATTGCGTGATGTTGGGCGAAGGCAGAAGACATAAAATTGCCCTCTGCCCCAGAATCCACGCAGAGCTCTACCGAGTGAGTGAATGAGCCTATTGTTATTGTCCCCTTAAAGGACAATTTGGAGGCAAACATCGCCGTGTCTAGTGTACCTCCACCTACTACCACTTGACGCTGACGTTTCCTCAACCGCTGGGAACATCTGGTGGCAAGATGTCCTGACTGCTGGCAAACATGACAAACCTGGAGTGCACGAGCGGTCCGGGACTTAGATCCCCCTCGTGACACTTCCATGGCCTCATGTGACTCAGGAGCCTGGACTGGAGATTCCAAAGGTTTGGCGAAGGTGGGAGCCAGCCAAAACCTCTGCCTACACTGGGCTCGCTCTAACCTCCGCTCGTGAAAAACGGAGGTTAATACGAGTGGACACAGCTATTAACTCCTCCAGTGTGGCGGGAATCTCCCTAGTGGCCAGGGGCGTCCTTCACGTGGACAGCCAGCCCCCTCCAAAATATCGGAATTAGGGCTTTATCCGACCACTCCAGCTCAGATGCTAGGGTGCGGAAGTGGATGGCAAAATGGCTGACCAAGGACAAACCCTGAGTCAATGCCAACAGTTGGAGCGCCGTATCATGGGTGACACGAGGTCCTAAAAAGACCTGTTTCAGAGTGCTCAGGAAAAACAGAGCACTCTGAACCACATGATTGCCACGCTCCCACAGCGGCGTAGCCCACTCTAACGCCCTGTCTTACAGGAGAGACACTATAAACCCCACCTTTGCCCGCTCTGTTGGGAAACGAGATGCCAGAAGCTCGAGATGTATAGAGCACTGACTCACGAAACCCCTACAGGACTTACTATCACCAGAAAATTTTTCTGGCAGCGGGAGGCGTGATAGAGTCGGTACAGTTGTGGCAGTGGACAAGGTTGCTGCAGCCACGCTAGCAGCTTGAACAGCAACTGCGGTTACATCCACAGCTGAGGTTGTGCGCTCAAGAGCCGCCAACCTACCCTCCAGCTGCTGGATGTACAGCAAGGATTGCTGTTTGTCTGTCATTACTAGCCCTGGCGCTAGTGTAATGTTAGGGCTAGCGGAACGCACCAAATAATAAGATAGGTAGAATAAGGTGCGTTCGCAGCCTGGGGTCCACCGTGCAGAGATGGAACCTGCTGCCAAGTAATGATGGACTAATTGGCGGTACAATGTGAATACCCACGGGTTAACTTCACCCTGTGTGAAGGAAGCGAACCCTGTTAAGTCACAGGGCCGCGGTACCGCACACAAGAGCACAAGCAAGGAGTCTCCGAGCTCAGTCCAAAGACTTGGGATCTGAGTCTGTGAAGACTACTTGCGGTCGACACCGCAACTGGGGTGTCAACGTAACCAAAATAATAACAAAGGAATGCACGAGAGTGTGTGCAGTGCCGCACTGGCGGACGCCACTAACCACCCAGGCTTGGGTCAGGAAAGCGCTGTGAAAGCGCATGGCACCGCACTGGCAGACACAGCAACTAGACGCTGTATTAGTGTGTAACGTGCTGTTGGATAAGTCGGGCGCTAGATAGCAAACATGCACCTTCCGTGAACAGTCATCCAATAGGGAGGGTTATTTAAAGAGCGACATTCACTCACAACACACACGTTTACAAATGTACACTAGCGCATGGCCATGCGGCCATGCGAGACTTAAATAGCTGCAGCACGTACAGGACCCTTCAAAGAAGGACCAATGGAATTGCTGCAGTACCAGAGCATGTGACCCTAGATCTCCACTGAGAGATCTTGCCCTGGGCATGCTCAGTGTACAAAACAGAACTTAGTCCTAATACCTGCAGGACCTTCCGTGAGAAGCACCAATGGAAGTCGCTGCAGTACCTGAGCATGTGACCCTAGATCTCCACTGAGAGATCTTGCCCTAAGTAGGACTTAGCCCCAGAAGCATCTGCTCTCCGCTGCCCAGCACTGGCTTCAATGGCAGAAGCTGGAAAAGCAGCAGTAACCCTATGCACAGAGTGAGACTGAGCAAGACGCTGGGATTGACGTCTGCGCTGAGCAGACTCCACTGCGGCTGGAGAAGAATGGGAGACCACAGCAGATATGGTTCGAGATTCCCCCTGTGCAGAGGCGGGAACTCGACACCTAACAGTGCGTTTATACTGTTCCGCGTTTGGTAATATTTTTACTCTGTTTTTCAATGCAGCCATTTCGTAAATTCAAAATAATTTTGTTTTCTCATTAATGTACACTGCACCCCATCTTGACTAAATAAAGAAATGTAGAAATTTTTGCAAATTTAATAAAAAGGAAAAACTGAAATATCACATGGTCATAACTATTCAGACTCTTTGCTCAGTATTGAGTAGAAGCACCCTTTTGAGCTAGTACAGCCATGAGTCTTCTTGGGAATGATGCAACACGTTTTTCACACCTGGATTTGGGGATCCTCTTCCTTTTTTCCTTGCAGATCATCTCCAGTTTCGTCAGGTTGGATGGTGAATGTTGGTGGACAGCCATTTTCAGGTCTCTCCAGAGTAACTCAATTGGGTTTAGATCAGGGCTCTGGCTGGGCAAGTCAAGAATGGTCACAGAGTTGTTCTGAAGACACTACTTTTGTTATTTTAGCTGTATGCTTAGGGTCATTGTCTTGTTGGAAGGTAAACATTCTGCCAAGTCTGAGGTCCAGAGCACTCTGGAAGAGGTTTTCATCCAGGATACCTCTATACTTGGCTGCATTCATGTTTCCTTCAATGACAACCAGTAGTCCTGTCCCTGCAGTTGAAAAATACCCCATAGAATGATACTGCCACCACCATGTTTCACTGTTGGGATTGGATTGGGCAGGTGATGAGCAGTGCTGTTATGACCTGGTGGTTAGCACAATAATGGACCTGGTGGTTAAGAGCACACGGAATGACCTGATAGTTACTGATAATAAGGACGAGCTCTGGGACGTGGAAACTCTGCTGACCGCAATCCCTAAACCTATGAAACACACTAGAAATAGCCGTGGATTGCACCTAACGCTCCCTATGCAACTCGGCACAGCCTAAGAAACTAGCTAGCCCTGAAGATAGAAAAATAAAGCCTACCTTGCCTCAGAGAAATTCCCCAAAGGAAAAGGCAGCCCCCCACATATAATGACGGTGAGTAAAGATGAAACTACAAACACAGAGATGAAATAGATTTAGCAAAGTGAGGCCCGACTTACTGAACAGACCGAGGATAGGAAAGGTTACTTTGCGGTCAGCACAAAAACCTACAAAAAGACCACGCAGAGGGCGCAAAAAGACCCTCCGCACCGACTCATGGTGCGGAGGCGCTCCCTCTGCGTCCCAGAGCTTCCAGCAAGCAAGACAACAAATTAACTAGCAAGCTGGACAGAAAAAATAGCAAACCAAAGAAATACAAGCTGGAACTTAGCTTCTGATGGGAAGACAGGTCACAAGAACGATCCAGGAGTGAACTAGACCAATACTGGAACATTGACAGGTGGCATGGAGCAAAGATCTAAGTGGAGTTAAATAGAGCAGCAGCTAACGAATTAACCTCGTCACCTGTGAAACTCAGAAACACCCACCAGAGGAAGTCCATGGACAGAACCAGCTGAAGTACCATTCATGACCACAGGAGGGAGCCCGACAACAGAATTCACAACCCAGTGCCTGGTTTTCTCCACACATACCACTTAGAATTATCACCAAAAAGGTCTATCTTCGTCTCATCAGTCCTGAGAATCTCTCATAGTCTGGGAGTCCTTCATGTGTTTTTTTTTAGCAAATCCTATGTGGGCTTTCATATGTCTTGCACTGAGGAGAGGCTTACGTCTGGCCACTCTGCCAAAAAAGCCTGATTGTTGGAGGGCTGTAGTGAGTTTTGACTTTGTGGAACATTCTCCTATCTCACTACTATATCTCTGGAGCTCAGCCACAGTGATCTTGGGGTTCTTCTTTACCTCTCTCACCAAGGCTTGTGGTTCTACCAAATGGCTACAATGAAACAAAGAGTGAAATATTTAAAGAGATCTGAATACTTTCCGTACCCACTGTATGTTTCTGTAGTTGCTTGCTACAGCTTCTAATCTCAGACTTATAAAGTTTCTCTGACTAATAAAAAAAAAGTGTTTGCTGATCATTTCCGAAATTCCTATTACAGGTAGCCAAATTATGTTACTATAGGCTATGGTCATACACTGCACATACAAAAGCAAAGGATTGGAACAATCAGAGCATTTTTACTCATTATGGAAACATATAATGAGATAATTCCATCAAAATAATCTTTTGTGTGTGCAGAACTGCTGTTTATTGCCTGTGGTGTTCATGTATGTGAATACATAGCACACGTACATACATTGATCATCATGATATATTAGATGCACCAGCATCTAAAACTTATGACATATGGCATAATGTTACCCTATAGAGATGAAATATAGATCAATATTTTCATGCAGATGTCAAGCATTATTTTATCCTGAAACCAGTTGCGAACATTAGTGTGCCCAGAGGCAGATCTGAAAATACAGTGGTTGCAATCTGTTGTTGTGAATAGGTGGCATTTGATGCAAAAACATAAAAGAGGGAAGATAAATTTGGCATTTAGGTCAGTTTTCATGCAGATACTGATCATAATATTTAATATAGAAATTGAATAATTAAAATACTATAATGAGTGTTCTGTAAATGCTGTTATAGACACATACTAAAATACACAATTTGCAGCATAAAAGGCAAGCTGGAAATGTAAGCTTTACGTCTTATACATTATCTCAATAACGGCTCACAGATGGGTTGTAAATGTGATAATAGTTAATTGGCTCAATTTTTCTTGATATTTGCTGTGAGGTAACTTACAGTCAATGTTGTGATCTCAGACTCTCAGTCTGACATAACAAGTGTTATTGTGACCTCTGAAAGCTCAGATCATGTCAGCAGTCTTTCATCTTCCAATGACTTCATCACTCTCATTTTCTTTGCTTTGCTTGAGTAGTCAATAGATTTGTTAATGGTCTTGGTACGAATTTAATTAATGCGTTGTTTACTAAATGAATGTTAAAAGATTCTAATTGTAAGAGTCAATTAAACAGTAATATCAAAATCCATATAAAAATACAGAATTTAAGAGATATTGTGTCAGTAAATGCAAGAAGTAATAAACGGATATAGTTTCAAACTATTTGAGGCTAGGCCAACATAGTTGTCTCCTTACTAAGAGGCTCAAAATGGGGAAATCTATTGAATAGAAAAAATAATAATTACTCATAAACATCATAGGGCAACAAAAGTAAACTAGGCTTAAAGGAGTTGGCTGGCCTAAAGCTACAAGTCACTCTATGTGACTGCAGACTTACAAATCTTCACATCTTGCACATCTTGCACATCTTGGTGCCAACTCCAAGAGCAGGCAAGCGTTTGACAGCAAGCATGCAATTTGCATACATGCAGACTAGATAGATGCAGCCTCACTCAATGTAAGTGGATTGAGGGGAGCTGGATATAGTCTAGTTGGAATGTGACCGGAAGTCTGCAAATCTCTAACTTGTGGTCACATAACTGCCCGCTTCCAGTGCCGGCACCAGAGAATCCACAGTGTGCAGTGCATTTATTGTGAGCAGTCACAAGTCTGAAGTCACATAAAATTAAAGCAGACTTGTAGTCTAAGGCAGTAAAACCCCTTTAAACCAGAGCAGGAAATGGTCATGGTTCAGTGACTCCCAACAATAAGTTCCCGCATTGAGTGGCTTGCTTTTGATGTTGCACATTTACTGCAGCATTTAGCGTAATTAGGTTACTTGCATTTTTGTTGCATTTTTTCAGCTGTGTATTTTGTTTCCTTTTGGTATGTCATGTTTTAACTAAAACTGCTATACTTTGGAAGCTTCCTCTTACTTAGCATTGATAAAGCTTTATTGCTAAAGTCATATGCAGATTAGATGCTTTTCTGGTGCATTTCCACTGCACTAACAACACATATGGATTTTCCTTATCTCATTAAAGTCTCTGGGGACAACCCACAGGTAAAACACATATTTACTGCAAGTAAAACTGACATGTTCAGTTTACACTGAATAAAAAAAGCCCAGTGTGCATGAGATTTCTATCAATCCAATTCACTTTGCTGGAACTGTAATACATTTCATTTTTTAAACAGCAAAAATGCACAGTATTTTCACAAGGTAATTTGCACCTAATGAGCTAACTTTTGTTAAGTCCAAGTTGATATTATCATACCACAACAGCTCTCTCACACAACTGTATAACATGGCCAAGTGCTATCTGATATTTTACCGGATATCACTAGGCCCAATGTAATACCATGCGGTAGTGCCGAGTAGCACTTTAGCACTTTTTTTCTTACATTCATTCGGCATGAGAAAACATTCGCAGAATTATGTGAATACATCCGATAAAATGATCTTGCACACCCATACAAGTCTTTGCGTGCCTTGTGAAACATTGGTCTATACTCTGAAATCATCCGAGTGCAGGACAATTTACATGGACAAAAAGAATGGAAAAGATGGAGAAATTAAGCTCTCCATCGTCTCTGCACCTGTGATACAATTCTCTCATGCAACAAAATCGGATCACAAGAAAATAACACTCGGATCAAATTCTAATGAGTAATGTCTTTTACCTGACAGAAATTGGGAGAATCTATGGCCATGTGACTACAGTCATACAGAGAGAAGAAACGAAAAGAAAACTTGGGCTTAACTAAAGTTAACTTATAAGGTGCCAAATACTTTGATTGCTTATTAGTGTTGAGCGATACCGTCCGATACTTGAAAGTATCGGTATCGGATAGTATCGGCCGATACCCGAAAAATATCGGATATCGCCGATACCGATATCCGATACCAATACAAGTCAATGGGACATCAAGTATCGGAATGTATCCTCATGGATCCCAGGGTCTGAAGGAGAGGAAACTCTCCTTCAGGCCCTGGGATCCATATTAAAGTGTAAAATAAAGAATTAAAATAAAAAATATTGTTATATTCACCTCTCCGGCGGCCCCTGGACATCAGCGGGAGGATCCGGCGTCCGGCACGGCTTCTTTCTTCAAAATGCGCGCCTTTAGGACCTGTGGAATGACATCCCGGCTTCTGATTGGTCGCGTGCCGCCCATGTGACCGCCACGCGACCAATCAGAAGCCGCGACGTCATTCCTCAGGTCCTAAAAGGCGCTCATTCTAGGACTTTAGCTGAGGAATGACGTCGCGGCTTCTGATTGGTCGCGTGGCGGTCACATGGGCGGCACGCGACCAATCAGAAGCCGGGACGTCATACCACAGGTCCTTAAGGCGCGCATTTTGAAGAAAGAAGCCGTGCCGGACGCCGGTTCCTCGCGCAGATGTCCAGGGGCCGCCGGAGAGGTGAATATAACAATATTTTTTATTTTAATTCTTTATTTTACACTTCCGATACCGATACCCGATATCACAAAAATATCGGATCTCGGTATCGGAATTCCGATACCGCAAGTATCGGCCGATACCCGATACTTGCGGTATCGGAATGCTCAACACTATTGCTTATATCTCCACAACATGGAGACAAAGTTAAAGGGAATGTGTCACCAGGTTTGGCCAATATGACATGTGGCTGCCACCTTTCAGGGCTGATATACATCATTTTATAATGCTGTATATCTGCCCCAATCCAACCTGGAAGAACTGAAAAATAACTTTTATTATACTCACCTGTGGGGTGGTGTTGGTCTTCTTTGTCTGGTGCCTCCCATCTTCTTATGATTGCCGTCCTCCATCTTGGTTTGTGTGAATGACGCGTCCCTGCATCATCCACACAGTCTTTCCAGCATCATGCTCCCGTGCAGGAGTACTTATCTGCTCTGTTGAGGGCAGAGCAAAGTATTGCAGTGCACAGGTTCTGGGAAAGGTCAGAGATGCCCAGCGCCTGCAAACTGCAGAACTTTGCAGATAAGTGCACTTGAGAGCAGATAAGTGCGCTTGTATATCAGCCCTGAAAGGCGGTTGCTGCATCTCATATCGGCCAAACCTGGTGACAGGTTCCCTTTAAAAGTAGAGATGAGCGAATATATATCAATGCTCAGTTTAGATTGCGATCGCCAGTTTTGCAACAATATTTACTGAACGCCGTTGTAGTTAATGGGAGGCACAAACAAATGCATACACCACACCTTCAAACATTCCCAAAAGCTGCCAAAACACATCAAATTAGGGGAAGACACTAGGAAAGTAGCCTCAATTCACCTGCAGTACAAATTTTAGAATGGTAAGGCAGCAATCAGCCAAGCATGGGTTATTAGGGTCTGGGCCAGCATTTTCAGCTTTGAATTGAACTTTAAATTAAGGCGAGGTGGGTGAAAGATGGGTGTAGGCCTTCTATCCTGGGAGCCCTGATACCACATGTAACTGCTCAACCTGCTTAGATGCTCAGCACACACTTAGGTAGCACAAATATCAGTTTCACAGACTATTATTATCAGAAAAATGTAAGTATAGTAACACAGGTAGATTACTCCAAGGAAGTGGAGGCCTGCCGGTCTCGGAGGTCTACTGCTATAGGCAACAGACATGAAGGAGATCCAACCAGAAGTCTATACATTTACAAAAAATTTGTGTCAGACACCAAAGTGACTTCAATTTCACAAGAGTAGATATACTATAATAGGGAGCGACATCTCTTCCACTACAGCCAATCCAACAGATGTAGACCCAACAAAGAATGTTCCAATTTCCAGAAATTAGTGTTAACAGCTGCAGCAGCAGCAAAAGCAGGCACATAAGTCCAACTAAAGATATCACAGACTTCATTTATGCGAGATCACTGCAGCACACTAAAAGCTACAACATTGCCTAGTCTGTACAGTTTACGATTGGGTCCAAAATTCTTGGAGATCTTGTTCATCTTGATGAAAGTTAGGTGGTCTACCAGCTGAAGACACATTCTGAGAGAATACTGGCTGATGGGCATTATAAAACCTCCAAGGCGGGATAGGCGAGCTCAGGTCACTCGTCCATTTTTGAAGAACAAAATGTGGAAGGGTCCAAATCCTCCCTGATGGTATTGATGTTGAGTTCTAGATACTCCTGTATCATCCTCTCCAGTCGTTCACCAAGTGTCAGACTTGGACTCTGTTGTGCTCGTGCATGTTATGGTCTAAAAAATGTGTTAAAGCACTTACTTACAGAAATTGCTATTGCAACTTACACAACTGCCGCTGATAATGTTTTGGCGTTGATGAATAGACATGCCAGAGGTTGGTAGTCTAGAGCTGTGATGCACACTGTGTACCTCACTGCTGTCTTGGGGAAAACCTTTCTTAAGGTTATGTAAAAGCATGTTTCGAAACTCCAGCATTCGCGGGTCCCTTTCCAGGGCGGCAAGTATCTAGCAAAATGTTGTCTTATAACATAGATGCAAGTGGAAACCCAATAGTCAGCAATATTTCAAACCCTAACTATACGGGGATCATGTTGCAGATAGTGCAGCAGGAAGGCACTCATATGTCCTGCTCTTCCATGAGGTCCAAGCCCATGATGTTTTGGTGGCATTGTAACACTGTTGTTTGTTTCCTCAATACTCTCCCACCAACCACAAACAAAAAGAGTAAACTGTACTATGTTTGATCTTGAGGTGGAGGAAGAAGAGGAAAGGCCACTTGAAGCTGCGCTTGCCATCCACTCAAGCACATGTTCTTTCTGGACCTCATCAACAAGGCATACCGCTGTGCGGCTGAAAAAGAAATGTAGTGAAGTAGCCCATCCAGTAACAGAAGTTGTCAGTTGTGTTTGTGATCTTGTTGGTTCACTAGCGTTTTCTGTAACTTTCCAATGAAAAAAAGAAGAAGAGAAAACGGCTTGCACTCACCAGGCCCGATGAACTGTGACAGTCTTTATTGGAACATATGCAGTAAAATCAGGGAGAACGTGTCCATGTAGGATGACAGCTGTTTTGCGCACAACCGCGCTTACACTGATCCGATGGCATAGAGGAAATGAGGTAACCATTTATATAAATGTAACCCCCTCCCATCTTATGACATCACACATAACAATCCCCTTTTACATAAAATGAGAATACAAAAATATAACCCAAAAGAAAAAATTATTATTAAAACTTAGATTAAAACAATGCAGCTTAAATCCAAAAGAAGGGGGAAAATGAGAGGAGAAAGTCACTATGTACTATGATATTCATGACAAATTACCATATATACTCGAGTATAGGCCGACCCGAGTATAAGCCGACCCCCCTAATTTTGCCACAAAAAACTGGGAAAACTTATTGACTCGCGTATAAGCCTAGGGTAGGAAATGCAGCAGCTACTGGTAAATTTCAAAAATAAAAATAGATGCTCTATACCGTTCATTATTGCCCCATAAGATGCTCCATATAAAGCTGTGCCATATATAATGCTCCATACTGTTCATTATTGCCTCATAGATGTGCCATAGAAAGCTCTGCCATATAGTAACATAGTTAGTAAGGCCGAAAAAAGACATTTGTCCATCCAGTTCAGCCTATATTCCATCATAATAAATCCCCAGATCTACGTCCTTCTACAGAACCTAATAATTGTATGATACAATATTGTTCTGCTCCAGGAAGACATCCAGGCCTCTCTTGAACCCCTCGACTGAGTTCGCCATCACCACCTCCTCAGGCAAGCAATTCCAGATTCTCACTGCCCTAACAGTAAAGAATCCTCTTCTATGTTGGTGGAAAAACCTTCTCTCCTCCAGACGCAAAGAATGCCCTCTTGTGCCCGTCACCTTCCTTGGTATAAACAGATCCTCAGCGAGATATTTGTATTGTCCCCTTATATACTTATACATGGTTATTAGATCGCCCCTCAGCCGTCTTTTTTCTAGACTAAATAATCCTAATTTCGCTAATCTATCTGGGTATTGTAGTTCTCCCATCCCCTTTATTAATTTTGTTGCCCTCCTTTGTACTCTCTCTAGTTCCATTATATCCTTCCTGAGCACCGGTGCCCAAAACTGGACACAGTACTCCATGTGCGGTCTAACTAGGGATTTGTACAGAGGCAGTATAATGCTCTCATCATGTGTATCCAGACCTCTTTTAATGCACCCCATGATCCTGTTTGCCTTGGCAGCTGCTGCCTGGCACTGGCTGCTCCAGGTAAGTTTATCATTAACTAGGATCCCCAAGTCCTTCTCCCTGTCAGATTTACCCAGTGGTTTCCCATTCAGTGTGTAATGGTGATATTGATTCCTTCTTTCCATGTGTATAACCTTACATTTATCATTGTTAAACCTCATCTGCCACCTTTCAGCCCAAGTTTCCAACTTATCCAGATACATCTGTAGCAGAATACTATCTTCTCTTGTATTAACTGCTTTACATAGTTTTGTATCATCTGCAAATATCGATATTTTACTGTGTAAACCTTCTACCAGATCATTAATGAATATGTTGAAAAGAACAGGTCCCAATACTGACCCCTGTGGTACCCCACTGGTCACAGCAACCCAGTTAGAGACTATACCATTTATAACCACCCTTTGCTTTCTATCACTAAGCCAGTTACTAACCCATTTACACACATTTTCCCCCAGACCAAGCATTCTCATTTTGTGTACCAACCTCTTGTGCGGCACGGTATCAAACGCTTTGGAAAAATCGAGATATACCACGTCCAATGACTCACCGTGGTCCAGCCTATAGCTTACCTCTTCATAAAACCTGATTAGATTGGTTTGACAGGAGCGATTTCTCATAAACCCATGCTGATATGGAGTTAAACAGTTATTCTCATTGAGATAATCCAGAATAACATCCCTCAGAAACCCTTCAAATATTTTACCAACAATAGAGGTTAGACTTACTGGCCTATAATTTCCAGGTTCACTTTTAGAGCCCTTTTTGAATATTGGCACCACATTTGCTATGCGCCAGTCCTGCGGAACAGACCCCGTCGCTATAGAGTCCCTAAAAATAAGAAATAATGGTTTATCTATTACATTACTTAGTTCTCTTAGTACTCGTGGGTGTATGCCATCCGGACCCGGAGATTTATCTATTTTAATCTTATTTAGCTGGTTCCGCACCTCTTCTTGGGTTAGATTGGTGACCCTTAATATAGGGTTTTCATTGTTTCTTGGGATTTCACCTAGCATTTCATTTTCCACCGTGAATACCGTGGAGAAGAAGGTGTTTAATATGTTAGCTTTTTCCTCGTCATCTACAACCATTCTTTCCTCACTATTTTTTAAGGGGCCTACATTTTCAGTTTTTATTCTTTTGCTATTGATATAGTTGAAGAACAGTTTGGGATTAGTTTTACTCTCCTTAGCAATGTGCTTCTCTGTTTCCTTTTTGGCAGCTTTAATTAGTTTTTTAGATAAAGTATTTTTCTCCCTATAGTTTTTTAGAGCTTCAATGGTGCCATCCTGCTTTAGTAGTGCAAATGCTTTCTTTTTACTGTTAATTGCCTGTCTTACTTCTTTGTTTAGCCACATTGGGTTTTTCCTATTTCTAGTCCTTTTATTCCCACAAGGTATAAACCACTTACAGTGCCTATTTAGGATGTTCTTAAACATTTCCCATTTATTATCTGTATTCTTATTTCTGAGGATATTGTCCCAGTCTACCAGATTAAGGGCATCTCTAAGCTGGTCAAACTTTGCCTTCCTAAAGTTCAGTGTTTTTGTGACTCCCTGACAAGTCCCCCTAGTGAAAGACAGGTGAAACTGTACAATATTGTGGTCGCTATTTCCTAGATGCCCAACCACCTGCAGATTTGTTATTCTGTCAGGTCTATTAGATAGTATTAGGTCTAAAAGTGCTGCTCCTCTGGTTGGATTCTGCACCAATTGTGAAAGATAATTTTTATTGGTTATTAGCAGAAACCTGTTGCCTTTATGGGTTTCACAGGTTTCTGTTTCCCAGTTAATATCCGGGTAGTTAAAGTCCCCATAACCAGGACCTCATTATGGGTTGCAGCTTCATCTATCTGCTTTAGAAGTAGACTTTCCATGGTTTCTGTTATATTTGGGGGTTTGTAACAGACCCCAATGAGAATTTTGTTACCATTTTTCCCTCCATGAATTTCGACCCATATGGACTCGACATCCTCATTTCCTTCGCTAATATCCTCCCTTAAAGTGGACTTTAGACAAGACTTTACATAGAGACAAACCCCTCCTCCTCTCCGATTTTTACGATCCTTTCTAAACAGACTGTAACCCTGTAAGTTAACTGCCCAGTCATAGCTTTCATCTAACCATGTCTCGGTTATTCCCACTATGTCAAAGTTACCTGTAGATATTTCTGCTTCTAGTTCTTCCATCTTGTTTGTCAGGCTTCTGGCGTTTGCGAGCATGCAGTTTAGAGGATTTTGTTTTGTTCCAATCTCCTCGCTGTGGATTGTTCTAGAAATGTTCTTACCTCCCTTCTGAGTATGTTTTCCTGGGTCTTCAGTATGTTTTCCTGCACCGTTCATTATTGCCCCATAGCTGCCATATAGTGCTGTGTGCCGTTCAGTACTGCCCCATAGCTGCCATATAGTGCTGTGTGCCGTTCAGTACTGCCCCATAGCTGCCATATAGTGCTGTGTGCCGTTCAGTACTGCCCCATAGCTGCCATATAGTGCTGTGTGCCGTTCAGTACTGCCCCATAGCTGCCATATAGTGCTGTGTGCCGTTCAGTACTGCCCCATAGCTGCCATATAGTGCTGTGTGCCGTGCAGTACTGCCCCATAGCTGCCATATAGTGCTGTGTGCCGTTCAGTACTGCCCCATAGCTGCCATATAGTGCTGTGTGCCGTTCAGTACTGTCCCATAGCTGCCATATAGTGCTGTGTGCCGTTCAGTACTGCCCCATAGCTGCCATATAGTGCTGTGTGCCGTTCAGTACTGCCCCATAGCTGCCATATACTGCTGTGTGCCGTTCAGTACTGCCCCATAGCTGCCATATAGTGCTGTGTGCCGTTCAGTACTGCCCCATAGCTGCCATATACTGCTGTGTGCCGTTCAGTACTGCCCCATAGCTGTGCCATAGAAAGCTCTGCCATTGCTGCTGCTGCTGCAATAAAAAAAAAAATGCCATACTCACCTTTCTTGCTTGCAGCTCCTCTGCATCCGGTCCCGGCGTCTCTGCGCACTGACTGATCAGGCAGAGGGCGCCGCGCACACTATATGCGTCATCGCGCCCTCTGACCTGAACAGTCAGAGCGGAGCGACTCCGGGAAGATGGAGCGACGCCCGGCGGCTGGAACGCGGACAGGTGAATATTACATACTTACCTAGTCCCAGCGATCCTGACGCTCCCTCTGCCTGTCACAGCTGGTCTTCGGTGCCGCAGCCTCTTTCTCTATCAGCGGTCACCGGCACCGCTGATTAGAGAAATGAATACGCGGCTCCACCCCTATGGGAGGTGGAGCCGCGTATTCATTTTTCTAATGAGCGGTCCCACGTGACCGCTGAAGAGGGGAAGAAGCTGCAGCACAGAAGACCGTGGGACGGCAGGGGGAGCGTCAGGATCACTGGGACTAGGTAAGTATACCTCAGCGCCCTCTCCCCCTCACCCGCCAACCCCACCACTACCGTGACTCGAGTATAAGCCGAGAGGGGCACTTTCAGCCCAAAATTTTGGGCTGAAAATCTCGGCTTATACTCGAGTATATACGGTAACCTATAAACAGACCGACATGTCGATTCTCTCATTCAGGCCCATTGGTCCTACGGCATTCGTATGCATATTGCCTCACGTCTCAAAAGATGCCTATTCAGATTACCGCCCCCCTTTGGTAGAAACACCATTTCTAAACCAACAAAGGAAAGCGACTTAATATCGCCATGATGTACCTACCTAACATGATTAATGAGACGGGGAACGCCCTTCCCCGTGTGGTCCGAATTGAAATGCTCCCTTATCCGAACAAAAGGGGACGGTAAGTCTTACTTATATAATAAAAGCCACAAGGGCATAATATAGCATACACCACGTGTGTGGTTTTACAAGAAATAAACTCCCGCACCACATGATCTATGGGACCAATTTTAAAGGTTTTTCCCGTGAGGTGATAAGTGCAAAAATTGCACTGCCCACATTTAAAGTTGCCTTCAGGGGTGCCCTCTGTTAACCAATTTTTACGTTTAGACTGTACCCAATTGTGTACCAACATATCCTTTATATTTCTACCTCTACGGCTGGCAAACAAAGGACCATTTTTAGCTTTCTCTTCTAGGTCGCTATCTTTACTCAAAATATCCCAATTTTTTCTCATCACGGACCTAATATAATTGTCCATGGGACTAAACTTAAATGAGAAAATAAAGTGTTTTTTGTCCACCATGTGTTTATCCTGATTTTTTTCATTACTGGGGGGGAGTCTACCTTCTCAAGGGCCGCATCTAAAACCGCAGATGTATAGCCCCGGTTTAGGAACCGCTTATATATCTCTGTAGATTGTTCCCTATAGCCCGCTAATGTACTATTTACCATTTTGACTCTAAGAAATTGGCTATAAGGCAGGGAATGCTTGATGTACTGAGGATGTGCACTTCACTTCGTAGAGGTAGGTTTTCAAAAAACCCTTGTCTGCACGATGCCCTCCATTATTTCCACTTTTACATCTAAAAACTCTAAGGTTGTGCCCCAAAATGAGACGTGAACATCATATTCATGGTATTCACATGTGTGTGAAACAGCTGTCATACTACGTGGACACGTTCTCCTTGATTTTACTGCATATGTTCTTATAAAGACTGTCACAGTTCCTCGGGCCTGGTGAGTGCAAGCCGTTTTCTTTTCTTCTTTTTTTCATCGGATTGTTATGCAATTTTTTGGCTGTGCACCCGGAGTGCCCTTGCATGGATGAGTGGGTAGTTACACTGGAGTGGCTTTACAAGGCACACCGTAAGATGATCGCATAAGGCAGCAGTACGGGCACGACTCTTTTTCTTGGATATTGCTTTCTCTAACTTTACCTCCTACCCCACATACTCCATGAACAAGAAGCCTAACCCCCCTTCCACAACAACCTTGCTTTTTCACAGTAATGTTGCTCAGATAGTGTGTAGGAGCACAGTATTAGCAACAAAAAATTAGATTTTTTTTACTCTGCACCAGTTGAATTTCAGTGGCACTAAATGACAAGGTGAAATATTGCATGCTGTCTCACGTTAGTCACAGAAGAAAGAATTGCTTTAGTGTGGATGAGGCCTGTATAACAAAGAAGATATGCTCCAAGCAATTATAAAAATAAGATCTCCCCTGCTGTATCATGTTAGTCACAGAAGAAAGAATTATTTCAGTGAGGATGAAGCCTGCATGATAAAGATGATATGCTCCAAACAATTTTAAAAATTAGACCTCCCCTACTCTATCATGTTAGTAACAGAAGAAAGAATTATTACAGTGTGGATGAGGCCTGTATGACAAAGAAGGTATGCTCCAAACAATTTCAAACTGAGATCTTCTGTACTGTATCACAGTAACAGAAGAACGTATTTTTTGTGTGGACTAGGCCTGTTTAACCTAGAAGATATGCTCCAATTAATTTCAAACTGCATTTGCTGCATATTGTTCTATTAAGTGTTTTTTTTTCATAATTTTCCAATCGGGTGTTACCTTAAGTGGGCTTTTCATCCGGTTTCCTACATGAGCTGAAGAAAGACTGCTATGTACAGAACCTTGTTCAAGTGGACATCACCTTGTGAGTACCTATACTAAATGCTTAGCCCATGATAGGATTCATGTAATCATATCTTTTGGACATGGATTTACCCTTCAAACCCCAGGACTGACACCCAAGATGGAAATGTTCTTTTTCTATGAATTGCTATGTTCTCCTAGCTGCTTTATATAAAAAAATGAAGTGACATTTAATTTTAAGTAGATAGATAGGCTAGGTGTCACGAGTCCATCCAGTAAGGGTTGATTCTTAAACATATTAATTGAGTATAATTACAATTATTGTACCTGTATTCTGCAGCGGTATTCGTCCTTCTTTATATGGATGTGGATTTATTCATTGCTTGGTTTCAAACTTATATCCTGTGTATAAATATGTTGAGTTTTTCATATTTACCCTTTTTACTAAGTAGTGGTTAGTAGTGATTATATATGCACTTTTTCACTTTTCTATCTTATATGATATTGCCTATTCACGGTCTTGACAGACCGGAAATTTTAAATGATTTATTGTCTCCTCACTAGTGTTGAGCATTCCGATACCGCAAGTATCGGGTATCGGCCGATATTTGCGGTATCGGAATTCCGATACTGAATTCCGATACTTCCCGCGTATCGGATACCGGAATCGGAAGTTCCCAGAATTCAAATTGAACGCAGCAGCCAATGAGGAATGAATGAAAGTGTGGGCACATCCTGTTTAGCATGGTGGGCATGTAAGTACTGGCAAGGCTTGGATTGGCTGCTGAAATGATGTCACTCTACACTATAAAAAAGCGCTGCCGCCATTTTGCGCTCACTCTGCTGTGATTTCAGTTAGGGACAGGACGCTGTGTTCTAACTGAGGGCCAGTTGAGCTTGCTAATTGCTTTATTTTCCTTTCCAAAGGCTAATTTAGCAAAACGCTGTGTGTTCTTCACTGTTCACCTTGCTCTTGCCTTGCAGCGCTGTTTTAACAGCGTTCTGCAAGGTCTCTGTGTGTGTGTGTGTGTGTGTGTGCAGCTCACTCTGTAGTCTGTGTGCAGCCATATACCCGGTTGTATTCAGCTCAGGGGGGGTTCACACTGCCTCACACAGTTGTTCTTTTTTGCTCTTAGTGCAGCCTGCTGCACATTTTTTCTCAAATTTCCTATTAGTGTTTTTCCACCAGTCTCCAGCTCTATTGTGGAAAAACACTACATAGGATAACCTAGAGGGGGGTTTTTGGGCCTTGCAGCGCCGTTTACGGCTGTCTGCACGGTCTCCGTGTGAGCCCAGCTCGCCCTGTAGTCTGTGTGCAGCCATAGCCGGTTGGATTCAGCTCAGGGTTCGTTACTGGCTCATACCTTGAGAAAAATTTTCCTTTTTTTCAAATAGTGCAGCCTGTTTAAAATTTGAAAAAAAAAATTCCTATTAGTGTCTTTCCACTCGTATCCAGCTAAATAGTGGAAAAACACTATATAGGATAACCTAGAGGAGGGTTTTTTGGCCTTGCAGCGCCGTTTACGGCTGTCTGCACGGTCTCCGTGTGAGCCCAGCTCGCCCTGTAGTCTGTGTGCAGCCATAGCCGGTTGGATTCAGCTCAGGGTTCGTTACTGGCTCATACCTTGAGAAAAATTTTCCTTTTTTTCAAATAGTGCAGCCTGTTTAAAATTTGAAAAAAAAAAATTCCTATTAGTGTCTTTCCACCAGTCTCCAGCTCAATTGTGGAAAAACACTACATAGGATAACCTAGAGGGTTTTTTTGGGGCCTTGCAGCGCCGTTTACGGCTGTCTGCACGGTCTCTGTGTGAGCGCAGCTCGCCCTGTAGTCTGTGTGCAGCCATAGCCGGTTGGATTCAGCTCAGGGTGCGTTACTGCCTCATACCTTGAAAAACAATTTCCTTTTTTTCAAATAGTGCAGCCAGTTTAAAATTTGAAAAAAAAAATTCCTATTAGTGTCTTTCCACTTGTATCCAGCTAAATAGTGGAAAAACACTATATAGGATAACCTAGAGGAGGGTTTTTTGGCCTTGCAGCGCCGTTTACGGCTGTCTGCACGGTCTCCGTGTGATTTAAACTAGCTCTGTAGCCCGATCTGCACCAAAAAAAAAGTTAAGTTCACCAAACACAACTTAACACTTGTGTAGGCCACATTTGAAAAATAATAAAGTTTAGTCCACAATTTACAACATTAGTGTTTCTTACACCTGTTAGGAGGAGCATTACAGGAATAAGCACACTAAGGCCTTAGTACTTTTCTGCTTATCTTTATCTGTCAACCAAGATGAAGAGGGCAGGGAGTAAGGCACGTGGGCGTGGGCGCGGAGCAGGGAGAGGAGCAGGGAGAGGACGTGGTGATTCTGTGCCTGCTGCGGGCGCCGGTGACTCGTCGTCACTCAGTTTCAGCAGGGAACAGTCCTTCATGCGCAGCTTTGTCGGAGAGCGCCGTGCACCGCTGCTGCGTGAAGACCAAATTGAAGCCGTTGTCGGGTGGATGGCAGCTAACGCCTCGGCATCGACTTCAGTTAGTGCCACATCCTCTCAGGCACAGAGCACTGGAGAGCAGCCATCTGTCTCTTCACCACCTGCCAAATTGGCCAGGCAGTCAGAGAGCCCAGGACAGGAGCCGTCTCTACTTCTGTTCTCTGAATCTCTTGGCTTGGAAACAGGGGGCCAGCCAAGCAGCATTGGAGAAATGGAAGAAGAGGCAGTGTGCAGTGATGCCCAACACCTTTTTCTCTCTGACTCTGAAGAGGCAGGTGGGCCAGTGCCTCCGGTGACCACAGCGCAGTACGCATCTGATGATGAAACTCAGGTGCCGCTTTCTCGTGCGTACTGTGCTGCTGAGACTACCCAGGAGGAGCAGTTGGTGGCAGAGGGTAGTGGAGATGATGAGGTCCTTGACCCATCGTGGCGTGAGGAACAGGAAGGTGGTGGGAGCAGCTCAGAGGAAGAGCTTCCTCTTACGGGCCAAAGAGGGAGAGGGAGGGGGAAGACTGCGGAGCCTGTAGCCTCCACTTTGGCACCCGTTAGGAGCCTGTCTCTTTCCAAAGCCAAAAAGGGCGCTCCCAAGACTTGCAGTGCCTGGTCCTTTTTTGACACAGTTGCAGATGACATTTGTTTTGTCAAATGCAAGCTGTGTCATCATAAAGTAAAAAGAGGGAAAAATGTCAGCAACCTCAATACCACAAATATGTGGAAACATGTGCGGACCAGGCACGCGGTGGAGTTACAGAAACAGACTGAAGATGTAGGCCAACCAACAGCGGCAGCTACCACCTCTTCAGCTCGTGTTGCCTCTTCCTCCAGCTCACGCACAGCTGGTTTGGCTTCCTCCCAGAGACCTTGTGTAATTCCACCCACAGCACCACCTTCCCAGTCATCCTCACACTCCCAGTCTACTCTACAGCCATCGGTAGTACAGGCATGGGAGAAAAGGCGGGCATTCTCGGCCAACCACCCCCGAGCACAGGCTCTGAATGCAGGCATTGCCAAACTGTTGTCCCTGGAAATGCTCTCGTTCAGGCTGGTGGAGACTGACAGCTTCCGTGACTTGATGGCATTGGCAGTCCCACAGTACAAGGTGCCCAGCCGCTTTTACTTCAGCAGGCAGGCTGTCCCTGCCCTGCACAGGCATGTTGAGGCAAACATAAAACATGCGCTACTGAACGCCGTCAGTAGCAAGGTCCACCTCACCACCGATGCGTGGACCAGTCAGCATGGACAGGGGCGATATGTTTCCCTCACTGCCCATTGGGTTAATGTTGTTGAGCCAGGTACAGATCGTGCGAGTGGCGCAGGACGTGTCCTGCCCACTCCAAGGATTGCAGGAATCCAGTCTGTACGCATCGACTCCTCCTCTTACACCAGTTCCTCTGATTCCTCTCTGCAGGATCCGTCACAGTCCACCCCCACATGGACCCGTGAACATTTACCTATGACCGACATGAGCACAGCCGTGGCCAAACGTCAGCAGGCCGTCTTGAAACTAGTTTCATTGGGGCATCGAAGCCACACAGCGCAGGAGCTCTGGAATGCCATAAAGCAGGAGAGCGATGTGTGGTTACTGCCAGCGAATCTCCAGCCAGGCATGGTAGTGTGTGACAATGGCCGAAATCTGGTGGCAGCTTGGGCCCTTGGCAACCTCACTCACATCCCATGTCTGGCACATGTGCTCAATTTGGTTGTGCAGAGTTTTCTGAGGGACTATCCGGATCTTGATGCCCTGCTGCACAAGGTCCGCCTAGAGTGTGCTCACTTGCGGCGTTCCAGCTTGGCCAGATCCCGCATTGCTGCTCTGCAGCGCCGATTCCGCCTTCCGGAACACCGCATCATATGTGACCTACCTACCCGGTGGAATTCCACGTTACATATGTTGGAGCGGTTGTGTGAGCAGCAGCAAGCAGCTATGGAGTACCAGCTGCATCAGGCGCAAAGAAGTCGCAGTCAGCGCCGATCAGACTTCACAACCACAGAGTGGGCCACTATGAAGGACGTCTGCCAGGTTTTGCGTCCTTTTGATTATTCCACGCGGATGGCAAGTGCAGATGATGCACTAGTCAGCATGACTGTCCCCCTTATCTGCCTGCTTCAGCAAACTTTGCAAGGGTTAAGGGATGATGTGGTGGAAGAGGTGGAGGATGAGGAGTCACCTTTTCCATCAGCTTCTGGAGAGTCAGCGCCACGTGGTTCCTCACAAAGGGGTACGCAGGGGCCAATTTGTGAGGAGGATGAGGAGGAGTCAATGGAGGAGGAAGAGCTCCGTCCAGAGGAGGGAGCGACACAATTGTCCAGTGGTCAGTGTGTACAGCGAGGGTGGGGTGATGACGAGCGGGCAGAGATCATGTCTCAAGCAGGGGACAGCGTTTCTGGGCCAGTTGGCACTCTGCAGCACATGGTGGATTTCATGCTGCAGTGCCTGAGAAACGACCGCCGCATCGACCACATTCTCAACATGCCTGATTATTGGTTGTTCACCCTCCTCGATCCTCGCTACCGGGACAACGTCCAAAACCTCATCCCTGCGTTGACCCGGGAGCATAAATTGCGGGAGTACCACGACACACTGGTGAATTCCATCATCTTCTCCTGTCCAACTGAGAGGAGTGCTGCTAGTGCTTTACAAAGCAGCTCAGTGCGTCGAGGCAGTGGGGGAGGCTCTGCCCAAAGAGGGAGCAGAAGCAGTTCCTCTGCCCAAGGCAAGCCCAGTATGGCACAACTCTGGCACACTTTTGTGTGCCCGCCCCAAATGTCTACACCATCACCGGCGGCTCCAGTCAGCAGGAGGCAACGGTTCCGTCAGATGGTGACAGACTACATGGCTTGCCCTCTTACTGTACTCCCAGACGGCTCTTCCCCGTTCAAGTTTTGGGTCTCTAAGCTGGATACATGGCCAGAGCTAAGCCAGTATGCATTGGAGGTGCTGGCTTGCCCTGCGGCTAGTGTCTTATCGGAACGTGTCTTTAGTGCCGCAGGTGGTGTACTAACAGACCGTCGCATGCGACTATCCTCCGATAACGTTGACCGGCTTACTTTCCTGAAAATGAACCAGGCCTGGATCTCGCAGGAATTTGCCACTCCTCTGCCTGATTAAGTAATTGGGTGTCATCCAGGTCTCCTGCTGTGTTCATCTTTCTACCACCTGAACTGCTATTCCTGGGCTCCAACACCGCCAGTTGCGGCTCAGAAGTGCAGGCTGCACAGTAAAAACATACGACCCAGTGTTATTGGGTTTCAGTAACGTCAGCTGATCCCCAGCTGTGTAGCCGGCAATGTGTCCTGCGACCGCCACGCTGGCACAACAACCTAAATGTAAGGGAACCTGTCCCCCCCCCGTCGTTTGTTACTGAAAGAGCCATCTTGTGCAGCAGTAATGCTGCACAAGGAAAAGGTAGCTTTTTTTTTTTTAGCTCTTTGCACACGCAGAACTTAACACTTATAAAATGTGTTCACTGATACCGTTATACCGTCCCGGAGCTGGGACTTTCCTTCGTAATGTGACGCAGCACAGCCGTCATTCCTACCCCCTTGGTGCCATGCGCTGCCTCCTCAGCGTTGTTTTAAGCTGTCACGGAGCCTGCGCTGTTCTGTTATCCCTTGGGCATGCCCTATTTGCGCTGCCTGTCTTCTGACATAATTTGGTGTCAGGCTGGCTGCGCCTGTGCGGCCGCGGTGCCCGAGATCCCGCCTCGCAGTGTCTTCTGATTGAGTCACACTGCGGGCCTGGGATCCATGGGCATGCGCAGTGCATATCTTCCCCTCGGGCTCTCGCTCATTTCCCTCCGCCTTCTTTAGACTGTGCGCCGTCAGCTGATCCCTAGCATGCCACGGCCGTGACACCGCACAGTCTGAAGAAGAGGGAAGGAGGGGAGTGAGAGTCGAGGTTATGCACTGTGCATGCCCATGGTTCCAAGGCCCGCAGTGGGATTACGTTAGATGAGACTGCGAGGTGGGATCTGGAGCAGCGTGGACGCACAGGCACTGACAGCCTGACACCAAATTATGTCAGAAGACAGGCAGCGCTAATTGGGCATGGCCAAGGGCTAACAGAACAGCGCAGGCTCCGTGACAGCTTAAAACAACGCTGAGGAGGCAGCGCACGGCATCAAGGGGATAGGAATGACAGCTGTGCTGTGTCCCATTACGAAGGAAATTCGCACCTCCGGAACGGTTTAACGGTATAAAGGGACACATTTTTAGTGTTTACTTCGGTGTTTGCAAGGAGCATAATTAAAAGAGCAACCTTTTCCTTTTGCATCCTTAGTGCTGCACAACATGGCTCTTTCAGCTACAAACGTCTTGGGGGGGGGTTAAAGGTTTCCTTTCAACTTGCTCCAATCAGGCTTCGGCCTACACTCTGTTCCTCTGCTCCTCCTGCTGTCCCTGGGCTCTAACACCGCCAGTTGGTGCCTGGAAGTGCTGTGTGCACAGTCAACAGTCGCTCCTCTGTTATTGGGGTTCAGTAACGTCAGCTGATCCCCAGCTGTGTGTGCGGCAATACCTCCAATCTGCTCCTCCTGCTGTCCCTGGGCTCTAACACCGCCAGTTGGTGCCTGGAAGTGCTGTGTGCACAGTCAACAGTCGCTCCTCTGTTATTGGGGTTCAGTAACGTCAGCTGATCCCCAGCTGTGTGTGCGGCAATACCTCCAATCTGCTCCTCCTGCTGTCCCTGGGCTCTAACACCGCCAGTTGGTGCCTGGAAGTGCTGTGTGCACAGTCAACAGTCGCTCCTCTGTTATTGGGGTTCAGTAACGTCAGCTGATCCCCAGCTGTGTATCCGGCAACGTGTCATGCGACCGCCACGCTGGCACAACTAAAATGTAAGGGGACCTGTCCCCCCCCCCCCCCAGGCGTTTGTTACTGAAAGAGCCACCATGTGCAGCACTAATACTGCACAAGGGAAAGGTTGCTCTTGAAATTATGCTCCTTGCAAACGCTGAACTACACACTCATGTAATGTGTCCCCTCACACCGTCCAACCGTCCCGGAGGTGGGACTTTCCTTTGTAATGTGACGCAGCACAGCCGTCATTGCTACCCCCTTGGCACCGTGCGCTGCCTCCTTAGCATTGTTTGATTCCGTCATGGACCCTGCGCTCTTATGTTATCCCTTGGCCATGCACAGTTTGCGCTGCCCGTCCTCTGACATCATTTGTTGTCGTCCTGGCTGCGCCTGTGCGTCCACGCTGCCCGAAATCACACCTCGCAGTGTCGTCTAATGTGATCCCACAGTGGGCCTGGTATCCATGGCCATGCGCAGTGCATATACTAGCCTCTCACTCCCCTTCTTCACGCTTCTTCAGACTAGGCGGCGTCAGCTGATCCCTAATAGCATGCCACGGCCGTGACGCCGCACAGTCTGAAGAAGCAGGAAGGAGGTGAGTGAGAGGCGATGATATGCACTGCGCATGCCCATGGATCCCTGGCCCGCAGTGGGACTACATTAGATGACACTGCAAGGTTGGATCTCGGGCAGCTTGGACGCACAGGCACTGCCAGCCTGACACCTACATGATGTCAGAAGACGGGCACCGCTAACTGTGCATGGCCAAGGGATAACATTACAGCGCGGGCTCCGTGACAGAACCAAACAACGTTGAGGAGGTGGCGCCCGGCACCAAGGGGGTTGGAATGACGGCTGTGCTGTGTCACATTACAAAGGAAAGTCCCACTTCCGGGATGGTTTGACGGTGTGAGGGGACACATTATATGAGTGTGTACTTCAGCGTTTGCAAGGAGCATAATTTTCGGAGCCACCATTTTCCATGTGCAGTATTACTGCTGTACAAGATGGCTCTTTCAGCAACAAATGCCTGGGGGGGGGGGGTTAAAGGTTCCCTTTCAACTTGCTCCACTTCAGGCTTCGGCCTACACTCTGCTCCTCTTTGATTCCCTGGGTTTCAACACTGTCAGTTGCCACCTGGAAGTGTTGTCTACACAGAAAAAACACTAGGTGATGTGTCAGTGGGGTTCAGCACCGCCAGCTGTTCCCCTGCTGTATAGTCGGCAACGTGTCCAGCACAAGCCACGTTGGCACAACAGAACAAAAGCTGCCACCAGTGCAGGCTTCGGCCTACACTCTGCTCCTCTCCTCCTCCTGCTGACCCTGGGCTCAAACACCGCTAGTTTTTGCCCGGAAGTGCTAGCTGCACAGAGAAAAACACCAGCCAATGTGTTAGTGGGGTTCAGCACCGCCAGCTGTTCCCCCGCTGTGTAGCCGGCATCGTGTCCAGCACAAGCCACGCTGGCACAACCGACCAAAAGCTGCCACCAGTGCAGGTTTCGGCCTACACTTTGCTCCTCTCCTCCTCCTCCTGCTGACCCTGGGCTCAAACACCGCTAGTTTTTGCCCGGAAATGCTAGCTGCACAGAGAAAAACACCAGCCAATGTGTTAGTGGGGTTCAGCACCGCCAGCTGTTCCCCCGCTGTGTAGCTTGCAACGTGACCTGCAAACGCCACGCAGGCACATGAACTGAAATTGAAGGGAGCCTGCCCCCCACCCACAGGTGTTTCTATGTATAACAGCCACCTTGTACAGCAGTACTGCTGCATTTGTACAAGGTGGCTGACTTTTTCTCCTTGCCCACGTGGAACTCAACACGTACAAAATGTGTCTCATTAGAGACCATTACAATGTCCCTGAGGTGTGACTTTCCTTTGTAATGACACGCAGCACCACCCTTGTTAGCGCTGCCCGTCTTTTGACATCATTGGTTAGCTGGCTGCGCCTGTGCATCTCCCCTGCTCGAAACAACGCCCCTCGGTGTCTTATTTTTTTGGACAGCGAGGGTGTGATTGATGGGCATGTGCAGTGCATATGTTTGCCTGTGTTCACTCACCTCCTTCCGCCTTCTTCAGACTGGGTGTCCTCATGGCCGTGGCAGGCGATAAGGGATCAGATGAGGCCGCCCAGTCTGAAGCAGGTGTAAGGACATGTGTGAGCGGCAAACATATTTAGTGCACCAGGGCACGAATCCCAGCACCGCAGTGTGATTTTTTAAAAACACACTGTGGGTCTGGGATTCATGTCCATCGCTAACCGCAACGGCCAACATGAAATGAGGTCATAAGACAGGAAGCGCTCACAGCGCATGGCCAAAGGATCACAAGAGCGCAGACTCCTGTACAGCAACTAACAACGCTCAGGAAGCTGCGCCCATGCAAAAAGGTGTTGTTTTCGACACCTGTGCTGCTTTTCTTTAAAAAGACAAGTCACGCCTCCACTACTGATTAACAGTATAATGGGCTAAATAGTCTACGTGTTGCATTCAGCTTGTGCAAGTAGAAAAATTAATAGAGCAACCTTTTACTTGTGCAGCATTAATGCTGCAGAAGGAGTGGCTCTTGTACTTTGTAACACCTGAGGGGGGGTTAAAGGTAACCTTTGAAATTGGTTCAACTAGGCTTCGGCCTACACTCTGCTCCTCTCCTCCTCCTGCTGACCCTGGGCTCTAACAACGCTAGTTTTTACCCGGAAATGCTAGCTGCACAGAGAAAAACACCAGCCAATGTGTTAGTGGGGTTCAGCACCGCCAGCTGTTCCCCCGCTGTGTAGCCGGCATCGTGTCCAGCACAAGCCACGCTGGCACAACCGACCAAAAGCTGCCACCAGTGCAGGCTTCGGCCTACACTTTGCTCCTCTCCTCCTCCTCCTGCTGACCCTGGGCTCAAACACCGCTAGTTTTTGCCCGGAAATGCTAGCTGCACAGAGAAAAACACCAGCCAATGTGTTAGTGGGGTTCAGCACCGCCAGCTGTTCCCCCGCTGTGTAGCCGGCATCGTGTCCAGCACAAGCCACGCTGGCACAACCGACCAAAAGCTGCCACCAGTGCAGGCTTCGGCCTACACTTTGCTCCTCTCCTCCTCCTCCTGCTGACCCTGGGCTCTAACACCGCTAGTTTTTGCCCGGAAATGCTAGCTGCACAGAGAAAAACACCAGCCAATGTGTTAGTGGGGTTCAGCACCGCCAGCTGTTCCCCTGCTGTGCAGCTTGCAACGTGACCTGCAAACGCCACGCAGGCACATGAACTGAAATTGAAGGGAGCCTGGCCCCCACCCCCAGGTGTTTCTATGTATAACAGCCACCTTGTACAGCAGTACTGCTGCATTTGTACAAGGTGGCTGATGTTATCTCCTTGCCCACGTGGAACTCAACACGTACAAAATGTGTCTCTTTGAGACCATTCCACTGTCCCTGAGGTGTGACTTTCCTTTCTAATGATACGCAGCACCCCCCTTGGTAGCGCTTCCCGTCTTCTGACATCATTGGTTGGCTACTTGCGCCTGTTCGTCCGCCCTGCCTGAATAAAATGCTCCTCGTTGTCTTAATTATTTTGACTGCGAGGGTGTGATTGATGGGCACGAGCAGTGCATATCTTCGCCTGTCTTAACTCATCTCCTTCCGCCTTCTTCAGACTGTGCAGCCTCATGGCCGCGGCATGCGAGAAGGGATCAGCAGAGGCCGCCCAGTCTGAAGCAGGTGTAAGGACGTGTGTGAGCGGCCAAAATATTTACTGCTCAAGGCCACGAATCCCAGCACCGCAGTGTGGCTTTATGAAAAGACACTGTGGGTCTGGGATTTATGGCCATCGTTAACCGCACTGGCCAACATGAAATGATGTCATAAGATGGGCAGTGCTAACAGGGCATTGCCAAGGGATAACACAAGAGCGCAGACTCCTGTACAGCAAATAACAACGCTCAGGAAGCTGCGCCAAGCACCAAGGCGTTATTTTGGACACCTGTGCTGCGTCTCATCAAAAAACCAAGTCACGCATCCACTACAGTTTGACTGTAGAATGGGGTAAATTGTGTATGTCTTTCATTCAGCGTGTGCAAGTAGACAAATTAATAGAGCAACCTTTCACTTGTGCAGCATTAATACTGCACAAGGTGTGTCTCTTGTACTTTGTAACACCTGAGGGGGGGGGTTAAAGGTTTCCTTTGAAATTGGTTCAACTAGGCTTCGGCCTACACTCTGCTCCTCTCCTCCTCCTCCTGCTTCAACACGGGCTCTAACATCGCTAGTTTTTGCCCGCAAGTGCTAGCTGCACAGAGAAAAACACACGCCATTGTGTTAGTGGGGTTCAGCAACGCCAGCTGTTCCCCCAGTGTGTAGCCGGCAAAGTGTCCTGCAAACGCAACGCAGACACAAAGCTGCCTCCAGTGCAGGCTTCGGCCTACACTCATCTCCCCCTGCTTACCCTTTGCTCCAACACCGCTAGTTGGGGCTCTAGGAAGACAATCTTTAATAGGCAAGGCAACGCATCTGGGTTCCAGCACCGCCAGCTGGTTCTCGGCAGTGTTCTTGTCACAGGTACTCCCTCGTGCCAAGCCTGGTTTCAGCACCGTCAGCTGTTTCCGGGTTGTGTCAACTTCACTGAGACGCCTATGCTTGCCCCGTCGTGGTGCGGTCGAGTTAGCCAACTCCAGGGTGCCTCCAGTTTAGGAGCTTCCTATGTGGGCTGCGTGAACTGGTAGTCAAGGCTGGTTCTGTAGTGCCAGTAGGCCCAGCTCCCCCTGTAGGACTGTTGGGGTTCGGTAACTGCGGCTGCCTCGCAGCCTAGCTGTTCTCTCCTCTCCTGTGGGCCTTGGGGTCCACCACCTGGTTCCAGCACCGTCAGCTGGTTCCGGGCCGAGCCTTTGGCTTAGGTGCCTCCTCCTGGGTATCCGAGTTCCGCCAACGCCAGGCGGTCCTTGGTAGTGCTTTTAAGCGCGGGCACCTACAGCTTAGTAACCGGGTTCCAGCACCGTCAGCTAGTCCTCGGTCGTGCCATTGGCTCTTGCACACTGGGGCAACGCATCCGGGTTCCAGCACCGCCAGCTGGTTCTCGGCAGTGTTCTTGTCACAGGTACTCCCTCATGCCAAGCCTGGTTTCAGCACCGTCAGCTGTTTCCGGGTTGTGTCAACTTCACTGAGACACCTATGCTTGCCTCGTCGTGGTGCGGTCGGGTTAGCCAACTCCAGGGTGCCTCCAGTTTAGGAGCTTCCTATGTGGGCTGCGTGAACTGGTAGTCAAGGCTGGTTCTGTAGTGCCAGTAGGCCCAGCTCCCCCTGTAGGACTGTTGGGGTTCGGTAACTGCGGCTGCCTCGCGGCCTAGCTGTTCTCTCCTCTCCTGTGGGCCTTGGGGTCCACCACCTGGTTCCAGCACCGTCAGCTGGTTCCGGGCCGAGCCTTTGGCTTAGGTGCCTCCTCCTGGGTATCCGAGTTCCGCCAACGCCAGGCGGTCCTTGGTAGTGCTTTTAAGCGCGGGCACCTACAGCTTAGTAACCGGGTTCCAGCACCGTCAGCTAGTCCTCGGTCGTGCCATTGGCTCTTGCCCACTGGGGCAACGCATCCGGGTTCCAGCACCGCCAGCTGGTTCTCGGCAGTGTTCTTGTCACAGGTACTCCCTCGTGCCAAGCCTGGTTTCAGCACCGTCAGCTGTTTCCGGGTTGTGTCAAGCTCACTGAGACACCTATGCTTGCCTCGTCGTGGTGCGGTCGGGTTAGCCAACTCCAGGGTGCCTCCAGTTTAGGAGCTTCCTATGTGGGCTGCGTGAACTGGTAGTCAAGGCTGGTTCTGTAGTGCCAGTAGGCCCAGCTCCCCCTGTAGGACTGTTGGGGTTCGGTAACTGCGGCTGCCTCGCGGCCTAGCTGTTCTCTCCTCTCCTGTGGGCCTTGGGGTCCACCACCTGGTTCCAGCACCGTCAGCTGGTTCCGGGCCGAGCCTTTGGCTTAGGTGCCTCCTCCTGGGTATCCGAGTTCCGCCAACGCCAGGCGGTCCTTGGTAGTGCTTTTAAGCGCGGGCACCTACAGCTTAGTAACCGGGTTCCAGCACCGTCAGCTGGTCCTCGGTCGTGCCATTGGCTCTTGCACACTGGGGCAACGCATCCGGGTTCCAGCACCGCCAGCTGGTTCTCGGCAGTGTTCTTGTCACAGGTACTCCCTCGTGCCAAGCCTGGTTTCAGCACCGTCAGCTGTTTCCGGGTTGTGTCAACTTCACTGAGACGCCTATGCTTGCCCCGTCGTGGTGCGGTCGAGTTAGCCAACTCCAGGGTGCCTCCAGTTTAGGAGCTTCCTATGTGGGCTGCGTGAACTGGTAGTCAAGGCTGGTTCTGTAGTGCAAGTAGGCCCAGCTCCCCCTGTAGGACTGTTGGGGTTCGGTAACTGCGGCTGCCTCGCGGCCTAGCTGTTCTCTCCTCTCCTGTGGGCCTTCGGGTCCACCACCTGGTTCCAGCACCGTCAGCTGGTTCTCGGCAGTGTCTTTTGCTCTTGTACCTTCTGCTCCCCATCCTGCTTCCAGTACCGTCAGCTGGTTCCGGGCAGAGCCTTTGGCTTAGGTGCCTCCTTCTGGGTATCCAAGTTCCACCAACGTCAGGTGGTCCTTGGTAGTGCTTTCAGGCATGGGTACCTCCTGCTTAGTAACCGGGTTCCAGTAACGTCAGCTGGTCCTTGGTAGTTCCATTGGCTCTTGGACCTTCGGCTACCCATCCGGGTTCCAGTACCGTCAGCTGGTTCTCGGCAGTGTCTTTTGCTCTTGTACCTTCTGCTCCCCATCCTGGTTCCAGTAACGTCAGCTGGTTCCGCGCAGAGCCTTTGGCTTAGGTGCCTCCTTCTGGGTATCCAAGTTCCGCCAACGTCAGGCGGTCCTTGGTAGTGCTTTTTAGCACGGGTACCTCCTGCTTAGTAACCGGGTTCCAGTAACGTCAGCTGGTCCTCGGTAGTTCCATAGGCTCTTGAACCTTCGGGTAGCCATCCGAGTTCCAGTTCCATCAGCTGGTTCTTGGCATTTTCTCAGCCTTCTTGTACCTTCTGCTACATTTCCAAGTTGAAGACCCTAACGTCGACGACCCGGAAGACCACCCCGATGACGACGACCCGGAAGACCACCCCGATGACGACGACGACGACGGCGGAGACGACGACGGCGGAGACGACGACGGCTGAGACGACGACGGCGGAGATGACGACACTGGAGACGACGACCCTGGAGACGACAACATGGAAGACCGAGAAGCAGAAGAACAAGAGGCTGCAGAACAAAGAGCAGAAGAACATTAAGCATAAGACTAAGCAGTGTATGGGGGTGAGTCCGTTCCTCCTCGTGGTGCCCCTGGATAAAGCCTGATGCTGCATGCCAAACTGAACGCGGACAAATGTAACTTTTGTGACTGGCAGAACGGAAGGTGTAATCTTCCAACTTTTATAGATAACAACTACGGGAATGCCTGTCACAAATGAGAATATGATGAAGAAGTAGAATAGGAAGAATAATAACAGTGGAATAAAAAGAATATGTAGAATAGGAAGAATAATAATAGTTGAAGAAAATGAATATGAAGAATGTAATAAAAAAAAAAATATAGGTAGAAGATGAAGAAGAAGATGAATAAGGTGAAGAAGTTGATGTCAAAGATGCTGATGATGATGAAGATGAAAGTGTGGGAAAAGGAAAAAAAAGAAGGGGAAGGTCGTGGAATAGTGAAACATCAATATCTGACAAAATAAAAAAAATTTACATAGTCAATATCTTTTTCAATCCGAACGTCTTTAAAAAAAAAAAAATCATGCTATTCTATTTGATTGGACTAATCCTCATTGCCTTTAATGTCTCCGCCACCTCCCCCATACATCCTACATTATTCTTAGTTGTTTTCCTTCATGTAGAATGAACCTACAAGGAAAGAAAGGGTTTATTTTAATTCCGATATTTTGGTCCCATTGACTTGCATTGGGATCGGGTATCGGTATCGGCGATATCCGATATTTTTTGAATATCGGCCGATCCAAACCGATACCGATACTTTCCGATATCGGAAGGTATCGCTCAACACTACTCCTCACACCACCATACTAAGTATAACTTAGCTTTGTCCATGTGTATTGTACTTTGCACTACATTGCTATATATGATACTGTGTTTGCCGGCCTTCACTTACTAGTCATTTTCAATTGTCTATAGTCATGTCACATCTCTGTCATGATCATTATATCTTTAAAATAGTATGGACATATGTTTTTATTTTTCTATACTATTAAAGGCTAATAACAGATTTAGTTTGTTTAAGTCAGCACTTTTGTGACACATTTTGTTGTTTTGTGGATTGGGTGCAATGGGCTTACTGGCAACCTTTAACCCCTTCGAGTCGCGGCCCTTTTTCATTTTTGCGTTTTCGTTTTTCACTTCCCTCATTCCCTGAGCCATAACTTTTTTATTTTTCCGTCAATATGGTCATGTGAGGGCTTATTTTTTGCGGGACAAGTTTTACTTTTGAACGACACCATTGGTTTCACTATGTCTTTTACTAGAAAACAGGAAAAAAATTCCAAGTGCGGTGAAATTGCAAAAAAAGTGAAATCCCACACTTGTTTTTGTTTGGCTTTTTTGCTAGGTTCACTAAATGCTAAAACTACCCTGCCATTATGATTCTCTAGGTCATTACAAGTTCATAGACACCTAACATGACTAGGTTATTTTTTATCTAAGTGGTGAAAAAAAATTCCAAACTTTGCTAAAAAAAAAAAAAAAAAGTGCCATTTTCCGATACCCGTAGCGTCTCCATTTTTCGTGATCTGGGGTCGGGTGAGGGCTTATTTTTTGCATGCCGAGCTCATGTTTTTAATGATACCATTTTTGCGCAGATACGTTTTTTTGATCGCCCGTTATTGCATTTTAATGCAATGTCGCAGTGACCAAAAAAACGTAATTCTGGCGTTTCGGATTTTTTTCTCGCTACGCCGTTTAGCAATCAGGTTATTGCTTTTTTTAAAGTGATAGATCTGGCGATTCTGAACACGGCGGTACCAAATATGTGTATGTTTGAATTTTTATTTATTGTTTTATTTAGGATGGGGCGAAAGGGGGGTGATTTAAACTTTTATATTTTTTATATTTTTTACATATTTTTAAAAACATTTTTTTTTTCTTGTGCCATGCTTCAAGCTACATCACCCACCAGGCGGACGTGCTTCCACACAACTCCACCAGAGCTGCCCTATGGGAACTCGGCTCTTTCTCCTCTCCTCTACCTCTTTGGCATAAGTGAGGTTTTGATAAAGACCCGCTGGGGTAGAAACGTTACCCGAATTGAATAGTCCGCCACCCATTTACCTCCTAAAAAAGCACTTGGTGATGTTTATTGTTTGTGTTAATAAAGAAACTACACAGTTTGCTGAACTTTCAACCATTTGAGTGCGGCTGATTTTTCTTATACATCTCTGTCATGATCATTATATCTTTTAGGCTACGTTCACATTGGCGTTCCGCCAATGTGCGTCGCTGTTGCGCCGGCGACGCAGCGGCGACGCAGCGGCGACGCGCCCCTATGTTTAACATAGGGGACGCGTGCGTTTTTAGGGTGGCGTTTTTCGACACTTGCGTTGTTTTCCGATACTAGCGTCGGACGCAAAAAAATGCAACAAGTTGCATTTTCTGTGCGTCCGATTTTGGTCAAAAAACGACGCACGCGTCGCAAAACGCGTGTGTTTTTTCGTGCGTTGCGTCGCCGACGCAGGGCGGCGCAACGCTAGTGTGAACGCAGCCTAAAATAGTATGGACATATGTTTTTATTTTTCTATACTATTAAAGGCTAATAACAGATTTAGTTTGTTTAAGTCAGCACTTTTGTGACACATTTTGTTGTTTTGTGGATTGGGTGCAATGGGCTTACTGGCAACCTTTAACCCCTTCAAGTCGCGGCCCTTTTTCATTTTTGCGTTTTCGTTTTTCACTTCCCTCCTTCCCTGAGCCATAACTTTTTTATTTTTCCGTCAATATGGTCATGTGAGGGCTTATTTTTTGCGGGACAAGTTGTACTTTTGAACGTCACCATTGGTTTTACCATGTCTTTTACTAGAAAACAGGAAAAAAATTCCAAGTGCGGTGAAATTGCAAAAAAAGTGCAATCCCACACTTGTTTTTTGTTTGGCTTTTTTGCTAGGTTCACTAAATGCTAAAACTACCCTGCCATTATGATTCTCTACGTCATTACGAGTTCATAGACACCTAACATGAGTAGGTTATTTTTTATCTAATTGGTGAAAAAAAATTCCAAACTTTGCTAAAAAAAAAAAAAAAAAAAAAAAAGGGCCATTTTCCAATACCCGTAGCGTCTCCATTTTTCGTGATCTGGGGTCGGGTGAGGGCTTATTTTTTGCGTGCCGAGCTCATGTTTTTAATGATACCATTTTTGCGCAGATACGTTTTTTTGATCGCCCGTTATTGCATTTTAATGCAATGTCGCGGCAACCAAAAAAACGTAATTCTGGCGTTTCGGATTTTTTTCTCGCTACGCCGTTTAGCGATCAGGTTAATGCTTTTTTTAAATTGATAGATCTGGCGATTCTGAACACGGCGATACCAAATATGTGTATGTTTGATTTTTTTTTATTGTTTTATTTAGGATGGGGCGAAAGGGGGTGATTTAAACTTTTATATTTTTTATATTTTTTTCATATTTTTAAAAACATTTTTTTTTTACATGTGCCATGCTTCAATAGCCTCCATGGGAGGCTAGAAGCTGGCATAGCCTGATCGGCTCTGCTACATAGTAGCGATCATCAGATCGCTGCTATGTAGCTGAAATGCAGGTGTGTTGTGAGCGCCGACCACAGGGGGGCGCTCACAGCAGGCCTGCATCAGTAACCATAGAGGTGTCAAGGACCTCTATGGTTACCTTCCTGATGCATCGCCGACCCCCGATCATGTGACGGGGGTCGGCGATGACGTCATATCCGGCCGCCCGGCCGGATGCAGTAGTTAAATGCCGCTGTCTGTGTTTGACAGCGGCATTTAACAGGTTAATAGCGGCGGGTGAATAGCGATTTCACCCGCCGCTAATGCGCGCACATGTCAGCTGTACCAAACAGCTGACATGTCACGACTTTGATGTGGGCTCACCGCCGGAGCCCACGTCAAAGTCGGTGACACGGCATGCGCAGTACTAGTACGGCGCATGTCGTGAAGGGGTTAATATATTTATGTGTTGACTAATTTCTATTACTGGCCATATATAAATATTTTAAAACACAAGTTAATTTAATCTACCAGGCACAACATATACTATATATGTACTTGTTTTATTAACACATAGTTTATGTATCAGGCACTCTTGCACTTTATTACCTTACTTTTACCCATTAGGCACTATGTACACTACACTATAGTAGCACTTTTGGACTTTACCACTGTATACGCTACTGTTGTTTGGCTGTCGCAACAGGCCATTACTCCTCGACCACTTATTGCCACTTTCTTTCGTAAACTTTTTTACGTGTTACGGACACTTGGATTTTATTGTTTATGATTTTTTATTTTAAGTCTTGCAAGATATTAATTTAGTTAATATTTATAATTAGTTTTCTGATTTGTCACTATATTATTTATATAGGTTTTCTTTACACTGGTCACATATGCACTTTATAATTACGTTAACCATGGTTATGTATGGGTGATCTTGCACTTACTGTATGTGATCAGTGTCTTGGGTGTACACATGTGCCAGTGGTGTCACACGCAAGACAATTTCGTCCCTAGCTGCAGATGGGAATGGTGACTTCCACTTCTGCTTTCCAGCTGTTCAAAACCCATGAATTCCACTAAAGCCAGGAATGGGAAGTCACTTTTCAGTGTAATGTCATGACCGGATGCATTGACATTCCCTTGTACTCGTCATTTCATCAGGCGGACATATGTCCTGGTAAACATTCCACCTTCAGTTTTTGTGTACTCATCATTTCATTAGGCAAATAGGTGACTTGACAAATATCCCATGCCATGAGGCAATTGGTTGGAATTTATTATGTGACCAGTATCCAAGAGCAGCAACCACTGATTGGTGTATGGGCAATTTAAATAATCATGAGTCCCACAATCTAAAAAATCCCCCTTAAGAAGATAGGCAAAACCTGCATCGGAGTGAGGAACGCAGCTGACATTACAGCTTCTATGGCTCTTACAAGAGAAATCCTGAACATATGTATGGTGATTTTCTAAACTCACATATGATGGCATCTATGGGTCTATCTCCTTCCATGCATTATGTATATGATATGAAACATTTAGCCCTTTTGTTTCTCTGTTTGTGAATATATGCACTGGCATAAATTGTAATATGATGTCTAACCTATGTGCGCCAACATATTGTTAGTATGTGTTGTTTATTCATGATGCTTCATTGACTTATGGAATTGAAGAACTCTTTATTATTTAATTCTGATATACACTTGTTGACTTTGGATTTTTTCCAGGGTTTGGTTCTATGATGTCATACGAAGTGTAGCCTTCTGTTGAAAGTTTTTTTGGAGTAAAATGTATTTTCATAATTAAGAAATGGTAGTTAACAGAAACAGTGGAGGTCAAGATAAGGCATAGAATACCAAACAAAATTTCAGTGAGAGAGGCTTGTAGGATTGCTAGAGAGGCAAATCAGAACCCCCGCTTCACCGCAAAAGACCTTCAGAAAGATTTAGCAGACTCTGGAGTTTTGGTACACTGTTATATTTTTCAAAATCACCTGCACAAATATGGCCTTCATGGAAGAGTCATCAGAAGAAAACCTTTTCTTAGTACATTTTTCTACTTTTCAGAGACACCCACACAAATATGGCCTTCATGGAAGAGTTATCAGAAAGAAATCTTTTCTGAGTCCTCACCATTCAGTGTTAGAAGTATGCAAAAGAACATCTAACCATAGCGATGGGTCAATGTATTCGGATAACAAGCTATCGGATAATGCTTGAGTGTTATCTGAGTATTTTGGGCATGCTTGGATAATATGTTTCAGTCCCTACAGCTGCATGTTTTGCTCCTCTTAACCCCTTCACCCCAAAGCCTGTTTTCACCTTCTTGACCAGGCCAATTTTAACAATTCTAACCAGTATCACTTTATGGGGTCTCAACTTTGGAACGCACCAAAGGATCACCTCACATTTAAAGTGACTTTGAGGGGCCTATAAGACAGAAAATACACAAAGTGACACCATTTTTAAACCTGCACCCCTCATGGTACTCAAACCCAAATTCAACAAGTTTATTAATCCTTCAGGTGCTTCACAAGAATTTTTGGAATGCGGAAGGAAAAAATAAACATTTACTTTTTTTTCACGAAAATTTTCCTTTAGACCTGATCTATTTTCACTTTTGCAAGGGTAACAGGAGAGCATGGACCATACAGTTTGTTGTGCAAGTTCTCATGTGCATGGTGATACTCCATATGTGAAGGAAATCTACTGTTTCGGAGCACGTCAGGGCTTGGAAGGAAAGGAGCGTCATTTCATTTTTTGAATATAAAATTTGCTGACGCCATGCCATGTTTGGAGAGCCCCTGATATGCCTAAACACTGGAAGCCACCAACAAGTGACACCATTTTGGAAATTAGACCCCTTAGGTAACTTATCTATATGTGTATTGAGCACCTTGAATCCACAGGTGCTTCACAGAAAATTATAACGTTAAGCCGTAAACATAAAAAAATCACATATTTCCCAGATAAACTTTTTTAGCTCCAAATTTTGCATTTTAATTAGGGCAACAGAACAAAATTGCTCCATACAATTTGTTGTGCAACTTCTCCTGAGTGTGCAGATACCCAATTTGTGGAGGAAAACAACTGTTTGGGTGCACAGCAGGGCTTGGAAAGAACGGAGTGCCATTTGACTTTTTGAAGGTAAAATTTGCTGGAATAATTAGCGGTTGCCTTGTCGCGTTTGGAAAGCCCTTGATATGGAAACCAACAACAGGTGACATCATTTTGGAACCAAACACCTTAGGCAACTTATCTAGATACGTATTGAGCACTTTGAACCCACATGTGCTTCACAGAATTTTATAACGTAGAGCCGTAGAAATAAAAAAAAAATCAAATTTTTCCCCAAAAAATCGTTTTAGGTCCATATTTTGCATTTTCAAAAGAGTAACAGGAGAAATTGTTCCATATAATTTGTTGTGCAATTTCTCCTGAGTACCGTGACATCCCATATGTGGGAGAATACTACTGTTTGGGTGCATGGCAGGGCTTGGAAGGTAAGGAGCGCATTTGCCGTTTTTAATACAAAATTTGATGGAAAAATGAGTGGGCCCCTTTTCGCGTTTGGAGAGCCCCTGATGTCACTAAACAGTGGAAACCTCCCACAAATGATACCATTTTGGAAACTAAACCCCTTTGGGGCCATATTTAGATGTGTATTGAGCACCTTGAGCCCCCAGGTGCTTCACAGAATTTTATAACGTTAAGCCATGAAAATAAATGAATCAAATTTTTCCCACAAAAGTATTTTTTTGCTATAAATGTTGTATTTTCACAAGGGCAAAAAAAGAAAATGGACCCCAAAAGTTTATTGTGCAATTTTTGTTGAGTTCATAGCTACCTCATATGTGGATGAAAATTACTTTTGAGGCACAGTGCAAAGCTCAGAAGGGAAGTAGCGCCATATTACAGTGCATATTTTGCTGCACTTGTTTGAGGATGCCATGTTATATTGGCAGAGCCCCTGAGGTGTCAGAACAGCAGAATCCACCATAGGTGACCCCATTTTACCAATTAAACCTCTCAATGAATTCATCTATGGGTACAGTGATTATATTGACAACACAGGTGTGTCACAGACTTTTATACCATTGTGAAGTGAAGAGAAAAATAATTTACATTTTTGCCACCAAGTTTGTGTGTTAGCCTCAAGTTTTACATGGGAAATGGGTAAAAATTGCATGAAAATTTGTCCCTCAATTTATTCTGAATGTGGAAATGCCCAATATGTGGACGTACAGTACTATTTTACCATATGGGGAGAGTTGGGGGGACGGAGCGCTATTTGCCTCCTGCAGTGTAGATATTCCTTGACTAGTTTGCAGATTCCATATAAAAAGCCCCTAAGTGCTACAAAAGCAGAATTCCCCCTCAAGTGACCACATTTTGGAAGTTATAACCCTTGGGCAATTTATTTACAGATGTAGTGACAATTTTGTCTTTACGGGTGTTTTCCAGAAACAGGCATCAGTGAATGTTGCTGAGTGTGAATTGCAAACTGCCATTGCAGTAACCAGTACACTGTAGTGACCAGTATGTTGCAGTTGCCAGTACATTTTGCCCAGCCAGTGCTTCTGGAGCCACGCACCTGTAAATTAGGCAGGCACTCATCACTACAGAAATGCCAAACATGTGGACGCTAAATGTGGATTAGGAACACTGGGGGTCAGAAGGGAGGGGGGGCATTTGGATTTGGGAGCACAGAATTTGCTGAATTTCTTTTGGCGGGTGAGGAGCCATTTGGCTTTTCCAGAGACTTTGTACTATCAGTAAAGTGGAAGCCCTCTATTTTTCCGTTAAGAAATGACAGACCAGAGTGGACACTGTTTTTTGTGTGGAATAAGTTGAAGTTTTTATTGGGAACATTTTACATAACATTTGGGATCACATTTATCCGTCTCTCTGCGCTGACCACATACTTTTGGGTTTCCATCTAAATCTCTGAGTGAGATGAAACCCCAAGGGATCCATTCACTAAAATGAGGCAGCAGATTTACTCTGGACTCCATCTGGACTCTATTCAGTGGTGTCCTTTTCAGAAGTGCACAAAACTGTGGCCAACGGCACTTTTTTGCAATCCTAAAAGGACCGACACTGCAGGATCACAGGTTAGACGGCGTCCACAGTGCCTCCATCAACCTCATTATAGGGAATCTTCCGCCGGGGTTCTGTCTGAATCACTTATTTCAGAGATTTACACAGAAACCCCGGTGTAAGCACTCAGCGCAGAGTGCAGGATAAATGTGCACCGAGCTCTACTGCGATCTTTGGGAGGCACAATGTTGAAATCAACAGCATGTGAAGAATTGGTTTAATTAATCTTTTGCTCCATTCCTCATATAGTATAAGTGATTAGGTGACTTATTCTTCGAGTAGGTGTGATTACAGCAATACTAAATTTATATCAGGTTTTTTAATATTTGGCTGCTGTCACACACTAAAAGACACTTTCTATTGCAAGAACTATTTTTTGCATCACCATATTTTGAGACCTATAATTTTTCTATATCTTGGCCGACAGAGTCTTGTGGGGGTTTGTTTTTTGCGGAACGACCTGACGTTTTTATTGGTACCATTTTTGGGCACATGACATTTTTTGATCTTTCTATTTTTTATTTTTGGGAGACAGAATGAACAAAAACCAGCAATTCAGGAATTGCCTTTTGTATTTTTTTATTCCGTGTGTGGTAAAATTGGTAAAACCACATTATTCTTCAAATCAGTACGATTACAGCGATACCTCATTTATCTATTTTTTTTTTATGTTTTGCCGCTTTTACACAATGAAAACTAGCTTATAGAAAAATTTATTTTTGCATTGCTTTATTGTGAGAGCTATAACTTTTTTGTTTTTCTGCTGATGGTGCTGTGTGATGGCTTGTTTTTTGAGGGACAAGAGGACGTTTTCAGAGGTACCATTGTTTATTAACATGTTTCTTTTTGATCGCATTTTATTGCACTTTTTGTTCAGCGGTATGATGATAAATCATTGATTTTTGCCACATTTTGTAGTTATTTTTTTTTTACTGTGTTCACTAAAGGGGTTATCTAGTGAGACTGTTATAGAGCGGGTCATTATGGATGTGGTGATACCAAAAATTTGTACTTTTATATTTTTTTTATTTACATAAAGAAAAGTATTTATTGGTAAAATATTTATTTACAGTATTTTTTTCTTTATTTAGAGATTTAAAAAAAAATAATTTTACACTTTGTAATATTTTTTTTTTACTTTTTACATTGTCCCAGTATCGGACATTACTATATTACATCAGATCGCTAATCTGACACTGCACTGCAGAGTATCAGATCAGGATCTGGCAGGCAGGGAAGGAGGCATGTCAGCACCTACTCCCAGCAGGCACTCACAAGCCACGTTCCATGCAGGACCCAGAAGGACCCCGCAGCCATCTTGGTGCCAAGGGTCCCCATGGAGACCATCAGAACAATGCGATCGCATTGCTTTGCCCTGATAGAAGAGCGCAGGGAACTGATTCCCTGTGCGATGCTCCTTTATGACGCTGTTACTACTAACAGTGGTATCAGAGGGATTAAATGCCCGCAATCGGTGCTAGCACCAATCCTTGGCATTTCTGAAGGGTGTCAGCACTGATACAGAGCTGACACCCATATGCGATCTCTGCGGAGCTCTGCTTGAGGCCGCATGATTGGTGCGCCATACTAGTACTGCTTTTAGTGGGAACGGAGCTCCCGCAGAGCAGTACTAGTACGTTGCATGTCAGAAATGGATTAAACAGCCACAACACATGTGGAGATTGCCTAAAGAACAGGCAATCACCACATATGTTGCTGCTATTTAACAGCCGCAAACATTCAGCCGCAGGGAATAGAACATACCATCTCAGTGCTATGATGATACCACCTGAGCGTTCTCGGATAACACATTATATGAGTAAGTTCCCTCATCACTACTAAACAAGCCTGATACATTTTGGGACAAATCCTTTGGATCGATGTGGTTAAAATAGGACTCTTTTGCCACAATGATCAAAGGTATGTGTGGAGAAAAAAGGTAACAGAATTTCAGGAAAGGAACATCTTGCCAACTATTAAGCATGGGAATGAATCAATCATACTTTGGGGTTGTGTTGCAGCCAATGGCAGAGGGAACATTTCACGGTTAGATGGAAGAATTGATTCAATGAAATTTTAACACATTTTCGATACAAATATAACACAATGTATAAAAAAGCTGAAGTTGAAAAGAGAATGGCTTTTACAAATGGATGATGATCATAAATACAAGTCGAAATCCACAATACACCACCTCAAAAGGTGCAAGCTCATGGTTTGCAATGGCCCTCACAGACTCCTGATCTGACCATCATTGAAAATCTGTGGCTAGACCTCATAATATCAGTGCATGCAAGACGACCCAAGAATCTCACAGAACTGGAAGAATTTTCTAAAGGTGAATGGATGAAAATTCCCTCAATCAAAAATGTAAATACTCTTGTCTGGCTACAAAAAGCATTTACAAGCTGTGATACTTGCAAAAGGTGGTGCATCAGCAGCTTTAAAGAAACTCTGCTATACATCTTTATTTCAGGTGTGGTTTTCTCTGTAGGGCTATTGTCAAATTCTAGATGTCATTGACTTGGGTTTATCTCTCAAGTCAAACTAAGCCGACACTTGAACAGAGGTACCAAGCATTCACTATTTTCTTTACCTCTTTAGACAGTGAAGTGTAGTCCTAGGACTGTATCCACAACACTAGTCTGCCTCCCTTCTTTCCTGCAGCCCTCAGTACACTTTAGCACTTTTATACCTTCTTTTTTGTTTGGGTCAATTTATACCCTTTCCAGTACCTACCTTTGTAAGCCTGTTTAAGCTAGAAATATAAATAATTTCTTTTTATTGCTATACCCTTAAATTACTTATTTATATCCTGATGTTAAGGAATTGCTCAGTGATTATAATATAAGCAGTTATTATCACTGCCCCACTGAATATGTAAACCAATACATGACTATGTTCTAGACAAGAGAGTGTAGGGAAACATGGCATAATTGTAACAAATGCAATAACAGACTGGCATTGTCTTGCTATCACTTAATTTAAAATGCACTGACATAATATTAAATGCAAATCTCATTCATGCATCACTCATGTTATATAGAACAGTGAAGGCTGTTGTCTTGTTTCTAAAACATTTTATTCAGACACAAGGAAATGCCTAAGTACAAGTTATAAACATGACTGAGGTGTTAATGAAGCTTATTCTCTTTTGTGTAAACTAGCTTACAGATGGGTATTGTGGACATTTTAGCATCTGCTCACAATTACATTTACACTGACCATTTGAGATGAATATAAATATATTTTGTTTTTACTGTGACTTTTAATGAGTTTTTTGTTGATAAGATGTGTACATATATATAGATCAATAATAATTATAAATATATTATTCAATTACTCACAGTATCACGTCAAAACTGTGTACTGTACAGTGGCATATAAAATTTTGGGCACCCCCAGTCAAAATAACTGTTATTTTAAACAGTTAAGTAAATTGAAGATTAAATGATCTCTAAAAGGGATATATATATATACAGTATATACAGTACAGACCAAAAGTTTGGACACACCTTCTCATTTAAAGATTTTTCTGTATTTTCATGACTATGACAATTGTAAATTCACACTGAATGCATCAAAACTATGAATTAACACATGTGGAATTATATACTTAACAAAAAAAGTGTGAAACAACTGAAAATATGTAATATATTCTAGGTTCTTCATAATAGCCACCTTTTGCTTTGATGACTGCTTTGCACACTCTTGGCATTGTCTTGATGAGCTTCAAGAGGTAGTCACCAGAAATGGTTTTCACTTCACAGGTGTTCCCTCTCAGGTTTGATAAGTGGGATTTCTTGCCTTATAAATGGAGTTGGGACCATTAGTTGTGTTGAGCAGGAGTCTTGTGGATACACAGCTGATAATCCTACTGAATAGACTGTTAGAATTTGTATTATGGCAAGAAAAAAGCAGCCAAGTTAAGAAAAACAAGTGGCCATTAGAGTTGAGCGACCTTGACCTTTTTAGAGTCGAGCCGGGTTTTGCGAAACCCGACTATGTCCAAAGTCGGGTCGAGTGAAATCGGCCGATTATGACGTAAAGTCGGGATCGACCGAAACACGAAACCCAATGCAAGTCAATGGGGCAGCATAGTCGGCAGTGAGTGGGGGCCAGGAAAACACCTAGAGTGGCCATTTTAATGTCAAAACCATCCATTCTTCTTAATGAAGCTTGTCAAGCGTAATTTACCTTATAATAATTGGAAGGCATTTGAAATTGGGGGTCATTTGGCTAAAGTTGTGGGGGGTAGGGCTGGTTCAAGTAATTAGTGGGCCCAGGAAATCTGGACCACGTCACGGCAGTGGAGCAGGGAGAGTTAAGTATTTCAACTTTGCAAGTGCTGTGAACCTGAGCAAGCAGGGGGGGCCCACTCGTTGGCATTGGCACTGGCACAGGGCCCCTCAAAGTACAGCGGTGTGTTTGCACGGCGGGGGCGCCTCCCACCGGCAGCAACACTTTTGCGTACTATGAGAGGCCCTGTGCCAGTGACGTCGCCAACTAGTATTCCTCCCCCCACCTGATGAAGGAACCTGCACTTTCATCTGCACCTTCCTCTTTGTCCCCGTGTAAGGTGGTATGGTATGCGGGAAGAGCAACCTGACTTTCAGCAGGGTCACAATGTTGTTGTGTAGCGTGCACGGGGAATGTTGCGTTATGGGTCAATGTACCAGCAGACTCATCTATCACTGGCTGGGCAATGGGCACGATGAAGTGGAAACACAGATATAGGCCCAAAGAAGAAAGTGGGCTAAATGCAGTTCAAAATTGGTAACACAGGAATAACCAGGGGGCATTGCAGTGGAGGACAACTGGAATGAGAGGCTGACACAGAGAGTAGGGCCAAATCAGTAAGTAGTCGAAATGCAGTTCAAAATTGGCAACCGTAGTAAACAGGCGGCACAGCTTTGTTCAGTGGAGGAGAACAGCAAGGAGTGGCAGACACCGATAGTAGGCCCCAAACCAACTAGTACGCCAAATGCAGTTGTTCCATTTAACCACAATTTAATGAGAGCCTGAAGATAGAAGCTCAGGAAAGGCAACCTGGGGAACACCTTGGAGTGTAACACACCATCTCTCTCCACCCCATACCCATTTTGTATGGCCTAATGCAGTGTACTTTTCTACAACTACTAAACGAGAGTCGGAAGACCGAAGCAATGGCAAGGAAACCTGGGGAACACCTTAGAGTGTAACACACCCTCTCTCTACACCCCATACCCAATTTGAAGGCCTAATGCAGTGTAGTTTCCAAGAACTACTAAACGAGAGCCGGAAGATCGAAGCTCAGGAAAGGCAACCTGGGGAACACCTTGGAGTGTAACACACCCTCTCGCTACACCCCATACCCAATTTGTAGGCCTAATGCAGCGTAGTTTCCGACAACTACTAAACGAGAGCATGAAGATCGAAGCTCAGGAAAGGCAACCTGGGGAACACCTTGGAGTGTAACACACCCTCTCTCTACACCCCATACCCAATTTGTAGGCCTAATGCAGCGTAGTTTCCGACAACTACTAAACGAGAGCCGGAATATCGAAGCTCAGGAAAGGCAACCTGGGGAACACCTTGGAGTGTAACACACCCTCTCTCTACGCCCCATACCCAATTTGTAGGCCTAATGCAGCGTAGTTTCCGACAACTACTAAACGAGAGCCGGAATATCGAAGCTCAGGAAAGGCAACCTGGGGAACACCTTGGAGTGTAACACACCCTCTCTCTACACCCCATACCCAATTTGAAGGCCTAATGCAGTGTAGTTTCCAAGAACTACTAAACGAGAGCCGGAAGATCGAAGCTCAGGAAAGGCAACCTGGGGAACACCTTGGAGTGTAACACACCCTCTCGCTACACCCCATACCCAATTTGAAGGCCTAATGCAGCGTAGTTTCCAACAACTACTAAACGAGAGCCGGAAGATCGAAGCTCAGGAAAGGCAACCTGGGGAACACCTTGGAGTGGAACACACCATCTCTCTACACCCCATACCCAATTTGAAGGCCTAATGCAGAGTAGTTTCCAAGAACTACTAAACGAGAGCCGGAAGATCGAAGCTCAGGAAAGGCAACCTGGGGAACACCTTGGAGTGTAACACAACGTCTCTCTACACGACGGAAGGGCTGATTCTTAGGAAGGAAGGCTGTTGGAAATAAGCATTGCGCGTCCGAGGGTGATTATATTCTTATTAGGTATATACTCACCCTCGGACGCGCCCTGCTTCTTTATTTGGAATGAATGTTTATTTGCAATGTGGTGTTGACTTTCTCTATTATTTTGGTAATTAATGATTTTATTATTTTCATTATTTTGCATCTTCTCGGCAATAATATAAAGAAGACGCGACAGGACAACACTCGGTGGATGCCATATGTGTGTTTTCAATTTAAAAAAACTTTCAGTTAACTACTTGCAGGAGAAAGTAATTGTAGCTGGTGGCCATTTTTAGTACTGTACCAGATTAGAGTTGTGTGTTTGTTTTTAATGTTAAAATGTCTGCATTTGATATCTCACCAGTATTTTCTTTTTTATAAGCAAAATACTTATTTTTATATTTTCTGATGTTGGTTCCAGGGGTACACGGCCAGCAGTGCCCTGGTCAGTGTAGTAGTAGTTGAAAGAATGGACCGCAGACAGGCATCGAAGGCCTAAAATAATAACACATGGCTGTAGGCAATTTTAAATTGGTTCCAGGGGTACACGGACAGCAGTGGTGTGGTCAGTGGAGGCCTAGTGGAAGGAGTGACCGCAGACAGGCATCGAAGGCCTAAAATAATAACACATGGCTGTAGGCAATTTTAAATTGGTTCCAGGGGTACACGGGCAGCAGTGACCTGGTCAGTGTAGTAGTAGTTGAAAGAATGGACCGCAGACAGGCATCGAAGGCCTAAAATAAAAAAATTGGGCTGGCTGTAGGCAATTTTAAATTGGTTCCAGGGGTACACGGGCAGCAGTGGTGTGGTCAGTGGAGGCCTAGTGGAAGGAGTGACCGCAGACAGGCATCGAAGGCCTAAAATAATAACACATGGCTGTAGGCAATTTTAAATTGGTTCCAGGGGTACACGGGCAGCAGTGACCTGGTCAGTGTAGTAGTAGTTGAAAAAATGGACCGCAGACAGGCATCGAATGCCTAAAATAATAACACATGGCTGTAGGCAATTTTAAATTGGTTCCAGGGGTACACGGACAGCAGTGGTGTGGTCAGTGGAGGCCTAGTGGAAGGAGTGACCGCAGACAGGCATCGAAGGCCTAAAATAATAACACATGGCTGTAGGCAATTTTAAATTGGTTCCAGGGGTACACGGACAGCAGTGGTGTGGTCAGTGGAGGCCTAGTGGAAGGAGTGACCGCAGACAGGCATCGAAGGCCTAAAATAATAACACATGGCTGTAGGCAATTTTAAATTGGTTCCAGGGGTACACGGACAGCAGTGACCTGGTCAGTGTAGTAGTAGTTGAAAGAATGGACCGCAGACAGGCATCGAAGGCCTAAAATAAAAAAATTGGGCTGGCTGTAGGCAATTTTAAATTGGTTCCAGGGGTACACGGGCAGCAGTGGTGTGGTCAGTGGAGGCCTAGTGGAAGGAGTGACCGCAGACAGGCATCAAAGGCCTAAAATAATAACACATGGCTGTAGGCAATTTTAAATTGGTTCCAGGGGTACACGGACAGCAGTGGTGTGGTCAGTGGAGGCCTAGTGGAAGGAGTGACCGCAGACAGGCATCGAAGGCCTAAAATAATAACACATGGCTGTAGGCAATTTTAAATTGGTTCCAGGGGTACACGGACAGCAGTGACCTGGTCAGTGTAGTAGTAGTTGAAAGAATGGACCGCAGACAGGCATCGAAGGCCTAAAATAAAAAAATTGGGCTGGCTGTAGGCAATTTTAAATTGGTTCCAGGGGTACACGGACAGCAGTGGTGTGGTCAGTGGAGGCCTAGTGGAAGGAGTGACCGCAGACAGGCATCGAAGGCCTAAAATAATAACACATGGCTGTAGGCAATTTTAAATTGGTTCCAGGGGTACACGGACAGCAGTGGTGTGGTCAGTGGAGGCCTAGTGGAAGGAGTGACCGCAGACAGGCATCGAAGGCCTAAAATAATAACACATGGCTGTAGGCAATTTTAAATTGGTTCCAGGGGTACACGGACAGCAGTGACCTGGTCAGTGTAGTAGTAGTTGAAAGAATGGACCGCAGACAGGCATCGAAGGCCTAAAATAAAAAAATTGGGCTGGCTGTAGGCAATTTTAAATTGGTTCCAGGGGTACACGGACAGCAGTGGTGTGGTCAGTGGAGGCCTAGTGGAAGGAGTGACCGCAGACAGGCATCGAAGGCCTAACATAACAAACTTGGGCTGGCTGTAGGCACTTTTAAATTGGTTCCAGGGGTACACGGGCAGCAGTGGTCTGGTCAGTGGAAGTCTAGTGGAAGGAGTGACCGCAGACAGGCTTCCAAGGCCTAACATAACAAACTTGGGCTGGCTGTAGGCACTTTTAAATTGGTTCCAGGGGTACACGGGCAGCAGTGGTCTGGTCAGTGGAAGTCTAGTGGAAGGAGTGACCGCAGACAGGCTTCCAAGGCCTAACATAACAAACTTGGGCTGGCTGTAGGCACTTTTAAATTGGTTCCAGGGGTACACGGGCAGCAGTGGTCTGGTCAGTGGAAGTCTAGTGGAAGGAGTGACCGCAGACAGGCTTCGAAGGCCTAACATAACAAAATTGGGCTGGCTGTAGGCACTTTAAATTGGTTCCAGGGGTACATGGGCAGCAGTGTATGGTCAGTGGAAGTCTAGTGGAAGGAGTGACGGCAGACAGTCTTCGAAGGCCTAACATAACAAAATTGGGCTGACTGTAGGCACTTTTAAATTGGTTCCAGGGTAACACGGCCAGCAGTGGCCTGGTCAGTGTAGTAGTTGTAGAAAGAAGGGACCGCAGACAGGCTTCGAAGGCCTAACATAACAAAAATGTCAAAACAATGGTATTGTCAGTGCCAGGCATTGAAGGATGTCAGCGGCTAGACTACACATTGGTGAAGCTGTGAGAGATAATTTTGCTAGTGGTAGAGCACTGTTTGAGCTGGGGGGGGGAACTGTCTTGTGGCCGGCGGTACAGGCACAGGGCCCCTCATATTACAACGGTGTGTCTGACGTTGGGTGCGCACCACCACCGCCAGAGACACTTTATTGTACTATGAGGGACCCAGTGGCAGTGCCGTCGACCAAAAGCGGCCACACCCACCTCTTCAGACAAACAGCACTCTCAAGGGTCCAAGCGCAAAGTGGCGATAGCACGGCCCCGTGTGGGGAGTTTGGCCATTTCGTGAGGTGGAAACATGTCGTATGCTGGACAATCAGGTGAAGAAAATTACGAGATTGGAAAAGTCAATCAGAATAGTCCACAGGCAAGACCTTTTCATAGGAAAGCTAGGTGTCAGCCGGGCAGGGTGGGGCAAAAGATTTTGAAATCCAGTTGTGGTTCATTTTAATGAAGGTTAGATCATCTACATTTTGGGTAGCCAGACGAGTCCTTTTTTCTGTTAGTATTGAACCTGCAGCACTGAATACTCTTTCTGATAGGACACTAGCTGCCGGGCAAGCAAGCTCCTGCAATGCATATTCTGCCAATTCTGGCCAGGTGTCTAATTTGGATGCCCAGTAATCAAATGGGAATGACGGTTGAGGGAGAACGTCGATAAGGGATGAAAAATAGTTTGTAACCATACTGGACAAATGTTGTCTCCTGTCACTTTGAATTGATGCTGCAGTACCTGTCCTGTCTGCGGTCATAGAAAAATCACTCCACAACCTGGTCAGAAAACCCCTCTGTCCAACGCCACTTCTGATTTCTGCCCCTCTAACACCTCTGGTCTGCTGGCCCCTGGAGCTCGTGTGAGAACGATCACGGGCGCTGTGTGCAGGGAATGCCAGAAGCAAACGGTCAACAAGAGTTGATTGTTTTGTTGCTAATATTAGTTCCAAGTTCTCATGTGGCATAATATTTTGCAATTTGCCTTTATAGCGAGGATCAAGGAGGCAGGCCAACCAGTAATCGTCATCGTTCATCATTTTTGTAATGCGTGTGTCCCTTTTGAGGATACGCAAGGCATAATCCGCCATGTGGGCCAAAGTTCCCGTTGTCAAATCTGCGGTTGTGCTTGGTTGAGGGGCAGTTGCAGGCAAATCTACGTCACTTGTGTCCCTCAAAAAACCAGAACCCGGCCTTGCCACGCCACCAATTTCCCGTGCCCCCGGGAAAGCTTCCTCATTAAAAATATACTCATCCCCATCATCCTCCTCATCCTCCACCTCCTCTTCGCCCGGTACCTCGTCATGTACACTGCCCTGACCAGACAATCGCTGACTGTCATCAAGGCTTTCCTCTTCCTCTGGTGCAGACGCCTGATCCTTTATGTGCGTCAAACTTTGCATCAGCAGACGCATTAGGGGGATGCTCATGCTTATTATGGCGTTGTCTGCACTAACCAGTCGTGTGCATTCCTCAAAACACTGAAGGACTTGACACATGTCTTGAATCTTCGACCACTGCACACCTGACAACTCCATGTCTGCCATCCTACTGCCTGCCCGTGTATGTGTATCCTCCCACAAAAACATAACAGCCCGCCTCTGTTCGCACAGTCTCTGAAGCATGTGCAGTGTTGAGTTCCACCTTGTTGCAACGTCTATGATTAGGCGATGCTGGGGAAGGTTCAAAGAACGCTGATAGGTCTGCATACGGCTGGAGTGTACAGGCGAACGGCGGATATGTGCGCAAAGTCCACGCACTTTGAGGAGCAGGTCGGATAACCCCGGATAACTTTTCAGGAAGCACTGCACCACCAGGTTTAAGGTGTGAGCCAGGCAAGGAATGTGTTTCAGTTGGGAAAGGGAGATGGCAGCCATGAAATTCCTTCCGTTATCACTCACTACCTTGCCTGCCTCAAGATCTACAGTGCCCAGCCACGACTGCGTTTCTTGCTGCAAGAACTCGGACAGAACTTCCGCGGTGTGTCTATTGTCGCCCAAACACTTCATAGCCAATACAGCCTGCTGACGTATGCCAGTAGCTGCCCCATAATGGGAGACCTGGTGTGCAACAGTGGCAGGTGCGGATGGAGTGTTTGTGCGACTGCGGTCTGTGGACGAGCTCTTGCTTCTGCAGGAGGACGAGGAGGAGGAGGAGGAGGGGGTGCGAACGGCTACAGACAACTGTTTACTAGACCGTGGGCTAGGCAGAACTGTCCCAAACTTGCTGTCCCCTGTGGACCCTGAATCCACCACATTTACCCAGTGTGCCGTGATGGACACGTAACGTCCCTGGCCATGCCTACTGGTCCATGCATCTGTTGTCAGGTGCACCTTTGTGCTCACAGATTGCCTGAGTGCATGGACGATGCGCTCTTTAACATGCTGGTGGAGGGCTGGGATGGCTTTTCTGGAAAAAAAGTGTCGACTGGGTAGCTCGTAGCGTGGTACAGCGTAGTCCATCAGGTCTTTGAAAGCTTCGCTTTCAACTAACCGGTAGGGCATCATCTCTAACGAGATTAGTCTAGCTATGTGGGCGTTCAAACCCTGTGTACGCGGATGCGAGGCTAAGTATTTCCTTTTTCTAACCATAGTCTCATGTAGGGTGAGCTGGACTGGAGAGCTGGAGATCGTGGAACTAGCGGGGGTGCCGGTGGACATGGCAGACTGAGAGACGGTGGGAGATGGTATTGTTGCCGCCGGTGCCCTAGATGCAGTGTTTCCTACTACGAAACTGGTGATTCCCTGACCCTGACTGCTTTGGCCTGGCAAAGATACCTGCACAGATACAGCAGGTGGTGCGCTAAATGGTGGTCCTACACTGCCGGAAGGGATGTTGCGTTGATGACTAGCTTCATTGGCCGAGGGTGCAACAACCTTAAGGGACGTTTGGTAGTTAGTCCAAGCTTTCAAATGCATGGTGGTTAAATGTCTATGCATGCAACTAGTATTGAGACTTTTCAGATTCTGACCTCTGCTTAAGGAAGTAGAACATTTTTGACAGATGACTTTGCGCTGATCAATTGGATGTTGTTTAAAAAAATGCCAGACTGCACTCTTTCTAGCATCGGATACCTTTTCAGGCATTGCAGACTGAGCTTTAACCGGATGGCCACGCTGTCCTCCACCAGGTTTTGGCTTTGCCACGCGTTTTGGGCAAGATACGGGCCCGGCAGATGGAACCTGTGGCGATGTTGATGCCTGCTGCGGCCCCTCCTCCTCCTCTGCTTCAGAACTGCTGCCGCCTGCACCCTGTTCCCCCAATGGCTGCCAATCGGGGTCAAGAACTGGGTCATCTAATAACTCTTCTTGTACCTCCTGCGCAACTTCGTCTGTGTCACCGTGTCGTTCGGTGGTATAGCGTTCGTGATGGGGCAACATAGTCTCATCAGGGTCTGATTCTTGATCAGCACCCTGCGAGGGCAATGTTGTGGTCTGAGTCAAAGGACCAGCATAGTAGTCTGGCTGTGGCTGTGCGTCAGTGCACTCCATGTCAGATTCAATTTGTAATGGGCATGGACTGTTAACTGCTTCACTTTCTAAGCCAGGGACGGTATGTGTAAAGAGCTCCATGGAGTAACCCGTTGTGTCGCCTGCTGCATTCTTCTCTGTTGTTGTTTTTGCTGAAGAGGACAAGGAAGTGACTTGTCCCTGACCGTGAACATCCACTAACGACGCGCTGCTTTTACTTTTACCAGTTTCACGAGATGAGGCAAAAGAGCTAGAGGCTGAGTCAGCAAGATAAGCCAAAACTTGCTCTTGCTGCTCCGGCTTTAAAAGCGGTTTTCCTAATCCCAGAAAAGGGAGCGTTCGAGGCCTTGTGTAGCCGGACGACGAACCTGGCTCCACAGCTCCAGACTTAGGTGCAATATTTTTTCCCCCACGACCACCTGATGCTCCACCACTACCACTACCCTCATTACCAGCTGACAATGAACGCCCCCGGCCACGACCTCTTCCACTAGACTTCCTCATTGTTTTAAAAACGTAACCAAACTAACGTTATTTGTTGCAGTCACACAACTTACACGGTGAGCTATAACTTCAGTATGATTTAGCTACCCCTTTACAGGTTGGTGAGACCACAGCGAAAATCAGGCCCAATGTTACACACTCTTTTTTTGGTGGCTGCAAATTAGAGAGATGCCCCACACGCAGGACTGTCACTGAAGCACAAATGTTAATATTAATGTCACACTATTATTTTTTTTTTATTTTTATTTTTTTCAGGAACACTTTAGAAACCCCCCAAAAAAAAAAAAATAGATTTTTGCAGGGAGAATTTAGAAAACAAATGTAACAAACTATATGCTTTCTATGGGCCACTGAGTGAGAGATGACGCACACAGGAATCAGGAGTGGCACACAAGCCCAGAGGCCAATATTTTTCTACCAATGATTGATGGAGTTATTTTCTCTGGTAGATTTTGGAACCCAAATCAAGGAAAAAAAATGTAGGCTTTCTATGGACCACAATTGGAGAGAGAGAGAGAGAGAGATGGCACACCCAGGAGTCAAGACTGGCACACAAGCAGAAAGGCCAATATTAATCTCCCACTGTTTTTTTTTTGTTTTTTTTTTTTTTGTTTTTTTTCAGGGAGACTTTAGAAAAAAAAATAATAAAAAAAATATGATTTTATCAGGAAGAATTTAGAAACCAAATAAAATAAAATGATTTTTTCAGGGAGAATTTATAAAACAAATAAAAACAAAAATAGGCGTTCTATGGCCCACTGACTGAGAGATGACGCACACAGGAGTCAGGAGTGGCACACAAACCCAGAGGCCAATATTTTTCTACCAATGATTGATGTAGTTATTTTCTCTGGTAGATTTTAGAACCCAAATCAAGGAAAAAAAATATAGGCTTTCTATGGACCACAATTGGAGAGAGAGAGAGAGAGAGAGAGAGAGAGAGAGAGAGAGAGAGAGAGAGAGAGAGAGAGATGGCACACCCAGGAGTCAAGACTGGCACACAAGCAGAAAGGCCAATATTAATCTCCCACTGTTTTTTTTGGTTGTTTTTTTTTTTTTTTTTTTCAGGGAGACTTTAGAAAAAAAAATAATAAAAAAAATATGATTTTATCAGGAAGAATTTAGAAACCAAATAAAATAAAATGATTTTTTCAGGGAGAATTTATAAAACAAATAAAACCAAAAATAGGCGTTCTATGGCCCACTGACTGAGAGATGACGCACCCAGGAGTCAAGACTGGCACACAAGCAGAAAGGCCAATATTAATCTCCCACTGTTTTTTTTGGTTGTTTTTTTTTTTTTTTTTTCAGGGAGACTTTAGAAAAAAAAATAATAAAAAAAATATGATTTTATCAGGAAGAATTTAGAAACCAAATAAAATAAAATGATTTTTTCAGGGAGAATTTATAAAACAAATAAAACCAAAAATAGGCGTTCTATGGCCCACTGACTGAGAGATGACGCACCCAGGAGTCAAGACTGGCACACAAGCAGAAAGGCCAATATTAATCTCCCACTGTTTTTTTTTTTTTTTTTCAGGGAGACTTTAGAAAAAAAAATAATAAAAAAAATATGATTTTATCAGGAAGAATTTAGAAACCAAATAAAATAAAATGATTTTTTCAGGGAGAATTTAGAAAACAAATAAAACCAAAAATAGGCGTTCTATGGCCCACTGACTGAGAGATGACGCACACAGGAGTCAGGAGTGGCACACAAACCCAGAGGCCAATATTTTTCTACCAATGATTGATGTAGTTATTTTCTCTGGTAGATTTTAGAACCCAAATCAAGGAAAAAAAATATAGGCTTTCTATGGACCACAATTGGAGAGAGAGAGAGAGAGAGAGAGAGAGAGAGATGGCACACCCAGGAGTCAAGACTGGCACACAAGCAGAAAGGCCAATATTAATCTCCCACTGTTTTTTTGGTTGTTTTTTTTTTTTTTTTTTCAGGGAGACTTTAGAAATAAAAATAATAAAAAAAATATGATTTTATCAGGAAGAATTTAGAAACCAAATAAAATAAAATGATTTTTTCAGGGAGAATTTAGAAAACAAATAAAACCAAAAATATGCGTTCTATGGCCCACTGACTGAGAGAGAGAGAGAGATGGAACGCTTAGTACTGGCACACAAGCCCAAAGGGCAATATTAATCTCCCTTTTTTTTTCCAGGGAGAATTTCTGAAACCCAAAAAAAAAATAAAATAGGCTTTCTATGGCCCACTATTTGTGAGAGAGATGGGACGCTCAGGACTGGCACAGATGGCACGCTCAGGACTGGCACAGAAGCCCAGAGGCCAATATTAATCTCCCTTTTTTTCTGGGAGAATTTATAAAACCAAAAAAATATTTAAATAGGCTTTCTATGGCCCACTATTTGTGAGAGAGATGGCACGCTCAGGACTGGCACAGATGGCACGCTCACAACTGGCACACAAGCCCAGAGGCCAATATTAATCTCCCTTTTTTCAGGGAGAATTTCTAAAACCCAAAAAAAAAATAAAATAGGCTTTCTATGGCCCACTATTTGTGAGAGAGATGGGACGCTCAGGACTGGCACAGATGGCACGCTCAGGACTGGCACAGAAGCCCAGAGGCCAATATTAATCTCCCTTTTTTTCTGGGAGAATTTATAAAACCAAAAAAATATTTAAATAGGCTTTCTATGGCCCACTATTTGTGAGAGAGATGGCACGCTCAGGACTGGCACAGATGGCACGCTCACAACTGGCACACAAGCCCAGAGGCCAATATTAATCTCCCTTTTTTCAGGGAAAATTGATAAAACAAAAAAAAAAATTAAATAGGCTTTCTATGGCCCACTATTTGTGAGAGAGATGGCACGCTCAGGGCTGGCTGGCACAGATGGCACGCTCAGGACTGGCACACAAGCCCAGAGGCCAATATTAATCTCCCTTTTTTTCTGGGAGAATTTATAAAACCAAAAAAATATTTAAATAGGCTTTCTATGGCCCACTATTTGTGAGAGAGATGGCACGCTCAGGACTGGCACAGATGGCACGCTCACAACTGGCACACAAGCCCAGAGGCCAATATTAATCTCCCTTTTTTCAGGGAAAATTTATAAAACAAAAAAAAAAATTAAATAGGCTTTCTATGGCCCACTATTTGTGAGAGAGATGGCACGCTCAGGGCTGGCACAGATGGCACGCTCAGGACTGGCACACAAGCCCAGAGGCCAATATTAATCTCCCTTTTTTTCAGGGAGAATTTATAAAACCAAAAAAAATAGGCTTTCTATGGCCCACTATTTGTGAGAGAGATGGCACACTCAGGACTGGCACACAAGCCCAAAGGCCAATATTAATCTCCCACTGTATTTTTATCAGGGAGAATTTATACACCCCACAAAAAAAAATACAGAAAAATGAAAAGGCTTTCTATGGCCCACTATGTGAGAGAGATGGCACACACAGGGATGGCACTCTAGCAGAAATGCCAAATTGCCAATCTTAATCTCCCACCAAAAAAAAAAAAAAAAAAAAAACAGGGAATGTCCTACAATTACTATCTCCCTGCCTGCAGTAATCTCAGCCAGGTATGGCAGGCAGCTACTATCTCCCTGCCTGCAGTAATCTCAGCCAGGTATGGCAGGCAGCAATAAGGAGTGGACTGATGCACAAATGAAATAAAAAGTGTGGACAAACAAAAAAGATAGCTGTGCAGAAAGGAAGGAACAAGAGGATTTGTGCTTTGAAAAAAGCAGTTGGTTTGCACAGCGGCGTACACACAGCAATGCAGCTATCAGGGAGCCTTCTAGGGCAGCCCAATGAGCTACAGCGCTGAGGGGAAAAAAAAAAAAAAAAAAACTTCCACTGTCCCTGCACACCGAGGGTGGTGTTGGACAGTGCAAATCGCTGCAGCACAAGCGGTTTTGTGGTTAATGGACCCTGCCTAACGCTATCCCTGCTTCTGACAAAGCGGCAGCAACCTCTCCCTAAGCTCAGATCAGCAGCAGTAAGATGGCGGTCGGCGGGAACGCCTCTTTATAGCCCCTGTGACGTCGCAGACAGCAAGCCAATCACTGCAATGCCCTTCTCTAAGATGGTGGGGACCAGGACCTATGTCATCACGCTGCCCACACTCTGCGTTTACCTTCATTGGCTGAGAAATGGCGCTTTTCGCGTCATTGAAACGCGACTTTGGCGCGAAAGTCGCGTACCGCATGGCCGACCCCGCACAGGGGTCGGATCGGGTTTCATGAAACCCCGACTTAGCCAAAAGTCGGCGACTTTTGAAAATGTTCGACCCGTTTCGCTCAACCCTAGTGGCCATCATTACTTTATGAAATGAAGGTCAGTCAGTCCGAAAAATTGGGAAAATATTGAAAGTGTCCCCAAGTGCAGTTGCAAAAACCATCAAGCACTACAAAGAAACTGGCTCACATGAGGACCGCCCCAGGAATGGCAGACCAAGAGTCACCTCTGCTTCTGAGGATAAGTTTATCCGAGTCACCAGCCTCAGAAATCGCAGGTTAACAGCAGCTCAGATTAGGGACCAGGTCAATGCCACACAGAGTTCTGGCAGCGGACACATCTCTACAACATCTGTTAAGAGGAGACTTTGTGCAGCAGTCCTTCATGGTAAAATAGCTGCTAGGAAACCATTGCTAAGGACAGGCAACAAGCAGAAGAGACTTGTTTGGGCTAAAGAACACAAGGAATGGACATTAGACCAGTGGAAATCTGTGCTTTGGTCTGATGAGTCCAAATTTGAGATCTTTGGTTCCAACCACCGTGTCTTTGTGTGACGCAGAAAAGGTGAACGGATGGACTCTACATGCCTGGTTCCCACCATGAAGCATGGAGAAGGAGGTGTAATGGTGTGGGGGTGCTTTGCTGTTGGGGATTTATTTAAAATTGAAGGCATACTGAACCAGCATGGCTACTACAGCATCTTGCAGCGGCATGCTATTCTATTCCGTTTGCGTTTAGGTGGACCATCATTTATTTTTCAACAGGACAATGACCCCAAACACACCTCCAGGCTGTGTAAGGGCTATTTGACCAAGAAGGAGAGTGATGGGGTGCTATGCCAGATGACCTGGCCTCCAACTTGGCATAGAGAGAATTTGCTCGTAAGAGGTCGAAGATTCTGCAAACATCTCTCCGGTGGTAGTCAATATCTGGAAAGTAGATGACAATATCATCCAGATATACTATGACCGAGGTGGAGAGCATATCCCGGAAGATATCAGTTACAAAGTCTTAGAAAATGGCTGGGGCATTACAGAGTCCAAAGGGCATCACTAGATATTCATAGTGCCCATCCCTGGTGTAAAAAGCCATCTTCCATTTGTCCCCCTCACGGATGCGAATCATGTTGTAAGCACCCCGCAGATCTAATTTAGTAAATACCCTTGCTCCCTGAAGCCTATCAAAAAGCTCATATATCAAGGGCAGGGTATACCTATTCTTAACGGTGATGGCGTTAAGACCACTGTAGTCTAGGCATGGACGTAGTTCATTGTTCTTCTGCACAAAGAAGAATCCAGCCCCTGTAGGTGACACTGACTTTCTAATTAATCCTCTCGCCAGATTTTCCTGGATGTACTATGACATTGCCTCCATCTCCAGGAGAGATAATGGATAGACTCGACCCCGGGGAGGCTCAGCACCAGGCAAGAGATCAATAGGACAGTCATGGGACGGTGAGGCGGAAGGGTCTCCGCAGCCCTTTTGGAGAAGACATCCGCATAGGGCCAATATTGCTTGGGGAGAGAGGATAGATCAGCGGGTACCTTAGTAGTAGCAACCTGAAGGCTTTCCCTCTGACATCTACCCCCACAAGATTCACCCCATCCCAAAATTCTGCCTGTTGACCACTCGATATGAGGAGATTGGTACCGTAGCCAAGGTATCCCTAACAGGACCTCATCAATTCCCTCAGGAATGACGAGCAGAGATATAATCTCCTGATGAGATGGTGACATGGACAGAGTGAAAGGGATGGTCTGGTGTATTATCTGTGAGGGCAGTGTCGACCCATTCACCACTCGTACGGTTACTGGTTGAGCTAGCATTACCAGGGTTATTGCGCGATGTTGGGCGAAGGCAGAAGACATAAAATTGCCCTCTGCCCAAGAATCCATGCAGAGCTCTACCGAGTGGGAGAATGAGCCTATAATAATTGTCCCCTTAAAGGACAAATTGGAGGCAAACGTTGCCGTGTCTTGTGTACCTCCACCTACTACCACTAGAAGCTGACGTTTCCTCAACCGCTGGGAACATCTGTTGGCAAGATGTTCTGACCGCTGTCAAACATGGCAGACCTTGAGTGTACGAGCGGTCCGGGACTTTGTTAAATATTAATTATTCTTATTTTTATTCTGTACCGAGCACATGGTTTCTTGCTGACACTATCAAAAGCTATTTCTGTGTATGTAGCTCAGAGTATAAGTTATCACCATATACAGAGGACACGTGGTCTGTGTTGAACATATATAAACGTCTCTTAGGAGGGTGTGGGGGCTTTTGTCACGTGGGACGGTCACCTCCCTTCCTACATTTCATTCTCCATGGACGTCCAACAAGGAAGGAACAACAGCTGATAGCGGAAGCCATGATGACCTTTGAACTTCACACAGACAGATGACTTTTACCATTCAGGACCTTGGGAAAGATGAGTAACAAGACAAGCACTGATATTTACACATGGACACTCTGTTCGTAACTATTTCATCTACTTTTATGTTTTTGCTGCAATGGTGGATAATTCAATAAACCACTATACTTTCGTCAGAATATCATGACATTTTTCTTTTAAGAATAACACACCTGGTTAAGTCTTGATTAGATATTTTTGTGCAATAACGATTTTTAACAGACTTAGATCCCACTCGTGACACTTCCATGGCCTCATGTGACTCAGGGACCTGGACCGGAGATTCCAAAGGTGGGAGCCAGCCAAAACCTCTGCCTACACTGGATCCGCTCTAACCTCCGCTCATGAAAACGGAGGTCATTACAAGTAGACACAGCTATTGACTCTTCCAGTGTGGCAGGTATCTCCAGAGAGTCCTTCACGTGGTCAGCCAGCCCCCTCCAAAATATAGGGATAAGGGTTTTATCCGACCACTCCAGCTCAGATGCTAGGATGTGGAAGTGGATGGCAAAATGGCTTACCAAGGACGAGCTCTGAGTCAATGCCAACAGTTGGAGTGGTGTATCATGGGTGACTCGAGACCCTAGAAAGACCTGTTTCAGAGTGCTCAGGAAAAGCGAGCATTCTGGCCACATGATCGCCACGCTCCCACAGTGGCGTAGCCCATTCCAACGCCCTGTCCAACAGGAGAGACACAATAAATCCCACCTTTGCTCACTCTGTGGGGAAACAAGCGGCCAAGAAATCAAGGTGTATAGAGCACTGGCTCACAAAACACCTACAAGATTTACTATCACCAGAAAATTTTTCTGGCAGCGGGAGGCGAGATAGAGTCAGAACAGGGGTGGCAGTGGACAAGGTTGCTGCAGCCACACTAGCAGCCTGAACGGCAACTGCGGTAGCATCCACAACTGAAGTTGTGCACTCAAAAGCCACCAACCTACCCTCCAGCCGCTGGATGTTTGGCAAGGATTACTGTTTGTCCACCATTTACTATCCAGACCCTGGACCTAGTATTCTGTTAGGGTTAGCGGAACACACCGTATATACAGTGGGGCAAAAAAGTATTTAGTCAGTCAGCAATAGTGCAAGTTCCACCACTTAAAAAGATGAGAGGCGTCTGTAATTTACATCATAGGTAGACCTCAACTATGGGAGGCAAACTGAGAAAAAAAAATCCAGAAAATCACATTGTCTGTTTTTTTATCATTTTATTTTCATATTATGGTGGAAAATAAGTATTTGGTCAGAAACAAAATTTCATCTCAATACTTTGTAATATATCCTTTGTTGGCAATGACAGAGGTCAAACGTTTTCTGTAAGTCTTCACAAGGTTGCCACACACTGTTGTTGGTATGTTGGCCCATTCCTCCATGCAGATCTCCTCTAGAGCAGTGATGTTTTTTGCTTTTCGCTTGGCAACACGGACTTTCAACTCCCTCCAAAGGTTTTCTATAGGGTTGAAATCTGGAGACTGGCTAGGCCACTCCAGGACCTTGAAATGCTTCTTACGAAGCCACTCCTTCGTTGCCCTGGCGGTGTGCTTTGGATCATTGTCATGTTGAAAGACCAAGCCACGTTTCATCTTCAATGCCCTTGCTGATGGAAGGAGGTTTGCACTCAAAATATCACGATACTTGGCCCCATTCATTCTTTCATGTACCTGGATCAGTCGTCCTGGCCCCTTTGCAGAGAAACAGCCCCAAAGCATGATGTTTCCACCACCATGCTTTACAGTAGGTATGGTGTTTGATGGATGCAACCCAGTATTCTTTTTCCTCCAAACACGACAAGTTGTGTTTCTACCAAACAGTTCCAGTCTGGCTTCATCAGACCACAGGACATTCTCCCAAAACTCCTCTGGATCATCCAAATGCTCTCTAGCAAACTTCAGACGGGCCCGGACATGTACTGGCTTAAGCAGTGGGACACGTCTGGCACTGCAGGATCTGAGTCCATGGTGGCATAGTGTGTTACTTATGGTAGGCCTTGTTACATTGGTCCCAGCTCTCTGCAGTTCATTCACTAGGTCCCCCCGCGTGGTTCTGGGATTTTTGCTCACCGTTCTTGTGATCATTCTGACCCCACGGGGTGGGATTTTGCGTGGAGCCCCAGATCGAGGGAGATTATCAGTGGTCTTGTATGTCTTCCATTTTCTAATTATTGCTCCCACTGTTGATTTCTTCACTCCAAGCTGGTTGGCTATTGCAGATTCAGTCTTCCCAGCCTGGTGCAGGGCTACAATTTTGTTTCTGGTGTCCTTTGACAGCTCTTTGGTCTTCACCATAGTGGAGTTTGGAGTCAGACTGTTTGAGGGTGTGCACAGGTGTCTTTTTATACTGATAACAAGTTTAAACAGGTGCCATTACTACAGGTAATGAGTGGAGGAAAGAGGAGACTCTTAAAGAAGAAGTTACAGGTCTGTGAGAGCCAGAAATCTTGATTGTTTGTTTCTGACCAAATACTTATTTTCCACCATAATATGCAAAAAAAATGATAAAAAAACAGACAATGTGATTTTCTGGATTTTTTTTCTCAGTTTGTCTCCCATAGTTGAGGTCTACCTATGATGTAAATTACAGACGCCTCTCATCTTTTTAAGTGGTGGAACTTGCACTATTGCTGACTGACTAAATAATTTTTTGCCCCACTGTATATATATATATATATATATATATATATATATATAACACAATAGGTGCGTTCGCAACCCGGGGTCCACCATGCAGGAGAGAAACCTGCTGCTAGTAACAGGCGGTACTATTGTGAAGGAGCAAATTAAGAAAGATTCTCCATTTTGTGCTTTTGACTCCATTTCTTGTTGCTTAAAGATAAATTCTGTTATTTAATTAGGTAAAAGGTTATAGCTGCCATGAAGTAACTTTATCTTGTTGTTCACAAGTCTGCTATTCAACTAGGCTATTGTTTATGTTCTGCTACAAGGCCAGAGTGTTCTCTTGAATCAGGTAATGGATTCGGGGGTGTATCGTTATACAGGACTCTGAGGCACCTGTTGGTATGCTTTTTCTATGCCAAGAAGACCATATCTGTAGTTTCCGGGTTTTCTGTATCCTCATGGGATAAGTTTTTCCTGCATTCTTACAGGTACACAGTGCAATTTTGATCGCTACGACGGCACGATTCGTGACGTTCGAGCGATATAGTTACGATATCGCAGTGTCTGACACGCTCCTGCGATCAGGGACCCCGCTGAGAATCGTATGTCGTAGCAGATCGTTTGAAACTTTCTTTCTTCATCTAGTGTCCCGCTGTGGCGGCATGATCGCATGGTGTAACATATATCGTATACGATGTGCGCATAGTAACCAACGGCTTCTACATCGCACATACATCATGAAATTATCGCTCCAGCGTCGTACATTGCAAAGTGTGACAGCAGTCTACAACGCTGGAGCGATATTGTTACGATGCTGGAGCGTCACGAATCGTGCCGTCGTAGCGATCAAAATTGCACTGTGTGACGGTACCCTTACTTCACAGATTCACTACGAAAAGAGAACGCTGTGCCCTGTTAACCTCACAGGAGATCACAGCTACCTAATAGAGCCAACAGTGGTCAATAGCACACAAGCAACTCCTCTCCAGTGGAGCCGGAATTCTAATGGCTATGCGCCAGCCCTGAATCCACATACATAAAACTCCTCACCGAAGGTGTCGGTATTCTAGGGTCTTGTGGCCATGGTCCAACAGGAACCGCTTCAGGACCTGCGAATGTGACACCCGACCTCCATGGGAGGTCGTACCATGGGCATGCCCAGTATGGGAAAAGCAGGACTTAGTCCCAGAAAGATCTGCTTGCTGCTGATCAGTGCTGGCTGCAATGGCAGAGACTGGAAGAACAGTAGTAACCAGTTGCCCAGTATCAGCCTGAGTCAGATGCTGGGACCGACATCTCCGCTGAGCTGGCTCCACTGCGGCTGGAGAGGAATGAGATACCACAGCGGAGATAGTTCGAGATTCCTCCTGTGTAGAGGTGGGAACTCAACACCTAACATATATATGTATGTACATACATACATACATACATATATACACACACACTGCTCAAAAATATAAAGGGGACACTGAAATCCCACATCCTAGATATCACTGAGCGAAATATTCCAGTTGTGAATCTTTATTCATTACATAGTGGAATGTGTTGAGAACAATAAAACCTAAAAATGATCAACATAAGTCACAACTACTATCCGACGGAGATCTGGAGATGGAATGATGCTCAAAATCAAAGTTGAAAATGAAGTTTCAGGCTGATCCAACTTCAGTGGAAATGCCTCCAAACAAGGAAATGATGCTCAGTAGTGTGTGGCCTCCACGTGCCTGTATGATCTCCCTACAACACCTGGGCATGCTCCTGATGAGGTGGCAGATGGTCTCCTGAGGGATCTCCTCCCAGACCTGGACTAAAGCATCCCATAACTCCTGGACAGTCTGTCATGCAACATTACTTTGGTGGATGGTGCGAGACATTATGTCCCAGATGTGTTCAATAGGATTCAGGTCTGAGTAACGGAAGGTCCAGTCCATAGCTTCAATGCCTTCATCTTGCAGGAACTGCTGACACACTCCAGCCAACCTCACCAGCATATGGTGTCACAAGGCGTCTGAGGATCTCATCTTGTTACCTAATGGCAGTCAGGCTACCTCTGGCAAGCAAATAGAGGGCTGTGCGTCCTTCTAAAAAATGCCACCCCACAACATTACTGACCCACTGCCAAACCGGTCATGCTGAAGGATCAGAGAAAAAAGCAGAGATGTTTTACCTACTGAAGCCTCCAACTGAATGCACCAGCAGGGCGCAGCGGACCAGATAAATGATGGGAAACACACAGGTGCAAAAAATACCGATGAAACAACCACTTTCAATCCAGTGTTGGCTGTTTGGCATTAGTGCACAAAAAGATAAGAGATACTAGTCTGTATATGGCATAATTCACACACGCAATGCAGAGCATCTGGTTTGCAGCCTATTAGTAACGCACATACAGGCTGGTTGCCCAGTGCTGCAAAATGCATGCTGTGTGAACAGAGGCCAATAGTTTACAGAGCTATCTTGGTCCGACTGCGCCCTGCAAGATAAAGTGCAAAACGAAAACCACAAATCAATATTCATGCTGAAGGATGTTGCAGGCAGCAGATCGCTCTCCACTGCGTCTCCAGACTCTGTCACGTTTGTCACATGTGCTCAGTGTGAACCTGCTTTCATCTGTGAAGAGCACAGAGCGCCAGTGGTGAATTTGCCAATCCTGGTGTTCTGTGGCAAATGCCAAGCATCCTGCACCGTGTTGGGCTATGAGCACAACCCCTATCTGTGGACGTCGGGCACTCAGACCATCCTCATGGAGTCAGTTTCTAACCGCTTGTGCAGACACATGCATATTTGTGGCCTGCTGGAGGTCATTTTGCAGGGCTCTGGCAGTGCTCCTCCTGTTCCTCCTTGCACAAAGGCTGAGGTAGCGGTCCTGCTGCTTTATTGTTGCCCTCCTACGGCCCCTTCCCCGTCTCCTGGTGTACTGGCCAGTCTCCTGGTAGCTCCTCCAGCCTCTGGACACTACGCTGACAGACACAGATAATCTTCTGGCCACAGCTCACATTGAAGTGCCATCATGGATGAGCTGCACTACCTGAGCCACATGTGTGGGTTGTAGAGTCCATATCATGCTACAATTGTGAATGCACATCCAACATTCAAAAGTGACCCAAACATGAGCCAGAAAGCATTGGTACTGACTGAGTAGTGATGAGCGAGCACTAAAATGCTCGGGTGCTCGTTGCTCGGGTCGAGCAAATTTGAATACTCGGGTACTTGACCCGAGCAACAAGCCCAATGTAAGTCTATGGCAAACCCGAGTATTTTTACCGCGATCCCCCGGGGGTCCTTTAAAGGTCTAAAAACATCCGAAAATGATGGAAACACTGCAGAAATTACATGGGACCATAATGGGGATCGCTCCTGGAAGCATTTCTGACTCCTAGGTCACACTGTAAGCAATGTTGTCAGAGTTTCACGCCATTATAACAGGTGCACCAAAAAACATACAAAAACGAAACCAAAATGGATTTTGCTGGGAAATATGTTAAGGTATATCCTTTCCAGGGTATTGACTTGTATATAGGGAAAAATAATTTACCCCGGACTGAAGTGTTCCTCCACCACTTAAGGTATGCTCATATGCAGCGTTTTTTATGCGTTTTTCAACTTTCACATTGCTTTAAACCAATACAAATGCATTCATTGAGAAATGTCATTGTAACATTTAACAACCCTAGCTGACTATGTGGTGTGTGACACAGAGACTAATCTTGTTCATTTCTGAAAGAGGGACTCTTAAAGTCACAAAGCCTATTTTTAGAGTGGCATCAGGCAGCATTATTATTCTTGAAGGGACATTATTAAACATTGCGTCTCCTATACTGTAATTGCCCATGCAGTTAGTATCTGGGCTGCCAAGAAATACAATGCACCCCAATACCCCTTTCACGAGATGTACAGGAGAGCCTCCTTAAAAAAGTTGCATTGAATGCAGGGCCTGCCCTGCTATCAAGTCATATGCACCCCAATAAGCCTTTGAACCCAGATACTGGATGGACACAGGAAAACCCAATTCACATTCTTCAGTTGGTCCTGCTATACTTTTTCCTTATGTATTGAATGCAAGGGCGACCTTGACCTAAATTTGCATGCAATATAATTCCCCTTGGAAGAATCATGACCTCATAAAAAAATTTCCCATTACAAAGGAGCGTTTCTCCTTGACTCGTAATGCCCATACACTAAGTGCATGGGCTGACAAACATTGCCCCATGGGGGGTACATTTACAAAAAATTATTTATGGGGATCATAGATGCCCTTGCCCTAAAATTGAATGGCTATAGCAGCACAGAACAGGTTCACCATGGTGTTCTAGTGGCCGAGAATGATGATATGTGGAGGAAGGCCTCATTTAAAACTAGGCCCAATCTTAAGGAGCAGGTCTTATAAACTTGTGATGCCCATACACTAAGTGCATGGGCTGACAAACATTTTTCGTGGGGGTAACATTATTAAAAAAATATTTATGGGGATCATAGAAGCCCTTGCCCAAAAATTGAATGGCTGTAGCAGCACAGAACAGGTTCACCATGGTGTTCTAGTGGCGGAGAATGATGATATGTGGAGGAAGGCCTCATTAAAAACTAGGCCCAAAGTTAAGGAGCGGGTCTTCTAGAGATGTAATGACCATACACTAAGTGCATGGGCTGACAAACATTTCCCCATGGGGGTACATTTTTAAAAAATTATTTATGGGGATCATAGACACCCTTGCCCCAAAAATTGAATGCCTGTAGCATCATACAACATGTTCACCATGCTGTTCTAGTGGCAGAAAAGGATGTGATGTGGAGGAAGGCTTTATCAAAAACTAGGCCCAATATTAAGGAGTGGGTCTCCTAGACTTATAATGCCCATACAATAAGTGCATGGGCTGACAAACATTTCCCCCTGGAGGATTAAAATTGTTAAAAAATATTTTATGGGCATCACAGACACCCTTGCCCAAAATTTGACTGGCTGAAGCAGCATAGAACCGGTTAACCCTGGTGATCTAGTGGCGGAGAATGAGTAGACATAATGAATGATCAATCATACTTAAATCAAAAAAATGAATAAAGGAGGTGAATCCACCTATGAAAGAAAATAACAAAACAGAGGGGTGAACACAGGTTCATACATATGAAGTCAGAATGTGTCCAACGAGATATGGTGGTCCCTAGCAACAGCTCAGAGACAGGGATATAAATAAAAATTTAATGTATTTCAATATTTTTAGATTGCAGAGGTATACACTGTCATAAGAGGATGGTCGAGAGATCAGAAAAATGGAAAGACCTTGTGGAATACATGGTGCTGGTGGTGGTGGTAGCTAAGTGACTGAAGCATTATCTGCTATCTAACCAACAACCATTTCACACTGCTCTGGCTTCAATAGTGGTGTGCTGCGGTCCCCTAGAAACTGGGACTGGTAGGTCGAGCGTGACAATGTGGGTCTTTGCTGTGGACCATTTTCAGCTTGGCCACAGCCTCGTCCTCTGCATGCACCATCAGCATCATGTCCACTTCCCCATCTCTTGCCTTGCCCATTTTAAATGGACTACTGAAATATGTGAAACCTCAATACAAATGGATTTATTTGTAGAAAAAATATATATGGTCAACATGCCTGCTAAATGAAGATTTTTCCACCACAGATACACCAGGCCTCAGCCTGAGATAACAGACTATTAATTTTTTTATGTTTGTTGGCAATTTTTGAAATACAAAATGAGTAGAACAAGCAGAGTAGACAGAACTATGCAACGTATGCCTGCCAATAAAAGATTTTTCAACCACAGATACACCAGGCCTCAGCCTGAGATAACAGACTGTATTAATTTTTTTATGTTTGTTGGCAATTTTTGAAATACAAAATGAGTAGAACAAGCAGAGTAGACAGAACTATGCGACGTATGCCTGACAATAAAAGATTTTTCAACCACAGATACACCAGGCCTCAGCCTGAGATAACAGACTGTATATTTTTTTTAATGTTTTTGATGATTTTTTAAAACAATAAAAAAAATCAGTAAAACAAGGCTAGCACAAAAGAACTATGTAACGTATGCCTGCCAATAAAAGATTTGTCCACCATAGATACACCAGGCCTCAGCCTGACATAACAAACTGTATATTTTTTTAAGTTTCTTGTGATTTTTTGAAAACAATAAAAAATGAGTAGAGCAAGGCTAGCAGACAGAACTATGCAACGTATGCCTGCCAATGAAAGTTTTTTCCACCACAGATACACCAGGCCTCAGCCTGACATAACAGACTATTAATTTTTTTATGTTTTTGGTAATTTTTTTAAAACAAAAAATAAGTAAAACAAGGATAGAAGACAGAGCTATGCAATGCATGCCTGCCAATACAAGATTTTTCCACCACAGATACACCAGGCATCAGCCTCAGATAACAGAATGTATTAATTTGTTTATGTTTGTTGGCAATTTTTGAAAAAAAAATGAGTAGAACAAGGCTAGCAAACAGAACTATGCAATGTTTGCCTGCCAATAAAATATTTTTCCACCACAGATACAACTGTCCTCAGCATAAGATAACAGAACGCATGCTTTTTTTTCATGTTGTTTGTTATTTTTTGAAAACAATAAAAAATTAGTAGAACAAGGCTAGCAGACAGAACTTTGCAACATATGCTTGCGAATAACAGATTTTTCCACCACAGATACACCAGCCATCAGCCTGAGATAACAGACTGATCTAAATGTGGCCTTGATTTTTTGGGGCACACCAAAATTATGTCAACAAGTTGGCTATGACACAAAAAAAGGAGTACTAAAATTGAAATATATTTTGCGCAATGATATGCAATGCGTGTGACGTATAACTCACAGTGATAAAACTAAGAATTGTAGCTAAATATTTTTGTAAGCAGGGCGCGTCCGAGGGTGAGTAAATTCCTATTAGGTATATACTCACCCTCGGACGCGCCCTGCTTCTTTCCGGCAGCCTTCCTTCCTAAGAATCAGCGCTTGAAGGACCTTCGGTGACGTTGCGGCTTGTGATTGGTCGCGTGAGCGGTCACATGGGCAGTCGCGTGACCAATCACCAGCCGTAACGTCATCTAAGGCCCTTCACGCGCTGATTCTAAGGAAGGAAGGCTGCCGGTTAGTACCAGGGTGCGTCAGAGGGTGAGTATAGCAATATTTTTTATTTCAATTCTTTATTTTACACTTAAATATGGATTCCAATACGATTTCCGATATTGCAAACATATCGGAACTCGGTATCGGAATTCCGATACCAGATTCAGAAGATCGCCGACCTCATCTAAGGCCCTTCACACGCTGATTCTAAGGAAGGAAGGCTGCCGGTTAGTACCAGGGTGCGTCAGAGGGTGAGTATAGCAATATATAGCAAACATATAGGAACTCGGTATCGGAATTCCGATACCAGATTTAGAAGATCGCCGATCTCATCTAAGGCCCTTCAAGCGCTGATTCTAAGGAAGGAAGGCTGCCGGTTAGTACCAGGGCGCGTCAGAGGGTGAGTATAGCAATATTTTTTATTTTAATTCTTTATTTTACACTTAAATATGGATTCCGATACCGATTTCCGATATTGCAAACATATCGGAACTCGGTATCGGAATTCCGATACCAGATTCAGAAGATCGCTGACCTCATGGCCGACCCCACACAGGGGTCGGGTCGGGTTTCATGAAACCCGACTTTGCCAAAAGTCGGCGACTTCTGAAAATGGCCGACCCGTTTTGCAGAACCTTAATCACCACAGCTGAATAATTTATAGCTTTTAGCCAGCTTGATTACATGTGGGCATTCCCTAGCAACCAGGCAACCCCCACATGTACTCATGCTGGCTAGTAGCTGTAAATCATTTAGCTGCTGCGATGAAAACTAAATCTCCAAGCAGTCATAAATACTCGGAGACCACCCAAGCATGCTCGGGAAAACCCGAGCAATGAGTACACTCGCTAATCACTATTAAAATCGCATTGCACATGGATTGCATACGGATGTCATACAGATGTTATATGGATGTTGCATTTAAAAATCACATTGTACTCGCATTACACTCGCATAGCACTCGTCTGCTTTTTCGATCCAGAAATTGAACCGTTCTTTTTCTCGCATATGGGTATGAGCCCTTATATATGAAAACCTATGAGTAGAGCAGTCATGATTAAAAAAAAAAGCTGAAAAGAAACCCCCAAAATAACAATTTTCTTAACATATGCAGAGTGAACTAAGTATAATTTAGAAAGGTGTTTGCAGTTACTTTAGCCTTAAGCGCTTATATTCAAGAAAAGCAATGTTACTTTCATCTGCTTTAAAACCTAAGTAGATCTTCCATGCAGATAAAGTCAAAAGTCTAAACGTTTGGTTAACATAATTGAACAATTGTAAAATTATGTATTGAACAAAATCTGAAATGAAAGAATAGTGTTTTTCATGCAGTGCAAGAAATGCTACATTAAAATTGTAAAAGTGACATAAGAAATACATTTAAATTCAGTGTAAAATAGGTATTATGTAGAAAATGGAACAATTTTTCTGAGAATTGAACAAGATCACATTAACATTGTGGGACATTTTCAGGGTTTGAACCTGAACGTATAAAGCAGAAGAAATTTGGGGTAAAACCAAAGCATCTGTTTCAGTGCTGGCAATAATCTTAGTGCATTTTAAGTCCCAGTTGGCACCTTAGACAGCTGTCAGCCAAACACATGCAATGCATTCTCAGCTGAATCAAAAAGTTATGTGTTCTGAATGGGAGAGCAGTATGAAAGTGGCTTAGCTCCTTCAAGTGACAATGGATTAGACAGGTTCAACTTGAGTGAGCTGATCTTTCTACCACCTGACATCTGCTATTAGCAGAAAATCAGGATAGCTCTGAACATATTATATGGTCAGCTTCTCCAGATGGAATCTGTCAGTTCAACCAATGCTCATATCATGTGTATTGGCAGTAGAGATGAGGGAATCAATTCAAGGAGAATCAGGTTTTAGTTGAATTTACTAAAATTTGGAGTTTCACACAAATTCGAAAATTTGAAGCTTTGATTTGCTGTTTGCAAAAGGAAAAATAAATCTTGCCTGGCACCAATTGTTAGGTTTACCATCACACAGTGCAATTTTGATCGCTATGACGGCACGATTCGTGACGCTCCAGCATCGTAACAATATCGCTCCAGCGTCGTAGACTGCTGTCACACTTTGCAATGTACGACGCTGGAGCGATAATTTCATGACGTATGTGCGATGTAGAAGCCGTTGGTTACTATGCGCACATCGTATACGATATATGTTACACCATGCGATCATGCCGCCACAGCGGGACACTAGACGACGAAAGAAAGTTTCAAACGATCTGCTACGACGTACGATTCTCAGCGGGGTCCCTGATCGCAGGAGCGTGTCAGACACTGCGATATCGTAACTATATCGCTCGAACGTCACGAATCGTGCCATCGTAGCGATCAAAATTGCACTGTGTGACGGTACCCTTACACTAACGAAGCATCAAAGAGCAAGCAAACATCATTATACATTGCACCAGTTGCTTCCCTATAACACCTTGCAGCTATGAAATATTTTTTACCAATTGTCATACCTTGTACAATGGTGGTCAGTACCTGGACCATCAGAGATTAATGGTTTCCAGATGAGCAGAGTTTGTATGACAGTGTTGTTTTCCATCTCCAGAGTCAATGGTTAATTCTCTCTCTCCTGCCTATGAAGTGTTATCCTGTATGGTCAGAAAAGTTCTCTCTTCTCTCCCATATGTATATTTTACAAGCAATTACAAGTGAAATTTTATGAAGTTGGAGAATTTGAATTTCAAAAGACTCATCTATCTCTAATGCAGTAATCATTTTCAAATTGAATTGTATCTGTTAAGACTATTGATGATCATTTATAATTACAATGAAAGGAGAAATAATTTCCATAAATATACTGGATGTCCTTTGGTCTCTTTAAAATGAATGTAAATTCTTAACATCATGTTGTCCTTAAATATTTTCTAATATATCTTAAGAAAAGTGTATGGCAGTCAGTTTATGGCTCTTAGAGCTTCAAACCATCTGTATAGATAAACAGAACCATAACCAGTATGCAGTTGGCGTCTTAGCATCCCCTAGTGGTAAATAAATCAGACGGAATGCAATTATTTCCATTACCTGTTTCTATGCATTAGCTATATCAGAATCAGAAAGACAAATCCTCTATGACAATGAAGAAATGAACCAGTTTAGAATTTACAGCCAATTTAAATAAAAATAATATGTTCAATATCTTAAATTCACTTTTAGGTTAAAAATCTTATCCCCATTGTGAAAATTATCTTAAAGGTCACAATATATTTCTACCTTCAATACACGAGAAAATTTAGAAACAAATGTTATCTTTAACATATTAGCAAAAATGGACTTCACCCAAAACTGCAGATATTTAAAGAGTATATTTCATAATTAAAAGCTGCACTTGGCGTTTAATCCAAGAATTTTTTATTAGAACATATCAATATATTGCCAACAAGAGTGCAAAAAGTAATGACTTTAATAAAGGAGGTGAATTAGATTTTAAAGACATTTTTAAAGTCATTAGACATATTTCATAATAGTCCTTGTTCAAGCCAACTGTTATGTTCATTGCTGTTACTCTCTTCACAATGTTGTAATGCAGACTGAACAAATTGTGGCCCTCAGGCTTTATCCAGACCTTTAGCTTTTCGAGTCTGGCCCATGGACTGAGACACCTAAAGGGCTGAAACAGTGGCCCACAGACCACACCATGACCTCAAACAGCAGAAAAATGCCCTAAGAAAAAACACTGAGGACCGTGATGCATTGAAAAAACCTATGTAGAGAAAAAGTCCTCCAGACACAAGGTATATAAAGAATAAACAATTTTATTGAGGCAGAGACAAATAGTTTAATAATTTTAAAATTAATAAACAAGCAGTTGAAAAAAAATTATGCTAAATCAATTTAATTAATAGATAAGTAACGAAGAATGAATAGATAATTGAGGATTTAGAGACAAAATAAAAATTAAAACATGAGGTCAGGTAGGAATTTGTAAATAGTACTATAGAGAGACATATAACTAAATCCAAGCCAAGAACAATACCAAAATATAAATACCCTGGGTCCAGAAGGCTCCAGTGTATTCCCTTGATGCGTGTTTTGGCAGTTCTTCCTCATTACATTGATTTAGCATAATTTTTTTCACGGGAGTTACCAGACACAAATCTTAGCAACATCCAGTATACTTGTTTGTGTCCATGTTGCATTTTCAATGAATTTATTATCTGCACCTTGCACTTTATCTATGAGGATGTTACTTTGTAAGTGCTTGTTTATTAATTTGAGCTTGACTGGCAAGGCTTTGCACTACATGCAAAGTTTCAGACACAAACTACCTGTTAATTATCAATGTGGAAAGAGTTGTTAATCACCAATTGCGGCAATGTTGTGTCTACATAGGAAACACCCTTCTTGTAACTCCTTGAAGGATCTGTTTGGGGTGGTGCATGTGCTTAGAAAATGTTCTTTACGACAATCAAGAATAAAAGAATAGCAGCACTCACCTGATCGTTTTTGATGCTAGGTTTTCAATTAATTACAAATGTGACATCATTGTATGTGGAGGTCCAGGTGTCAGGAAAGTTTTACAGATAATGCAAGAGACCTGACGGACTATGCGCGTTTCATGCCCTCCTGGCTCTTCTACTGTTCCATAATGGTCAGTGACATTACAACACTTCATTTTAACAAGAATAGGGGAGTGGTTCCTGCTTACTAGTGCAATAACCAGAGATATACAATTAAAACAACCAGACATAAAGTCAGGGCCAGTACATTATAGTCAAAAGGACATATCTAATTTGTCTTTAAGACAGAGGTGTGTCTAAAATCCAAGTCTAAAACCCATGTCTAAATTCCATTTAGCTTCTTTTTTCAATAATAATTTATTGCAGTCACCTCCCTGTTTAGAGTAATATATGTGCTCGATTTCTGCAAAATGTTGGGGTCTGCATTGTGGCAGTCCTGTATGTGTTTTATCAATTTTAATGAGCCTTTTTTTTGCACTGATTGAATGATTGAATAAAAATGCTCTCTGAAGCAAATATGCAAATGTCTATTTGTTTTTCCAGTATAGAAGAACTGATATGGGGAAAAAAATTATGTAAACTACATATTTGGTGTGGCACGTTATCTGTTCTTTAACTCTATGTCAAATAGCACCTATTCTTAAATTCTTCCCTGTAACATGCATCTGGAAGAAAGCACAGCTACCACAGTGAAAATTACCTGTTAATTATTTTTACTTAACCAAGTTGGTTTAATTTTGTTTTCTTGAAATCTTTTGTGGACTAACACGTCATTTAGATTTATACTATACCTGTACACCATTTTTCGCTACTGTAGCTAGTTCTTTATCATTTTCTATCAAGTGCCAGTTTAAAATAAAAATAAATCTTTTGTTACCTATATGAGTATTACGGTTTTTTAGCTAGACCTTTTCACTAATTATGTATGTGTTTTTTTCATTGATTTATTTTGTGCTTCGTTTAGTACTGCTGCAGGGTAGCCCCTTTTTTTTATTCTCCGATAGTTCTTTTGCTTGATCCAGAAAACCTTCTTCACTATTGTTTATTTTTCTTAGTCTTAAATACTGAATTTCATAGTAACATAGTTATTAAGGTTGAAGGAAGACTTTAAGCCCATCTAGTTCAACCTATAGCCTAACCTAACATGCCCTAACATGTTGATCCCGAGGAAGGCAAAAAAAACCCATGCGGCAAATAGTAAGCTCCACTTTGGGGAAAAAAATTCCTTCCCGAATCCACATACGGCAATCAGACTAGTTCCCTGGATCAACGCCGTATCAAGGAATCTAGTACATATATATACTGCAACATTATACTTTTCAAGAAAGGTAACATAGTAACATAGTAACATAGTTAGTAAGGCCGAAAAAAGACATTTTTCCATCCAGTTCAGCCTATATTCCATCATAATAAATCCCCAGATCTACGTCCTTCTACAGAACCTAATAATTGTATGATACAATATTGTTCTGCTCCAGGAAGACATCCAGGCCTCTCTTGAACCCCTCGACTGAGTTCACCATCACCACCTCCTCAGGCAAGCAATTCCAGATTCTCACTGCCCTAACAGTAAAGAATCCTCTTCTATGTTGGTGGAAAAACCTTCTCTCCTCCAGACGCAAAGAATGCCCCCTTGTGCCCATCACCTTCCTTGGTATAAACAGATCCTCAGCGAGATATTTGTATTGTCCCCTTATATACTTATACATGGTTATTAGATCGCCCCTCAGTCGTCTTTTTTCTAGACTAAATAATCCTAATTTCGCTAATCTATCTGTTTATTGTAGTTCTCCCATCCCCTTTATTAATTTTGTTGCCCTCCTTTGTACTCTCTCTAGTTCCATTATATCCTTCCTGAGCACCGGTGCCCAAAACTGGACACAGTACTCCATGTGCGGTCTAACTAGGAATTTGTACAGAGGCAGTATAATGCTCTCATCATGTGTATCCAGACCTCTTTTAATGCACCCCATGATCCTGTTTGCCTTGGCAGCTGCTGCCTGGCACTGGCTGCTCCAGGTAAGTTTATCATTAACTAGGATCCCCAAGTCCTTCTCCCTGTCAGATTTAACCAGTGGTTTCCCGTTCAGTGTGTAATGGTGATATTGATTCCTTCTTCCCATGTGTATAACCTTACATTTATCATTGTTAAACCTCATCTGCCACCTTTCAGCCCAAGTTTCCAACTTATCCAGATCCATCTGTAGCAGAATACTATCTTCTCTTGTATTAACTGCTTTACATAGTTTTGTATCATCTGCAAATATCGATATTTTACTGTGTAAACATTCTACCAGATCATTAATGAATATGTTGAAGAGAACAGGTCCCAATACCGACCCCTGTGGTACCCCACTGGTCACAGCGACCCAGTTAGAGACTATACCATTTATAACCACCCTCTGCTTTCTATCACTAAGCCAGTTACTAAAGGTACCTTCACACATAACGATATTGTTAACAATATCGTTGTTTTTTGTGACGTAGCAACAATATTGTTAAGGAAATCGTTATGTGTGACAACGACCAACGATCAGGCCCCTGCTGGGAGATCGTTGGTAGCTGAGGAAAGTCCAGAACTTTATTTCGTCGCTGGACTCCATGCAGACATCGCTGGATCGGCGTGTCTGACACCGATCCAGCGATGTCTTCACTGGTAACCAGGGTAAACATCGGGTTACTAAGCGCAGGGCCGCGCTTAGTAACCCGATGTTTACCCTGGTTACCAGCGTAAAAGTAAATAAAACAAACACTACATACTTACCTACAGCTGTCTGTCCCCGGCGCTCTGCTTCTCTGCACTCCTCATGCACTGGCTGTGAGCGTCGGTCAGCCGGAAAGCAGAGCGGTGACATCACCGCTCTGCTTTCCGGCCGCTGTGCTCACAGCCAGTGCAGGAAGCAGAGCGCCGGGGACAGACAGCGGTAGGTAAGTATGTAGCGTTTGTTTTTTTAACTTTTATGCTGGTAACCAGGGTAAACATCGGGTTACTAAGCACGGCCCTGCGCTTAGTAACCTGATGTTTACCCTGGTTACCCGGGGACTTCGGGATCGTTGGTCGCTGGAGAGCTGTCTGTGTGACAGCTCTCCAGCGACCAAACAGCGACGCTGCAGCGATCGACATCATTGTCGGTATCGCTGCAGCGTCGCTGAGTGTGATGGTACCTTGACCCATTTACACACATTTTCCCCCAGACCAAGAATTCTCATTTTGTGTACCAACCTCTTGTGCGGCACGGTATCAAACGCTTTGGAAAAGTCGAGATATACCACGTCCAATGACTCACCGTGGTCCAGCCTATAGCTTACCTCTTCGTAAAAACTGATTAGATTGGTTTGACAGGAGCGATTCCTCATAAACCCATGCTGATATGGAGTTAAACAGTTATTCTCATTGAGATAATCCAGAATAACATCCCTCAGAAACCCTTCAAATATTTTACCAACAATAGAGGTTAGACTTACTGGCCTATAATTTCCAGGTTCACTTTTAGAGCCCTTTTTGAATATTGGCACCACATTTGCTATGCGCCAGTCCTGTGGAACAGACCCCGGTATCCAATCCCCTTTTAAATTTAAGTAATGAATCACTCATACAACATCATACGGCAGAGAGTTCCATAGTCTCACTGCAGTAAAGAACCCGCATCTGTTATTATGCCTAAACCTTCTTTCCTCCAGATGTAGAGGATGGCCCCTTGTCCCTGTCTCAGGTCTATGATTAAAAAGATCATCAGAAAGGTCTTTGTACTGTCCCCTCACATACATTATACATTAAAATAAGATCACCCCTTAGTCTTCGTTTTTCCAAACTAAATAGCCCCAAGTGTAATAACCTATCTTGGTATTGCAGACCCCCCAGTCCTCTAACAACCTTGGTCACTCTTCTCTGCACCCGCTCTAGTTCAGCTATGTCTTTCTTATACACCGGAGACCAGAACTGTGCACAGTATTCTAAGTGTAATCGAACTAGTGACTTGTATAGAGGTAAAATGATGTTCTCTGTTGTGAATTCTGTGGTCAAGCTCCCTCCTGTGGTCATGAGTGGTACTTCGGCTGGTTCTGTCTATGAGCTTCCTCTGGTGAATGTGAGTGGGGCTGCGGCTTCTGAGTTCCCTTCCTCAGGTGACGAGGTTAAGTTGTTAGGTGCTGCTCTATTTAACTCCACCTAGTTCTTTGTTCCTGGCCTCCAGTCAATGTTCCAGTATTGGTCTTGCTCTCTCCTGGATCGTCTTGTGGCCTGTCTGCCCTGCATAAGCTAAGTTCTGCTTGTGTTACTTTTGTTTGCTATTTTTTCTGTCCAGCTTGCTATATTGGTTTTTCTTGCTTGCTGGAAGCTCTGGGATGCAGAGGGAGCACCTCCGTGCCGTTAGTCGGTACGGAGGGTCTTTTTGCGCCCTCTGTGTGGTTGTTTGTAGGTTTTTGTGCTGACCGCAAAGCTATCTTTACTATCCTCGGTCTATTCAGTAAGTCGGGCCTCACTTTGCTAAAACCTATTTCATCTCTGTGTTCGTATTTTCATCTTTACTCACAGTCATTATATGTGGGGGGCTGCCTTTTCCTTTGGGGAGTTTCTCTGAGGCAAGGTAGGCTTATTTTTCTATCTTCAGGGCTAGCTAATTTCTCAGGCTGTGCCCGAGGCGCCTAGGTCTGGTCAGGAGCGCTCCACGGCTATCTCTAGTGTGGTGTGATAGGATTAGGGATTGCGGTCAGCAGAGTTCCCACGTCACAGAGCTCGTCCTATGTTATTAGTAACTATCAGGTCACTTTGTGTGCTCTTAACTACCAGGTCCATTGTGTTTCTGAATCACCAGTTCATAACAGTACTGGAGGCCCAAAGTACTAATGCTTCTCAATAGAGGGAAAAGAGAAGTTCTGAGACCATTTTTTTTTCTCTGCACTGTGTTTTGTCTTTCTTTTCCCCTAGACATTTGGGTGGTTCAGGACACAGGTGTAGTGATGGACATTAAAGGTCTGTCTTCTTGTGTGGATCATCTCACTGCAAGAGTACAAAATATTCAAGACTTTGTGGTTCAGAATTCTATGTTAGAACCAAGAATTCCTATTCCTGATTTGTTTTCTGGAGATAGAGCTAAGTTTCTGAGTTTTAAACATAATTGTAAACTGTTTCTGGCTTTGAAACCCCGCTCCTCTGGTGACCCAGTTCAACAAGTTAAGATCATTATTTCTTTATTACGTGGCGATCCTCAAGACTGGGCATTTTCCCTTGCGCCAGGAGATCCTGCATTATGTAATATTAATGCGTTTTTTCTGGCGCTCGGATTGCTTTATGATGAACCTAATTCAGTGGATCAGGCAGAGAAAAATTTGCTGGCTCTGTGTCAGGGTCAGGATCTGTGTGGATCCAGATGAAAACCTTCCCCTTTGGAGAAAACATGGATACAGAGATGATTAATGATTTATCTGTTTAATAGGCATATGTATGGTGTTGATATATTGTGCTCGTAAGCTTAGGATAGCAACATACACGTATATTAACTATAGGATTGAAGGAAGTAAGATATGAGCAATACCATTACCCCTGTTTGATGCTTTGTATGTACCCCTGTGGAATTTATATTATTTAGAGAGTTATAATAATAAGGCATTCTGTGATTTCTACAACAGACTAATTGCTATGTCTTAATTAGATGATACATGGGTTGAATATGTATATATGTTGTTTTACTTTGTCCGCAGTGGTACATTATAATACATTGCTTACTAAAACATCTTTATTTTTTGCCAAGGTGTAAGATTATAATACATATGCTCCATACATTATGAAGCCTATTTTTATTATTTCTTCTATTTTTTTCTATTTTTCGGGGCCATTGCACTAGTATGATGGTGACAGCATATCTGCTCATATGCTCTTTTTGTCTTTTTGATCGTTGGTGCATATATAAAGTTCTTACATAACATAGACAGTACTCATCCATATATACCTATAAGTATAGGATTTTAGCATAGATGCAGTGAATCAGTTCATATATAGTTAGTGTATTAATATGTTCCTCTTTATTATGGCACAGTCACGTACTCAGAGTAGTTAATATTTAATTTTCAGCAGGAATATAGTAGCAGCCCCATTCTGTGTCCTCCTATACGGCGCTCCAGGTGGAGCGCATGCGCGGTCTGTGATCCGGAGTCTGTAGCGATCGCGTCCCCGTGTCCTTGGTAACGTCGGGTACTCGGCCCCGTACGTCCGGTCACGTGGGACGTGACCTCATTCTCCTGATCCTCCTCACTGCGCATGCGCCGGAATCACTTGAGGCGCTAGAGATAGGTGGTCGCTGGTATATAAACATGTTCGGACTTTAACTCCATACCCCCTGACGAAGGAATAATCCGAAACGCGCGTTGGGGTGCGTTACCACTGGATTCAGCCACCTAAGGTATTTACCGACATCAATATTAGAGTTGATCCCCCTTTGTTGTGCACTTTGTATGCACCTACTGCTTTTGATGCATTGAAGCACTTTTAGGAGCACACACGATCCCTCACACATAGCACCTTATTTTGGGATATTTGAGACATTCTCAGCTGGATAAAATTAACACCCAGCACTTATATAATTAAGTGATCCTCGCACGTGGGTGCACACTAGCAAGCATTTATTGGTATGCTTGCTATTTATTCATCTATGCACATAGCACTTTTCGGATGTATTAGGCTTTTTTACTGATATGCATTTGTATAGCACTTAGCACTTTTTTCTGTAATGAGTTAGCACTTTTGGAGCATATGCATTTTATATAATTAACTTTTTTGGCACATTGCACTCTGTAAGCTGGCCTCTTTTTGCCTATTTTCTGCTATTCAGATTTGTATATTTTTTCTTGTAAATACAATCTTTATAAAATCTTACACCTCATTGTGTGCAAAATTATGAAATAGCTATTGCACATGTTTTATCTTGATGGGGATCAACTGATGTAATAAAGGGTGTGCTGTAATGTCATTTTTTATATATATATATATATATATATATATATTTATATATAATTGTCTAGTGGTACGCATTAATTAGTTTTTATACTTATATAACATAAAAATATTTTTAACATTTCTTGTTGCCACTTTGATTGTGTAATAAAGGCAGATCTTTAAAATTTGAATTCTTGTATGGTGCTTGTCCCTGGTGTGTCTGTGATCTGGGTTTTGGGATTGTTCACAGGGTCAGGATGAGGTAGAGATATATTGTCAGAAGTTTAGGAAGTGGTCTGTGCTCACTCAATGGAATGAATGTGCGCTGGCAGCAATTTTCAGAAAGGGTCTCTCTGAAGCCCTTAAGGATGTCATGGTGGGATTTCCTATGCCTGCTGGTCTGAATGAGTCTATGTCTTTGGCCATTCAGATCGATCGACGCTTGCGTGAGCGTAAAACTGTGCACCATTTGGCGGTATTACCTGAGCATAAACCTGAGCCTATGCAATGTGATAGGACTTTGACCAGAGCTGAACGGCAAGAACACAGACGTCGGAATGGGCTGTGTTTTTACTGTGGTGATTCCACTCATGCTATCTCCGATTGTCCTAAGCGCACTAAGCGGTTCGCTAGGTCTGCCACCATTGGTACGGTACAGTCGAAATTTCTTTTGTCCGTTACTTTGATCTGCTCTTTGTCATCCTATTCTGTCATGGCATTTGTGGATTCAGGCGCTGCCCTGAATTTGATGGACTTGGAGTTTGCTAGGCGCTGTGGGTTTTTCTTGGAGCCCTTGCAGTATCCTATTCCATTGAGAGGAATTGATGCTACGCCTTTGGCCAAGAATAAGCCTCAATACTGGACCCAGCTGACCATGTGCATGGCTCCTGCGCATCAGGAGGATATTCGCTTTTTGGTGTTGCATAATCTGCATGATGTGGTCGTGTTGGGGTTGCCATGGCTACAAGTCCATAACCCAGTATTGGATTGGAAATCAATGTCTGTGTCCAGCTGGGGTTGTCAGGGGGTACATGGTGATGTTCCATTTCTGTCTATTTCTTCATCCGCCCCTTCTGAGGTCCCAGAGTTCTTGTCGGATTACCGGGATGTATTTGATGAGCCCAAGTCTAGGGCCCTACCTCCGCATAGGAATTGCGATTGTGCTATCGATTTGATTCCTGGTAGTAAGTTTCCTAAGGGTCGACTGTTTAATTTGTCTGTGCCTGAGCACGCCGCTATGCGGAGTTACGTAAAGGAATCCTTGGAGAAGGGTCATATTCGCCCGTCGTCGTCGCCATTGGGAGCAGGGTTCTTTTTTGTGGCCAAGAAGGATGGTTCGCTGAGACCTTGTATTGATTACCGCCTTCTAAATAAAATCACAGTCAAATTTCAGTACCCCTTGCCGCTGCTGTCTGATTTGTTTGCTCGGATTAAGGGGGCTAGTTGGTTCACCAAGATAGATCTTCGTGGTGCGTATAATCTTGTGTGTATTAAACAGGGCGATGAATGGAAAACAGCATTTAATACGCCCGAGGGCCATTTTGAGTACCTGGTAATGCCATCCGGGCTTTCTAATGCTCCATCAGTATTTCAGTCCTTTATGCATGATATCTTCCGAGAGTACCTGGATAAATTCCTGATTGTCTACTTGGATGATATTTTGGTCTTCTCGGATGATTGGGAGTCTCACGTGAGGCAGGTTAGAATGGTGTTCCAGGTCCTGCGTGCGAATTCTTTGTTTGTGAAGGGGTCAAAGTGTCTCTTTGGTGTTCAGAAGGTTTCATTTTTGGGGTTCATTTTTTCCCCTTCTACTATCGAGATGGACCCTGTTAAAGTTCAGGCCATTTATGATTGGACTCAGCCGACATCTCTGAAGAGTCTGCAAAAGTTCCTGGGCTTTGCTAATTTTTATAGTCGCTTCATCAATAATTTTTCTAGTATTGCTAAACCGTTGACTGATTTAACCAAGAAGGGTGCTGATGTGGTCAATTGGTCTTCTGCTGCTGTGGAAGCTTTTCAGGAGTTGAAGCGTCGTTTTTCTTCTGCCCCTGTGTTGTGCCAACCGGATGTTTCGCTCCCATTCCAGGTCGAGGTTGATGCTTCTGAGATTGGAGCAGGGGCTGTTTTGTCGCAAAGAAGTTCTGATGGCTCGGTGATGAAGCCATGTGCCTTCTTTTCCAGGAAGTTTTCGCCTGCTGAGCATAATTATGATGTTGGCAATCGAGAGTTGCTGGCCATGAAGTGGGCATTCGAGGAGTGGCGTCATTGGCTTGAAGGAGCTAAGCATCGCGTGGTGGTCTTGACTGATCACAAGAACTTGACTTATCTTGAGTCTGCCAAACGGTTGAATCCTAGACAGGCTCGTTGGTCGCTGTTTTTCTCCCGTTTTGACTTTGTGGTTTCGTACCTTCCGGGCTCTAAAAATGTGAAGGCGGATGCCCTGTCTAGGAGTTTTGTGCCCGACTCTCCAGGTTTGCCTGAGCCGGCGGGTATTCTCAAAGAGGGGGTAATTTTGTCTGCCATCTCCCCTGATTTGCGGCGGGTGCTGCAAAAATTTCAGGCTAATAGACCTGACCGTTGCCCAGCGGAGAAACTGTTTGTCCCTGATAAATGGACGAGTAGAGTTATCTCTGAGGTTCATTGTTCAGTGTTGGCTGGTCATCCTGGAATCTTTGGTACCAGAGATTTGGTGGCTAGATCCTTTTGGTGGCCGTCTCTGTCACGGGATGTGCGTTCGTTTGTGCAGTCCTGTGGGATTTGTGCTCGGGCTAAGCCCTGCTGTTCTCGTGCCAGTTGGTTGCTTTTGCCCTTGCCGGTCCCAAAGATGCCCTGGACACATATCTCTATGGATTTTATTTCGGATCTCCCCATCTCTCAAAAGATGTCGGTCATTTGGGTGGTTTGTGATCGCTTCTCTAAGATGGTCCATTTGGTACCCTTGTCTAAACTGCATTCCTCCTCTGATTTGGTGCCATTGTTTTTCCAGCATGTGGTTCGTTTACATGGCATTCCGGAGAACATCGTTTCTGACAGAGGTTCCCAGTTTGTTTCGAGGTTTTGGCGAGCCTTTTGTGCTAGGATGAGCATTGATTTGTCTTTTTCCTCGGCTTTACATCCTCAGACAAATGGCCAAACTGAACGAACCAATCAGACCTTGGAAACATATCTGAGATGTTTTGTTTCTGCTGATCAGGATGATTGGGTGTCCTTTTTGCCGTTGGCTGAGTTCGCCCTTAATAATCGGGCCAGCTTGGCTACTTTGGTTTCGCCGTTTTTCTGCAATTCTGGTTTCCATCCTCGTTTCTCTTCAGGGCAGGTTGAGTCTTCGGACTGTCCTGGTGTGGATACTGTGGTGGATAGGTTGCAGCAAATTTGGACTCATGTAGTGGACAATTTGACATTGTCCCAGGAGAAGGCTCAACGTTTCGCTAACCGCAGGCGCTGTGTGGGTCCCCGACTTCGTGTTGGGGATTTGGTTTGGTTGTCATCTCGCTATATTCCTATAAAAGTTTCCTCTCCTAAGTTTAAGCCTCGTTTCATTGGTCCATATAGGATTTCTGAGGTTCTTAATCCTGTGTCTTTTCGTTTGACCCTTCCAGCTTCTTTTTCCATCCATAATGTATTCCATAGGTCATTGTTGCGGAGATACGTGGCACCTGTGGTTCCATCCGTTGATCCTCCTGCCCCGGTTTTGATTGAGGGGGAGTTGGAGTATATAGTGGAGAAGATTTTGGATTCTCGCATTTCGAGATGGAAACTCCAGTACCTGGTTAAGTGGAAGGGTTATGGTCAGGAAGATAATTCCTGGGTCTTTGCCTCTGAAGTTCATGCTGCCGATCTGGTTCGTGCCTTCCATTTGGCTCATCCTGGTCGGCCTGGGGGCTCTGGTGAGGGTTCGGTGACCCCTCCTCAAGGGGGGGGGTACTGTTGTGAATTCTGTGGTCAAGTTCCCTCCTGTGGTCATGAGTGGTACTTCGGCTGGTTCTGTCTATGAGCTTCCTCTGGTGGATGTGAGTGGGGCTGCGGCTTCTGAGTTCCCTTCCTCAGGTGACGAGGTTAAGTCGTTAGGTGCTGCTCTATTTAACTCCACCTAGTTCTTTGTTCCTGGCCTCCAGTCAATGTTCCAGTATTGGTCTTGCTCTCTCCTGGATCGTCTTGTGGCCTGTCTGCCCTGCATAAGCTAAGTTCTGCTTGTGTTACTTTTGTTTGCTATTTTTTCTGTCCAGCTTGCTATATTGGTTTTTCTTGCTTGCTGGAAGCTCTGGGACGCAGAGGGAGCACCTCCGTGCCGTTAGTCGGTACAGAGGGTCTTTTTGCGCCCTCTGCGTGGTTGTTTGTAGGTTTTTGTGCTGACCGCAAAGCTATCTTTCCTATCCTCGGTCTATTCAGTAAGTCGGGCCTCACTTTGCTAAAACCTATTTCATCTCTGTGTTCGTATTTTCATCTTTACTCACAGTCATTATATGTGGGGGGCTGCCTTTTCCTTTGGGGAGTTTCTCTGAGGCAAGGTAGGCTTATTTTTCTATCTTCAGGGCTAGCTAGTTTCTCAGGCTGTGCCCGAGGCGCCTAGGTCTGGTCAGGAGCGCTCCACGGCTACCTCTAGTGTGGTGTGATAGGATTAGGGATTGCGGTCAGCAGAGTTCCCACGTCTCAGAGCTCGTCCTATGTTATTAGTAACTATCAGGTCACTTTGTGTGCTCTTAACCACCAGGTCCATTGTGTTTCTGAATCACCAGCTCATAACAGTTCTCCTCATGTGCATCTATGCCTCTTTTAATGCATCCCATGATTTTAGTTGCCTTTGTAGCAGCTGCCTGACACTGGCCACTGAACAAGAGTTTGTCATCCACCCATACACCCAGGTTTTTTCATTGGCGGTCTTGCCCACAGTTTTAGAATTAAGAGCATAGTTATACATCTTATTACTTCTACCCAAGTGCATGACCTTACATTTATCCCATTAAAGCTCATTTGCCATTTATCAGCCCAAGCTTCTAGTTTACATAAATAATCCTGTAATATAAAATTGTCCTTCCTCATTGTCTACCAATCCACGTTAGGATGACATGAGGCTAGGCTGTGTGTAATCACCCAGTATGGTTCCTTGATCCATGTCCTCATGCTCCACCTGAAATACATACTCTTTCATTGTGATCAGAGAGGTTTTCAGAATGCAGAGAAGCGGGATGGGGACACTAATTATGGTGTCATCACCGCTCACTATCTTGGTGGAGTCCTCAAAGTTTTGTAAGATGGAGCATATGTCTGACATCCATGTCCACTCCTGAGGTCTTATGTGGGGAGTCTGAACTGAATAACGATGGCCTTGTTGATGCTGGTAGTCAACAACTGCTCTCTTCTGCTCACAAATCCTTTCTAACATATGCAGTGTAGAGTTCCAATGCGCGGTGACATCACAATCCAGTCAGTGTCACGGAAGCTGCAAACACTGCTGAAGGACAGCAAGGGTAGCCAAAGCTGTAGGTGACTTTCTAAAATGGGCACACAGGTGGCATACTTTCACAAGCTGATCAGGCAGCTCCGGGTAGCTTTTGAGAAACCGTTGAATGATGAGTGCTGAGGTGCTTCGAGCTTGTGACTGATGTGCTCATTTCAGAGATAGATGATGAAGATGAGAAGGAGGTGCAGGAGCTATAGACTGTGGGGGCAACCCTGATTGATGTAGGGCTCGCAATCCTCGGCGTCAGGAGGACGTTTCATCCCAAAGTCTGACTGGGTCCCAGCTTCCGCTATGTTCACCAAGTGTGCCATCAGTGAGATGTACCATCGCTGCCCACAAGCACCTGTCCACGTGTCCGTGGTTAGATTGACTTTTCCAGTAACAGCATTGTTGAGGGCACCGGTAATGTTGTGGAACAAGAGCTGGCGTAATGCTGATACAGCACACCGGAAGAAATAGTGGCGGCGGGGGACCGAGCACCTTGGGAAGGCAGCCGCATCAGGTTGCGGAAAACTTCTGTCTCCACGAGCCTAAAAGGTAACATTTCGAAGACAAGCAAACGGTAAATGTATGAATTTAATACTGTGGCCTGTGTGGTGTTGTATTTTCGCTTGCGTTCCAATGACTGGGGTATGGACAACTGAAGTCTACAATGGAACAAGGATGTGGACATGCTTGATGATGGTGCTAGTTGATTGTGGCAATGACAGGTGCAGGGCACAAAGCATTTTCACATGCACCGTGGACAGGGGATTGGCTTGTACGCAAAACAGTGGATGAAGCAGTGGTGTCACCTGCAGACACAGTTCCTGGAGCCTGGGGTTCGGCTCACAAAGTCGGGTGCTTTGCTGCCATGTGCCTGATCATGCCAGATGGTGGTCAGGCTGGTAGCTTTCCTACGCCTGTTGATGCGAGAATGACAGGTGGTGCAAATGGCCTGCTTGGGATTATCAGCAGAGTCTTTAAAAAATAACCAGACTCGGGAGGACCTAAAAGTTGGAATGACAACTTCCGTCATGTTGGTGTTACGGGGAATGGATGCACGCCTTCTGTCTGCGGCCACCACACTGCTTCTTCCTGACTGTTGGGGTGCTATGCCTCCTTTCCCATGTATGCTGCTGTCCTCACTCTGCATGTCCTCCTGCCAGGTTGGGTCAGTTACTATATCATCCACCACATAGTCTTCCACATCCACATCTGGTCCTTCTCCTGACTTTCTGGCAATTGTGTCTTATCATCGTCCACCTCTTGTGACACTTTCCCACCATCACTTTCATGTGACCATGGCTGCTCAAATATTTGGGCATCGCTGCATGCAATCTCATCTTGCCCCTCTTCATGTGGACTGGCTAGGAGTCCCGAATCTATAAATGGAAAAGTGAATAGCTCTTCGGAGTGTCCAAGTGTGGGATCAGTTACCTCCAAGCCCTAGGCCTGGTGGGATGAAGGAGGATAAGGGTGATTAAAATGCATTCTAGACTCACGGCTACTCAGACTTGACCGTGTGGAAGACATGGTGGTGGCAAAGAGACTGGAAGCACTATCCACTCTCCAACTAACAACCTTTTGAGATTACTCTGGGTTCAATAGTGGTGTCCTCCAGTCCCCAATAATTGGGACAGGAAGGTCAAGCGAGAAGATGTGGGTGTTTGCTATGGCCCACTTTCAGCTTGCCCACGGGCTCGGCCCCTGCATGCACCATCACATCCACTCCTCCGTTCTTTGCCATGCACCTTGCCCATTTTAAATAGACTACTAAAATATTTTCCCTGTTCACTACAAATGGCTGAAGTTAGAGAAAACTTATATGTGATCAGTGTGCGTAAAAAACAGTTTTAATTCTCTGGAATGTAGGTACATTTTTTTTAAATGTTGGTAACTATGGTAAGACATAGGAAAATCAGTTCAAAGGAGCCCTCAAATGCCTCAATTTTTAGCCCTCAGATAGAGGAGACTTTTGATGTAGTTGCCAGACTGTTCAATATGTGGCCTGTATTTTGAAATTTTTTACCCCAAAGTAGTCTTTTGAACTAAGGTAAGACACAGCAGAATAAGGGCAATGTAGCCCTGAAATGCCACAATTTGTACCCCACAGATATATCAGGCGACTGACAGAGATACCAGACTGTTCAATATGTGTGCTGTATGCATGTTTTTTTACTGAAAAATACTTCATAGAATAACGGTAAAACACAGGCAAAAAAGGAGAATGTAGGCCTGAAATGCTACAATTTTTAGCTCACAGATAGAGGAAGCATTTGACAGAGATACCAGACTGTTGAATATGTGGCCTGCATGTTTGATTTTTTAACAAAAAATACTGTATAGAATTACAGTAAGACAAAAGCAAAAAGGGAGAATGTAGCCCTGAAATGCCACAATTTGTGGCCCACAGATAGATCAGGCGTCTGACGGAAATACCAGACTGTTCCATATATGACCTGTATGTTTGTGGTTTACAACCTGGCAGGTAGCATTGGCACCGCTCCTGGTTGTAAACTATTTAACCCCTTGAGATGGATTGCAGCGTGGGACTTGACTGTACAGCGGACAAGTATGGGATATTGTTGCTTTTTTATTTTGGATATTTTTACAGAAGAACGAGGGCTTCGCTTGGATTGAGAGTGTAATAAAGATGGCAAACCTGTGTTTTTAATTATTTCATTAAAATACTTTATTCTTGTTGTGTGTTTGTTGATTTAACCCTTTACTAACTACAAGATTAGTAATGGATAAGTGTCTTAATAACAACAGTCTATTATTAACCAGGCTTAATGTCACCTTACAATAGCAAGGTGACATTAACCTCTTATTACCCCATATGCCACCTCTACAGGACAATGGGAAGAGAAAGGCTAAGGGCCGGAATAGGCATATATTAGAGATGTACCTTTTCTGGGGTGGCTGGGGGCAGATGTTTTTGGCTGGGGGCAGTAACCATGGTCCCTCTCTAGGCTATTAATATCTGCCCTCAGTCACTGGCTTTCCCTCTCTGGCAGAAAAAATTGCATGGGAGCCTATGCCAGTTTTTTCCATGAATTAATCCTTTAACACCTACAGCTCCAAAATTTTACTCACACACACTACTAACATTATTAGTGAGGGACACATAAAAATGTAACGGACATGCAATGCTTTACTGTATGTAAACCATGTCTCATTTCCTGTCTTTTTCTGTAATGATTTTACAGAACCCGACAAATGAATTATCGGCTATTCTGCTATCTAGCTCTGTATGAAATATGAAGAGATTATATATATATATATATATATACTAGCTATTGAACCCGTTCTACGCCCGGGTGGCGAGCATTTATATTGGTATATGGTCTCCATCCTGGTATGTGCTGCTCCCATCCTGCGCCTCCCTTCTGTCATTTGCTGCTCCCATCCTGTCATTTGCTGCTCCCATCCTGCGTCCCCGTTCTGTCATTTGCTGCTGCCATCCTGCGCCCGTTCTGTCATGTGCTGCTGCCATCCTGCGCCCGTTCTGTCATGTGCTGCTGCCATCCTGCGCCCATTCTGTCATGTGCTGCTGCCATCCTGCGCCCGTTCTGTCATGTGCTGCTGCCATCCTGCGCCCGTTCTGTCATGTGCTGCTGCCATCCTGCGCCCGTTCTGTCATGTGCTGCTGCCATCCTGCGCCCGTTCTGTCATGTGCTGCTGCCATCCTGCGTCCGTTCTGTCATGTGCTGCTGCCATCCTGCGCCCGTTCTGTCATGTGCTGCTGCCATCCTGCGCCCGTTCTGTCATGTGCTGCTCCCATCCTGCGCCCGTTCTGTCATGTGCTGCTGCCATCCTGCGCCCGTTCTGTCATGTGCTGCTGCCATCCTGCGCCCGTTATGTCATGTGCTGCTGCCATCCTTCGCCCGTTCTGTCATGTGCTGCGGCCATCCTTCGCCCGTTCTGTCATGTGCTGCGGCCATCCTGCGCCCGTTCTGTCATGTGCTGCTGCCATCCTGCGCCCGTTCTGTCATGTGCTGCTGCCATCCTGCGCCCGTTCTGTCATGTGCTGCGGCCATCCTGCGCCCGTTCTGTCATGTGCTGCTGCCATCCTGCGCCCGTTCTGTCATGTGCTGCTGCCATCCTTCGCCCGTTCTGTCATGTGCTGCTGCCATCCTGCGTCCGTTCTGTCATGTGCTGCTGCCATCCTGCGCCCGTTCTGTCATGTGCTGCTCCCATCCTGCGCCACCATTGTATTATATGCCCCCCGCTCCAGTGTGTATGCCCCCGAAGGCTGCTGCCATATAAAAAAAAAAAAAATACCATACTCACCTATCGTCCGGCTCCACTGCAGGTAGGTCTTCAAGAAAATGGCGCCGGAAAGCGGGGACTGCGCAGGCGCCGATTCCGGCAGCAGGAATCGGCGCCTGCGCAGTCCGCGCTTTCCGGCGCCATTTTCTTGAAGACACACCTGCAGTGGAGCCGGAGTGTGTCTTGAAGAAAATGGCGCCGGAAAGCGCGGACTGCGCAGGCGCCGATTCCGGCAGCAGGAATCGGCGCCTGCGCAGTCCGCGCCCTCCGGAGCCGGGAGCAGAGGAGCCGGGAGACGGAGCCGCAAGCAGCGCTGGAACCGGGAAAGGTGAGTATACTTACCCTCCCTCCTGGCGGTCCCTGACTCTCCGGTGGAGATCGCGGTATGCGTTCAGTGCTTACGCATACTGCGATCTCCCGGGAGCGTCGCTCTGTGAGGCCCAGACTGCGCCGGCGCTTGCGCTTGCGCAGTCTATAGAGGCTTCGGACAGAGTGACGCTCCCAGCGTTATATTATAGATATATATACAGTATATATATATATCTATATATATATATAGATATATATATACACTGTATATATATATATATATATATATATACAGTTAGGTCCATATATATTTGGACAGAGACAACATTTTTCTAATTTTGGTTATAGACATTACCACAATGAATTTTAAACAAAACAATTCAGATGCAGTTGGAGTTCAGACTTTCAGCTTTCATTTGTGGGTATCCACATTAAAAATTGGATGAAGGGTTTAGGAGTTTCAGCTCCTTAACATGTGCCACCCTGATTTTAAAGGGACCAAAAGTAATTGGACAATTGACTTCAAGGCTATTTCATGGACAGGTGTGGGCAATCCCTTCGTTATGTCATTCTCAATTAAGCAGATAAAAGGCCTGGAGTTGATTTGAGGTGTGGTGCTTGCATTTGGAAGGTTTTGCTGTGAAGTAGACATGCTGTCAAAGGAGCTCTCCATGCAGGTGAAAGAAGCCATCTTTAAAGGGAGGGTGCCGTGATTTTAGTTTTTGTATTAATAATTATTGATTATATAATCAATTATTTTTAATACACAAGTAAATGTAGTACTTTAATACTTTTTTATTTATTCATTTTTACTTTTGCCACTGGAGGCCGCCATTTTCATTAGTGTGGGTGTAAGTGTCTGGGCACGACACTTGCACACCTCACTTACGGCAGCCATGGGCATAGGAGCCAACAGTCGGGCTCCGACCGCTCCTCCTGCCTCTCAGCTGTGACTTGGGCACGCCCCCTGGGCTGCTACGTCACAGCTGTGAGAGGAGATCGTGGCCATTTTGTTTTTTTCCTCTGTCATCGCACGCACAGCTCAGTGTGTGCGATCATAGCAGGAGCTGCCAGGGAGAAGCTGCTGCTGGGAGCGAGGGTCTGGGTGAGTATCTGCAGCCGGGAGCTGTGAGTGCAGCCTGTACTTATTATTACAGCACAGGCTGCAATCACTGCCGACCTGTTCAGAGCAGAGCAGGGAGATCGTCACACTGCTCTGCCCTGAGCATGACTCAGCACTTCCTGGGAGAGGACTGAAGGTAAGTACAGATTTTTTATTTTCTTATGCATCTACCACTGCTACCTGTCCCTATATACCACTGCTACCAGCCCTTATATACCACTGCTACCTGTCCCTATATACCACTGCTACCTGCCCCTATATACTACTGCTACCTGCTCCTATATACCACTGCTACCTGTCCCTATATACCACTGCTACCAGCCACTATATTCCACTGCTACTAGCCCCTATATACCACTGCTACCTGCCCCTATATACTACTGCTACCTGCTCCTATATACCACTGCTACCTGCCCCTATATACCACTGCTACCAGCCCTTATATACCACTGCTACCTGTCCCTATATACCACTGCTACCTGCCCCTATATACTACTGCTACCTGCTCCTATATACTACTGCTACCTGTCCCTATATACCACTGCTACCAGCCCTTATATACCACTGCTACTAGCCCCTATATACCACTGCTACTAGCCCCTATATACCACTGCTACTAACCCCTATATACCACTGCTACCTGCTCCTATATACCACTGCTACTAGCCCCTATATACCACTGCTACTAGCCCCTATATACCACTGCTACCTGCTCCTATATACCACTGCTACTAGCCACTATATACCACTGCTACTAGCCCCTATATACCACTGCTACCTGCCCCTATATACTACTGCTACCTGCTCCTATATACCACTGCTACCTGCCCCTATATACCACTGCTACCTGCCCCTGTATACTACTGCTACCTGCTCCTATATACTACTGCTACCTGTCCCTATATACCACTGCTACCAACCCTTATATACCACTGCTACCTGCCCCTATATACTACTGCTACCTGCTCCTATATACCACTGCTACCTGCTCCTATATACCACTGCTACCTGCCCCTATATACCACTGCTACCTGCTCCTATATACCACTGCTACCTGCCCCTATATACCACTGCTACCTGTCCCTATATACCACTGCTACTACCCCCTATATACCACTGCTACCTGCCTCTATATACCACTGCTACCAGCCACTATATACCACTGTTACTAGCCCCTATATACCACTGCTACTAGCCCTTATATACCACTGCTACTAGCCCCTGTATACCACTGCTACCTGCTCCTATATACCACTGCTACCAGCCCCTATATACCACTGCTACTAGCCCCTATATACCACTGCTACTAGCCCCTATATACCACTGCTACTAGCCCCTATATACCACTGCTACTAGCCCCTATATACCACTGCTACTAGCCCCTATATACCACTGCTACTAGCCCCTATATACCACTGCTACTAGCCCCTATATACCACTGCTACTAGCCCCAATATACCACTGCTACTAGCCCCTATATACCACTGCTACCTGCTCCTATATACCACTGCTACTAGCCCCTATATACCACTGCTACTAGCCCCTATATACCACTGCTACTAGCCCCTATATACCACTGCTACTAGCCCCTATATACCACTGCTACCTGCTCCTATATACCACTGCTACTAGCCCCTATATACCACTGCTACTAGCCCCTATATACCACTGCTACTAGCCCCTATATACCACTGCTACTAGCCCCTATATACCACTGCTACTAGCCCCTATATACCACTGCTACTAGCCCCTATATACCACTGCTACTAGCCCCTTTATACCACTGCTACTAGCCCCTATATACCACTTCTACCTGCCCCTATATACCACTGCTACTAGCCCCTATATACCACAGCTACCTGCTCCTATATACCACTGCTACTAGCCCCTATATACCACTGCTACCAGCCACTATATACCACTACTACTAGCCCCTATATACCACTGCTACTAGCCCCTATATACCACTGCTACTAGCCCCTATATACCACTGCTACTAGCCCCTATATACCACTGCTGCCTGCCTCTATATACCATCTACCACTGCTGCCTGCCTCTATATACCATCTACCCCTGCTGCCTGCCTCTATATACCATCTACCACTGCTGCCTGCCTCTATATACCATCTACCACTGCTACCTCTGTCCTGTGTAGCTAATCTAGTCTTGTGTAGCTAATCCTGTCCTGTGTACAGTATCACACAAGATAGGATTAGATACACGGCGCAGCACAGTATCACACAGGACAGGATTAGATACACGGCTCGGCAGTCAGTATCTAATCCTCTCCTATGTACTCCTCTCCCCCCTGCGTGTCTTTCCCCATTGTGGTTTATTATTTTTGTTGTGGGAGATGAGGGAGTCGAGGATTATGCGTTCGGTATGGTATAAAAAAGATTAATAAAGGACTTTATTCTGGCCGAGTCTTTATTTACAATACATGTGAGATCTATGTGGCGGCATTATGGGTGATCTATATGGCGGTATTATGTGAGAAGCATATGGTGGTATGTGAGAACACTGGCGGTATTATGTGTGATCTATATGGTGGTATGTGAGAACACTGGCGGTATTATGTGTGATCTATATGGCGGTATGTGAGAACACTGGCGGTATTATATGTGATCTATATGGCGGTATGTGAGAACACTGGCGGTATTATGTGTGATCTATATGGTGGTATTATGTGAGAACTGTATGACAGTATTGTGTGATCTATTTGATAGTATTGTGTGTGATCTATATGGCGGTATTATGCGAGAACACTATGGCAGTATTATCTTCAGAAAGCGGACCCATTCTATGGTGGTTCTGGCTGAGCACCTGCACGCGGGTCTGGGGTAATAGAGGGGGCAGCATGACCTCCAGTTAGGTGCAGTCAGGGCTGGTGAGGCAGCTGAAGAGAGGGGTCTCATTTTTATCGTTACTATATGGCTACATTTCCTTCCCAGCGTCACCCCAGACTGCGCCTGTCGCCTCGCTTTCACACATCGCCAGGACAGGATGGAGAAGACAGGATCTGAGGAGGGGAATGGGGTCTGCATGCAAAATCTGGATCAGACCAGGCCATCAATCCGCAGAAATGTTTCCTGGATTTCTGTGGAGCAGACGGTCCATCCATGTGTATAAAAGACAGCGCTCTATGTACAATCCCTGGCTGCTCCGCACACCGAACAGGGGGCCCCCATAGACCAGCACACTGCTCTCCTGAAATACTCTGTGCTGCTGTCACCCTGCTCCCTCCACCACATATCTCCCAGAATCCTTGCTGCCTGCCATCCTTGGTGACTGTCTACTTGTCAGTATAAGGCTGCCTTCACACTATCATTATTTGGTCAGTATTTTACCTCAGTATTTGTAGCCAAAACCAGGAGTGGGTGATAAATGCAGAAGTGGAGCATATGTTTCTATTATACTTTTCCTCTATTTGTTCCACTCCTGGTTTTGGCTTACAAATACTGAGGTAAAATACTGACCAAATACTGATAGTGTGACGGCAGCCATACTCTGCAGTCACCAACAAAATGGCTGCTCACTGGGTTCCTGAATATCATCCTCTCTAATCCCTTAGCAAACACCCATAAGGAGAGGAGAGGAGACATCACACACGTCAGCAGACGCCGCCCATAATTACTGCAGTGCAGTAATGTGAGCTAGTTGTACACTAGGTTTTTCTGAAATTTCAGCAGCTGCTCCCCCTAGTGTTGAAAAGTGGAAATTCCAAAACTTTTCAAATTATTTTTCATATTTTACTAAATTATAAACAAATCATAATATTTTTTAAGAAAATGTAATCATTAATTCTTTACATTTTTACAATTTCTGAAAAAAAATTTTTTTTGATGGCACCTTCCCTTTAAGCTGCGAAAACAGAAAAAAAACCATCCGAGAAATTGCTGCAATATTAGGAGTGGCAAAATCTACAGTTTGGTACATCCTGAGAAAAAAAGAAAGCACTGGTGAACTTATCAATGCAAAAAGACCTGGGCGCCCACGGAAGACAACAGTGGTGGATGATCGCAGAATAATCTCCATGGTGAAGAGAAACCCCTTCACAACAGTCAACCAAGTGAACAACGCTCTCCAGGAGGTCGGCGTATCAATATCCAAATCTACCATAAAGAGAAGACTGCATGAAAGTAAATACAGAGGGTTCACTGCACGGTGCAAGCCACTCATAAGCATCAAGAATAAAAAGGCAAGACTGGACTTTGCTAAAAAAAAACATCTAAAAAAGCCAGCACAGTTCTGGAAGAACATTCTTTGGACAGATGAAACCAAGATCAACCTCTACCAGAATAATGTAAAGAGAAAAGTATGGAGAAGGCATGGTACAGCTCATGATCCAAAGCATTCCACATCATGTGTAAAACACGGCGTTGGCAGTGTGATGGCTTGGGCATGCATGGCTGCCAGTGGCACTGGGTCACTAGTGTTTATTGATGATGTGACACAGGACAGAAGCAGCCGAATGAATTCTGAGGTATTCAGAGCCATACTGTGTGCTCAGATCCAGCCAAATGCAGCCAAACTGATTGGTCGTCGTTTCATACTACAGATGGACAATGACCCAAAACATAAAGCCAAAGCAACCCAGGAGTTTATTAAAGCAAAGAAGTGGAATATTCCCGAATGGCCAAGTCAGTCACCTGATCTCAACCCAATTGAGCATGCATTTCACTTGTTAAAGACTAAACTTCAGACAGAAAGGCCCACAAACAAACAGCAACTGAAAACCACCGCAGTGAAGGCCTGGCAGCGCTTCAAAAAGGAGGAAACACAGCGCCTGGTGATGTCCATGAGTTCAAGACTTCAGGCATTCATTGCTAACAAAGGGTTTTCAACCAAGTACTAAAAATGAACATTTTATTTAAAATTATTGAATCTGTCCAATTACTTTTGGTCCCTTTAAAAACAGGGTGGCACATGTTAAGGAGCTGAAACTCCTAAACCCTTCATCCAATTTTAATGTGGATACCCTCAAATGAAAGCTGAACGTCTGAACTTCAACTTCATCTGAATTGTTTTGTTTAAAATTAATTGTGGTAATATCTATAACCAAAATTAGAAAAATGTTGTCTCTGTCCAAATATATATGGACCTAACTGTATATACACTGTATATATACTATATATATATATATATATATATATATACACACACCTATACTATGTATATATTTCTATTCTATTCTATTTTAACCTATTCTATTCCATATTGTACATGACATCTGCCAGCTTTTAATATATATATATATATATATATATATATATTGCATACTGTATATACTCGAGTATAAGCCGACCCGAGTATGAGTCGAGACCCCCTAATTTTGCTACCAAAATTGGTAAGACTTATTGACTCTAGTATAAGCCTAGGGTGGGAAATGCAGCAGCTACTGGTAAATTTCAAAAATAAAAACAGATACCAATAAAAGTAAAATTGATTGAGACATCAGTAGGTTAAGTGTTTTTGAATATCTATATTGAATCAGGAGCTCCATATAATGCTCCATACAGTTCATGATGGGCCCCATAATATGCTCCATACAAAATGTGCCCCATATAATGCTCCATAAAGTTCATGATGGGCCCCATAAGATGATCTGTATTAAAGTATACCCTATACAATGCTGCATAAAAGGTTAATGATGGCCCCATAAGATGATCCATAGAGTATTATGCCCCATATATATGCACAAAGGTTGATGGCCTAATAAGATGACCATAGAATACTCTTCATTCTTCCCCATATAATGCTGCGCAACGGTTGATGGCCCCATAAGATGCTCCATATAATATTATGCCCCATATAATGCTGCACAAATGTTGATGGCCCTATAAGTTGCTCCATAGAACATTATGCCACATATAATGCTGCACAAAGGTTGATGGCCCCATAAGATGCTCCATATAATATTATGCCCCATATAATGCTGCACAAAGGTTGATGGCCCTATAAGTTACTCCATAGAACATTATGCCACATATAATGCTGCACAAAGGTTGATAGCCCCATAAGATGCTCCATAGAATAATATGCCCCATATGCTGCTCCATAAAGGTTGATGGCCCCATAAGATGCTCCATAGAATAATATGCTCCATATGCTGCTCCATAAAAGTTGATGGCCCCATAACATGCCCCATAGAAAATTATGCCCCATATGCTGCTCCATAAAGGTTGATGGCCCTTAAGATGCTCCATAGAATAATATGCCCCCTATGCTGATGCTGCGATTAAAGAAAAAAATTAACATACTCACCTCTCATCATTGGGGGAGAGGTGCCGATGTCCTGAGCAGGCGGGGACACCGGTGTGCTATGGGGGCCAGGTGCGGGAGTCGCCGCTGGCTCAGGACACCGGCACTTGCGATATTCACCTGTCCCCATTCCACCGCCGCGAGCCTCTGTGTCTTCCGGGTCTCTGTAGTGACTGTTCAGGCAGAGGGTGTGCACTAAACATGTCATAGCACCCTCTGACCGAACATCACAGCCAGAGGATGCGAAAGACAGAGCCTGGTGGTGGAACGGGGACAGGTGAATTTTGCATGGCTCATCCTCCCCATCGTACTCACCCCCTCCTGACGCGCTCCCTGCTTCCCCAATGGTCTCTGGCTTCGGCAGCTTGTTCCTGTGTTCAACAGTCACATGGTAAAGCTCATTAAAGTAATGGATATGCGCTCCACGCCTATGGGAGTGGAGTCACATTCATATTCATTACTTTAATGAGCAGTAACACGTGACCGCTGAACACCGGAAGAGCTGCGGGCACCGGAGACCATCAGTGAAGCAGAGACCACCCCGGGAGCAGGTGAGTATGATTTGTCAGCTGCTACTCCTGCCGCTCCCCCTCCCCGCCAACCCCCTGGGACAAAGACTCGAATATAAGCCGAGAGATACACGGTAGTCATTTAGCCTATAAGGTGGCAAGGTCTTAGCCTCCTTCAGTCAAAATCATCAGCATATGTCCAATATGCCAAGGGCAGATCAGGCAAATTAGCAGGAGAAGAAGGAGACAGGACAGAACAAACGGTAGCAAGGCACATTTTGTGACAACCTGAGCCCCAACGGAGTACTTCTCCAGACCTCCAGTCCAGAACAGGTTCATGTTTTTGCATCCATGGGAGACCTAGAAGTAGATAATATGAGAGAACAGACAGCACCTGAAGAGAAATCTTCTCTGAATGCAGCGTACCCACCTGAAGCTAAACGTGCTCCGTGATGAACTGGATGTCTGTTATGAACTGGTGATTTAGAACCACAATGGACCTGGTGGTTAAGAGCACACAAAATGACCTGAAAGTTACTAATAACATAGGACGAGCTCTGAGACGTGGGAACTCTGCTGACCGCAATCCCTAATCCTATCACACCACACTAGAAGTAGCCGTGGAGCGCTCCTGACCAGACCTAGGCGCCTCGGCACAGCCTGAGAAACTAGCTAGCCCTGAAGATAGAAAAATAAGCCTACCTTGCCTCAGAGAAATTCCCCAAAGGAAAAGGCAGCCCCCCACATATAATGACTGTGAGTAAAGATGAAAATACAAACACAGAGATGAAATAGATTTTAGCAAAGTGAGGCTCGACTTACTGAATAGACCGAGGATAGGAAAGATAGCTTTGCGGTCAGCACAAAAACCTACAAACATCCACGCAGAGGGCGCAAAAAGACCCTCCGTACCGTTAGTGCTCCCTCTGCGTCCCAGAGCTTCCAGCAAGCAAGACAAACCAATATAGCAAGCTGGACAGAAAAAATAGCAAACAAAAGAAACACAAGCAGAACTTAGCTTATGCAGGGAAGACAGGTCACAAGAACGATCCAGGAGAGAGCAAGACCAATACTGGAACATTGACTGGAGGCCAGGAACAAAGAACTAGGTAGAGTTAAATAGAGCAGCACCTAACGACTTAACCTCGTCACCTGAGGAAGGAAACTCAGAAGCCGCAGCCCCACTCACATCCACCAGAGGAAGACCATGGACAGAACCAGCCGAAGTACCACTCATGACCACAGGAGGCAGCTTGACCACAGAACCCTCACCAGAGCCCCCAGGCCGACCAGGATGGGCCAAATGAAAGGCACGAACCAGATCGGCAGCATGAACATCAGAGGCAAAGACCCAGGAATTATCTTCCTGACCATAACCCTTCCACTTAACCAGGTACTGGAGTTTCCGTCTCGAAATACGAGAATCCAAAATCTTCTCCACCACATACTCCAACTCCCCCTCAACCAAAACCGGGGCACGAGGATCAACGGATGGAACCACATGTGCCACGTATCTCCGCAACAATGACCTATGGAATACATTATGGATGGAAAAAGAAGCTGGAAGGGTCAAACGAAACGACACAGGATTAAGAACCTCAGAAATCATATACGGACCAATGAAACGAGGCTTAAACTTAGGAGAGGAAACCTTCATAGGAATATAACGAGACGACAACCAAACCAAATCCCCAACACGAAGTCGGGGACCCACACAGCGCCTGCGGTTAGCGAAATGTTGAGCCTTCTCCTGGGACAATGTCAAATTGTCCACTACATGAGTCCAAATCTGCTGCAACCTATCCACCACAGTATCCACACAAGGACAGTCCGAAGACTCAACCTGCCCTGAAGAGAAACGAGGATGGAAACCAGAATTGCAGAAAAACGGAGAAACCAAAGTAGCCGAGCTGGCCCGATTATTAAGGGCGAACTCAGCCAAAGGCAAAAAGGACACCCAATCATCCTGATCAGCAGAAACAAAGCATCTCAGATATGTTTCCAAGGTCTGATTGGTTCGTTCAGTTTGGCCATTTGTCTGAGGATGGAAAGCCGAGGAAAAAGACAAATCAATGCTCATCCTAGCACAAAAGGCTCGCCAAAACCTCGAAACAAACTGGGAACCTCTGTCAGAAACGATGTTCTCCGGAATGCCATGTAAACGAACCACATGCTGGAAAAACAATGGCACCAAATCAGAGGAGGAGGGCAATTTAGACAAGGGTACCAAATGGACCATCTTAGAGAAGCGGTCACAAACCACCCAAATGACCGACATCTTTTGAGAGACAAGGAGATCCGAAATGAAATCCATAGAGATATGTGTCCAGGGCCTCTTCGGGACCGGCAAGGGCAAAAGCAACCCACTGGCACGAGAACAGCAGGGCTTAGCCCGAGCACAAGTCCCACAGGACTGCACAAACGAACGCACATCCCGCGACAGAGACGGCCACCAAAAGGATCTAGCCACCAAATCTCTGGTACCAAAGATTCCAGGATGACCAGCCAACATCGAACAATGAACCTCAGAGATAACTCTACTCGTCCATTTATCAGGGACAAACAGTTTCTCCGCTGGGCAACGGTCAGGTCTATTAGCCTGAAATTTTTGCAGCACCCGCCGCAAATCAGGGGAGATGGCAGACAAAATGACCCCCTGTTTGAGAATACCCGCCGTCTCAGGCAAACCCGGAGAGTCGGGCACAAAACTCCTAGACAGGGCATCCGCCTTCACATTCTTAGAGCCCGGAAGGTACGAAACCACAAAGTCAAAATGGGAGAAAAACATCGACCAACGAGCCTGTCTAGGATTCAACCGTTTGGCAGACTCGAGATAAGTCAAGTTCTTGTGATCAGTCAAGACCACCACGCGATGCTTAGCTCCTTCAAGCCAATGACGCCACTCCTCGAATGCCCACTTCATGGCCAGCAACTCTCGATTGCCAACATCATAATTACGCTCAGCAGGCGAAAACTTCCTGGAAAAGAAGGCACATGGTTTCATCACCGAGCCATCAGAACTTCTTTGTGACAAAACAGCCCCTGCTCCAATCTCAGAAGCATCAACCTCGACCTGGAACGGGAGCGAAACATCTGGCTGGCACAACACAGGGGCAGAAGAAAAACGACGCTTCAACTCCTGAAAAGCTTCCACAGCAGCAGAAGACCAATTGACCACATCAGCACCCTTCTTGGTTAAATCAGTCAACGGGTTAGCAATACTAGAAAAATTATTGATGAAGTGACGATAAAAATTAGCAAAGCCCAGGAACTTTTGCAGACTCTTCAGAGATGTCGGCTGAGTCCAATCATAAATGGCCTGAACTTTAACAGGGTCCATCTCGATAGTAGAAGGGGAAAAAATGAAACCCAAAAATGACTTTGACCCCTTCACAAACAAAGAATTCGCACGCAGGACCTGGAACACCATTCTAACCTGCATCACGTGAGACTCCCAATCATCCGAGAAGACCAAAATATCATCCAAGTATACAATCAGGAATTTATCCAGGTACTCTCGGAAGATGTCATGCATAAAGGACTGAAATACTGATGGAGCATTGGAAAGCCCGAATGGCATAACCAGGTACTCAAAATGGCCCTCGGGCGTATTAAATGCTGTTTTCCATTCATCGCCCTGTTTAATACGCACAAGATTATACGCACCACGAAGATCTATCTTGGTGAACCAACTAGCCCCCTTAATCCGAGCAAACAAATCAGACAGCAGCGGCAAGGGGGACTGAAATTTGACTGTGATTTTATTAAGAAGGCGGTAATCAATACAAGGTCTCAACGAACCATCCTTCTTGGCCACAAAAAAGAACCCCGCTCCCAATGGCGACGACGACGGGCGAATATGACCCTTCTCCAAGGATTCCTTTACATAACTCCGCATAGCGGCGTGCTCAGGCACAGACAAATTAAATAGTCGACCTTTAGGAAACTTACTACCAGGAATCAAATCGATAGCACAATCGCAATCCCTATGCAGAGGTAGGGCACTGGATTTGGGCTCATCAAATACATCCCGGTAATCCGACAAGAACTCTGGGACCTCAGAAGGGGTGGATGATGAAATAGACAGAAATGGAACATCACCATGTACCCCCTGACAACCCCAGCTGGACACAGACATAGATTTCCAATCCAATACTGGGTTATGGACTATCAGCCATGGCAACCCCAACACGACCACATCATGCAGATTATGCAACACCAAAAAGCGAATATCCTCCTGATGTGCAGGAGCCATGCACTTGGTCAGTTGGGTCCAGTACTGAGGCTTATTCTTGGCCAAAGGCGTAGCATCAATTCCTCTCAATGGAATAGGATACTGCAAGGGCTCCAAGAAAAACCCACAGCGCCTAGCAAACTCCAAGTCCATCAAATTCAGGGCAGCGCCTGAATCCACAAATGCCATGACAGAATAGGATGATAAAGAGCAGATCAAAGTAACGGACAAAAGAAATTTCGACTGTACCGTACCAATGGTGGCAGACCTAGCGAAACGCTTGGTGCGCTTAGGACAATCGGAGATAGCATGAGTGGAATCAACACAGTAAAAACACAGCCCATTCCGACGTCTGTGTTCTTGCCGTTCAGCTCTGGTCAAAGTCCTATCACATTGCATAGGCTCAGGTTTATGCTCAGATAATACTACCAAATGGTGCACAGTTTTACGCTCACGTAAGCGTCGATCGATCTGAATGGCCCAAGACATAGACTCATTCAGACCAGCAGGCATAGGAAATCCCACCATGACATCTTTAAGGGCTTCAGAGAGACCCTTTCTGAAAATAGCTGCCAGAGCGCATTCATTCCATTGAGTGAGCACAGACCACTTCCTAAACTTCTGACAATATATCTCTACCTCATCCTGACCCTGACACAGAGCCAGCAAGATTTTCTCTGCCTAATCCACTGAATTAGGTTCATCATAAAGCAATCCGAGCGCCAGAAAAAACGCATCAATATCACATAATGCAGGATCTCCTGGCGCAAGGGAAAATGCCCAGTCTTGAGGGTCGCCACGTAATAAAGAAATAATGATCTTTTCTTGTTGAACTGGGTCACCAGAGGAGCTGGGTTTCAAAGCCAGAAATAGTTTACAATTATTTTTAAAACTCAGAAACTTAGCTCTATCTCCAGAAAACAAATCAGGAATAGGAATTCTAGGTTCTAACATAGAATTCTGAAACACAAAGTCTTGAATATTTTGTACTCTTGCAGTGAGATGATCCACACAAGAAGACAGACCTTTAATGTCCATCACTACACCTGTGTCCTGAACCACCCAAATGTCTAGGGGAAAAGAAAGACAAAACACAGTGCAGAGAAAAAAAAATGGTCTCAGAACTTCTCTTTTCCCCCTACTGAGAAGCATTAGTACTTTGGGCCTCCAGTACTGTTATGAACTGGTGATTTAGAACCACAATGGACCTGGTGGTTAAGAGCACACAAAATGACTTGAAAGTTACTAATAACATAGGACGAGCTCTGAGACGTGGGAACTCTGCTGACCGCAATCCCTAATCCTATCACACCACACTAGAAGTAGCCGTGGAGCACTCCTGACCAGACCTAGGCGCCTCGGCACAGCCTGAGAAACTAGCTAGCCCTGTAGATAGACAAATAAGCCTACCTTGCCTCAGAGAAATTCCCCAAAGGAAAAGGCAGCCCCCCACATATAATGACTGTGAGTAAAGATGAAAATACAAACACAGAGATTAAATAGATTTTAGCAAAGTGAGGCCCGACTTACTGAATAGACCGAGGATAGGAAAGATAGCTTTGCGGTCAACACAAAAACCTACAAACAACCACGCAGAGGGCGCAAAAAGACCCTCCGCACCGACTAACGGTACGGAGGTGCTCCCTCTGCGTCCCAGAGCTTCCAGCAAGCAAGACAAACCAATATAGCAAGCTGGACAGAAAAAATAGCAAACAAAAGAAACACAAGCAGAACTTAGCTTATGCAGGGAAGACAGGTCACAAGAACGATCCAGGAGAGAGCAAGACCAATACTGGAACATTGACTGGAGGCCAGGAACAAAGAACTAGGTGGAGTTAAATAGAGCAGCACCTAACGACTTAACCTCGTCACCTGAGGAAGGAAACTCAGAAGCCGCAGCCCCACTCACATCCACCAGAGGAAGACCATGGACAGAACCAGCCGAAGTACCACTCATGACCACAGGAGGCAGCTTGACCACAGAACCCTCACCAGAGCCCCCAGGCCGACCAGGATGGGCCAAATGAAAGGCACGAACCAGATCGGCAGCATGAACATCAGAGGCAAAGACCCAGGAATTATCTTCCTGACCATAACCCTTCCACTTAACCAGGTACTGGAGTTTCCGTCTCGAAATACGAGAATCCAAAATCTTCTCCACCACATACTCCAACTCCCCCTCAACCAAAACCGGGGCACGAGGATCAACGGATGGAACCACATGTGCCACGTATCTCCGCAACAATGACCTATGGAATACATTATGGATGGAAAAAGAAGCTGGAAGGGTCAAACGAAACGACACAGGATTAAGAACCTCAGAAATCATATACGGACCAATGAAACGAGGCTTAAACTTAGGAGAGGAAACCTTCATAGGAATATAACGAGACGACAACCAAACCAAATCCCCAACACGAAGTCGGGGACCCACACAGCGCCTGCGGTTAGCGAAATGTTGAGCCTTCTCCTGGGACAATGTCAAATTGTCCACTACATGAGTCCAAATCTGCTGCAACCTATCCACCACAGTATCCACACAAGGACAGTCCGAAGACTCAACCTGCCCTGAAGAGAAACGAGGATGGAAACCAGAATTGCAGAAAAACGGAGAAACCAAAGTAGCCGAGCTGGCCCGATTATTAAGGGCGAACTCAGCCAAAGGCAAAAAGGACACCCAATCATCCTGATCAGCAGAAACAAAGCATCTCAGATATGTTTCCAAGGTCTGATTGGTTCGTTCAGTTTGGCCATTTGTCTGAGGATGGAAAGCCGAGGAAAAAGACAAATCAATGCTCATCCTAGCACAAAAGGCTCGCCAAAACCTCGAAACAAACTGGGAACCTCTGTCAGAAACGATGTTCTCCGGAATGCCATGTAAACGAACCACATGCTGGAAAAACAATGGCACCAAATCAGAGGAGGAGGGCAATTTAGACAAGGGTACCAAATGGACCATCTTAGAGAAGCGGTCACAAACCACCCAAATGACCGACATCTTTTGAGAGACAAGGAGATCCGAAATGAAATCCATAGAGATATGTGTCCAGGGCCTCTTCGGGACCGGCAAGGGCAAAAGCAACCCACTGGCACGAGAACAGCAGGGCTTAGCCCGAGCACAAGTCCCACAGGACTGCACAAACGAACGCACATCCCGCGACAGAGACGGCCACCAAAAGGATCTAGCCACCAAATCTCTGGTACCAAAGATTCCAGGATGACCAGCCAACATCGAACAATGAACCTCAGAGATAACTCTACTCGTCCATTTATCAGGGACAAACAGTTTCTCCGCTGGGCAACGGTCAGGTCTATTAGCCTGAAATTTTTGCAGCACCCGCCGCAAATCAGGGGAGATGGCAGACAAAATGACCCCCTGTTTGAGAATACCCGCCGTCTCAGGCAAACCCGGAGAGTCGGGCACAAAACTCCTAGACAGGGCATCCGCCTTCACATTCTTAGAGCCCGGAAGGTACGAAACCACAAAGTCAAAATGGGAGAAAAACATCGACCAACGAGCCTGTCTAGGATTCAACCGTTTGGCAGACTCGAGATAAGTCAAGTTCTTGTGATCAGTCAAGACCACCACGCGATGCTTAGCTCCTTCAAGCCAATGACGCCACTCCTCGAATGCCCACTTCATGGCCAGCAACTCTCGATTGCCAACATCATAATTACGCTCAGCAGGCGAAAACTTCCTGGAAAAGAAGGCACATGGTTTCATCACCGAGCCATCAGAACTTCTTTGTGACAAAACAGCCCCTGCTCCAATCTCAGAAGCATCAACCTCGACCTGGAACGGGAGCGAAACATCTGGCTGGCACAACACAGGGGCAGAAGAAAAACGACGCTTCAACTCCTGAAAAGCTTCCACAGCAGCAGAAGACCAATTGACCACATCAGCACCCTTCTTGGTTAAATCAGTCAACGGGTTAGCAATACTAGAAAAATTATTGATGAAGTGACGATAAAAATTAGCAAAGCCCAGGAACTTTTGCAGACTCTTCAGAGATGTCGGCTGAGTCCAATCATAAATGGCCTGAACTTTAACAGGGTCCATCTCGATAGTAGAAGGGGAAAAAATGAAACCCAAAAATGACTTTGACCCCTTCACAAACAAAGAATTCGCACGCAGGACCTGGAACACCATTCTAACCTGCATCACGTGAGACTCCCAATCATCCGAGAAGACCAAAATATCATCCAAGTATACAATCAGGAATTTATCCAGGTACTCTCGGAAGATGTCATGCATAAAGGACTGAAATACTGATGGAGCATTGGAAAGCCCGAATGGCATAACCAGGTACTCAAAATGGCCCTCGGGCGTATTAAATGCTGTTTTCCATTCATCGCCCTGTTTAATACGCACAAGATTATACGCACCACGAAGATCTATCTTGGTGAACCAACTAGCCCCCTTAATCCGAGCAAACAAATCAGACAGCAGCGGCAAGGGGGACTGAAATTTGACTGTGATTTTATTAAGAAGGCGGTAATCAATAGAAGGTCTCAACGAACCATCCTTCTTGGCCACAAAAAAGAACCCCGCTCCCAATGGCGACGACGACGGGCGAATATGACCCTTCTCCAAGGATTCCTTTACATAACTCCGCATAGCGGCGTGCTCAGGCACAGACAAATTAAATAGTCGACCTTTAGGAAACTTACTACCAGGAATCAAATCGATAGCACAATCGCAATCCCTATGCAGAGGTAGGGCACTGGATTTGGGCTCATCAAATACATCCCGGTAATCCGACAAGAACTCTGGGACCTCAGAAGGGGTGGATGATGAAATAGACAGAAATGGAACATCACCATGTACCCCCTGACAACCCCAGCTGGACACAGACATAGATTTCCAATCCAATACTGGGTTATGGACTATCAGCCATGGCAACCCCAACACGACCACATCATGCAGATTATGCAACACCAAAAAGCGAATATCCTCCTGATGTGCAGGAGCCATGCACTTGGTCAGTTGGGTCCAGTACTGAGGCTTATTCTTGGCCAAAGGCGTAGCATCAATTCCTCTCAATGGAATAGGATACTGCAAGGGCTCCAAGAAAAACCCACAGCGCCTAGCAAACTCCAAGTCCATCAAATTCAGGGCAGCGCCTGAATCCACAAATGCCATGACAGAATAGGATGATAAAGAGCAGATCAAAGTAACGGACAAAAGAAATTTCGACTGTACCGTACCAATGGTGGCAGACCTAGCGAAACGCTTGGTGCGCTTAGGACAATCGGAGATAGCATGAGTGGAATCAACACAGTAAAAACACAGCCCATTCCGACGTCTGTGTTCTTGCCGTTCAGCTCTGGTCAAAGTCCTATCACATTGCATAGGCTCAGGTTTATGCTCAGATAATACTACCAAATGGTGCACAGTTTTACGCTCACGTAAGCGTCGATCGATCTGAATGGCCCAAGACATAGACTCATTCAGACCAGCAGGCATAGGAAATCCCACCATGACATCTTTAAGGGCTTCAGAGAGACCCTTTCTGAAAATAGCTGCCAGAGCGCATTCATTCCATTGAGTGAGCACAGACCACTTCCTAAACTTCTGACAATATATCTCTACCTCATCCTGACCCTGACACAGAGCCAGCAAGATTTTCTCTGCCTAATCCACTGAATTAGGTTCATCATAAAGCAATCCGAGCGCCAGAAAAAACGCATCAATATCACATAATGCAGGATCTCCTGGCGCAAGGGAAAATGCCCAGTCTTGAGGGTCGCCACGTAATAAAGAAATAATGATCTTTTCTTGTTGAACTGGGTCACCAGAGGAGCTGGGTTTCAAAGCCAGAAATAGTTTACAATTATTTTTAAAACTCAGAAACTTAGCTCTATCTCCAGAAAACAAATCAGGAATAGGAATTCTAGGTTCTAACATAGAATTCTGAAACACAAAGTCTTGAATATTTTGTACTCTTGCAGTGAGATGATCCACACAAGAAGACAGACCTTTAATGTCCATCACTACACCTGTGTCCTGAACCACCCAAATGTCTAGGGGAAAAGAAAGACAAAACACAGTGCAGAGAAAAAAAAATGGTCTCAGAACTTCTCTTTTCCCCCTACTGAGAAGCATTAGTACTTTGGGCCTCCAGTACTGTTATGAACTGGTGATTTAGAACCACAATGGACCTGGTGGTTAAGAGCACACAAAATGACTTGAAAGTTACTAATAACATAGGACGAGCTCTGAGACGTGGGAACTCTGCTGACCGCAATCCCTAATCCTATCACACCACACTAGAAGTAGCCGTGGAGCACTCCTGACCAGACCTAGGCGCCTCGGCACAGCCTGAGAAACTAGCTAGCCCTGTAGATAGACAAATAAGCCTACCTTGCCTCAGAGAAATTCCCCAAAGGAAAAGGCAGCCCCCCACATATAATGACTGTGAGTAAAGATGAAAATACAAACACAGAGATTAAATAGATTTTAGCAAAGTGAGGCCCGACTTACTGAATAGACCGAGGATAGGAAAGATAGCTTTGCGGTCAGCACAAAAACCTACAAACAACCACGCAGAGGGCGCAAAAAGACCCTCCGCACCGACTAACGGTACGGAGGTGCTCCCTCTGCGTCCCAGAGCTTCCAGCAAGCAAGACAAACCAATATAGCAAGCTGGACAGAAAAAATAGCAAACAAAAGAAACACAAGCAGAACTTAGCTTATGCAGGGAAGACAGGTCACAAGAACGATCCAGGAGAGAGCAAGACCAATACTGGAACATTGACTGGAGGCCAGGAACAAAGAACTAGGTGGAGTTAAATAGAGCAGCACCTAACGACTTAACCTCGTCACCTGAGGAAGGAAACTCAGAAGCCGCAGCCCCACTCACATCCACCAGAGGAAGACCATGGACAGAACCAGCCAAAGTACCACTCATGACCACAGGAGGGAGCTTGACCACAGAATTCACAACAGATGTCCCCATGAAGAGACTTTCCATCCACTGAAGAAATCACCAATGGATCAGTAGACATAGGACCAGAATCTTATAACACTTGATCACAGCCTGTTGAACAAAGTCCAGGTGGGCCAATTCAACAGAAGACCCTTTGCTGCATTAGACACATACAGTCAGGGTCAACGATAGAGAGGTGAAAGTCTTGCCCAGGGTAGCCTCTCCTACCAACCCTAGGCAGTGGCATTTCCCAGTCTCTTAGGGCAGGACCAAATAAGGTGTCTGGAGCTGCCGCAGTAGAAGCATGTCCCTTTGAACCTCTTGGTGGCACTTGGATATCTTCACCTGGTCAATCTGCATAGGTTCAAGGGAAGAAGTCATAGCAGGAATTTGCTTAATGATCAGTCATTGGAAGGTGAGAGCCAGTCATACTGATCTTCTCTTGCGGTTCACTTCTTTGGTCCATTCTTAGAAACTAATGTCAATTCTGTTTGCACGAGACACCAGGTCATCTAGAGAGGTGGATATCTCTCGGCCTGCCAGTTCGTCCTTGATTCACCCGGAGAGACCTTCCCAGAAGGTTGTCACCAGAGCCTCATTGCTCCAAGCAATTTAGGAAGACAAGGTACGGAAACAGACCGCATACTGGCCCATGGAGAGGTTACCTTGGCGTACCCAGAGCAGAGAAGAGGCTGTAGAAGAAATGCAACTGGGCTCATCGAAGACCTTACAAAACGCTTCCCAGAAGGACAGTATGCTTGACACTAATGAATCCCCTCTTTCCCATTGAGGACTGAGCCATGCTAGGGCCTCACCAGATAGATGTAACATGATGAATTCCACTTTGGCTCGGTCCAAGGTAAACGAATGAGCCAGGAGTTTGAAGTGCAGTGTGCACTGGTTAATGAACCCTCGGCACTGGGTAGGATCTCTGCCAAAGCGTATAGGAGCCAACAGATGATGTCTGAAAATTGGTCCATAACTACCTGCCTAATGGGTCACCGTGATGGTAACTGCTCCCTGAGAGGATGTGGAAGCAGCTGGTACTTCCAGCGTATCAAGATAAATATTCACAGTCTGTAGATAGGATAAAATCTTGTATTGCTGAGCCTTCTTGCGGGAGACCTCCTAGTATAGGTCCAAGATGGAAGACACTTGGGAGCCAGTGGATTCCATGGCCGGTACAAACTGTAATAGGCTGTGTGGTGAAACTCCTGAGTCAAAGCCCAAGGAAGACCTGGAGGGGCGTGACTAGGAGCCTCACCCAATCTGACCAAGGACATACAGCAGCTAACGACACTGAGGTCCATAGATAGACAAGGGAGGTGATCCAGGTGCTACTCCAGGACTGACCTTGGGTAGATTGCAGCTGACCCCTAGCAACGGGTAGCTGGGCTAGGTCGGGGGAATGTCCAAAAGATGCAGGCAGGCAGAGAAGATGACAGGAAATACAGGTGCAGACAGGACAGTCTGATGGAGAGATGAGCACTGGTGGGTGCAGCTGGCTCGGCTGCCATTGGGGAAAGCACTGGTGAGTGCAGCTGGCTCAGCTGTCATTGAGGTGAGCACTGGCAGGTGCAGCTGTCTCGGCTGCTGTTGAGGAAAGCACTGGGGTGTGCAGCTGGCTGGGCAACCATTAAGGTGAGCACTGGTGGGTGCAGCTGGCTCAGGTGCTGTTGAGAAAAGTACTGGCAGGTGCAGCTGGCTCAGCTGCCATTGAGGAAAGCACTGGCGGGTCCAGGAGACTCAGCTGTGGCAGATAGGGTTGAGCGAAACGGGTCGTTCATTTTCAAAAGTCGCCGACTTTTGGCAAAGTCGGGTTTCATGAAACCCGATCCGACCCCTGTGCGGGGTCGGCCATGCGGTACGCGACTTTCGCGCCAAAGTCGCGTTTCAATGACGCGAAAAGCGCCATTTCTCAGCCAATGATGGTAAACGCAGAGTGTGGGCAGCGTGATGACATAGGTCCTGGTCCCCACCATCTTAGAGAAGGGCATTGCAGTGATTGGCTTGCTGTCTGTGGCGTCACAGGGGCTATAAAGGGGCGTTTCCGCCGACCGCCATGTTACTGCTGCTGATCTGAGCTTAGGGAGAGGTTGATGCCGCTTCGTCAGAAGCAGGGATAGCATTAGGCAGGGTCCATTAACCACCAAACCGCTTGTGCTGTAGCGATTTCCACTGCCCAACACCACCTTCGGTGTGCAGGGACAGTGGAAGCTACTTTTTTTTTTTTTTTTCCCTCAGCGCTGTAGCTCATTGGGCTGCCCTAGAAGGCTCCCTGATAGCTGCATTGCTGTGTGTACGCCGCTGTGCAAACCAACTGCTTTTTTCAAAGCACAAATCCTCTTGTTCCTTCCTTTCTGCACAGCTATCTTTTTGGTTTGTACACACTTTTTATTTAATTTGTGCATCAGTCCACTCCTTATTGCTGCCTGCCATACCTGGCTGAGATTACTGCAGGGAGATAGTAATTGAAGGACACTCCCTGTTTTTTGTTTTTTTTTGTGGGAGATTAAGATTGACATTTCTGCTAGAGTGCCATCCCTGTCTGTATCATCTCTCACTCAGTGGGCCATAGAAAGCCTATTTATTTTTTTGCTTGATTTGGGTTCTAAAATCTACCTGAAAAAATCACTACATCAATCAGTGGGAGAAAAATATTGGCCTCAGGGCTTGTGTGCCACTCCTTACTCCTGTGTGTGCCATCTCTCACTCAGTGGGCCATAGAAAGCCTATTTATTTTTTTGCTTGATTTGGGTTCCAAAATCTAATTGAAAAAATCACAACATCAATCAGTGGGAGAAAAATATTGGCCTCAGGGCTTATGTGCCACTCCTGACTCCTGTGTGTGCCATCTCTCACTCAGTGGGCCATAGAAAGCCTATTAATTTTTTTGCTTGATTTGGGTTCTAAAATCTACCTGAAAAAATCACTACATCAATCAGTGGGAGAAAAATATTGGCCTCAGGGCTTGTGTGCCACTCCTGACTCCTGTGTGCATCATCACTCACTCAGTGGGCCATAGAAAGCCCATTTTTTTTGCTTTATTTGGGTTCTAAATTCTACCTGAAAAAATCAATAAATCAATCAGTGGGAGATTAATATTGGCCTTTGGGCTTGTGTGCCAGTCCTAAGCGTGCCATCTCTCTCTCTCAGATAGTGGGCCATAGAAAGCCTATTTTTTTTTTTTTTTTTTTAATGGGTTTATAAATTTTCCCTGAAAAAAAAAAAAAAGTGGGAGATTAATATTGGCCTCTGGGCTTGTGTGCCAGTCCTGAGCGTGCCATCTCTCTCACAAATAGTGGGCCATAGAAAGCCTATTTATTTATTTTTTTTTGGTTTTATAAATTCTCCCTTAAAAAAAAAGGGAGATTAATATTGGCCTTTGGGCTTGTGTGCCAGCCCTAAGCGTGCCATCTCTCTCTCTCAGATAGTGGGCCATAGAAAGCCTATTTATTTTTTTTTTTTTTAATGGGTTTATAAATTTTCCCTGGAAAAGAAAAAAAAAGTGGGAGATTAATATTGGCCTCTGGGCTTGTGTGCCAGTCCTGAGCGTGCCATCTCTCTCACAAATAGTGGGCCATAGAAAGCCTATTTATTTATTTTTTTTTTGTTTTATAAATTCTCCCTTAAAAAAAAAGGGAGATTAATATTGGCCTTTGGGCTTGTGTGCCAGTCCTAAGCGTGCCATCTCTCTCTCTCAGATAGTGGGCCATAGAAAGCCTATTTATTATTTTTTTTTTTTAATGGGTTTATAAATTTTCCCTGGAAAAAAAAAAAAAAGTGGGAGATTAATATTGGCCTCTGGGCTTGTGTGCCAGTCCTGAGCGTGCCATCTCTCTCACAAATAGTGGGCCATAGAAAGCCTATTTATTTATTTTTTTTTGGTTTTATAAATTCTCCCTTAAAAAAAAAGGGAGATTAATATTGGCCTTTGGGCTTGTGTGCCAGTCCTAAGCGTGCCATCTCTCTCTGTCTCTCAGATAGTGGGCCATAGAAAGCCTATTTATTATTTTTTTTATTGGGTTTATAAATTTTCCCTGGAACAAAAAAAAAAAAGTGGGAGATAAATATTGGCCTCTGGGCTTGTGTGCCACTCCTGACTCCTGTGTGCGTCATCTCTCACTCAGTGGGCCATAGAAAGCCTTTTTTTGTTTTATTTGTTTTCTAAATTCTCCCTGAAAAAATCATTTTATTTTCTTTGGTTTCTAAATTCTTCCTGAAAAAATCATTTTATTCTATTTTTTTTTTCCTAAAGTCTCCCTGAAAAAAAAAAAAAAAAAAAAAAAAATCAGTGGGAGATTAATATTGCCCTTTCTGCTTGTGTGCCAGTCTTGACTCCTGGGTGTGCCATCTCTCTCTCTCTCTCTCCAATTGTGGGCCATAGAAAGCCTATTATTTTTTTAGCTTGATTTGGGTTCCAAAATCTACCTGAAAAAATCACTACATCAATCAGTGGGAGATAAATATTGGCCTCTGGGCTTGTGTGCCACTCCTGACTCCTGTGTGCGTCATCTCTCACTCAGTGGGCCATAGAAAGCCTTTTTTTGTTATATTTCTTTTCTAAATTCTCCCTGAAAAAATCATTTTATTTTCTTTGGTTTCTAAATTCTTCCTGAAAAAATCATTTTATTCTATTTTTTTTTTCCTAAAGTCTCCCTGAAAAAAAAAAAAAAAAAAAAAACAAATCAGTGGGAGATTAATATTGCCCTTTCTGCTTGTGTGCCAGTCTTGACTCCTGGGTGTGCCATCTCTCTCTCTCTCTCCAATTGTGGGCCATAGAAAGCCTATTATTTTTTTAGCTTGATTTGGGTTCCAAAATCTACCTGAAAAAATCACTACATCAATCAGTGGGAGATAAATATTGGCCTCTGGGCTTGTGTGCCACTCCTGACTCCTGTGTGCGTCATCTCTCACTCAGTGGGCCATAGAAAGCCTTTTTTTGTTTTATTTGTTTTCTAAATTCTCCCTGAAAAAATCATTTTATTTTATTTGGTTTCTAAATTCTTCCTGAAAAAATCATTTTATTCTATTATTTTTTTTTCCTAAAGTCTCCCTTAAAAAAAAAAAAAAATCAAATCAGTGGGAGATTAATACTTACATTTGTGCTTCAGTGACAGTCCTGCGTGTGTGGCATCTCTCTCATTTGTTGCCACCAACAACAGAGTGTGTAACATTGTGCCTGATTTTCGTTGTGGTCTCACTCACCTGTAAAGGGGTAGCTAAATCATACTGAAGTTGTAGCTCACCGTGTAATTTGTGTGACAGCAACAAATACCGTTAGTTTGTTTACGTTTTTAAAACAATGAGGAAGTATGGTGGAAGAGGTCGTGGCCGGGGGCATTCATTGTCAGCTGGTAATGAGGGTAGTGGTAGTGGTGGAGCATCAGCTGGTCGTGGGAAAAAAAATATTGCACCTAAGTCTGGAGCTGTGGAGCCAGGTTCGTCGTCTGGCTACACAAGGCCTCGAACGCTCCCTTTTCTGGGAGTAGGAAAACCGCTTTTAAAGCCGGAGCAGCAAGAGCAAGTTTTGGCTTATCTTGCTGACTCAGCCTCTAGCTCTTTTGCCTCCTCTCGTGAAACTGGTAAATGTCAAAGCAGCGCGTCGTTAGTGGATGTTCACGGTCAGGGACAAGTCGCTTCCTTGTCCTCTTCAGCAAAAACAACAACAGAGAAGAATGCAGCAGGCGACACAACGGGTTACTCCATGGAGCTCTTTACACATACCGTCCCTGGCTTAGAAAGTGAAGCAGTTAACAGTCCATGCCCATTACAAGTTGAATCTGACATGGAGTGCACTGATGCACAGCCACAGCCAGACTACTATGCTGGTCCTTTGACTCAGACCACAACATTGCCCTCGCAGGGTGCTGATCAAGAATCAGACCCTGATGAGACTATGTTGCCCCATCACGAACGCTATACCACCGATCGACACGGTGACACAGACGAAGTTGCACACGAGCTACAAGAAGAGGTAATAGATGACCCAGTTCTTGACCCCGATTGGCAGCCATTGGGGGAACAGGGTGCAGGCGGCAGCAGTTCTGAAGCGGAGGAGGAGGGGCCGCAGCAGGCATCAACATCGCAACAGGTTCCATCTGCCGGGCCCGTATCTTGCCCAAAACGCGTGGCAAAGCCAAAACCTGTTGGAGGACAGCGTGGCCATCCGGTTAAAGCTCAGTCTGCAATGCCTGAAAAGGTATCCGATGCTAGAAAGAGTGCAGTCTGGCATTTTTTTAAACAACATCCAATTGATCAGCGCAAAGTCATCTGTCAAAAATGTTCAACTACCTTAAGCAGAGGACAGAATCTGAAAAGTCTCAATACAAGTTGCATGCATAGACATTTAACCACCATGCATTTGCAAGCCTGGACTAACTACCAAACGTCCCTTAAGGTTGTAGCACCCTCGGCCAATGAAGCTAGTCAGCAACGCAACATCCCTTCCGGCAGTGTAGGGCCACCATTTTCCGCACCACCTGCAGTATCTGTGCAGGTTTCTTTGCCAGGCCAAAGCAGTCAGGGTCAGGGAATCACCAGTTTCGTAGTAGGAAACACTGCATCTAGGGCACCGGTGGCAACAATACCATCTCCCACCGTCTCTCAGTCTGCCATGTCCACCGGCACCCCCGCTAGTTCCACGATCTCCAGCTCTCCAGTCCAGCTCACCCTACATGAGACTATGGTTAGAAAAAGGAAGTACTTAGCCTCGCATCCGCGTACACAGGGTTTGAACGCACACATAGCTAGACTAATCTCGTTAGAGATGATGCCCTACCGGTTAGTTGAAAGCGAAGCTTTCAAAGCCCTGATGGACTACGCTGTACCACGCTACGAGCTACCCAGTCGACACTTTTTTTCCAGAAAAGCCATCCCAGCCCTCCACCAGCATGTTAAAGAGCGCATCGTCCATGCACTCAGGCAATCTGTGAGCACAAAGGTGCACCTGACAACAGATGCATGGACCAGTAGGCATGGCCAGGGACGTTACGTGTCCATCACGGCACACTGGGTAAATGTGGTGGATGCAGGGTCCACAGGGGACAGCAAGTTTGGGACAGTTCTGCCTAGCCCACGGTCTAGGAAACAATTGGCTGTAGCCGTTCGCACCCCCTCCTCCTCCTCTTCGTCCTCCTGCAGAAGCGAGAGCTCGTCCACAGACCGCAGTCGCACAACCACTCCATCCGCAGCTGCCACTGTTGCACACCAGGTCTCCCATTATGGGGCAGCTACTGGCAAACGTCAGCAGGCTGTATTGGCTATGAAGTGTTTGGGCGACAACAGACACACCGCTGAAGTTCTGTCTGAGTTCTTGCAGAAAGAAACGCAGTCGTGGCTGGGCACTGTAGATCTTGAGGCAGGCAAGGTATTGAGTGATAACGGAAGGAATTTCATGGCTGCCATCTCCCTTTCCCAACTGAAACACATTCCTTGCCTGGCTCACACCTTAAACCTGGTGGTGCAGTGCTTCCTGAAAAGTTATCCGGGGTTATCCAACCTGCTCCTCAAAGTGCGTGGACTTTGCTCACATATCCGCCGTTCGCCCGTACACTCCAGCCGTATGCAGACCTATCAGCGTTCTTTGAACCTTCCCCAGCATCGCCTAATCATAGACGTTGCAACAAGGTGGAACTCAACACTGCACATGCTTCAGAGACTGTGTGAACCGAGGCGGGCTGTTATGTTTTTCTGGGAGGATACACATACACGGGCAGGCAGTAGGATGGCAGACATAGAGTTGTCAGGTGTGCAGTGGTCGAAGATTCAAGACATGTGCCAAGTCCTTCAGTGTTTTGAGGAATGCACACGGCTGGTTAGTGCAGACAACGCCATAATAAGCATGAGCATCCCCCTAATGCGTCTGCTGATGCAAAGTTTGATGCACATAAAGGATCAGGCGTCTGCAGCTGAGGAAGAGGAAAGCCTTGATGACAGTCAGCCATTGTCTGGCCAGGGCAGTGTACAGGACGAGGTAGCGGGCGAAGAGGAGGAGGAGGACGAGGAGGATGATGGGGATGATTATATTTTTAATGAGGAAGCTTTTCCGGGGCCACTGGAAATTGGTGGCGCGGCAAGGCCGGGTTCTGGTTTTTTGAGGGACACAAGTGACGTGGATTTGCCTGAAACTGCCCCTCAACCAAGCACAACCGCAGATTTGAGAACTGGAACTTTGGCCCACATGGCGGATTATGCCTTACGTATCCTCAAAAGGGACACACGCATAACTAAAATGATGAATGATGACGATTACTGGTTGGCCTGCCTCCTTGATCCTCGCTATAAAGGCAAATTGCAAAATATAATGCCACATGAGAACTTGGAACTAATATTAGCAACCAAACAATCAACTCTTGTTGATCGTTTGCTTCTGGTATTCCCTGCACACAGCGCCCGTGATCGTTCTCACACGAGCTGCAGGGGCCAGCAGACCAGAGGAGTTAGAGGGGCAGAAATCAGAAGTGGCGTTGGCCAGAGGGGTTTTCTGACCAGGTTGTGGAGTGATTTTGCTATGACCGCAGACAGGACAGGTACTGCAGCATCAATTCAAAGTGACAGGAGACAACATTTGTCCAGTATGGTTACAAACTATTTTTCATCCCTTATCGATGTTCTCCCTCAACCGTCATTCCCATTTGATTACTGGGCATCAAAATTAGACACCTGGCCAGAATTGGCAGAATATGCATTGCAGGAGCTTGCTTGCCCGGCAGCTAGTGTCCTATCAGAAAGAGTATTCAGTGCTGCAGGTTCAATACTAACAGAAAAAAGGACTCGTCTGGCTACCCAAAATGTAGATGATCTAACCTTCATTAAAATGAACCACAACTGGATTTCGAAATCTTTTGCCCCACCTTGCCCGGCTGACACCTAGCTTTCCTATGAAAAGGTCTTGCCTGTGGACTATTCTGAATGCCTTTTCCAATCTCGTAATTTTCTGCACCTGATTGTCCAGCATACGACATGTTTACACCTCACTAAATGGCCAAACTCCCCACACGGGGCCGTGGTATCGACACTTGGCGACAGCACCCGTGAGAGTGCAGTTTGTCTGAAGAGGTGGGTGAGCCCGCTTTTGGTCGACGGCACTGCCACTGGGTCCCTCCTAGTACAATAAAGTGTCTCTGGCGGTGGTGGTGCGCACCCAACGTCAGACACACCGTTGTAATATGAGGGGCCCTGGGCCTGTACCGCCGGCCACAAGACAGTTTCCCCCCACCCCAGCTCAAACAGTGCTCTACCACTTGCAAAATTATCTCACAGCTCCACCAATGTTTAGTCTATGCGCTGACATCCTTCAATGCCTGCCACTGACAATACCATTGTATTGACATTTTTGTTATGTTAGGCCTTCGATGCCTGTCTGTGGTCACTCCTTCCACTAGGCCTCCACTGACCACACCACTGCTGCCCGTGTACCCCTGTAACCAATTTAAAATTGCCTACAGCCATGTGTTATTATTTTAGGCCTTCGATGCCTGTCTGCGGTCACTCCTTCCACTAGGCCTCCACTGACCACACCACTGCTGCCCGTGTACCCCTGGAACCAATTTAAAATTGCCTACAGCCATGTGTTATTATTTTAGGCCTTCGATGCCTGTCTGCGGTGACTCCTTCCACTAGGCCTCCACTGACCACACCACTGCTGCCCGTGTACCCCTGGAACCAATTTAAAATTGCCTACAGCCATGTGTTATTATTTTAGGCCTTCGATGCCTGTCTGCGGTCACTCCTTCCACTAGGCCTCCACTGACCACACCACTGCTGCCCGTGTACCCCTGTAACCAATTTAAAATTGCCTACAGCCATGTGTTATTATTTTAGGCCTTCGATGCCTGTCTGCGGTGACTCCTTCCACTAGGCCTCCACTGACCACACCACTGCTGCCCGTGTACCCCTGGAACCAATTTAAAATTGCCTACAGCCATGTGTTATTATTTTAGGCCTTCGATGCCTGTCTGCGGTGACTCCTTCCACTAGGCCTCCACTGACCACACCACTGCTGCCCGTGTACCCCTGGAACCAATTTAAAATTGCCTACAGCCATGTGTTATTATTTTAGGCCTTCGATGCCTGTCTGCGGTCACTCCTTCCACTAGGCCTCCACTGACCACACCACTGCTGCCCGTGTACCCCTGTAACCAATTTAAAATTGCCTACAGCCATGTGTTATTATTTTAGGCCTTCGATGCCTGTCTGCGGTCACTCCTTCCACTAGGCCTCCACTGACCACACCACTGCTGCCCGTGTACCCCTGTAACCAATTTAAAATTGCCTACAGCCATGTGTTATTATTTTAGGCCTTTGATGCCTGTCTGCGGTCACTCCTTCCACTAGGCCTCCACTGACCACACCACTGCTGCCCGTGTACCCCTGGAACCAACATCAGAAAATATAAAAATAAGTATTTTGCTTATAAAAAAGAAAATACTGGAGAGATATCAAATGCAGACATTTTAACATTAAAAACAAACACATACAACAAAAATCTGGTACAGTACTAAAAATGTCCACCAGCTACAATAACTTTCTCCTGCAAGTAGTTAACTGAAAGGTTTTTTCAATTTTAAACACAGATATGGCATCCACCGAGTGTTGTCCTGTCGCGTCTTCTTTATATTATTGCCAAGAAGATGCAAAACAATGAAAATAATAAAATCATTATTTACCAAAAAAATAGAGTAAGTCAAAACCACATTGCAAATAAACATTCATTACAAATAAAGAAGCAGGGCGCGTCCGAGGGTGAGTATATACCTAATAAGAATATAATCACCCTCGGACGCGCCCTGCTTCTTTCCGACAGCCTTCCTTCCTAAGAATCAGCCCTTCCGTGGTGTAGAGAGAGGGTTTGTTACACTCCAAGGTGTTCCCCAGGTTGCCTTTCCTGAGCTTCGATCTTCCGGCTCTCGTTTAGTAGTTGTTGGAAACTACACTGCATTAGGCCTACAAATTGGGTATGGGGTGTAGAGAGATGGTGTGTTACACTCCAAGGTGTTCCCCAGGTTTCCTCTCCATTGCTTCGATCTTCCGGCTCTCGTTTAGTAGTTGTTGGAAACTACGCTGCATTGGGCCTACAAATTGGGTATGGGGTGTAGAGAGATGGTGTGTTCCACTCCAAGGTGTTCTCCAGGTTGCCTTTCCTGAGCTTCGATCTTCCGGCTCTCGTTTAGTAGTTGTTGGAAACTACGCTGCATTAGGCCTACAAATTGGGTATGGGGTGTAGAGAGATGGTGTGTTCCACTGTAGAGAGATGGTGTGTTCCACTCCAAGGTGTTCCCCAGGTTTCCTCGCCAATGCTTCGATCATCATGCTCTCGTTTAGTAGTTGTTGGAAATTACGTTGCATTAGGCCTACAAATTGGGTATGGGGTGTAGAGAGATGGTGTGTTACACTCCAAGGTGTTCCCCAGGTTTCCTCTCCATTGCTTCGATCTTCCGGCTCTCGTTTAGTAGTTGTTGGAAACTACGCTGCATTAGGCCTACAAATTGGGTATGGGGTGTAGAGAGATGGTGTGTTACACTCCAAGGTGTTCCCCAGGTTTCCTCTCCATTGCTTCGATCTTCCGGCTCTCGTTTAGTAGTTGTTGGAAACTACGCTGCATTAGGCCTACAAATTGGGTATGGGGTGTAGAGAGATGGTGTGTTCCACTGTAGAGAGATGGTGTGTTCCACTCCAAGGTGTTCCCCAGGTTTCCTCGCCAATGCTTCGATCATCATGCTCTCGTTTAGTAGTTGTTGGAAACTACGCTGCATTAGGCCTACAAATTGGGTATGGGGTGTAGAGAGAGGGTGTGTTACACTCCAAGGTGTTCCCCAGGTTTCCTCTCCATTGCTTCGATCTTCCGGCTCTTGTTTAGTAGTTGTTGGAAACTACGCTGCATTAGGCCTACAAATTGGGTATGGGGTGTAGAGAGATGGTGTGTTACACTCCAAGGTGTTCCCCAGGTTTCCTCTCCATTGCTTCGATCTTCCGGCTCTCGTTTAGTAGTTGTTGGAAACTACGCTGCATTAGGCCTACAAATTGGGTATGGGGTGTAGAGAGATGGTGTGTTACACTCCAAGGTGTTCCCCAGGTTTCCTCTCCATTGCTTCGATCTTCCGGCTCTCGTTTAGTAGTTGTTGGAAACTACGCTGCATTAGGCCTACAAATTGGGTATGGGGTGTAGAGAGATGGTGTGTTCCACTGTAGAGAGATGGTGTGTTCCACTCCAAGGTGTTCCCCAGGTTTCCTCGCCAATGCTTCGATCATCATGCTCTCGTTTAGTAGTTGTTGGAAACTACGCTGCATTAGACCTACAATTGGGTATGGGGTGTAGAGAGATGGTGTGTTCCACTCCAAGGTGTTCTCCAGGTTGCCTTTCCTGAACTTCTATCTTCAGGCTCTCATTAAATTGTGGTTAAACGGAACAACTGCATTTGGCGTACTAGTTGGTTTGGGGCCTACTATCGGTGTCTGCCGCTCCTTGCTGTTCTCCTGGTTTCCTGTCCTGAAATTCCGTTTTCAGGCGCTCGTTAAGTAGTTGTTAATGTTAGACTGCATTTGGCCTACTAGTTGGGTTGGGGCCTACTATCGGTGTCTGCCACTCCTTGCTGTTCTCCTCCACTGAACAAAGCTGTGCCGCCTGTTTACTACTGTTGCCAATTTTGAACTGCATTTCGACTACTTACTGATTTGGGCCTACTCTCTGTGTCAGCCTCTCATTCCAGTTGTCCTCCACTGCAATGCCCCCTGATTAGTCCTGTGTTACCAATTTTGAACTGCATTTAGCCCACTTTATTCTTTGGGCCTATATCTGTGTTTCCTCCTCATCCTGCCCATTGCCCAGCCAGTGATAGATGAGTCTGCTGGTACATTGACCCATAACGCAACATTTCCCGTGCACGCTACACTGCAAGATTGTGACCCTGCTGAAAGTCAGGTCCCCCTTCCCGCATACCATACCACCTTACACGGGGACAAACAGGAAGGTGCAGATGAAAGTGCAGGTTCCTTTATCAGGTGGGGGGAGGAATACTAGTTGGCGACGTCACTGGCACAGGGCCTCTCATGGTACGCAAAAGTGTTGCTGCCGGTGGGAAGCGCCCCCGCCGTGCAAACACACCGCTGTACTTTGAGGGGCCCTGTGCCAGTGCCAATGCCAACGAGTGGGCCCCCCCTGCTTGCTCAGGTTCACAGCACTTGCAAAGTTGAAATACTTACCTCTCCCTGCTCCACTGCCGTGACGTGGTCCAGATTTCCTGGGCCCACTAATTACTTGAACCAGCCCTACCCACCACAACTTTAGCCAAATGACCCCCAATTTCAAATGCCTTCCAATTATTATAAGGTAAATTACGCTTGAAAAGCTTCATTAAGAAGAATGGATGGCTTTGACATTAAAATGGGCACTCTAGGTGTTTTCCTGGCCCCCACTCACTGCCGACTATGCTGCCCCATTGACTTGCATTGGGTTTCGTGTTTCGGTCGATCCCGACTTTACGTCATAATCGGCCGATTTCACTCGACCCGACTTTTGAGATAGTCGGGTTTCGCGAAACCCGGCTCGACTCTAAAAAGGTCAAGGTCGCTCAACTCTAGTGGCAGAAGAAAGCACTAGTGGGTGCAGCAGGCTGGATACACGTACTGGGATCTAAGAACTGACAAGCATGTTAGAAACAAACTCACAATATTGCACAGTCAGCTCCATGTTGGAGGAGGTGCTTTAAATAGTAAGAGACCTCCAGTTATTGGCTGAGAACACTTTAGAGAAACGTGCACAACCCCTTTAATAAAGAGGAAGTGTGTGCATGCCCTAAGCACAGTGCCTGGAGACCTGCTAGGAGTGCACACACATCAGGCAGCAGCAGACCTGCAAAGAGTAGGACAGGAGCCTCAGCGGTGAGTTAGCTGATGTCTCTGCAGGGAGAGAAGGACTGCAGGAAGAGATGCAGGCGCTACACACTCTACAGGAGAGGGAGGATCCTGCTGATCATAAGAGCATATACTCTACAGGAGAGCAAACACACTGCTGATCATAAAAGCTTACATTGTATAGGCGAGGGAGAGACTACCCCATTGACCATAAAAAGCTTACACTCTATACAATACAGAGACTTACAAAAATAAGCTAGCTCCTATTTAAAGTGAAAAAGTAGTGGCTTGTTCCCAATCCTTTCCAAAATTAACACTCTTTTGAGAATAGTTTCATGTTTGTCTAACCACATGTCACATCAGCAGTATAGTCTATCACTTTGTGGCAGCTGTGATTGTGAAGTGGCAGCAGGCAAAACCACAAGGTAAGATCAGGCAAGTAAGATTTTTCTGGATGTGTAGAGTCAGCAACAGCAGCACTGGCAGTACATGTATGGTGTAACATTATAAAACACAGTGTGCTACCAGTGCATGTGTGGCTGGCATTGCTTTGCAGTAGCATTGGTGGCATCAGAAGCTGCATGGTAGAAAATTAAAATTAATCTGCCAGGTCCCCTTGTCCCCAGAACCATGAGAAGTTGTGTCTGCATAAGTAAATACCCTGCCTAACAGTCCCTGTATTCAGATTGTTAAGTCCTTCTCAGTCCCTGGCTTACTAGAGGTAGGGATCCTGAGTAAATGACACGCAAACAAGGTATTGTGTGATCATATACAGGGGAAGCCCAGGAGCACATCTCTCTCTCTGGGCTTTGCCCTCCCTTTATATAGAAAAGAATTATTCTTTTACAGACATGCGCACAAGCGCTCATATTTCACTATCTCTTACATAAACAATCTATACCAGTCTTTATCAGTAGAAAGTTACATCATCTGGAAGGTGAATGAAAGGCTGCTATTGAAAGAAGGAATGCACACATGATTACTTCCATAAAAGGAAATGTCAAGTCAGCAGAAATGTATCTTGTTGTAAGCGAGATTTCTCAGGAAGAAGACAAGATGGATTCCTTTAGTTCAGTCTGATCTCCACAATTCCCCCCTTTGACATTTTCTTTTATTTATTTTATTACCACAGGGCCAAAGACAAAGCCTTTATTTGGTATTTCACATGTACATGCTTGTATTCAATAAGAGAATCAAATCTAGTATTAATTCTTCCGTTTAACTCTCGCAACCTTTTCTTTGTTTTGCAATAAGTACAGATATTACAAAGGGATAGCAAAATAAGCGCAATAATCAGTATTAGCAAAGGATAACATAAGAGAAGAAGGAAAAAAAACTTTATACTCTTGCATCTATTACACAAAGTTTATCTGTGCATACTGATCTCTGAGTCGTTGTACGTCCTTTAATTTAAATGTCATACTCATAGTACTATTCGGGTCTATATAATGACAGCAGGTGGGTCCGATGATTTGACACATACCCCCTTGTGAGGCAGTTAGGTAATCCAATACCAGGGTATGTTGGTTAGTGACTATTATAAGCTGATTCTGTACAGCTATACTAGTGTTTAGTATATCCAATATATCCCAGATCTGATCATCTAGATAATCCGTGGCTCTAACTAATTTATCCCACATCTGTGTTAACATAGGATAAATAAAAATGGTACTAGCAATTTTGTTAGGAATTCCCATTTGTACTATATGTGGCCTCCCCGAGGGACGTGGTGAGTTATCTGCAGCTCTTTTATACAGTGTGTGCTTGGGCACGGCTTGCATATTCACTTGTTTATTTGAAATTATGAATGTAGCCGGGGTTAGGCGTCCTAATGTACAAGTACCCTTTATACCTACGGGAAGCCATTTATATGCTCCTTCTCCGCATATCCAAAATGTACCTTTCAGGCAGATCCCATAGAGCTGAGTGCTGCAATACCAATCTGTGAGCCAAGTCCACAAATCTAGATACATTCTGAAGCATACACCAAGAGGGTTTTTGTCCCAAGGGGCTACAGTACCCGGCTGCGGGATTCCCACATACAGGCATTCCTTTGATATACTCATTGGATTCATTACAAACCAGGTTCCCCAGTTTACTTGTACAACTGTTTGCATCACCTTGGGGGAACAATTTAGAATGTTTCCATTTTCTATTATGTATGTATCTTTCCAATACTACAGGTTTGAAAGCATCAGAGGGGGGGACGGTTGTACTGAAACTAAGCTGTAGATTTTCTGTGGGGACCTGTCCTAAATTAGTTAATCCAGTCTTATTTCTAGGTACCCATTTTCCTCCCCTAAATGCTAAATATTGTAGATGTGTGTTACTCCCTGAGAGATTACCCTGCCACCAAGGAAATTCTACCCATCCCACAATTGGTATGGCGATTGTAGTATTCCACAGCCTAGCATTACCAATTTGGTTGTTGGCCAGGTTGTCTGAACAATTAGGCCAAGCGAATATTTCTTCTGCTAATACGGGAACTGCTAGAAAAGGTATACTTGTGGCTGATACCGGCGAATGGGTACAGATCCAACAATCTGTCAGGGTTTGTGTATTGTTTAACAAGTCATGCACTAATTTTCTATGATGTTGTACGAATCTATTGTTCAAAGGGGCTAGAGAGTTCAGTCTATCCCACGCCTCCGTTGAGGTTATCATTATTAACATCAATATCATGAGTTTATACTGCTTTTCTTGCAATGGCTTGCATGTATCCATGATGCCTTTCCTTCAAGCTTGACTGATGTAGGTGTTGTCAACAGGACTTGGAAGGGTCCGTCAAACCTTGGTTCTAGAGCCTTTCTGGTGTGTCTTTTTACATAGACTTGATCACCTGGTTCCAACTTGTGACTTCCTTCTGTGTTGTCAGGATCTGGAAGGGAAGCAAAAACTTGTGCATGCACCTTAGTTAATTGTTTCTGAAGATTTTGCACATAAGAAGTCAATGACTCAATATTTAACACAAGTTGCTGTGGAAAATAACATCCTAAATTGGCAGTCCTGCCAAACAAAATTTCATATGGAGACAGTTTAGTCTTACCCCTTGGGGTATTGCGTATTGAGTAAAGGGCCAGTGGAAGGCATTCTGTCCAAGGCTTTCCTGTTTCAGCCATGGCTTTCTGTATTTTTAATTTTAAAGTTCCATTCATGCGTTCCACCTTACCAGAACTTTGAGGATGGTACGGAGTGTGTAACTGACTTTCAACACCCAACATTTTCAGTACATTTTGAAATATTTCTCCAGTGAAATGAGTACCCCTATCTGACTCGATCACTTCAGGGAGACCGTAACGGGGTATCAGTTCGGCAACTAGCTTTACAGCAGTGTTTTTAGCTGAAGCCTTCCGAACTGGATAGGCCTCTGGCCACCCCGAGAACATGTCCACACATACCAACACATACTCATACCCATTACTTTTTGGCAGCTGGATAAAGTCTATTTGTAATCGCTGAAACGGGTAGAGAGGTCGGACGTGGTGCTTCATAGGGGTCTTTGTTGTCTGTCCGGGATTATGTGCCAGGCATATAGCGCATGCAGCACAATAGTCTCTTGCATAGTTGCCAAAACCTGGAGCCAACAGACTTGCTTTGCCAGTAGTGTCATTGCATTTGCAGACACATGAGTAGGGTGGTGCAGTCCACCAACTACAATCGGATACCAGGCTCTAGGTAGACATATTAGTCCATCTTTCTTCCAAATTCCCGCTTGTTCTTCTGCCCCTTCCTTTTTCCACCTGTCCCTCTCCTCTTCTCCTGCATCTTCCTGTGCTTGTCTCAGTCTATCTTCAGTATTTTCTGTGGGGTTTACAGTATGAACCTGTTGTAAGGGTTTGACAGCTGCTGCTTTGGCTGCTTTATCAGCCCTATCATTTCCCCTAGATACCCTAGTGTCGAGTCTCACATGTGCAGCTACCTTGATTACTGCTACTTCTTTTGTTTCTTGTGCAGCCTCTAAGATCTGTTTGATCAGAGAAGCATGTTTTACAGGTTGTCCTGACACTGTCATGTAACCTCTAGCTCTCCAGATTACTCCAAAATCAAACACAATACCATGTGCATACCTAGAATCAGTGTATATATTAGCTGTCTGGTTCTCAGCTATTTTAAGAGCTTCAATCAATGCTGTTAGTTCTGCTTCTTGTGCAGACTGTTTCGGTGGAAGTGGTTCTGCTTTGAGAGTTTCAGATTCTGACACAACTGCATACCCTGTATGGAAGTTACCTGTGTCATCTGCAAACCTACTACCATCTATAAACAGCTCTAAATCTGGATTTTGAAGTGGTGTTTCGGATACATTGGGTAAGCCTACCGTTTCTTGTAAAATGAGCTCTGTACAATCATGTGTGTCTGTAGGGAAAAAATTTGCGTATGGATCAGTGTCCTTATTCCCCCCTTCAGACTCGAGAGGTAGCAGTGTAGCTAAATTGAGAGTCTGAAGCCTAGCAAATGTGATAGTAGAGGGGAGCAGCAAAGAACACTGCAGCCGCAAATGTCTGGCCATGGAAATGTGTTTTGGTTGAACCTGGTTTAATATCCCATAAACATCATGTGTAGTTTGAACTGTGAGTGGATGCTCTAGGACAATTTCTGATGCTTTGTCCAACAATAGTGAGACAGCAACAACTACACGTACACAGGTTGGCGCTGCTCTAGCTACGGGATCTAACCTTGCTGAAAGATATGCAATTGGTCTTTGTTTCCCTGCATGCTTCTGGGTAAGAACTCCTGTAGCATGGGAATCAACTTCTGCAGCCATAAGCTGAAATGGTTTGGTGTAGTCTGGTAGCCCTAACGCTGGAGCTGAAACAAGGGCATCTTTTAATTGTTGGAACGAAATCTGACCTTCTTTTGTCAACAAATAAGGTTCACTTTTTACACAGTCATACAGTGGTTGCATTAGTTGACTGGCATGTATAATCCATTGTCTACAATGAGACACTATTCCTAAAAATGCTCGTAGCTGTTTATGATTTCTAGGCTCATTCATCTGTCTTATTGCTTCAGTTCTTTGTGGTGTAAGATGCTTTTTACCTTGAGAAATGCAATGACCTAAAAAGACCACTTTGGTCTGACAAACTTGTAGCTTTTGTCTATTCACTTTACACCCTTCTTTTTCTAGAAAACATAGTAAACTCACAGTGGACCTTTCTGCAGTTTCTAGATCTGGGCAGCAAAGTAGTAGGTCATCCACATACTGCAAAATTACTACCTGTGGTTCGGGTTCAAACCTCTGAAGGACTGTTTGTAGGGCATTTGAATAAAGAGTAGGGGAGTGTATCATTCCCTGTGGAAGGCGTGTCCACGCCAACTGTTTGCCCTTAAATGTAAATGCAAACAAATGCCAACTATCTTGGTGTAAAGGAACCGAGAAAAATGCATTTGAAAGATCTATTACAGTAAATACTTGAGAACTGGCTGGTATCTGTGATAGTAACGTATGAGGATTGGGTACAACTGGGGTGATTGGATCTAGAACTTTGTTTATTTCTCTTAAATCATGTACCATACGATATTTGGGCATAGAACTCTTATCAAGAGTTCTCTTTTTGACTGGATACAGAGGAGTGTTAGCAGGTGATTGTATCTCTACCAAAACTCCTTTCTCTTTATATCCCTCTATCTGTTTTGTAATCGCTAGTTCCTGCTGGGCACTCACAGGGTATTGTCTGAGCTGTGGGAGAACAGTTCCTGGTTGCACAGATAGTTTTACAGGAGAGATATGCAATAATCCCACATCAGTGTCACCCTGTGCCCACAGTGTTTCTGGGACCGTTGAGAGGTCTAGATCTGTGGTGTACTCTTTTTCTTCAGTATAATCCTCAAAAGCCTGAATTCTGACATATTGTTCTAATATTTCTGCATCATCAGGGATAGTCAGCATAACTGTGCCATCTTCCCTAAAATTGATGTTAGCTTCTAATTTCTTTAGGACATCAGTTCCCAACAAACATGTTGGGGCACCTCTGGCATACAAAAATCTGGATGCAAAACATTTAGGTCCTAATGAGACCTCTAGGGGCACAGTATATGGCAGTGTTCGAATTACCCCATCATAACCCTCAGCCAAAGTTGTTTGCTGTGAAATATCTTCCGGGTTTGGAAGAAAATCTTGATTCAAAATTGAGGAAGTTGCACCTGTATCTATCAAAAATGGAATCTCTCTTCCCCCCACATTCACCTGTATTACAGGTCTTCTAGCTGGTAGGGAAGTTTGTAACACATTGAGTCAATCTGAGTCTGGTATGGGACCATCCACTATGGATGTCTGTTGGATGTCTGAGGGCTTATTCTTTGGTACAAATTTTCCTGATTTTATGTCTGCCTGCTTCTTTCTACATTCTCTCTGGAAATGTCCTGGTTTCTTGCAGTAATGACAGGGAAAATTATGTCTTGCCCTTCCACCTGTTGTGTTTGCTTGCGCTATTCTGACAGGTTTTTTCTTTTCTCTTAAATCCATAGCAATGCCCATACATCTTTGTTTCACTATCTGTGGTTGTTCTAGAGTTCTCCAATCTGGCGTAGCTGACTTGAATCTTTCCTTAATGCCTGGTTCAAGTCCCTCAATCAATTGTTTAGTATAGAGCCGGAGGACTCCTGGATCAGCAATATTTAATCCCTCATCCCTAAAGCTATCTTCCAGCTCCCGGGAATACTCATCTATGGATTGACCTGCTTTCTGCATAACTATGCCTGTGGATCCTCTCTCCCTCTGTTTTCCTTGCATGAACTGATTTAGAGCCTCTACAAACCGGTTTCCTGACTCTATCACAAAAGGTGCTCTTACATTTTCTCCTGCTGGTCTTTGAGCCTGTGTTGCTACAATCAGCTCCTGAAACATTCCCGATGGCATTTTTAGCCTACATAATTCCATTCCATCCATCCATGAACCATTATGTGTGCGAATTATTTGCTCTATATAACTAGCAAATCTATTTGGGTATCGAGTTGGATCTGGTGCATTCATAAGAAGAGACATACCCTCAGCTGGTGTCCATGGAAAATACTGCTGTGTTTCAATTTGCCTAGTAATTCTTTGATTAGGATTCTCGGGATCAGCTTCTCTCACTCCCTTTGTTATTATCCTAACAGGTGCTAATAACTGATGGCCTTTAGGGGCCCCACAGGCGGAACACTCAGTTCTCCAATCCGGATTCTGCTGGCCACAATTTTGGCATACCCATCCTTCCACCCCGCTTAACCCAGGATATAAATTTGGTATGGGTTTCCCTTCCTCTGTACCTCCTGAAGGTACAAATGATTGGGCTTTTGGATCTAGGTAAGGTGGTGGGATTATGTCACAACTTTTTCCCTTCCCCATAATCCATTTGGAAGTGTCTGGATCATACTTCCAATTCTCCTCTTTAGCTGTTTTTGAGACCTCTATCATACAGTGTATGATTTCTTCCCACCCATTATCCCTGATAATTCCACCTCGTTCTTTACTCAGTCTTTCCCATTCAGTGCTAAACATAAGTGCTTCTGAAATTCCCAATTTTTTCTTACCCTTCTGATCTGCCTTCTAACTGTCTTTCCACATCTTTCCTGTATGATATCTGCTGCTTCCACTTGTCCTAAGACGGTTTTTGTCTGTTTATTTCCCATTTTTCTTTTTTTTTTTTTCTTTTTTTTCAATATTAGCTATTTCTACCCCAGGTGACGTTTGGACAATCACTTATCCTAGGTGATGTCTCGTTGCCTTCTCTCCTAGGGAGCTAAAATATTGAAGGGCTGATCTGCTCCATTCTTTCTAATGTGCAGAATGTACTTAAGTGCTATTATGCACGCAAACAGACCCAGCAACACCATACAGATCACAAAACTTTCTGTGTCAGTTAGCATACTTGTCCCAGGCTCATGGACCCGCGTCCTGGGCTCATTCTATCAAACCTTATCCAGAAATGAAGGAGGTTAAGCACTTAAATGAGAGTCAAGCATGGGCGGAGGTCTCCCCGAAAGGACGCAACCACATGACCCAGTTAGGCTGACTTCCGTGTATAAGGCTTATACCCCAACTATTTCGGCTTATTTTTCTACGCACTTTTGCTCTTCTTTCACAACATACCACAACCTTCACACTGTTCACACACTGCCAGGGACAGGACTCATAAATCTATACAATATAGTAACCCGAGTTTTATAGGTATCTACTCACTACTAGACTAACCCAGCGTGACACGGCTCATAGAGATCTTTCGGATAATACAAGGCAGGGCACAGTTGGTCCGCCTAATACAGTGCTCCTAAGTGTCTCCCCTGGCTGTCCCATTCTGCCATCCCCCTGGACCAGGAGTCAGCAGTTTTCTGAGCCGGCTCTCAAGCTAACAGCTGTCACAGAGAAGCTGTGGGGGTATTTGTTCTGCGGGCGAGATTTATTCTGTGAGGAGGATTTATTCTGTGGGGGGATTTATTCTGTGGGGGAGATTTATTCCCTGAACCTGAATTTTAATGATAAAATAAATCCCTGTAGCCAATCCTAACAACATGTATTATCCTCACTGTCAGGATTCAGCTCTGCTTGCAGGTTCAAGCCATTTCACTTATATGCGATTTTCATGCTTAGGGTCACGTGACAACTAGCTTTCCTTCCTGCGTCTCTCAGTTTTTCACTGAGTATTGAGAGAATTAGGGAGAGCAGTTCGTGGTACATGGCTAAGTGTGCAAATTGCATATGTGCTTGGGGGGAGGGGGGTGCCAAATGGAATTCTTGCCCTGGGTGCCATAGTACCTAGATACACCTCTGCCTATATTCCATTACATATATAAACAAATCTTTAGAAAAGGTATTTACTTCTCAGAGAGGCGCACTGCGCATGATCAGCAGTCTTCTACACTTCCGATCATAAAAATAACCAAAAAGAAAAAGAAGCACCAGCAGAACCAATATAACAAATATAATAATTTATTAGACAAATATTAAAACCACTAATCGGAACAGGAGCACAAGACAAACGACAGGGAACACAACACAAGGGGTGGCAACATGATGACCACTAGGCAACCCTATGTATAAGAATAACAAACATAGCACACCTATAAGTACAAGGATAACAACCATAGCACACCTGTAAGTATGTATGACCCAAATGAAAAGCAACAGTGCAGAGTCTATGGGAGTGCCTAGGTACATACAAGCAACTATAAGGCACCAAAAGGAAGCTATGACCGTACAGAGAGGACATGCACAGATGAGCTTGAAAGGGGGTTTACCTGCGGAGACCAAGGTGCCACCCACCCCAACGCGCGTTTCGGCTCCGTGCCTTCTTCCCACAAGGGTGTGATAACAATGTAAGTGGGCCGACTGGTCTAGGGACGGTAAAGATCTGTTTATGTGTGTAATGGTAATACAGAGAGAGTATTTCATGTCAGACAGGGTATTTCATATGCAGACACAACTGCTGGTGGTTCTGGAGTCATGGGAGACTTGACAGGCTCCCTTTAAGGCTATGTGCACACGTAGGAAAAGAGGTGCAGAATTTTCTGCACAAAATCCGCATCTCCTAGCAGAATCCGCTGCCACGGATTTGCCGCGGTTTATTTGATGCGCATTTTGTGTGGATTTTCTGCAGTTTTTGCCACTGCGGAATTTTAACATGGAGGGGTGCAGAAATGCTGCAGATCCGCACAAAAGAAGTGACATGCACTTCTTTGAAATCCGCAGCAATTCCGCAATGATTTTTCTGCACCATCTGCACAGTTTTTTTTTTCCCATTGAATAACATTATACTGTACATCACAGTGCGGATATGCATCGTTTCTGCGCGGAAAAATCCGCTGCAGATCTGCAGCAAATCCGCATCGTGTGCACATAGCCTAAAACATTTTCTGTTTTATAGAAGGTTTGGTGAATCAGCCATGTACTGAGATGTCCCTATGCATTATGCTGCCTAGGTAAAAGAAGAGGATCTTTATGGTCCATTTACACTGCAAGATTAGTGTTAACAAGTAGTAATGAACGAGCACTAAAATGCTCAGGTGCTCGTTGCTCGGGTCGATCAGATTTTAATACTCTGGTACTCGACCCGGGCAATGAGCCCAACGTAAGTCTATGGGAGACCCGAGTATTTTTTACCGTGACCCCGTGCAATAAGTAATAGGGAACCTGGAGAGTGTGTGCCCGCTCCAACGCGCGTTTCGGTCCGTCCTTCATCAGGGGACACCTGACAGATAAAAAGAGCATTTATTATTATTCCTGTTTATTATCCTAGAAAGAAAGAAGGAACATGCAGTCTCCCTCATACAAGTTATCTCAGCCAAAATTGATTAAGTCCTCTGCATCTGCAAGCATTCACCCATCACTTTTTTGTATTGAAGTCTTACCATTTGATGCAGCCAAAGTTATGGCTCTCAAGGAGAGAAAATGATATAGTGGACAAAGAAATATTTGTTAGGCTAGTTTCACATTGAGTTAACCCCTTCATGACCGGGGGATTTTTCATTTTTCCGTGTTCATTTTTCACTCCCCTCCTTCCCAGAGCCATAACTTTTTTATTTTTCCGTCAATTTGGCCATGTGAGGGCTTATTTTTTGCGGGACAAGTTGTACTTTTGAACGACATCATTGGTTTTAGCATGTCGTGTACTATAAAACGGGAAAAAAATTCCAAGTGCGGTGAAATTGCAAAAAAAGTGCAATCCCACATTGGTTTTTTGTTTGGCTTTTTTGCTAGGTTCACTAAATGCTAAAACTGACCTGCCATTATGATTCTCCAGGTCAGTACGAGTTCATAGACACAAAACATGACTAGGTTATTTTTTATCTAAGTGGTGAAAAAAAATTCCAAACTTTGCTAAAAAAAAAAAAAAAAAAAATTGCGCCATTTTCCGATACTCGTAGCGTCTCCATTTTTCGTGCTCTGGGGTCGCTTGAGGGCTTATTTTTTGCGTGCTGAGATGACGTTTTTAATGATAGCATTTCGGTGCAGATACGTTCTTTTGATCGCCCGTTATTGCATTTTAATGCAATGTCACGGCGACCAAAAAAACGTAATTCTGGCGTTTCGAGTTTTTTTCCCGCTACGCTGTTTAGCGATCAGGTTAATACTTTTTTTTATTTGATAGATCGGGCGATTCTGAGCGCGGCGATACCAAATATGCGTAGATTTGATATTTTTTTTATTGATTTATTTTGATTGGGGCGAAAGGGGGGTGATTTAAACTTTTATGTTTTTTTTATTTTTTTCACATTTTTTTAAACTTTTTTTTTTAACTTTTGCCATGCTTCAATAGCCTCCATGAGAGGCTAGAAGCAGGCACAACCCGATCGGCTCTGCTACATAGCAGCGATCTGCTGATCGCTGCTATGTAGCAGAATTGCACGTGTGCTGTGAGCGCCGACCACAGGGTGGCGCTCACAGCGACGGGCAATCAGTAACCATAGAGGTCTCAAGGACCTCTATGGTTACAATATACAAGCATCGCCGACCCCCGATCATGTGACGGGGGTCGGCGATGACGTCATTTCCGGCCGCCCGGCCGGAAGCGGTAGTTAAATGCCGCTGTCTGCGTTTGACAGCGGCATTTAACTAGTTAATAGGTGCGGGCAGATCGCGATTCTGCCCGCGCCTATTACGGGCACATGTCAGCTGTTCAAAACAGCTGACATGTCCCGGCTTTTGTGCGGGCTCACCGCAGAGCCCTGCATCAAAGCAGGGGAGCCGGCATCGGACGGTAAAGTACGTCCGATGCCGGTAAGGGGTTAACAGCAGCCCGGTCAACACATACGTTAACGGGCTGCTGTTAATGCAAGTGCCGGTATGGCAGTGCGCTAGCGCAGATAGAGCATCTGCTAGCTCTATCTGCGCTAGCGGTGATGGACCCGGAAACGCTGCAGCCTGCGTATCGGGGTCCGTCACTCAATGAAGGCACATCGCTAGCGCACACCCATTGTGGGCGTGAGCTAGCAATGCGTCCAACGTTGGATTCAATGGCAGCGTTAACGGACTGGGTTACACTGCGTTATGCCGTGGTGTAACGTAGTCTGTCTAACGGACGGGTTCAATGCAATGTGAACCTAGCCTAATGAACTACTGAGCTAAACTAACAGCATTGCTTTATCAAATTTATATGAAGTGTATTGTGTCAAATGTGAGCAACCAGGCAACACAAAAAGGAGCTTTTCAAGTGAGCTCTTTAAGACACACAAATGTTATGAAGTCTTTGCCAACAAGGATGTGGTTTCACCAATGGGTGGTACCTTTTTTAAAAATATACTATTGCCATCACAGCCCCCCTTGCCCAAAATTAACCTGCCTATAACAGTACAGAGCATGTTAACCCTGGTCATGTAGTTGGAGATAAAGAAAGATACATTGCAGGAAACAGAATTAAGAAGTTGGCCCAATGTACGGTGTGGGTCTCTGAGACTTGTAATGGAGTGCATGAGGTGATAAAAAATTCCCCAATAAGGGGTATCTTTTTTAATAAATAAACTAGTGCCATCACAGCCCCCTTGCCCAAAATTCAGTGGCCTGTAACAGTACAGAGCACGTTAACCCTGGTCATCTAGTGGCAGGTAATGAAGAGACATTGCAGGAAATCGAGTTAAGAAGTAGGCCCAATTTAGGAGTGTGGGTCTCTGAGACTTGTAATGGAGTGCATAGCCTGACAAGCATTTGCCATGGGGGAAAAGTTGTAAGAAATATTTCATGGGGATTATAGACACCCTTGCCCAAACATTGGACTGCCGGTAGCAGCACAGAAGACGTTAAGCCTGGTGATCTAGTGGTGGAGAATGAGGAAACAAAAAGATAAATCACAATGAAAAAAATAAATACATAAAAAATGTGAATCCACCAATGAAAGTAAATAACAAAAGGGAGGGGCGAACAGTGGTTCATAGATATGAAGCCAGAATGTGTCCAATGAGATACGTTTGTCCCTAGCAATAGCTCAGAAACAGGGCAATAAATAATAATAATAAAAAAAAAAATATATATATATATATATATATATATATATAATTGTCTAAGGGTCTGTTTGTAACCGAAATCCCGCATCGCTGATTGGTCATGCCCGGCCGGCTTCAACCAATCAGCGTTCATAAATAAACTACATACTGTAGGGATTTCACTCACTCGGGTGCAATGGCTGAGACTCAGGAGGCACGTTCCTTGAAAAGTTCACAGGGTTTATTGCATCATAAACCACATGGCGAAATAACAGAAAGCAAATAGCCTTTGGCTCAGGAAAAGGAAAAAACAAGTGTCCAGTCCTACCGGCTCAGTCCTGGAGCCTTGACACACTCAGGAGGGTTTCACCTCCTCACATATCTGCTGTGTAAAGCATTAGCCAGTTGTATATAGAGCTAACCACACCCAGTAACCCATCACATGATTAGCCATGTGGTCTGACATCACCACAGGTCCTGAAACACATATATATACAAGGTTATGTGCAAGAAAGAAATACTCCGGGCTACATTACAGCAACAAGGCACTTATGTCCCGTCGACTACACACCCTTTAGCCATGCTACATACCTCCCCCCTCTGCCTAAAGCCGTGGGGCTTGGCACTTTCCCCCACTAAACAAGGGATTCTTGATAGGGCATCCGCATTACCGTGCAGCTTTCTGGCCCTATGTTCCACATGGAAACTGAAGTCCTGCAGAGCTAAGAACCAATGGATGACTCTAGCATTTCTACCCTTCGTTTTCCTCATCCACCTAAGTGGGGCATGGTCGGATATCAGTCTAAATTTACGTCCCAGCAGATAGTACCGTAATGTGTCCACTGCCCATTTTATGGCCAAGCACTCCTTCTCAATGACTGAGTAGTAGTGTTGAGCGATACCGTCCGATACTTGAAAGTATCGGTATCGGATAGTATCGGCCGATACCCGAAAAATATCGGATATCGCCGATACCGATATCCGATACCAATACAAGTCAATGGGACATCAAGTATCGGAAGGTATTCTCATGGTTCCCAGGGTCTGAAGGAGAGGAAACTCTCCTTCAGGCCCTGGGATCCATAGGGATGTGTAAAATAAAGAATTAAAATAAAAAATATTGATATGCTCACCTCTCTGGCGGCCCCTGGACATCACGCTGCTAACCGGGAGGCTTCTTTGTTTAAAATGCGCGCCTTTAGGACCTGCGAATGATGTCCCGGCTTCTGATTGGTCGCGTGCCGCCCATGTAACCGGCACGCGACCAATCAGAAGCCGCGACGTCATTCTCATTCACAAAACTCCTAATTCTAGGAATTGAGGACCTGCGAATGACGTCACGGCTTCTGATTGGTCGCGTGGCGGTCACATGGGCGGCACGCGACCAATCAGAAGCCGTGACGTCATTCGCAGGTCCTAAAGGCGCGCATTTTAAGCAAAGAAGCCTCCTGGTTAGCAGCGTGATGTCCAGGGGCCGCCGGAGAGGTGAGCATATCAATATTTTTTATTTTAATTCTTTATTTTACACATCCCTATTGATCCGATACCGATACCCGATATCACAAAAGTATCGGATCTCGGTATCGGAATTCCGATATCGCAAGAATCGGCCGATACCCGATACTTGCGGTATCGGAATGCTCAACACTACTGAGTAGTTCTTTTCAGACGAGGACAGCTTCCTACTCAGATAGAGAACAGGATGCTCCTCCCTATGTAGTTCTTGGGAAAGGACTGCTCCCACCCCAACATCTGAGGCATCTGTCTGAAGAATAAACTCTTTCTTGAAGTTTGGGGCCATCAGAACGGGTTGCTTACATAAAGCCTCTTTCATTTCTTGGAAGGCTGACTCTGTTTCTTCGGACCACTTAACCATTACTGATTTTGTCCCTTTTACCAGGTCAGTCAGAGGCGCAGCCAACGTGGCGAAGTTTGGGATGAACCTCCTGCAATATCCCACGATTCCCAGGAAGGCTTTAACTTGCTTCTTGGAAACTGGTTTTGGCCATGTTTGAATTGCCTCCACTTTACTGATTTGGGGTTTTATTTCTCCATGACCCACTATGTATCCAAGGTACTTAGCTTCTTCTTTACCCAAGGCACACTTCTTTGGGTTTATTGTAAATCCGGCCTCTCTTAAAGCATCAAACACCGCTTGGACTTTCTCCAGATGACTCTCCCAGTCCGGGCTAAAGATGACGATATCATCTAGGTACGCAGCAGCGTAGGCCTTATGGGGTGCAAGGACTCTATCCATAGCCCTCTGGAAGGTCGCCGGAGCTCCCTGTAGGCCAAACGGCATCCGGACATACTGGAAGCATCCATCAGGTGTCGAAAAGGCCGTCTTCTCCTTGGCTTCCTGTGCCATGGGGATCTGCCAATACCCCTTTGTCAAATCCAAGTTGGATATATATCTGGCGTGCCCAAGCCTTTCGATGAGCTCATCAACGCAGGGCATGGGATAGGCGTCAAACTTGGAGACCTCATTCAACTTCCGATAGTCGTTGCAAAATCTCCACTCTCCATCAGGTTTTGGGACCAGGACAATTGGGCTTGACCAACCGCTCTTGGATTCCTCAGTGACTCCAAGCCTCAACATACGCTCCACTTCCTTGGAGATAACTTCTCGACAAGCCTCAGGAATACGATAAGGTTTCACATTCACCCGCACATGTGGCTCTGTTAGGACCTCGTGCTCTATGACCTTTGTGTATCCTGGCAATTCGGAAAACAGGTCCCTGTTTTTCTGGAGTAACTCCCGGCACTGCTGTTTCTGGGTCTTCGATAGCGTCTCTGCTATAGTAACCGCTCCAACCTCACCTTCTGGGTTGCTTAACAACGATGGAGTTACTGTCGGCTCTCTATCTTGCCATGGCTTGATGAGGTTGACATGGTAAACTTGGAATGCTTTCCGTCTTCCTGGTTGGTGAATTTTATAATTTACCTCACCAAGTTTCTCGACAACCTCATATGGCCCTTGCCATTTGGCCAAGAACTTGCTTTCCACTGTCGGAACTAACACAAGAACTCGGTCTCCCGGATTGAACTGCCTCACTCTTGCAGACTGGTTGTAGACCCTGGCCTGAGCTTCTTGTGCTTGGAGAAGGTGTTCTTTCACGATAGGCATCACCTTTGCAATCCTCTGCTGCATCAGGGCCACATGCTCAATGACGCTTCTGTGGGGCGTGACTTCGGCTTCCCAGGTTTCCTTGGCTATATCCAGGAGTCCTCGTGGATGTCGGCCATATAGAAGCTCAAACGGTGAGAACCCTGTGGCGGCCTGTGGAACTTCACGAATGGAAAACATCAAATAGGGTAAGAGACACTCCCAGTCTCTACCGTCTTTCTCTATAGCTTTTCTCAGCATGCTCTTCAGTGTCTTGTTAAATCTCTCAGCAAGGCCATCTGACTGGGGATGGTACACCGAGGTCCTCAACTGGGAGATTTTCAGGGCTTTGCATTACTCCCTCATCACTTTGCTCATGAAAGGTGTCCCCTGGTCAGTCAGGATCTCCTTCGGCAGACCTGTCCGGGAAAAGACATGGACCAACTCGCGGGCTATACTCTTCGAGGAAGAATTTCTCAAGGGAATTACCTCAGGATAGCGTGTGGCATAGTCCAGGATGACTAATATATACTGATGTCCCCGAGCTGATTTAACTAAGGGACCGACCAAGTCCATGGCAATTCTCTCGAACGGTACCTCAATAATGGGCAGTGGCACAAGGGGGTTCCGGAAATGAGGAGTAGGAGCAGTTAGCTGACATGTAGGGCAGGACCTGCAATAGTTCACTATTTCCCGGTGACACCCAGGCCAATAGAACCTCTGCACAACCCGTTCCTGCGTTTTTTCCACCCCTAGGTGTCCACCCAAGATGTGTGAATGGGCCATGTCCAACACTTTCCGTCTATACGGACCCGGCACTACCAACTGCTCTACCAACTCCTCCCTTATTTTTGTGACCCGGTACAACAACTCCCCACTCATCAAAAAATGGGGAAATCTTGTGTCTGCCCCCGGCTCTTGTACCACCCCGTCAATAACTGTGACATTATTAAAGGCTTCCCTCAGAGTGGGGTCCCTATGTTGGGCAGTCCCAAAATTTTCACCGGATACCTCTAACTCCAGAATATCAGATAAAGGGGACACTTCCTCCTCATCCCCAACCAGAACACAAAAAGGAAAGCTGTCTGACTCTGGGTGTGGCGACACCCTTCCAGGGTTCATTGGTTCCCTACTCTTGCTAGGGAGCTCAGAACCTTTCCCCCACAAATCCCAAAACAAACAGAAATCCCGGCCAATAATTATAGGGTGAAACAAGTCCTGAACGACGCCGACTATGTGGGACTCCATGCCACATGCCGTTTCAATGTCCACACTGGCCATAGGGTAGTCCTTTGCATCACCATGTATGCACCGCACTCCGACCTTTCCCGGGAGCAGATGGAGAGGAAAAGTGGCCCTCACCAGGGTCACTAGGCTCCCCGAGTCTAACAGTGCCATTACTGCTTGACCGTTCACCTTTACGGGACACGCTTGAGGTCCCTCGTTGGGCGGAGAGTTCACACTGCAGGCTGGATATGCATAGTATGAACAACGGCGTCCCATGCTGCAGTCCATCTGCTCAGTGGTCTGGGAACAACGGGCAGCTATATGTCCTGGCCCGTGGCACCTCCAACAAATAATATCACCCGTAGGGACCTTGGGCACCACCTCCCCCACCCTTTGTGACCTTGGACGCACCACCCCGTTTTGGGACTCAGCTCCCTTCTGGGACCCCCAGTACGGCATGGGCTGCCTCCCGAAGGAGCCTTCCAACCCTTGGTATCTCTCAACCAGTCCGATCAGCTCGTCGGCATTCTGGGGATCACCCTGGGCAACCCAAGACTGTATAGGCCTCAGGAGGAAATGGACAAACCGATCCATCATCACCCGTTCTACCATCTGTGCAGGTGTAGATGACTCTGGCTGCAACCATTTCTGGACCAGGTGCAACAGATCAAACATTTGGGAACGAGGTGGTTTGTCCCAGTGATAGGCCCAGCAGTGAACTCGCTGTGCCCTGACAGACAGTGTCACCCCCAAACGTGCGAGAATCTCGGCTTTCAATTTGTGATACTCTTTGGCATCCTGCAAGGTCAAATCATAGTACGCCTTCTGGGGTTCTCTCATCAGGTATGGCGCCAGTACCTCTGCCCACTGCTCTGGTGGAAGTTTTTCCCTTTCAGCGACCCTCTCAAACACCGTCAGGAAGGCCTCAACATCATCCCCGGGAGTCATTTTTTGCAATGCGCGTTTTCCGGACGTGGGTGTCATCAGCCAGACCTGGGGTTGGGGCGCTCGTCTTGCCCTGGATGGCGGTTGCCAGAAGCTGCATCTGCTGCCGTTGCTCCTGCTGGTTCTGTTGCATCTGCTGCCGTTGCTCCTGCTGGTTCTGTTGCATCTGCTGCCGTTGCTCCTGCTGGTTCTGTTGAATCTGCTGCAACAACAGCCTGTTGCTCTCTTGCTGCAACTGGAGTAAGTGTTTCAGCAGGTCCTCCATTTTCCCCGGCAATGCTTGCTGGCTTACAACAGACTTGACCCAGGATATCCAAAAACAGACTCTTCGTCTCCGCTGGGAACGCTGCCTGCACGTCTACCACCAATTGTAGGGATTTCACTCACTCGGGTGCGACGGCTGAGACTCAGGAGGCACGTTCCTTGAAAAGTTCACAGGGTTTATTGCATTATAAACCACATGGCGAAATAACAGAAAGCAAATAGCCTTTGGCTCAGGAAAAGGAAACAACAAGTGTACAGTCCTACCGGCTCAGTCCTGGAGCCTTGACACACTCAGGAGGGTTTCACCTCCTCACATATCTGCTGTGTAAAGCATTAGCCAGTTGTATATAGAGCTAACCACACCCAGTAACCCATCACATGATTAGCCATGTGGTCTGACATCACCACAGGTCCTGAAACACATATATATACAAGGTTATGTGCAAGAAAGAAATACTCCGGGCTACATTACAGCAACAAGGCACTTATGTGGCACATACCTCCCGTTGACTACACACCCTTTAGCCATGCTACAATACATATACTAGAATGATAATAACATGAAGGACAGTCTGTGAGGGAGAGAATAACATGGAGAACAGTCTGTGAGGGATAGACTAACATGGAGGACAGTCTGTGAGGGAGAGAACAACATGGAGGACAGTGTGTAAGGGAGAGAAAAAAAATTTCCCCATTTTAAAGTTTATCATATGGTAAAATAAATGGTGTCTTTGAAAACTATAAGTAATCCTGTAGAAAACAAGCTGTCATACAGCGATAGATGACTAACAAATTTTTTTACTTTTAAAATAAAGACAGGAGAAAAACAATGGCAGTGTGTCCAATGGGTTAAAACATAAATGTAAGCACCAATGTTTATATGAATACTAGATGGTGGCCCGATTTTAATGTATCGGGTATCTACTATATAATCATCTAATTCTGTATGTTTGTCTGTAATGGAAATCCCACGTCGCTGATTGGTCTCGCCAGCTGCCCGCAACCAATCAGCGATATTAGCGCAGTCCAGCCGTGAATTGGCACGGGATTTGAACCACGCTTCATTAACATAAACCCTTCATTACCCCATATCCCACCACTACACGGGAATGGGAAGAGAGTGGCCAAGTGCCAAAATAGACGCATCTTCCAGATGTGCCTCTTCTGGGGTGGCTGGGGGCAGATGTTTTTAGCCAGGGGGGGGGGCAATAACCATGGACTCTCTCCAGGCTATTAATATCTGCCCTCAGTCACTGGCTTTACCACTCTGGCGGAGAAAATTGCACGGGAGCCCACGCCAATTTTTTCCATGATTTAACCCTTAAATTTAATAGCTACAGCGCCCAAATTTTGCACATACACACTACTAACATTAGTAGTGTGGAATATGCAAAAAAAATGGGGATATGACATGGTTTACTGTATGTAAACCATGTCTCATATCATGTCGGGTTTAGGAAGGAGAAATGAAAAGCCGGCAATTGAATTACCGTCTTTTCTGCAATATCGCGCTGAAGTAAATAAATATATGTATGTGTGTGTCTCAATGACATATATTTATATACAGGGTGGAGCGCGGTAATTTGCTGATTTGGGAATTAAATAAAAAAATTATGATCATTAGAAAAATTTATTTTATATTTTAATTATACTGAACAGTAATGGAATTTTTAAATTACATGGTTTTAAATAGTGTATCTGGCAAATGTCGACCTTCGCTATCCACACACTGCTGCATACGATTTCTGAAGTTTTCATGAACTCTAACAAGCATGTCCACTGGTATTCTGCCAATTTCAGCTTCAATATTGTTCCTTAGGTCTTCCAAGGTGTTGGGACGGTTGATATACACCTTAGACTTCATGTAACCCCAAAGGAAAAAATCGCATGGGGCTAAATCTGGTGAGCGTGCTGGCCAGTTCACATCTCCCCTCAAAGAGATAAGCCGTCCAGGAAACATTTGCCTCAAACAATTCATGGTAACCCTCGCTGTGTGTGCAGTGGCACCATCCTGTTGGAACCATGTATCCTCTAGTTCCATTGCCTCAAGAGCCGGCTGAAAATAATCCTGTATCATAGACAAGTACCGTTCGGAGTTCACAGTTATGGCACGACCATTATCCTGAAAAAAGTAAGGACCAATGATGCATACTCGTGAAATGCCAAGAGCAAATGATTGCTTCCGAGCAGAGCGTTTCGGAGATTGCAGTACTGCTGCTCTAACTCTCTCGATGTTTTGTGGTGTTGTAATCCTTCTCTCAGGTCCCCTTCGTACACATGACACATTCCCTGCTGTTCTGAATGCATTCACCCAATTTACAATTGATTGCCGTCCAGGAACACGTCCGCGTGGAGGAACAGCGAATTGTAAACGAAAAGCACGCTGCACTGCAATGATCGAGTGGGCATTTGAAAAATACGCTTCAACACAAAATGACCTCTCCTCACGTGTCCACTGCATGATGGCAACTGAAAGGCAGAGGAATACAAATCTCCCATCAGCCACTGTAAGCCACACCCACTCTCCCCTCTCTTCGACCGACAGTGCCGCCACAGCATGCAGTGCAAAAAAGCAAATTACCGCGCTCCACCCTGTATATAAAAAACGAAACCCGACTTTAGAGCGAAGATCGCCGACCGCCAACCCAATCCCACAGTGGGATCGGGTCGGGTTTCACAAAACCCGACTTTGCCAAAAGTCGGCGACTTTTGAAATTGGCCGATCTGTTTCGCTCAACCCTAGTAGAGAGCCAGTTCATGCCACATGTCCAGCTTGGATACCCAATAATTAAAAAGCACAGAGGATCCCCGGAAGACGTTTGCACGAACTGCAAGGTACTTCCTCAGCATCTTCCCAAACATTGGACTTATTGTGACAGCACCCCTTGCCTCTATCCCAGCACAAGGAGGGTCTGAGAAAACTACTCCAGAACTTTGCCATTGTTCCCCTGCCTTAACTGGATTGTACTACTGTCTCTTTCGCTTGGACTCCTTGGTTGTACAACAAACTCTGACGTCTGCTGCCAGTGTTCTCACATGGGAATTTTCTAAGTGATTCCGTTACAAGGGCCCTCTGGTACTGCAACATTTTAGTACACCTCTCTGCAACTGGCAGTAGAGATTTAAAGTTCTCCTTGTAGCGTGGGTCTAGAAGTGTCACCAACCAGTAATGAGTGTCACCAAACATTTTTATAATGCGAGGGTCACGTGAAATGCAGCGCAACATAAAGTCAGCCATGCGTGCCAGACTGCTAACAGACAAGACTTCCGTGTCCTCACCAACAGGACGATTGACCCTACTGTCCTCCTCATCCTCATCTTCATCCTCCCTGTCCTCAGGCCATCCCTGCTTAATATACAGTATGACAGCTGTGCTTGTAGTACCATCTAAAGCGCATGAAAGGAGCCTTCCTAGTCCTCCTCATTGCCTACCAATCCACATTGGGAAGACATGAGGCTGAGCTGAGTGTAATCCTCATTTTGCATCCTTGATCCATGTCCTCATGCTCTACCTGCAATGCATCCTCTTTATTTGTGAGCAGAGAGGTTTTCAGAATGCTGAAAAGTGGGATGGTGACGCTAATTATGGCATCATCGCAGCTCACCATCTTGGTGCAGTCCTCAAAGTTTTGTAGGATGGCACATATGTCTGACATCCATGTCCACTCCTAAGGTCTTATGTGTGGAGTCTGAACTGAATATTGACAGCCTTGTTGATGTTGGTAATCAACAACTACACTCTTCTGCTCACAAATCCTTTCCAACATATGCAGAGTAGAGTTCCAGCACGTGGGGACATGACACACCAGTCCGTGAAAGCTGCAAATGCTGCTGAAACATGGCAAGGGTGGCTGAAGCTGTAGCTGACTTTCTAAAATAGGCAGGCATACGGTGTACTTTCATTAGCAGATCTGGCAGCTCCAGGTAGCTTTTGAGAAAATGTTGAACCACGAGGTTAAGCACATGCTCCAAGCAAGGTATGTGTGTGAGCACACCTTGCCTCAGAGCCACCACCAATTTCCGGCCATTGTCACACACCACCATGCCTGGCTGTAGATTCAGTGGTGTCATCCAAATATCTGACTGCTATTTCAGCGCTATCCACAATTCTTCAGCATTGCGCGGTTTGTCACTTATGCATATCAGCTTCAGCACAGCCTGTTGCCACTTGGCTGAAGCAGTGCTGCAGTGCTTCCAGCTTCTGACTGATGGGTTGATTTCAGAGATAGAGGCTAAAGAGGAGGAGGAGGTGCAGGAGCTGTAGACTGTGGGGGCCACCCTGATTGAAGTAGGGACCGCAATCCTCTGCGTGGGGAGGATGTGTTCCATCCCAAGGTCTGACTGGGTCCCGGAACCACTATGTTAACTCAGTGTGCAGTCAGTGAGATATACCGTCCCTGCCCACTAGCATTTATCCACATGTCTGTGGTTAGGTGGACTATTCCAGTCACAGAATTGTTGAGGGCATGGGTAATGTTGTGGGGCACATGCCGCTGTAATGCCAGTATGGCACACAGGGAGAAATAGTGGCGACTGGGGACCAAGTACCTTTGGACTGACGCCGCCATCAGGTGGTGGAAAGCTTCTGTCTCAATGAGCCTAAAAGGCAACATTTCAAGCACAAGCAAAAGAGAAATGTTAGAATTTAGAACTGTGGCCTGTAGGGCTTTGGCTGGGTATTTCCGCTTGCATTCCCATGACAGGGGTATAGACAACTGAAGGCTGTGCTGGGACAAGGACGTGTATGAGCTTGATGATGTGTTGCTTGACTGTGGGCAACAACAGGTTCAGGGCTAGAGGCATCTTCACATGCATGGTGGACTGGGGATTGGCTTCTATGCAAAACAGTGTAAAAAGCTGTGGTGTCCACTGCAGACAGTGTTCCTGGAGCCTGGGGTTGGGCTCAAAAAGTCGGGTGCTTTGCTGCCTTGTGCCTGATCATGCTGGTGGTGGTCAGGCTGGTAGTTTTGTTACCCCTGCTGATGCAGGAATGGCAGTGCTGCAAATGGCCTGTTTGGGGTTATCGGAAGAGTCTTTAAAAAATAACCAAACTCAGGAAGATCTAACAGTTGAAATGGCAACTTCCCTCATGTTGGTGTCAAAGGGAACAGATGCACGCCTTCTGTCTGTGGCCACCACACTGTGTCTTCCTGCCTGTTGGGGTGATATGCCTCCTTCCCCATGTGTGTTGCTGTCCTCACTCTGCATGTCCTCCTGCATGGTTGTGTCAGTCACTATGTCATCCTCCACCTCGTCTTCCACATCCGCACTCAGCTCCTCCTCCTGACTTTCTGGCAATTGTGTCTCATCATCGTCTAACTCTTGAGACACTTTCCCACCATCGCCTTCATGTGGCCATGGCTGGTTAAAGCTTTGGGCATCGCTACATGCAGTCACTTCAAGCTGACTTTTTACGAGAGTCCAGAATCTTGGAAGGGAAAACTGAACAGCTCAGTGTCCAAGTGTCCAAGTGCGGGATCAGTTGTCTCAGGGCACTCGGCATGGTGGGAGGAAGGAGGAATGGGTGAGGAAAATCCGGTCCACACTCATGGCTACTCAGACTTGACTGTGAGGAAGATGTAGTGGTGGTGGTGGCTAAGTGACTGGAAGCATTATCCACTATCCAACCAACAATCGTTTCACATTGCTCTGGTTTCAATAGTAGTGTGCTGCAATCCCCTAGAAACTGGGACAGGAAGGTCGAGTGAGAAGATGTAGGTCTTTGTTGTGGCACACTTTCAGCTGGGTCACGGCCTCGTCCTCTGCATGCACCATCAGCATCTCATCTACTTCCTCATCCCTTGCCCCTTGACTTGCCCATTTTAAATGGAGTACTGAACTATTTCAAAAGCTCAACACAAATGTATTTATTTTAAGTTCAATTATATCTGATTAGCATGCCTTCAAAGCTATGATTTTTCCACCACAGACACAACAGGCCCCAGACACAGATAACAGACTGTATTTTTTTTCTCTTGTATGTGAAATTTGGCACAAAATTAAAAATAAGAACAACATGGCTAGCAGACAGAACTATGAAACTTATGCCTGTGAAGGATCGATTTTTCCACTACAGATACAACAGGCCTCAGCCTGACATAACAGACTGTATTACATTTTGTGAGGGTTTTGGAGAATTTTTCAAATAAACAAAAAGCGTGGAACAAGGCTAGCAGACATAACTATGAAACTTATGTCTGCGAAGCTACGATTTTTCCACCACAGATACAACAGGCCTCAGCCTGACATAACAGACTGTATGAATGTGTTTTTTGGTGAATTTAATGAAAAAAAATTGACCAAGGCTAGCACACAGAACTATGTTATGTATGCCTGCGGAAATATGATTTTTCCAAAACAGATGCACCAGGACTCAGCCTGACTTAACAGACTGTATTAATGTGTTTTTTGCTTTTTGGTGAATTTAACAAAAAAAAAATTGAACAAGGATAGTACACAGAACTATGCTACATATGCCTGCAGAAATACGATTTTTCAAAAACAGAAACACCAACCCTCAGCCTGACATAACAGACTGTGTTCACTTTTTTTTGCTTTTGGGTGAATTTATAAAAAAAAAAAAAACAGTAGAACAAGGCTAGCATACCGAACCTTGCTACGTATGCCCTCAAAACTATGATTTTTAAACAGATTCACCAGGCCTCAGTCTGACATAACAGACTGTATAAGAAAAAATTTGGGAGAATTTTTGAAAACAAAATAATAAAAAAATGAAAACTGCAGCTAGGTGTATAGTAAATAAGCAGCAGCAGACCATTATGGAGCTTTGGGAGAGATGCAGTGGGAGCAATGTATGCACATACAGTGCCTGCAGGCCTTGCACTGATGTGGATATGCTGTGCTCTGCCTACCTAGCGCTGCAATCTCGGGACCCACGAATTAGCCCTAAAAAGGACTGTTGGTTTCTCAGGAGTTGTGGACTGAACAGTGGCAAAACCTACACTAACTATTAAAAGCACAATTCTGACCCTATCTCAGCAGCAGCTGTACCTACAACCTACACTCACTGAATCCGGAGCTGAATGTGACGAGCAGGGCGGCGACAGGTCTCATATACTCAGGATGATGCTGTGCGGCCAAGCCAATCACTGCACAACCACAACAAAGATGACTGCAGCGTTTCATGGTCTGGCAGACAATCCCTGCAGCGTGATTGGGTCTCTAAAGTCCGCCAAAAATGGTGGGTGTAGACACCACTTCCCGCCAAGTAATCCCAAAAATGCTTGGTGCTGGCAGAGTATGACAAGTACCGTGAAACTCTGGCGAGTAACAAGTAGTGGCGAGCGTGTTCGCTCATTACTATTAATAAGTAGTGTTGAGCATTCCGATACCGCAAGTATCGGGTATCGGCCGATATTTGCGGTATCGGAATTCCGATACCGAATTCCGATACTTCCCGCGTATCGGATACCGGAATCGGAAGTTCCCAGAATTCAAACTGAACGCAGCAGTCAATGAGGAATGATTGGAAGTGTGGGCACATCCTGTTTAGCATGGTGGGCATGTAAGTACTGGCAAGGCTGTGATTGGCTGCTGAAATGATGTCACTGTGCACTATAAAAAACGCTGCCGCCATTTTGCGCTCACTCTGCTGTGATTTCAGTTAGGGACAGGACGCTATGTTTTAACTGAGGGCCAGTTGAGCTAGCTAATTGCTTTATTTTCCTTTCCAAAGGCTAATTTAGCAAAACGCTGTGTGTTCTTCACTGTTCACCTTGCTCTTGCCTTGCAGCGCAGTTTTAACAGCGTTCTGCAAGGTCTCTGTGTGTGTGTGTGTGTGTGTGTGTGTGCAGCTCACTCTGTAGTCTGTGTGCAGCCATATACCCGGTTGTATTCAGCTCAGGGGGGGTTCACACTGCCTCACACAGTTGTCCTTTTTTGCTCATAGTGCAGCCTGCTGCACATTTTTTCTCAAATTCCCTATTAGTGTTTTTCCACCTGTCTCCAGCTAAATTGTGGAAAAACACTACATAGGATAACCTAGAGGGGGGGTTTTGGGCCTTGCAGCGCCGTTTACGGCTGTCTGCACGGTCTCCGTGTGAGCCCAGCTTGCCCTGTAGTCTGTGTGCAGCCATAGCCGGTTGGATTCAGCTCAGGGTTCGTTACTGGCTCATACCTTGAGAAAAATTTTCCTTTTTTTCAAATAGTGCAGCCTGTTTAAAAATTTTAAAAAAAATTCCCTATTAGTGTTTTTCCACCCGTCTCCAGATAAATTGTGGAAAAACACTACATAGGATAACCTAGAGGGGGGTTTTTGGGCCTTGCAGCGCCGTTTACGGCTGTCTGCACGGTCTCCGTGTGAGCCCAGCTCGCCCTGTAGTCTGTGTGCAGCCATAGCCGGTTGGATTCAGCTCAGGGTTCGTTACTGGCTCATACCTTGAGAAAAATTTTCCTTTTTTTCAAATAGTGCAGCCTGTTTAAAAATTTTAAAAAAAATTCCCTATTAGTGTTTTTCCACCCGTCTCCAGCTAAATTGTGGAAAAACACTACATAGGATAACCTAGAGGGGGGTTTTTGGGCCTTGCAGCGCCGTTTACGGCTGTCTGCACGGTCTCCGTGTGAGCCCAGCTCGCCCTGTAGTCTGTGTGCAGCCATAGCCGGTTGGATTCAGCTCAGGGTTCGTTACTGGCTCATACCTTGAGAAAAATTTTCCTTTTTTTCAAATAGTGCAGCCTGTTTAAAAATTTTAAAAAAAATTCCCTATTAGTGTTTTTCCACCCGTCTCCAGCTAAATTGTGGAAAAACACTACATAGGATAACCTAGAGGGGGGTTTTTGGGCCTTGCAGCGCCGTTTACGGCTGTCTGCACGGTCTCCGTGTGAGCCCAGCTCGCCCTGTAGTCTGTGTGCAGCCATAGCCGGTTGGATTCAGCTCAGGGTTCGTTACTGGCTCATACCTTGAGAAAAATTTTCCTTTTTTTCAAATAGTGCAGCCTGTTTAAAAATTTTAAAAAAAATTCCCTATTAGTGTTTTTCCACCCGTCTCCAGCTAAATTGTGGAAAAACACTACATAGGATAACCTAGAGGGGGGTTTTTGGGCCTTGCAGCGCCGTTTACGGCTGTCTGCACGGTCTCCGTGTGAGCCCAGCTCGCCCTGTAGTCTGTGTGCAGCCATAGCCGGTTGGATTCAGCTCAGGGTTCGTTACTGGCTCATACCTTGAGAAAAATTTTCCTTTTTTTCAAATAGTGCAGCCTGTTTAAAAATTTTAAAAAAAATTCCCTATTAGTGTTTTTCCACCCGTCTCCAGCTAAATTGTGGAAAAACACTACATAGGATAACCTAGAGGGGGGTTTTTGGGCCTTGCAGCGCCGTTTACGGCTGTCTGCACGGTCTCCGTGTGAGCCCAGCTCGCCCTGTAGTCTGTGTGCAGCCATAGCCGGTTGGATTCAGCTCAGGGTTCGTTACTGGCTCATACCTTGAGAAAAATTTTCCTTTTTTTCAAATAGTGCAGCCTGTTTAAAAATTTTTAAAAAAATTCCCTATTAGTGTTTTTCCACCCGTCTCCAGCTAAATTGTGGAAAAACACTACATAGGATAACCGATCAGACTTCACAACCACAGAGTGGGCCACTATGAAGGACGTCTGCCAGGTTTTGCGTCCTTTTGATTATTCCACGCGGATGGCAAGTGCAGACGATGCACTAGTCAGCATGACTGTCCCCCTTATCTGCCTGCTTCAGCAAACTTTGCAAGGGTTAAGGGATGATGTTGTGGAAGAGCTGGAGGATGAGGAGTCACCTTTTCCATCAGCTTCTGGAGAGTCAGCGCCACGTGGTTCCTCACAAAGGGGTATGCAGGGGCCAATTTGTGAGGAGGATGAGGAGGAGTCAATGGAGGAGGAAGAGCTCCGTCCAGAGGAGGGAGCGACACAATTGTCCAGTGGTCAGTGTGTACAGCGAGGGTGGGGTGATGACGAGCGGGCAGAGATCATGTCTCAAGCAGGGGACAGCGTTTCTGGGCCAGTTGGCACTCTGCAGCACATGGTGGATTTCATGCTGCAGTGCCTGAGAAACGACCGCCGCATCGACCACATTCTCAACATGCCTGATTATTGGGTGTTCACCCTCCTCGATCCTCGCTACCGGGACAACGTCCAAAACCTCATCCCTGCGTTGACCCGGGAGCGTAAATTGCGGGAGTACCACGACACACTGGTGAATTCCATCATCTTCTCCTGTCCAACTGAGAGGAGTGCTGCTAGTGCTTTACAAAGCAGCTCAGTGCGTCGAGGCAGTGGGGGAGGCTCTGCCCAAAGAGGGAGCACAAGCAGTGCCTCTGCCCAAGGCAAGCCCAGTATGGCACAACTCTGGCACACTTTTGTGTGCCCGCCCCAAATGTCTACACCATCACCGGCGGCTCCAGTCAGCAGGAGGCAACGGTTCCGTCAGATGGTGACAGACTACATGGCTTGCCCTCTTACTGTACTCCCAGACGGCTCTTCCCCGTTCAAGTTTTGGGTCTCTAAGCTGGATACATGGCCAGAGCTAAGCCAGTATGCATTGGAGGTGCTGGCTTGCCCTGCGGCTAGTGTCTTATCGGAACGTGTCTTTAGTGCCGCAGGTGGTGTACTAACAGACCATCGCATGCGACTATCCTCCGATAACGTTGACCGGCTTACTTTCCTGAAAATGAACCAGGCCTGGATCTCGCAGGAATTTGCCACCCCTCTGCCTGATTAAGTAATTGGGTGTCATCCAGGTCTCCTGCTGTGTTCATCTTTCTACCACCTGAACTGCTATTCCTGGGCTCCAACACCGCCAGTTGCGGCTCAGAAGTGCAGGCTGCACAGTAAAAACATACGACCCAGTGTTATTGGGTTTCAGTAACGTCAGCTGATCCCCAGCTGTGTAGCCGGCAATGTGTCCTGCGACCGCCACGCTGGCACAACAACCTAAATGTAAGGGAACCTGCCCCCCCCCCCCCCGTCGTTTGTTACTGAAAGAGCCATCTTGTGCAGCAGTAATGCTGCACAAGGAAAAGGTAGCTCTTTTGGTTTAGCTCCTTGCACATGCAGAACTTAACACTTATAAAATGTGTTCACTGATACCGTTATACCGTCCCGGAGCTGGGACTTTCCTTCGTAATGTGACGCAGCACAGCCGTCATTCCTACCCCCTTGGTGCCATGCGCTGCCTCCTCAGCGTTGTTTTAAGCTGTCACAGAGCCTGCGCTGTTCTGTTATCCCTTGGGCATGCCCTATTTGCGCTGCCTGTCTTCTGACATAATTTGGTGTCAGGCTGGCTGCGCCTGTGCGGCCGCGCTGTCCGAGATCCTGCCTCGCAGTATCTTCTGATTGAGTCACACTGCGGGCCTGGGATCCATGGGCATGCGCAGTGCATATCTTCCCCTCGGGCTCTCGCTCATTTCCCTCCGCCTTCTTTAGACTGTGTGCCGTCAGCTGATCCCTAATAGCATGCCACGGCCATGACACCGCACAGTCTGAAGAAGAGGGAAGGAGGGGAGTGAGAGTCGAGTATAAGCACTGTGCATGCCCATGGATCCAAGGCCCGCAGTGGGATTATGTTAGACGAGACTGCGAGGTGGGATCTGGAGCAGCGTGGACGCACAGGCACTGACAGCCTGACACCAAATTATGTCAGAAGACAGGCAGCGCTAATTGGGCATTGCCAAGGGCTAACAGAACAGCGCAGGCTCCGTGACAGCTTAAAACAACGCTGAGGAGGCAGCGCACGGCACCAAGGGGATAGGAATGACAGCTGTGCTGTGTCCTATTATGAAGGAAATTCGCACCTCCGGGACGGTTTAACGGTATAAGGGGACACATTTTTAGTGCTTACTTCGGTGTTTGCAAGGAGCATAATTAAAAGAGCAACCTTTTCCTTTTGCATCCTTAGTGCTGCTCAAGATGGCTCTTTCAGCTACAAACGTCTTGGGGGGGTTAAAGGTTCCCTTTCAACTTGCTCCAATCAGGCTTCAGCCTACACTCTGTTCCTCTGCTCCTCCTGCTGTCCCTGGGCTCTAACACCGCCAGTTGGTGCCTGGAAGTGCTGTGTGCACAGTCAACAGTCGCTCCTCTGTTATTGGGGTTCAGTAACGTCAGCTGATCCCCAGCTGTGTGTGCGGCAATACCTCCAATCTGCTCCTCCTGCTGTCCCTGGGCTCTAACACCGCCAGTTGGTGCCTGGAAGTGCTGTGTGCACAGTCAACAGTCGCTCCTCTGTTATTGGGGTTCAGTAACGTCAGCTGATCCCCAGCTGTGTGTGCGGCAATACCTCCAATCTGCTCCTCCTGCTGTCCCTGGGCTCTAACACCGCCAGTTGGTGCCTGGAAGTGCTGTGTGCACAGTTAACAGTCGCTCCTCTGTTATTGGGGTTCAGTAACGTCAGCTGATCCCCAGCTGTGTATCCGGCAACGTGTCATGCGACCGCCACGCTGGCACAACTAAAATGTAAGGGGACCTGTCCCCCTCCCCCCTTAGGCGTTTGTTACTGAAAGAGCCACCATGTGCAGCACTAATACTGCACAAGGGAAAGGTCGCTCTTGAAATTATGCTCCTTGCAAACGCTGAACTACACACTCATGTAATGTGTCCCCTCACACCGTCCAACCGTCCCGGAGGTGGGACTTTCCTTTGTAATGTGACGCAGCACAGCCGTCATTGCTACCCCCTTGGCACCGTGCGCTGCCTCCTTAGCGTTGTTTGATTCCGTCATGGACCCTGAGCTGTTATGTTATCCCTTGGCCATGCACAGTTTGCGCTGCCCGTCCTCTGACATCATTTGTTGTCGTCCTGGCTGCGCCTGTGCGTCCACGCTGCCCGAAATCACACCTCGCAGTGTCGTCTAATGTGATCCCACAGTGGGCCTGGTATCCATGGCCATGCGCAGTGCATATACTAGCCTCTCACTCCCCTTCTTCACGCTTCTTCCTAACCTAGAGGGGGGTTTTTGGGCCTTGCAGCGCCGTTTACGGCTGTCTGCACGGTCTCCGTGTGAGCCCAGCTCGCCCTGTAGTCTGTGTGCAGCCATAGCCGGTTGGATTCAGCTCAGGGTTCGTTACTGGCTCATACCTTGAGAAAAATTTTCCTTTTTTTCAAATAGTGCAGCCTGTTTAAAATTTAAAAAAAAAATTCCCTATTAGTGTTTTTCCACCCGTCTCCAGCTAAATTGTGGAAAAACACTACATAGGATAACCTAGAGGGGGGTTTTTGGGCCTTGCAGCGCCGTTTACGGCTGTCTGCACGGTCTCCGTGTGAGCCCAGCTCGCCCTGTAGTCTGTGTGCAGCCATAGCCGGTTGGATTCAGCTCAGGGTTCGTTACTGGCTCATACCTTGAGAAAAATTTTCCTTTTTTTCAAATAGTGCAGCCTGTTTAAAAATTTTTAAAAAAATTCCCTATTAGTGTTTTTCCACCCGTCTCCAGCTAAATTGTGGAAAAACACTACATAGGATAACCGATCAGACTTCACAACCACAGAGTGGGCCACTATGAAGGACGTCTGCCAGGTTTTGCGTCCTTTTGATTATTCCACGCGGATGGCAAGTGCAGACGATGCACTAGTCAGCATGACTGTCCCCCTTATCTGCCTGCTTCAGCAAACTTTGCAAGGGTTAAGGGATGATGTTGTGGAAGAGCTGGAGGATGAGGAGTCACCTTTTCCATCAGCTTCTGGAGAGTCAGCGCCACGTGGTTCCTCACAAAGGGGTATGCAGGGGCCAATTTGTGAGGAGGATGAGGAGGAGTCAATGGAGGAGGAAGAGCTCCGTCCAGAGGAGGGAGCGACACAATTGTCCAGTGGTCAGTGTGTACAGCGAGGGTGGGGTGATGACGAGCGGGCAGAGATCATGTCTCAAGCAGGGGACAGCGTTTCTGGGCCAGTTGGCACTCTGCAGCACATGGTGGATTTCATGCTGCAGTGCCTGAGAAACGACCGCCGCATCGACCACATTCTCAACATGCCTGATTATTGGGTGTTCACCCTCCTCGATCCTCGCTACCGGGACAACGTCCAAAACCTCATCCCTGCGTTGACCCGGGAGCGTAAATTGCGGGAGTACCACGACACACTGGTGAATTCCATCATCTTCTCCTGTCCAACTGAGAGGAGTGCTGCTAGTGCTTTACAAAGCAGCTCAGTGCGTCGAGGCAGTGGGGGAGGCTCTGCCCAAAGAGGGAGCAGAAGCAGTGCCTCTGCCCAAGGCAAGCCCAGTATGGCACAACTCTGGCACACTTTTGTGTGCCCGCCCCAAATGTCTACACCATCACCGGCGGCTCCAGTCAGCAGGAGGCAACGGTTCCGTCAGATGGTGACAGACTACATGGCTTGCCCTCTTACTGTACTCCCAGACGGCTCTTCCCCGTTCAAGTTTTGGGTCTCTAAGCTGGATACATGGCCAGAGCTAAGCCAGTATGCATTGGAGGTGCTGGCTTGCCCTGCGGCTAGTGTCTTATCGGAACGTGTCTTTAGTGCCGCAGGTGGTGTACTAACAGACCATCGCATGCGACTATCCTCCGATAACGTTGACCGGCTTACTTTCCTGAAAATGAACCAGGCCTGGATCTCGCAGGAATTTGCCACCCCTCTGCCTGATTAAGTAATTGGGTGTCATCCAGGTCTCCTGCTGTGTTCATCTTTCTACCACCTGAACTGCTATTCCTGGGCTCCAACACCGCCAGTTGCGGCTCAGAAGTGCAGGCTGCACAGTAAAAACATACGACCCAGTGTTATTGGGTTTCAGTAACGTCAGCTGATCCCCAGCTGTGTAGCCGGCAATGTGTCCTGCGACCGCCACGCTGGCACAACAACCTAAATGTAAGGGAACCTGCCCCCCCCCCCCCGTCGTTTGTTACTGAAAGAGCCATCTTGTGCAGCAGTAATGCTGCACAAGGAAAAGGTAGCTCTTTTGGTTTAGCTCCTTGCACATGCAGAACTTAACACTTATAAAATGTGTTCACTGATACCGTTATACCGTCCCGGAGCTGGGACTTTCCTTCGTAATGTGACGCAGCACAGCCGTCATTCCTACCCCCTTGGTGCCATGCGCTGCCTCCTCAGCGTTGTTTTAAGCTGTCACAGAGCCTGCGCTGTTCTGTTATCCCTTGGGCATGCCCTATTTGCGCTGCCTGTCTTCTGACATAATTTGGTGTCAGGCTGGCTGCGCCTGTGCGGCCGCGCTGTCCGAGATCCTGCCTCGCAGTATCTTCTGATTGAGTCACACTGCGGGCCTGGGATCCATGGGCATGCGCAGTGCATATCTTCCCCTCGGGCTCTCGCTCATTTCCCTCCGCCTTCTTTAGACTGTGTGCCGTCAGCTGATCCCTAATAGCATGCCACGGCCATGACACCGCACAGTCTGAAGAAGAGGGAAGGAGGGGAGTGAGAGTCGAGTATAAGCACTGTGCATGCCCATGGATCCAAGGCCCGCAGTGGGATTATGTTAGACGAGACTGCGAGGTGGGATCTGGAGCAGCGTGGACGCACAGGCACTGACAGCCTGACACCAAATTATGTCAGAAGACAGGCAGCGCTAATTGGGCATTGCCAAGGGCTAACAGAACAGCGCAGGCTCCGTGACAGCTTAAAACAACGCTGAGGAGGCAGCGCACGGCACCAAGGGGATAGGAATGACAGCTGTGCTGTGTCCTATTATGAAGGAAATTCGCACCTCCGGGACGGTTTAACGGTATAAGGGGACACATTTTTAGTGCTTACTTCGGTGTTTGCAAGGAGCATAATTAAAAGAGCAACCTTTTCCTTTTGCATCCTTAGTGCTGCACAAGATGGCTCTTTCAGCTACAAACGTCTTGGGGGGGTTAAAGGTTCCCTTTCAACTTGCTCCAATCAGGCTTCAGCCTACACTCTGTTCCTCTGCTCCTCCTGCTGTCCCTGGGCTCTAACACCGCCAGTTGGTGCCTGGAAGTGCTGTGTGCACAGTCAACAGTCGCTCCTCTGTTATTGGGGTTCAGTAACGTCAGCTGATCCCCAGCTGTGTGTGCGGCAATACCTCCAATCTGCTCCTCCTGCTGTCCCTGGGCTCTAACACCGCCAGTTGGTGCCTGGAAGTGCTGTGTGCACAGTCAACAGTCGCTCCTCTGTTATTGGGGTTCAGTAACGTCAGCTGATCCCCAGCTGTGTGTGCGGCAATACCTCCAATCTGCTCCTCCTGCTGTCCCTGGGCTCTAACACCGCCAGTTGGTGCCTGGAAGTGCTGTGTGCACAGTTAACAGTCGCTCCTCTGTTATTGGGGTTCAGTAACGTCAGCTGATCCCCAGCTGTGTATCCGGCAACGTGTCATGCGACCGCCACGCTGGCACAACTAAAATGTAAGGGGACCTGTCCCCCTCCCCCCTTAGGCGTTTGTTACTGAAAGAGCCACCATGTGCAGCACTAATACTGCACAAGGGAAAGGTCGCTCTTGAAATTATGCTCCTTGCAAACGCTGAACTACACACTCATGTAATGTGTCCCCTCACACCGTCCAACCGTCCCGGAGGTGGGACTTTCCTTTGTAATGTGACGCAGCACAGCCGTCATTGCTACCCCCTTGGCACCGTGCGCTGCCTCCTTAGCGTTGTTTGATTCCGTCATGGACCCTGAGCTGTTATGTTATCCCTTGGCCATGCACAGTTTGCGCTGCCCGTCCTCTGACATCATTTGTTGTCGTCCTGGCTGCGCCTGTGCGTCCACGCTGCCCGAAATCACACCTCGCAGTGTCGTCTAATGTGATCCCACAGTGGGCCTGGTATCCATGGCCATGCGCAGTGCATATACTAGCCTCTCACTCCCCTTCTTCACGCTTCTTCCTAACCTAGAGGGGGGTTTTTGGGCCTTGCAGCGCCGTTTACGGCTGTCTGCACGGTCTCCGTGTGAGCCCAGCTCGCCCTGTAGTCTGTGTGCAGCCATAGCCGGTTGGATTCAGCTCAGGGTTCGTTACTGGCTCATACCTTGAGAAAAATTTTCCTTTTTTTCAAATAGTGCAGCCTGTTTAAAATTTAAAAAAAAAATTCCCTATTAGTGTTTTTCCACCCGTCTCCAGCTAAATTGTGGAAAAACACTACATAGGATAACCTAGAGGGGGGTTTTTGGGCCTTGCAGCGCCGTTTACGGCTGTCTGCACGGTCTCCGTGTGAGCCCAGCTCGCCCTGTAGTCTGTGTGCAGCCATAGCCGGTTGGATTCAGCTCAGGGTTCGTTACTGGCTCATACCTTGAGAAAAATTTTCCTTTTTTTCAAATAGTGCAGCCTGTTTAAAAATTTAAAAAAAAATTCCCTATTAGTGTTTTTCCACCCGTCTCCAGCTAAATTGTGGAAAAACACTACATAGGATAACCTAGAGGGGGGTTTTTGGGCCTTGCAGCGCCGTTTACGGCTGTATGCACGGTCTCCGTGTGAGCCCAGCTCGCCCTGTAGTCTGTGTGCAGCCATAGCCGGTTGGATTCAGCTCAGGGTTCGTTACTGGCTCATACCTTGAGAAAAATTTTCCTTTTTTTCAAATAGTGCAGCCTGTTTAAAAATTTTAAAAAAAATTCCCTATTAGTGTTTTTCCACCCGTCTCCAGCTAAATTGTGGAAAAACACTACATAGGATAACCTAGAGGGGGGTTTTTGGGCCTTGCAGCGCCGTTTACGGCTGTCTGCACGGTCTCCGTGTGAGCCCAGCTCGCCCTGTAGTCTGTGTGCAGCCATAGCCGGTTGGATTCAGCTCAGGGTTCGTTACTGGCTCATACCTTGAGAAAAATTTTCCTTTTTTTCAAATAGTGCAGCCTGTTTAAAATTTAAAAAAAAAAATTCCTATTAGTGACTTTCCACCCGTCTCCAGCTAAATAGTGGAAAAACACTACATAGGATAACCTAGAGGAGGGTTTTTTGGCCTTGCAGCGCCGTTTATGGCTGTCTGCACGGTCTCCGTGTGATTTAAATTAGCTCTGTAGCCCGATCTGCACAAAAAAAAAGTAAAGTTCACCAAACACAACTTAACACTTGTGTAGGGCACATTTGAAAAATAATAAAGTTTAGTCCACACTTTACAACATTAGTGTTTCTTACACCTGTTAGGAGGAGCATTTCAGGAATAAGCACACTAAGGCCTTAGTACTTTTCTGCTTATCTTTATCTGTCAACCAAGATGAAGAGGGCAGGGAGTAAGGCACGTGGGCGTGGGCGCGGAGCAGGGAGAGGAGCAGGGAGAAGACATGGTGATTCTGTGCCTGCTGCGGGCGCCGGTGACTCGTCGTCACTCAGTTTCAGCAGGGAACAGTCCTTCATGCGCAGCTTTGTCGGAGAGCGGGGACAGCGTTTCTGGGCCAGTTGGCACTCTGCAGCACATGGTGGATTTCATGCTGCAGTGCCTGAGAAACGACCGCCGCATCGACCACATTCTCAACATGCCTGATTATTGGGTGTTCACCCTCCTCGATCCTCGCTACCGGGACAACGTCCAAAACCTCATCCCTGCGTTGACCCGGGAGCGTAAATTGCGGGAGTACCACGACACACTGGTGAATTCCATCATCTTCTCCTGTCCAACTGAGAGGAGTGCTGCTAGTGCTTTACAAAGCAGCTCAGTGCATCGAGGCAGTGGGGGAGGCTCTGCCCAAAGAGGGAGCAGAAGCAGTGCCTCTGCCCAAGGCAAGCCCAGTATGGCACAACTCTGGCACACTTTTGTGTGCCCGCCCCAAATGTCTACACCATCACCGGCGGCTCCAGTCAGCAGGAGGCAACGGTTCCGTCAGATGGTGACAGACTACATGGCTTGCCCTCTTACTGTACTCCCAGACGGCTCTTCCCCGTTCAAGTTTTGGGTCTCTAAGCTGGATACATGGCCAGAGCTAAGCCAGTATGCATTGGAGGTGCTGGCTTGCCCTGCGGCTAGTGTCTTATCGGAACGTGTCTTTAGTGCCGCAGGTGGTGTACTAACAGACCGTCGCATGCGACTATCCTCCGATAACGTTGACCGGCTTACTTTCCTGAAAATGAACCAGGCCTGGATCTCGCAGGAATTTGCCACCCCTCTGCCTGATTAAGTAATTGGGTGTCATCCAGGTCTCCTGCTGTGTTCATCTTTCTACCACCTGAACTGCTATTCCTGGGCTCCAACACCGCCAGTTGCGGCTCAGAAGTGCAGGCTGCACAGTAAAAACATACGACCCAGTGTTATTGGGTTTCAGTAACATCAGCTGATCCCCAGCTGTGTAGCCGGCAATGTGTCCTGCGACCGCCACGCTGGCACAACAACCTAAATGTAAGGGAACCTGCCTCCCCCCCCCCCCGTCGTTGGTTACTGAAAGAGCCATCTTGTGCAGCAGTAATGCTGCACAAGGAAAAGGTAGCTCTTTTTTTTTAGCTCCTTGCACACGCAGAACTTAACACTTATAAAATGTGTTCACTGATACCGTTAAACTGTCCCGGAGCTGGGACTTTCCTTCGTAATGTGACGCAGCACAGCCGCCATTCCTACCCCCTTGGTGCCATGCGCTGCCTCCTCAGCGTTGTTTTAAGCTGTCATGGAGCCTGCGCTGTTCTGTTATCCCTTGGGCATGCCCTATTTGCGCTGCCTGTCTTCTGACATAATTTGGTGTCAGGCTGGCTGCGCCTGTGCGGCCGCGCTGCCCGAGATCCCGCCTCGCAGTCTCTTCTGATTGAGTCACACTGCAGGCCTGGGATCCATGGGCATGCGCAGTGCATATCTTCCCCTCGGGCTCTCGCTCATTTCCCTCCGCCTTCTTTAGACTGTGCGCCGTCAGCTGATCCCTAATAGCATGCCACGGCCGTGACACCGCACAGTCTGAAGAAGAGGGAAGGAGGGGAGTGAGAGTCGAGGATATGCACTGTGCATGCCCATGGTTCCAAGGCCCGCAGTGGGATTACGTTAGACGAGACTGCGAGGTGGGATCTGGAGCAGCGTGGACGCACAGGCACTGACAGCCTGACACCAAATTATGTCAGAAGACAGGCAGCGCTAATTGGGCATGGCCAAGGGCTAACAGAACAGCGCAGGCTCCGTGACAGCTTAAAACAACGCTGAGGAGGCAGCGCACGGCACCAAGGGGATAGGAATGACAGCTGTGCTGTGTCCTATTATGAAGGAAATTCGCACCTCCGGGACGGTTTAACGGTATAAGGGGACACATTTTTAGTGCTTACTTCGGTGTTTGCAAGGAGCATAATTAAAAGAGCAACCTTTTCCTTTTGCATCCTTAGTGCTGCACAAGATGGCTCTTTCAGCTACAAACGTCTTGGGGGGGTTAAAGGTTCCCTTTCAACTTGCTCCAATCAGGCTTCAGCCTACACTCTGTTCCTCTGCTCCTCCTGCTGTCCCTGGGCTCTAACACCGCCAGTTGGTGCCTGGAAGTGCTGTGTGCACAGTCAACAGTCGCTCCTCTGTTATTGGGGTTCAGTAACGTCAGCTGATCCCCAGCTGTGTGTGCGGCAATACCTCCAATCTGCTCCTCCTGCTGTCCCTGGGCTCTAACACCGCCAGTTGGTGCCTGGAAGTGCTGTGTGCACAGTCAACAGTCGCTCCTCTGTTATTGGGGTTCAGTAACGTCAGCTGATCCCCAGCTGTGTGTGCGGCAATACCTCCAATCTGCTCCTCCTGCTGTCCCTGGGCTCTAACACCGCCAGTTGGTGCCTGGAAGTGCTGTGTGCACAGTTAACAGTCGCTCCTCTGTTATTGGGGTTCAGTAACGTCAGCTGATCCCCAGCTGTGTATCCGGCAACGTGTCATGCGACCGCCACGCTGGCACAACTAAAATGTAAGGGGACCTGTCCCCCTCCCCCCTTAGGCGTTTGTTACTGAAAGAGCCACCATGTGCAGCACTAATACTGCACAAGGGAAAGGTCGCTCTTGAAATTATGCTCCTTGCAAACGCTGAACTACACACTCATGTAATGTGTCCCCTCACACCGTCCAACCGTCCCGGAGGTGGGACTTTCCTTTGTAATGTGACGCAGCACAGCCGTCATTGCTACCCCCTTGGCACCGTGCGCTGCCTCCTTAGCGTTGTTTGATTCCGTCATGGACCCTGAGCTGTTATGTTATCCCTTGGCCATGCACAGTTTGCGCTGCCCGTCCTCTGACATCATTTGTTGTCGTCCTGGCTGCGCCTGTGCGTCCACGCTGCCCGAAATCACACCTCGCAGTGTCGTCTAATGTGATCCCACAGTGGGCCTGGTATCCATGGCCATGCGCAGTGCATATACTAGCCTCTCACTCCCCTTCTTCACGCTTCTTCAGACTAGGCGGCGTCAGCTGATCCCTAATAGCATGCCACGGCCGTGACGCCACACAGTCTGAAGAAGCAGGAAGGAGGTGAGTGAGAGGCGATGATATGCACTGCGCATGCCCATGGATCCCTGGCCCGCAGTGGGACTACATTAGATTACACTGCAAGGTTGGATCTCGGGCAGCATGGACGCACAGGCACTGCCAGCCTGACACCTACATGATGTCAGAAGACGGGCACCGCTAACTGTGCATGGCCAAGGGATAACATTACAGCGTGGGCTCCGTGACAGAACCAAACAACGTTGAGGAGGTGGCGCCCGGCACCAAGGGGGTTGGAATGACGGCTGTGCTGTGTCACATTACAAAGGAAAGTCCCACTTCCGGGATGGTTTGACGGTGTGAGGGGACACATTATATGAGTGTGTACTTCAGCGTTTGCAAGGAGCATAATTTTCGGAGCCACCATTTTCCATGTGCAGTATTACTGCTGTACAAGATGGCTCTTTCAGCAACAAATGCCTGGGGAGGGGGGTTAAAGGTTCCCTTTCAACTTGCTCCACTGCAGGCTTCGGCCTACACTCTGCTCCTCTTTGATTCCCTGGGTTTCAACACTGTCAGTTGCCACCTGGAAGTGTTGTCTACACAGAAAAAACACTAGGTGATGTGTCAGTGGGGTTCAGCACCGCCAGCTGTTCCCCTGCTGTGTAGTCGGCAACGTGTCCAGCACAAGCCACGCTGGCACAACAGAACAAAAGCTGCCACCAGTGCAGGCTTCGGCCTACACTCTGCTCCTCTCCTCCTCCTGCTGACCCTGGGCTCAAACACCGCTAGTTTTTGCCCGGAAGTGCTAGCTGCACAGAGAAAAACATCAGCCAATGTGTTAGTGGGGTTCAGCAACGCCAGCTGTTCCCCTGCTGTGTAGCCGGCAACGTGACCTGCAAACGCCACGCAGGCACATGAACTGAAATTAAAGGGAACCTGGCCCCACCCCCCCCCAGGTGTTTCTATGTATAACAGCCACCTAGTACAGCAGTACTGCTGCATTTGTACAAGGTGGCTGACTTTTTATCCTTGCCCACGTGGAACTCAACACGTACAAAATGTGTCTCATTGAGACCATTCCACTGTCCCTGAGGTGTGACTTTCCTTTCTAATGATACGGAGCACCCCCCTTGGTAGCGTTTCCCGTCTGTTGACATCATGGTTAGCTGGCTGCGCCTGTGCATCCGCCCTGCTAGAAACAATGCCCCTCGTTGTCATATTTATTTTGTCAGCGAGGGTGTGGTTTATGGGCACGAGCAGTGCATATGTTCGCCTGTCTTAACTCATCTCCTTCCGCCTTCTTCAGACTGTGCGGCCTCCTGGCCGTGGTAGGCGATAAGGGATCAGCTGAGGCCGCCCAGTCTGAAGCAGGTGTAAGGACATGTGTGAGCGGCAAACCTATTTACTGCAAAAGGCCACGAATCCCAGCCACGCAGTGTGTTTTTGGAAAACACACTGCGGGCCTGGGATTCATATTCATTGCTAACCGCAACGGCCAACATGAAATGAGGTGAGAAGACAGGCAGCGCTCACAGCGCATGGCCAAGGGATCACAATAGCGCAGACTCCTGTACAGCTAATAACAACGCTCATGAATCTGCGGCCAGTACCTAGGTGCAAATTTTGACACCTGTGCTGCGTCTCCTTAAAAAGACAAGTCACGCCTCCACAACTGTTTGACAGTATAATGGGTTAAATAGTGTACGTGTTTTATTCAGCGTGTGCAAGGAGCAAACTAAATAGAGCAACCTTTTACTTGTGCAGCATTAATGCTGCACAAGGTGTGGCTCTTGTACCTTGCAACACCTGAGGGGGGGTTAAAGGTAACCTTTGAAATTGGTTCAACTAGGCTTCGGCCTACACTCTGCTACTCTCCTCCTCCTGCTGACCCTGGGCTCTAACACCGCCAGTTTTTGCCCGGACATGCGAGCTGCACAGAGAAAAACACCAGTCAATGTGTCAGTGGGGTTCAGCAACGCCAGCTGTTCCCCTGCTGTGTAGCTTGCATCGTGTCCAGCACAAGCCACGCTGGCACAACCGACCAAAAGCTGCCACCAGTGCAGGCTTCGGCCTACACTTTGCTCCTCTCTTCCTCCTGCTGACCCTGGGCTCTAACACCGCCAGTTTTTTCCCGGACATGCGATCTGCACAGAGAAAAACACCAGTCAATGTGTCAGTGGGGTTCAGCAACGCCAGCTGTTCCCCTGCTGTGTAGTCGGCAACGTGTCCAGCACAAGCCACGCTGGCACAACAGAACAAAAGCTGCCACCAGTGCAGGCTTCGGCCTACACTCTGCTCCTCTCCTCCTCCTGCTGACCCTGGGCTCTAACACCGCCAGTTTTTGCCCGGACATGCGAGCTGCACAGAGAAAAACACCAGTCAATGTGTCAGTGGGGTTCAGCAACGCCAGCTGTTCCCCTGCTGTGTAGCTGGCAACGTGTCCTGCAAACGCCACGCAGGCACATGAACTGAAATTGAAGGGAGCCTGCCCCCCACCCCCAGGTGTTTCTATGTATAATAGCCACCTTGTACGGCAGTACTGCTGCATTTGTACAAGGTGGCTGACTTTTTCTACTTGCCCACGTGGAACTCAACACGTACAAAATGTGTCTCATTGAGACCATTCCACTGTCCCTGAGGTGTGACTTTCCTTTCTAATGATACGCAGCACCCCCCTTGGTAGCGTTTCCCGTCTTTTGACATCATGGTTAGCTGGCTGCGCCTGTGCATCCGCCCTGCTAGAAACAACGCCCCTCGTTGTCATATTTATTTTGTCAGCGAGGGTGTGGTTTATGGGCACGAGCAGTGCATATGTTCGCCTGTCGTCACTCATCTCCTTCCGCCTTCTTCAGACTGTGCGGCCTCATGGCCGCGGCATGCGAAAAGGGATCAGATGAGGCTGCCCAGTCTGAAGCAGGTGTAAGGACATGTGTGAGCGGTGAAAATATTTACTGCTCAAGGCCACGAATCCCAGCACCGCAGTGTGACTTTATGAAAAGACACTGTGGGTCTGGGATTTATGGCCATCGTTAACCGCAGCGGCCAACATAAAATGAGGTCATAAGACGGGCAGCGCTAACAGGGCATTGCCAAGGGATAACACAAGAGCGCAGACTCCTGTACAGCAAAAAACAATGCTCAGGAAGCTGCGCCAAGCACCAAGGCGTTATTTGGGACACCTGTGCTGCGTCTCCTTAAAAATACAAGTCACGCCTCAACTACAGTTTGACTGTAGAATGGGCTAAATTGTGTACGTGTTGCATTCAGCGTGTGCAAGGAGCAAATTAAATAGAGCAACCTTTTACTTGTGCAGCATTAATGCTGCACGAGGTGTGGCACTTGTACCTTGCAACACCTGAGGGGGGTTAAAGGTTACCTTTGAAATTGGTTCAACTAGGCTTCGGCCTACACTCTGCTCCTCTCCTCCTCCTGCTGACCCTGGGCTCTAACAACGCTAGTTTTTGCCCGGAAGTGCTAGCTGCACAGAGAAAAACACCAGCCAATGTGTTAGTGGGGTTCAGCACCGCCTGCTGTTCCCCCACTGTGTAGCCGGCAAAGTGTCCTGCAAACGCAATGCAGACACAAAGCTGACTCCAGTGCAGGCTTTGGCCTACACTCTGCTCCCCCTGCTTACTCTTTGCTCCAACATCGCTAGTTGGGGCTCTAGGAAGCCAATCTTTGATAGGCAACGCATCTGGGTTCCAGCTCCGCCAGCTGGTTCTCGGCAGTGTTTTTGTCACGGATACTCCCTCGTGCCAAGCCTGGTTTCAGCACTGTCAGCTGTTTCCGGGTTGTGTCAAGCTCACTGAGACGCCTATGCTTGTCCCGTCGTGGTGCGGTCGGGTTAGCCAACTCCAGGGTGCCTCCAGTTTAGGAGCTTCCTATGTGGGCTGCGTGAACTGGTAGTCAAGGCTGGTTCTGTAGTGCCAGTAGGCCCAGCTCCCCCTGTAGGACTGTTGGGGTTCGGTAACTGCGGCTGCCTCGCGGCCTAGCTGTTCTCTCCTCTCCTGTGGACCTTCGGGTCCACCACCTGGTTCCAGCACCGTCAGCTGGTTCCGGGCCGAGCTTTTGGCTTAGGTGCCTCCTCCTGGGTATCCGAGTTCTGCCAACGCCAGGCGGTCCTTGGTAGTGCTTTTAAGCGCGGGCACCTACAGCTTAGTAACCGGGTTCCAGCACCGCCAGCTGGTCCTCGGTGCCATTGGCTCTTGCACACTGGGGCAACGCATCCGGGTTCCAGCACCGCCTGCTGCTTCTCGGCAGTGTTCTTGTCACAGGTACTCCCTCGTGCCAAGCCTGGTTTCAGCACCGTCAGCTGTTTCCGGGTTGTGTCAAGTTCACTGAGACGCCTATGCTTGCCCCGTCGTGGTGCGGTCGGGTTAGCCAACTCCAGGGTGCCTCCAGTTTAGAAGCTTCCTATGTGGGCTGCGTGAACTGGTATTCAAGACTGGTTCTGCAGTGCCAGTAGGCCCAGCTCCCCCTGTAGGACTGTTGGGGTTCGGTAACTGCGGCTGCCTCGCGGCCTAGCTGTTCTCTCCTCTCCTGTGGACCTTCGGGTCCACCACCTGGTTCCAGCACCGTCAGCTGGTTCCGGGCCGAGCCTTTGGCTTAGGTGCCTCCTCCTGGGTATCAGAGTTTCGCCAACGCCTGGCGGTCCTCGGTAGTGCTTTTAAGCGCGGGCACCTACAGCTTAGTAACCGGGTTCCAGCACCGTCAGCTGGTCCTCGGTCGTGCCATTGGCTCTTGCACACTGGGGCAACGCATCCGGGTTCCAGCACCGCCAGCTGGTTCTCGGCAGTGTTTTTGTCACAGGTACTCCCTCGTGCCAAACCTGGTTTCAGCACCATCAGCTGTTTCCGGGTTATGTCAAACTCGCTGAGACGCCTATGCTTGCCCCGTCCTGTTGCAGTCGGGTTAGCCAACTCCAGGGTGCCTCCAGTTTAGGAGCTTCCTATGTAAGCTGCATGAATTGGTAGTCAAGGCTGGTTCTGTAGTGCCAGTAGGCCCAGCTCCCCCTGTAGGACTGTTGGGGTTCGGTAACTGCGGCTGCCTCGCGGCCTAGCTGTTCTCTCCTCTCCTGTGGACCTTCGGGTCCACCACCTGGTTCCAGCACCGTCAGCTGGTTCCGGGCCGAGCCTTTGGCTTAGGTGCCTCCTCCTGGGTATCCGAGTTCCACCAACGCCAGGCGGTCCTTGGTAGTGCTTTTAAGCGCTGGCACCTACAGCTTAGTAACCGGGTTCCAGCACCGTCAGCTGGTCCTCGGTCGTGCCATTGGCTCTTGCACACTGGGGCAACGCATCCGGATTCCAGCACCGCCAGCTGGTTCTCGGCAGTGTTTTTGTCACAGGTACTCCCTCGTGCCAAACCTGGTTTCAGCACCATCAGCTGTTTCCGGGTTGTGTCAAACTCGCTGAGACGCCTATGCTTGCCCCGTCGTGTTGCAGTCGGGTTAGCCAACTCCAGGGTGCCTCCAGTTTAGGAGCTTCCTATGTGGGCTGCATGAATTGGTAGTCAAGGCTGGTTCTGTAGTGCCAGTAGGCCCAGCTCCCCCTGTAGGACTGTTGGGGTTCAGTAACTGCGGCTGCCTCACGGCCTAGCTGTTCTCTCCTCTCCTCTGGACCTTCGGGTCCACCACCTGGTTCCAGCACTGTCAGCTGGTTCCGGGCCGAGCCTTTGGCTTAGGTGCCTCCTCCTGGGTATCCGAGTTCCGCCAACGCCAGGCGGTCCTTGGTAGTGCTTTTAAGCGCGGGCACCTACAGCTTAGTAACCGGTTTCCAGCACCGTCAGCTGGTCCTCGGTGCCATTGGCTCTTGCACACTGGGGCAACGCATCCGGGTTCCAGCACCGCCAGCTGGTTCTCGGCAGTGTTCTTGTCACAGGTACTCCCTCGTGCCAAGCCTGGTTTCAGCACCGTCAGCTGTTTCCGGGTTGTGTCAAGTTCACTGAGACGCCTATGCTTGCCCCGTCGTGGTGCGGTCGGGTTAGCCAACTCCAGGGTGCCTCCAGTTTAGGAGCTTCCTATGTGGGCTGCGTGAACTGGTAGTCAAGGCTGGTTCTGTAGTGCCAGTAGGCCCAGCTCCCCCTGTAGGACTGTTGGGGTTCGGTAACTGCGGCTGCCTCGCGGCCTAGCTGTTATCTCCTCTCCTGTGGACCTTCGGGTCCACCACCTGGTTCCAATACCGTCAGCTGGTTCCGGGCTGAGCCTTTGGCTTAGGTGCCTCCTCCTGGGTATCCGAGTTCCGCCAACTCCAGGCGGTCCTTGGTAGTGCTTTTAAGCGCGGGCACCTACAGCTTAGTAACTGGGTTCCAGCACCGTCAGCTGGTCCTTGGTGCCATTGGCTCTTGCACACTGGGGCAACGCATCCGGGTTCCAGCACCGCCAGCTGGTTCTCGGCAGTGTTTTTGTCACAGGTACTCCCTCGTGCCAAACCTAGTTTCAGCACCATCAGCTGTTTCCGGGTTGTGTCAAACTTGCTGAGACGCCTATGCTTGCCCCGTCGTGTTGCGGTCGGGTTAGCCAACTACAGGGTGCCTCCAGTTTAGGAGCTTCCTATGTGGGCTGCATGAATTGGTAGTCAAGGCTGGTTCTGTAGTGCCAGTAGGCCCAGCTCCCCCTGTAGGACTGTTGGGGTTCGGTAACTGCGGCTGCCTCACGGCCTAGCTGTTCTCTCCTCTCCTCTGGACCTTCGGGTCCACCACCTGGTTCCAGCACTGTCAGCTGGTTCCGGGCCGAGCCTTTGGCTTAGGTGCCTCCTCCTGGGTATCCGAGTTCCGCCAACGCCAGGCGGTCCTTGGTAGTGCTTTTAAGCGCGGGCACCTACAGCTTAGTAACCGGGTTCCAGCACCGTCAGCTGGTCCTCGGTGCCATTGGCTCTTGCACACTGGGGCAACGCATCCGGGTTCCAGCACCGCCAGCTGGTTCTCGGCAGTGTTCTTGTCACAGGTACTCCCTCGTGCCAAGCCTGGTTTCAGCACCGTCAGCTGTTTCCGGGTTGTGTCAAGTTCACTGAGACGCCTATGCTTGCCCCGTCGTGGTGCGGTCGGGTTAGCCAACTCCAGGGTGCCTCCAGTTTAGGAGCTTCCTATGTGGGCTGCGTGAACTGGTAGTCAAGGCTGGTTCTGTAGTGCCAGTAGGCCCAGCTCCCCCTGTATGACTGTTGGGGTTCGGTAACTGCGGCTGCCTCGCGGCCTAGCTGTTATCTCCTCTCCTGTGGACCTTCGGGTCCACCACCTGGTTCCAGCACCGTCAGCTGGTTCCGGGCTGAGCCTTTGGCTTAGGTGCCTCCTCCTGGGTATCCGAGTTCCGCCAACTCCAGGCGGTCCTTGGTAGTGCTTTTAAGCGCGGGCACCTACAGCTTAGTAACCGGGTTCCAGCACCGTCAGCTGGTCCTTGGTGCCATTGGCTCTTGCACACTGGGGCAACGCATCCGGGTTCCAGCACCGCCAGCTGGTTCTCGGCAGTGTTTTTGTCACAGGTACTCCCTCGTGCCAAACCTGGTTTCAGCACCATCAGCTGTTTCCGGGTTGTGTCAAACTTGCTGAGACGCCTATGCTTGCCCCGTCGTGTTGCGGTCGGGTTAGCCAACTCCAGGGTGCCTCCAGTTTAGGAGCTTCCTATGTGGGCTGCATGAATTGGTAGTCAAGGCTGGTTCTGTAGTGCCAGTAGGCCCAGCTCCCCCTGTAGGACTGTTGGGGTTCGGTAACTGCGGCTGCCTCGCGGCCTAGCTGTTCTCTCCTCTCCTGTGGACCTTCGGGTCCACCACCTGGTTCCAGCACTGTCAGCTGGTTCCGGGCCGAGCCTTTGGCTTAGGTGCCTCCTCCTGGGTATCCGAGTTCCGCCAACGTCAGGCGGTCCTTGGTAGTGCTTTTAAGCGCGGGCACCTACAGCTTAGTAATCGGGTTCCAGCACCGCCAGCTGGTCCTCGGTGCCATTGGCTCTTGCACACTGGGGCAACGCATCCGGGTTCCAGCACCGCCAGCTGGTTCTCGGCAGTGTTTTTGTCACAGGTACTCCCTCATGCCAAACCTGGTTTCAGCACCATCAGCTGTTTCCGGGTTGTGTCAAACTCGCTGAGACGCCTATGCTTGCCCCGTCGTGTTTCAGTCGGGTTAGCCAACTCCAGGGTGCCTCCAGTTTAGGAGCTTCCTATGTGGGCTGCATGAATTGGTAGTCAAGGCTGGTTCTGTAGTGCCAGTAGGCCCAGCTCCCCCTGTAGGACTGTTGGGGTTCGGTAACTGCGGCTGCCTCGCGGCCTAGCTGTTCTCTCCTCTCCTGTGGACCTTCGGGTCCACCACCTGGTTCCAGCACCGTCAGCTGGTTCCGGGCCGAGCCTTTGGCTTAGGTGCCTCCTCCTGGGTATCCGAGTTCCGCCAACGCCAGGCGGTCCTTGGTAGTGCTTTTAAGCGTGGGCACCTACAGCTTAGTAACCGGGTTCCAGCATCGCCAGCTGGTCCTCGGTGCCATTGGCTCTTCCACACTGGGGCAACGCATCCGGGTTCCAGCACCGCCAGCTGCTTCTCGGCAGTGTTCTTGTCAAAGGTACTCCCTCGTGCCAAGCCTGGTTTCAGCACCGTCAGCTGTTTCCGGGTTGTGTCAAGTTCACTGAGACGCCTATGCTTGCCCCGTCGTGGTGCGGTCGGGTTAGCCAACTCCAGGGTGCCTCCAGTTTAGGAGCTTCCTATGTGGGCTGCATGAATTGGTAGTCAAGGCTGGTTCTGTAGTGCCAGTAGGCCCAGCTCCCCCTGTAGGACTGTTGGGGTTCGGTAACTGCGGCTGCCTCGCGGCCTAGCTGTTCTCTCCTCTCCTGTGGACCTTCGGGTCCACCACCTGGTTCCAGCACCGTCAGCTGGTTCCGGGCCGAGCCTTTGGCTTAGGTGCCTCCTCCTGGGTATCCGAGTTCCACCAACGCCAGGCGGTCCTTGGTAGTGCTTTTAAGCGCGGGCACCTACAGCTTAGTAACCGGTTTCCAGCACCGTCAGCTGGTCCTCGGTCGTGCCATTGGCTCTTGCACACTGGGGCAACGCATCCGGGTTCCAGCACCGCCAGCTGGTTCTCGGCAGTGTTTTTGTCACAGGTACTCCCTCGTGCCAAACCTGGTTTCAGCACCATCAGCTGTTTCCGGGTTGTGTCAAACTCGCTGAGACGCCTATGCTTGCCCCGTCGTGTTGCAGTCGGGTTAGCCAACTCCAGGGTGCCTCAAGTTTAGGAGCTTCCTATGTGGGCTGCATGAATTGGTAGTCAAGGCTGGTTCTGTAGTGCCAGTAGGCCCAGCTCCCCCTGTAGGACTGTTGGGGTTCGGTAACTGCGGCTGCCTCGCGGCCTAGCTGTTCTCTCCTCTCCTGTGGACCTTCGGGTCCACCACCTGGTTCCAGCACCGTCAGCTGGTTCCGGGCCGAGCCTTTGGCTTAGGTGCCTCCTCCTGGGTATCCGAGTTCCACCAACGCCAGGCGGTCCTTGGTAGTGCTTTTAAGCGCGGGCACCTACAGCTTAGTAACCGGGTTCCAGCACCGTCAGCTGGTCCTCGGTCGTGCCATTGGCTCTTGCACACTGGGGCAACGCATCCGGGTTCCAGCACCGCCAGCTGGTTCTCGGCAGTGTTTTTGTCACAGGTACTCCCTCGTGCCAAACCTGGTTTCAGCACCATCAGCTGTTTCCGGGTTGTGTCAAACTCGCTGAGACGCCTATGCTTGCCCCGTCGTGTTGCAGTCGGGTTAGCCAACTCCAGGGTGCCTCCAGTTTAGGAGCTTCCTATGTGGGCTGCATGAATTGGTAGTCAAGGCTGGTTCTGTCTTGCCAGTAGGCCCAGCTCCCCCTGTAGGACTGTTGGGGTTCGGTAACTGCGGCTGCCTCGCGGCCTAGCTGTTCTCTCCTCTCCTGTGGACCTTCGGGTCCACCACCTGGTTCCAGCACTGTCAGCTGGTTCCGGGCCGAGCCTTTGGCTTAGGTGCCTCCTCCTGGGTATCCGAGTTCCGCCAACGCCAGGCGGTCCTTGGTAGTGCTTTTAAACGCGGGCACCTACAGCTTAGTAACCGGGTTCCAGCACCGTCAGCTGGTCCTCGGTGCCATTGGCTCTTGCACACTGGGGCAACGCATCCGGGTTCCAGCACCGCCAGCTGGTTCTCGGCAGTGTTCTTGTCACAGGTACTCCCTCGTGCCAAGCCTGGTTTCAGCACCGTCAGCTGTTTCCTGATTGTGTCAAGTTCACTGAGACGCCTATGCTTGCCCCGTCGTGGTGCGGTCGGGTTAGCCAACTCCAGGGTGCCTCCAGTTTAGGAGCTTCCTATGTGGGCTGCGTGAACTGGTAGTCAAGGCTGGTTCTGTAGTGCCAGTAGGCCCAGCTCCCCCTGTAGGACTGTTGGGGTTCGGTAACTGCGGCTGCCTCGCGGCCTAGCTGTTCTCTCCTCTCCTGTGGACCTTCGGGTCCACCACCTGGTTCCAGCACCGTCAGCTGGTTCCGGGCCGAGCCTCTGGCTTAGGTGCCTCCTCCTGGGTATCCGAGTTCCACCAACGCCAGGCGGTCCTTGGTAGTGCTTTTAAGCGCGGGCACCTACAGCTTAGTAACCGGGTTCCAGCACCGTCAGCTGGTCCTCGGTCGTGCCATTGGCTCTTGCACACTGGGGCAACGCATCTGGGTTCCAGCAACGCCAGCTGGTTCTCGGCAGTGTTTTTGACACAGGTACTCCCTCGTGCCAAGCCTGGTTTCAGCACCGTCAGCTGTTTCCGGGTTGTGTCAAGCTCACTGAGACGCCTATGCTTGCCCCGTCGTGGTGCGATCGGGTTAGCCAACTCCAGGGTGCCTCCAGTTTAGGAGCTTCCTATGTGGGCTGCGTGAACTGGTAGACAAGGCTGGTTCTGTAGTGCCAGTAGGCCCAGCTCCCCCTGTAGGACTGTTGGGGTTCGGTAACTGCGGCTGCCTCGCGGCCTAGCTGTTCTCTCCTCTCCTGTGGGCCTTCAGGTCCACCACCTGGTTCCAGCACCGTCAGCTGGTTCTCGGCAGTGTCTTTTGCTCTTGTACCTTCTGCTCCCCATCCTGGTTCCAGTACCGTCAGCTGGTTCCGGGCAGAGCCTTTGGCTTAGGTGCCTCCTTCTGGGTATCCAAGTTCGACCAACGTCAGGTGGTCCTTGGTAGTGCTTTCAGGCACGGGTACCTCCTGCTTAGTAACCGGGTTCCAGTAATGTCAGCTGGTCCTCGGTAGTTCCATTGGCTCTTGGACCTTCGGCTACCCATCCAGGTTCCAGTACCGTCAGCTGGTTCTCAGCAGTGTCTTTTGCTCTTGTACCTTCTGCTCCCCATCCTGGTTCCAGTACCGTCAGCTGGTTCCGGGCAGAGCCTTTGGCTTAGGTGCCTCCTTCTGGGAATCCGAGTTCCGCCAACGTCAGGCGGTCCTTGGTAGTGCTTTTTAGCACGGGTACCTCCTGCTTAGTAACCGGATTCCAGTAACTTCAGCTGGTCCTCGGTAGTTCCATAGGCTCTTGAACCTTCGGGTAGCCATCCGAGTTCCAGTTCCATCAGCTGGTTCTTGGCATTTTCTCAGCCTTCTTGTACCTTCTGCTACATTTCCAAGTTGAAGACCCTAAAGTCGACGACCCGGAAGACCACCCCGATGACGACGACGACGACCCGGAAGACCACCACGATGACGACGACGACGACGGCGGAGACGACGACGGCGGAGACGACGACGGCGGAGACGACGACGGCTGAGACGACGACGGCGGAGATGACGACACTGGAGACGACGACCCTGGAGACGACGACATGGAAGACCGAGAAGCAGAAGAACAAGAGGCTGCAGAACAAAGAGCAGAAGAACATTAAGCATAAGACTTAATATCAGAGCAAAAGATATTATCTAAATTATATGCAGAAGAAGACTAAGCAGTGTATGGGGGTGAGTCCGTTCCCCCTCGTGGTGCCCCTGGATAAAGCCTGATGCTGCAGGCCAAACTGAACGCGGACAAATGTAACTTTTGTGACTGGCAGAACGGAAGGTGTAATCTTCAAACTTTTATAGATAACAACTACGGGAATGCCTGTCACAAATGAGAATATGATGAAGAAGTAGAATAGGAAGAATAATAACAGTGGAATAAAAAGAATATGTAGAATAGGAATAATAATAATAGTTGAATAAAATGAATATGAAGAATGTAATCCAAAAAAAAAAAAAAAGGTAAAGGATGAAGAAGAAGATGAATAAGGTGAAGAAGAAGTTGATGTCAAAGATGCTGATGATGATGAAGATGAAAGTGTGGGAAAAGTAAAAAAAAAAAAAAAAAAAGAATGGGAAGGGCGTGGAATAGTGAAACATCAATATCTGACAAAATAAAAAAAAAATTTACATAGTCAATATCTTTGTCACTCCGAACGTCTTAAAAAAAAAAAAAAACATGCTATTCTATTTGATTGGGATAAACCTCTATGACTTTAATGTCTCCGCCACCTCCCCAAATACATCCGGCATTATTCTTAGTTGTTTTCCTTCATGTAGAATGAACCTACAAGGCAAGAAAGGGTTTATTTTAATTCCGATATTTTGGTCCCATTGACTTGCATTGGGATCGGGTATCGGTATCGGCGATATCCGATATTTTTTGAATATCGGCCGATCCTATCCGATACCGATACTTTCCGATATCGGAAGGTATCGGTCAACACTATTAATAAGCATTCATGGCAACATTTGTTCCACAGTAATACTACAGTTTATAAAAGCTGTCGATCGTCAAATGAAAGAGTGAAGCAACAGTTTGTTGGTTGAATTGATCTTACCTATAGGAGGTTTAGCATTCTTAATCATATATCATTGAGTAAAGTTTCAGATTTTTGTCTTCTTAGACTTCATGATGTTTTCCAGGAGGCAATACTGCAGGTCCTGTTTAAGTGTGCTTTGGTTTTGGGGGAAATTACTATAAACTCTAGTTCTAAGCTACAAGCCTAGAATTATATGAACTTCTGCTTGTGCCTGTGGTTCCCTTTTTGATAAAGTGTCAATATTTGACCACAATAACCAGTGCCAGCTCCAGGTTTTTGTGGGTCCCGGGCGATAGAGTCTCAGTGGGTCGCTTTAACACATACCAAAATTCATGATGCACAGATATGGCAGAGAAATATAGGTATAGTGCAATGTCAAATATGCTGCTTACTTCTTACATTACATGAGTGATATCTTTTGTAAATTCTACAATAGCTCAGAAACCGGACAGTATAGTCCTCCATATAATGTTATGGGCACCACACAATGCTCCCTACCCTATATTTTACAGAATATACAGAATAATAAATCCCATATATTGCTACATACAGAGTAATGAGCTCCATATATTGCTCCATACAGGATAAAGAGCCCCAAGTATTGCTCAATACATAATGGGCTCAATATATTGCTCCAAACAGTATATATTGGGCTCCATATATAATGGGACCATATAATGCTCCTTACAGTATATGCTGGGCCTCATATAATGCTCTAGTATATGTTGGGCCCCATATAATGCTCCACTATATGCTGGGCCGCATATAATGATACAGTATATTCTGGACCTCATATAATGTTCCAGTTTATGCTGGGCCTCATACAATGCTCTGGTATATGCTGGGCATCATATAATACTGCAGTATATGATAGGCCCTATACATTGCTCCATATCTGCAGGGCCCCATATTATGCTCCAGCATATGCTGAGCCCCATATAATGCTCCAGTACATGCTAGGCCCCATATAAAGCTTCAGTATATGCTGGGCCCCATATAATGTTCCAGTAGGTGCTGGACCCCATATAAGGCTTCGGTATATGCTGAGCCCCATATAATGCTCCAGTATATGCTGGGCACCGTATAATGGTCCAGTATATACTGGGCACCATATAATTCTCCAGTATATGATGAGCTCCATATAATGCTCAAATTTTTTTTTTTTTAAATGCAATGCTCACTTCTTCTCGCTGACCACTGCTCTGCTCCGGACGACTCAGTTTTGGCATCTTCCAGCTCTCTGCATTGTGACTGTTCAGGCAGAGGGTGCACACTAATCATGACATCGCGCCCTCTGACCTGAAACATCACAGAGTCAGGAGACACGGAATACGCCACAGCAAAGGAATGAGGAGAAGTAAGTACTGCAATTACCAGTACTCTAGCAAGTGGGGAGGGGCCCACTCGTGGGCGCTGGTATCGGGCCCCAATAGCGCATCCGTTCCCCTGCTCAGTGCCCCGGCACTTGCCTGGGTGCACTGAGTACTGATGCCAGCCCTGACAATAACTTGAAAACCAATTTTTTTTTTAAGATAGCTGCTGAAAATAACAGCAAAAAAATAATTAGGAAAATAGTAATTTAGGCATCCTTTGGTTTATTTTTTTGGCAACATACTTGTCGAACAAATCAAAAAACTATTTATTCTTTGCTTTTTTTTTGCAGATGTTCTACTATTGCTAATTGTAGATATGTATGCATGTTATACAGGAAAACATTTGTTTATTTCAGTTTGTGTTTACTTTATTTACTGTTCATCTATCTTACAGTTATTTTACCAAGGTACAGTAATACAATTACACTAAGGGTGTGAGCTGGATTATCATTGTCCATGACTGGGACTGTCAAATCAGTTGTACATCGATAGGCTGGAGATAGTAACGGCTTATTAATCAAAGAGAGTAAGTGTCCTGGAAGCGGGAGCTTCTTACTTTTGCAAAACGAAAGTATTGGGATGATGGCCAAAGAGATTGACAGCCTGCAGATGCACTGTATTATAAGTTAATTGGTGTGCTTTCAAGGGACCTGTCACATGTGAATATTAGTCCTGTTGACTGGCATGGGGCCGATGACTAGTTTATACGTTGACTGTCTTAACTGCCTTACCTGTGAAATGATTGACAGATCAGCCTTGTTGTGTTGTGAACTGAAGATAAGAGGTATAAACTGTTGGTTAATAAAAGTTGCTTAGGTTTATTCTGTTATATGGAAATTACTAGAATTGATTGAATCTTTTGAATTTTACTTTTGCTAACTATGACAAATTTTCCCCAAAAATGTGATTTGCAGCTAATAAATTCACGTGAATCTTGGTCATGTAGACCCAGCTGATCATGAAAGAGAGAAAAAGTACTCCATTGACCATAGGAGTTTACACTCGACAGTAGAGAAAGAGAAAAAATTTACCATTATATTTTAAACTCTACAGGAGAGAGAAGAAGACCATGCTCACCATAAGAGATTACACTCTACACTAGAGAGAAATAGAGGACCCTGGTGACCATAAGAGTTTCCACTCTACAGGGGACAGAAAAAAAGAACCATAAAGCTTACATTTTAAACTCTACAGGAAAAAGAGACTTGTCTAGTGACTCTGGAGATGGAAAGTGGCTCTGCCATACAAACTGTGCTCCACTGGGAACGAGTGATCTCAGATAACCCAAGTACTGTACCCAATAAAAGGGATTTAGGGGGAACCCTGTATCGCAATACAAAACAATATTAGCTAGATCTATGATGCTTCAACAATGTGAAAAATCATGCTGGACATTTTTTTTTTGTTTTGAGAACCGTAAATCGAATCTCAAAATCTGATAAAGGAAATTAGATTGAAACTTGAATCTCTGTGGACTTATTCACTCATCTCTGGAATTGACCTTTATTGTTTTGATATTTAAAAAGTTGGTCCAATTATGCTATGAGTTATCATTGTTATAGTGACGGTTCTGAGATCTGTGTGAAGTTAACATTGGACTGCACTTATTTACTGTTCAACAGTTGATGGTGCTGATAAAGCTTTTTTTCTAGTACATTCAATTATTCTGTAAATCTAGGAGTGAATAGCAAACTGAAAATGTAACAGTAACATCTAGTTTATGTTGCAACCATCAAGCTTCTGTATTCCAAAGTTTGAAATTAAATCATTATGTCACGGCGGTAACTCACATGCCTTCTCGGTGCTGCCCCACTCACCATAGTCATCACGTGGTTCCTCCTTGTGTCATGCCAGCTCGCTGAGTTTTGCCTCTTGCAGCACTCTTCAGCACTGCTGGTCAGTGGGGGGACGTGGTCAGTCTCTGCAGGTATTTAACCCTGCTGTGTCCTGCAGAGGTAAGGTTCCCTCTCGAAAATTGGTTCCTAGTCAGTTCGTCTGATAGCTTTCCGTTTATACACAGAAATGCATTTTGTTTCTACCATTATCGACCCAGCTAGTTTACCCGTCCGGTCTGACCTCTGTGCTCATAACATTGGCTATGTTTACTTATCCTGGAAAGTGTATCCTAACCTCACACCATTTGACTATGCCTGTGTCTCTTGCCCTACTGTATCCTATAGCTGCTCCTCAGACCATCTGGTCAATTGCTGCAGTCCTGGTGATGGTCCTGAAGTGGTACCTGGTGCCTACCGGCTGTCTAAGGCTATCCTCACCACGAGAGACTCTAGTGAAGACCCCGTAGGCACTTAGTCACGCTACTTCAAGTTAAGTCTGGCTGTGCGCAGTGGGTCCACACTCATCAACATTGCAAATTAAAGGGAGTCTGTCAGCACAAAATGGCTGAGCAGTTCAATGCACCTTCCCACCTACTTGTTTTCCATCTATCTCCAACCTTTAATGGCTCCTGTAATGCCTAAGCAGTCAGTCAATGAAGATGAGTGCAACTATAAATGCAAAAAAGTAGGTAGCAAGGTGAACTGAACAATTTGGTCATGCAAAGATTTTATCCTTAAAAGGAACCTGTGACCCCCAAAATCAAAGGTGAGCTAAGCCCACCAGCATCTGGGGCTTATCTACAGCATTCTGTAATGCTGCAGATAAGCCCCCGATGTATCCTGAAAGATGAGAAAAAAGGTTAGATTATACTCACCCAGGGGCGGTCCCAGTCTAGATCTGGTCCGATGGGCATCTCGGTCCGGTCCGGGGCCTCCCAGCTTCTTACGATGATGTCTTCTTCTTGAATTCACGCTGCAGCTCCGGAGCAGGTGTACTTTGTCTGCCCTGTGGAGGGCAGAGCAAAGCACTGCAGTGCGCAGGCGCCAAGCCTCTCTGACCTTTCCCGATGCCTGCGCACCGGACCGCAACACCCATCAGACCAGAACCGGACCAGGATCACCCCTGGGTGAGTATAATCTAATCTCTTTTTCTCACCTTTCAGAATGCTGTAGATAAGTTCCTGATGCTGATGAGCTTAGCTCAAATTCGATTTTGGGGGTGACAGGTTCCCTTTAATTCTGTTAGTTAGGACATCCAGTTAGCATTATCTACATCAGCACAACATGAAGGTTAAAAACAAACATATAGCAAAAAACAAACCAATGAGGTCACACAGTATTGTTTTAGCAAACTAACAATTAACACAATGCCATCTGATGTATAATTATCATCCAGCATAAGTCTGCAGCTGTTGTTATGAGTCTAATTATTATTATTATACATTTTTATAGCGCCATTTATTCCATGGTGCTTTATATGTGAAATATAGACTAATACAATAAGCATGAGCAAAAAACAACAAGGCACTTGTACAGAAGGAGTGAGGACCCTACCCGCAAGGGCTCAAAGTCTGCATAATAGATTTGAACAGTCATTTTGTGCAGCTAAATTCCTTTTTAAGAGAGTTGGGCCAACATTTGTTTTAGCAAAATCATCATTCCACTGTGTATTTTAATCTAATAAGGTATATATATAGGTGCTTCTCACAAAATTAGAATATGATCAAAAAGTTAATTTATTTCAGTTCTTCAATACAAAAAGTGAAACTCATATATTATATAGAGTCATTACAGAGTGATCTATTTCAATTGTTTATTTCTCTTTATGTTGATGATTATGGCTTTCAGCCAATGAAAACCCAAAAGTTATTATTTCAGTAATTTAGAATAATTAGCAAAAAACACCTGTCTGTTTCAGTAGGTTCCACAATCATGGGGAAGACTGCTGATGTGACAGATGTCCAGAAGGCAGTCATTGACGCACTCCACAAGGAGAGTAAGTAACAAAAGGTCATTGCTTAAGAAGCTGGCTGTTCACAAAGTGCTGTATCCAAGCATATTAATGGAAAACTGAGTGAAAGGAAAAAGTGTGGTAGAAAAATGTGCACAAGCAACTGGGATAACCACAGCCTTGAAAAGGTTGTAAAGGAAAGGTCATTCAAAAATTTTGGAGAGATTCACAAGGAGTGGACTGCTGCTGGAGTCATTGCTGCAAGAACCACCACACACATACCTATCCAGGCCATTGGCTTTAAGTGTTGCATTCCTTGTGTCAAGCCACTCATGACCACATCCAATAGACAATGCCAGAAGGGTCTTACACGGGCCAAGGAGCAAAAGAACTGGACTGTTGCTCTGTGGTCCAAGGTGTTGTTTTCTGATGAAAGTAAATTCTGTATTTCATTTGGAAATCAAGGTCCCAGAGTATGGAAGAAGAGTGCAGAGGCACACAATCCAAGCTGCTTGAGGACTTGTGTGAAGTTTCCACAATCAGTGATGGTTTGGGGAGCCATGTCATCTGCTGGTGTAGGTCCACCATGTTTTATCAAGACCAAAGTCAGAGCAGCTATCTACCAGGAAATTTTACAGCACTTCGAAAAACTTGTCGGCAGAGGGAAGCATGGAGAAGAAAATGTTATTCTCCAGCAGGTCTTGACACCTGTCCACACTACCAAAGAACCAATACCTGGTTTAAAAACAACAGTGTCACTATGCATGATTGGCCAGCAAACTCACCTGACCTTAACACCATAGAGAATCTTTGGGGTATTGTTAAAAGGAATATGAGAGACACCAGACTCAACAATGCAGACAAGCTAAAGGCTGCTATCAAAGCAACCTGGACTTCCATAAAACCTCAGCAGTGCCACAGGCGGATCGCCTCCATGCCATGCCACATTGATGCAGCAACTGATGCAAAAGGAGCCCCGACCATGTATGGCATCCATTTACTGAACATTCATTTCAGTAGGCCAACATTTCTGATTTTAAAATGATTTTTCAAGCTGGTGTTATAAAATATTCTGATTTATAATCATCAACATTAACAGAAATAAACAGTTGAAATAGATCACTCTGTTTGCAATGGCTCTATGCAATATATAAGTTTCACTTTTTGTATTAAAGAACTGAGATAAAATAAACTTTTAGATGAAAATATAAGTTTGTGAGAAGCATGTCTGTATGTATATATATATATATATCTATATCTATATATACATATAGATATCTATATATACTGCTCAAAAAAATAAAGGGAACCCTAAAATCCCTCATCCTATATATCACTGAATGAAATATTCCAGTTGTAAATCTTTATTCATTACATAGTAGAATGTGTTGAGAACAATAAAACCTAAAAATGATCAACATAAATCACAACTAATATCCCACGGAGGTCTGGAGTTGGAATGATGCTCAAAATCAAAGTGAAAAATGAAGTTACAGGCTGTTCCAACTTTAGTGAAAATGCCTCAAGTAATGATAATGATGCTCAGTAGTGTATGTAGCCTCCACGTTCCTGTATGACCTCCCTACAATGCCTGGGCATGTTCCTGATGAGGCGGCGGATGGACTCCCGAGTAGTGGTGAGCGAGTGTACTCGTTGCTAGGGTTTTTCCCGAGCACGCTCTGGTGATCTCCGAGTATTTGTTAGTGTTCGGAGATTAAGTTTTCATCGCCTCAGCTGAATGATTTACAGCTACTACCCAGCCTGAGTACATGTTGGGGTTGCCTGGTTGCTAGGGAATTCCCACATGTAATCAAGCTGGCTAAAAGCTATAAATCATTCAGCTGTGGCGATGAAAACTAAATCACTGAGCAGTCACAAATACTCAGAGACCACTCGAGCGTGCTCGGGAAAACCCAAGCAAAGAGTACACTCGCTCATCAATAGATTTTAACATTTAACATAAGCTTTTACATACAGCAGTTCTCTGTCATTTATACATCGTTTTAAAACGAAATATTCTTCAAAACACACATAAATATACATATAAATATATGCAAAAATATATATATATATATACATATATCCTCACATGTAATCAAGCTGTCTAGTAGCTGTAAATCATTTAGCTGAGGCGATGAAAACTTAATCACCAAACACTATGCGGCATCAATAGTAAAAAATGTAATGTTAAAAATAATAAAAAAACAAAGCACCTGCTATACTCACCCTCTGTAGTCCGCCGAGCCGCTATCGCCTGCCACCATATTCCGTTCCCGGCGATGCATTGCCGGACTAACCGGAAGACTTCGCGGTCTCGCAAGACCGCTAAGTAATCTGGGTAATTTCGCAATGCATCCTGGGAACAGAAGATGGCGGCAGCCGCGCGTGTATCGCCGGAGCTGCGCTGGATCCCAGGGGGTGAGTATATAACTATTTTTTATTTTAATTATTTTTTTAACAGGGATATGGTGCCCACACTGCTATATACTACGTGGGCTGTGTTAGATACCGCGTGGCTCTGTGCTGTATACTACATAGGTAGTGTTATATACTATGTGGGCTGTGTGATATACTCCGTGGGCTGTGCTAGATATTACGTGGCCACTGTTATATACTGTATGGGCAGTGTTATATACTATGTGACTGGACAATATACTACGTGACTGGGCAATATACTACGTGGCTCTGTGCTGTATACTACGTGGCTCTGTGCTGTATACTACGTTGCTGTGCAATATACTACATCACTGGGCAATATACTATGTGGCTGGGCAATATACTACGTGGCTCTGTGCTGTATACTACGTCGCTGTGCAATATACTACGTCGCTGGGCAATATACTACGTCGCTAGGCAATATACTACTTGGCTGTGCAATATACTACGTAGCTGGGCAATATACTACGTGACTGGGCAATATTGTTGTGAATTCTGTGGCTGAATTCACTCCTGTGGTCACAAGTGGTACTGCAGCTTCTGAGCTTCCTCCTTCAGGTGTTCTGGTGAGCTCGTTAACTGCTTCATTACTTAACTCCGCCTGATGCTGCTATCCTTGCTCCTTGTCAATGTTTCAGTGTTGGATCTGAGCTTCTCCTGATTGTTCCTGTGACCTGCTGCTCTGTATAGCTAAGTGCTTTTTGCTTTTTTTTGTTGCTTTTTTTCTGTCCAGCTTGTCTTTTGTTTTGCTGGAAGCTCTGAGACGCAAAGGGTGTACCGCCGTGCCGTTAGTTCGGCACGGTGGGTTTTTTTTGCCCCCTTTGCATGGTTTTGCTTAAGGGTTTTTTGTAGACTGCAAAGTTCGCTTTACTGTCCTCGCTCTGTCCTAGAATATCGGGCCCCACTTTGCTGAATCTATTTCATCCCTACGTTTTGTCTTTTCATCTTACTCACAGTCATTATATGTGGGGGGCTGCCTTTTCCTTTGGGGAATTTCTCTGGGGCAAGTCAGGCCTATTTTTCTATCTTCAGGCTAGCTAGTTTCTTAGGCTGTGCCGAGTTGCCTAGGTAGTTGTTAGGCGCAATCCACAGCCGCTTTTAGTTGTGTTTAGGATAGGATCAGGTGTGCAGTCTACAGAGTTTCCACGTCTCAGAGCTCGTTCTTGTATTTTTGGGTATTTGTCACATCACTGTGTGCGCTCTGATCGCTAAGCACACTGTGTTTCTGGATTGCCTTCATAACACCTGTCATTAGCAAACATAACACAATATACTATGTGACTGGGCAATATACTATGTGGCTCTGTGCTGTATACTACGTTGCTGTGCAATATACTACGTAGCTGGGCAATATACTACGTGACTGGGCAATATACGACGTGACTGGGCAATATACTTTGTGGCTCTGTGCTGTATACTACGTGGCTCTGTGCTGTATACTATGTGGCTCTGTGCTGTATACTATGTCGCTGTGCAATATACTATGTAGCTGGGCAATATACTACGTGACTGGGCAATATACTACATGGCTCTGTGCTGTATACTACATGGCTCTGTGCTGTATACTACGTGGCTCTGTGCTGTATACTATGTTGCTGTGCAATATACTATGTAGCTGGGCAATATACTACGTGACTGGGCAATATACTACGTGACTGGGCAATATACTACGTCGCTGTGCAATATACTACGTCACTGGGCAATATACTACGTGGCTGGGCAATATACTACGTGGCTGGGTAATATACTACGTGGCTGGGCAATATTCTACGTGGACATGCATATTCTAGAATACCCGATGCGTTAGAATCGGGCCACCATCTAGTATATATATACTGCATCCTAGATATCGTTGAATTAAATGTTCCAATTGCAAATCTTTATTCATTACATGTTGGAATGTGTTGAGAACAATAAAACATAAAAATGATCAATGTAATTCAAAATCAATATCCTATGGAGGTCTGGATTTGGAATGATAATCAAAACCAAAGTGTAAAATCAAATTACAGGCTGATTCAGCTTCAGTGTAAATGCCTCAAGATAAGGAAATTATGCTCATTAGTGTTTGTGGCCTCCCTGTGCCTGTATTACCTTCCTACAATGGGCATGGTCCTAATGAGGGATGGATGTCCTTCTGAGTGATCTACTTTCAGACCTGGATTAAAGCATCAGTCAACTTCTGGAAAGTCTGTTGCATTAGTGGATGGAACGAGGATGATGTCCCAGATGTGCTCGATTGGATTCAAGTCTGGGGAATGGGTAGGCCAGTCCATAGCATCAATGCCTTCATCATGCAGGAACTGCTGACTCAGTTCAGCCACATGAGGCCTTGCATTGTTTTGCATCAGAAGTAACCCAGGGCCCCGTGCACTTGCAAAGAGTCTCACAATAGGTCTCAGGATCTCATCCCTGTACCTAATGGCAGTCAGGATACCTCTGTCTAGCACATGGAGGACTGTCTGGCCCTTCAGAGAATTGCCTCCCCCACACCATTACTGACCTACTGCCAAACTGGTCATGCTGGAGGATATTGTAGGCAGCAGAATGTTCTCCACAGCATCTCCAGATTTGGTCACATCCGTCACATGTGTTTAGTATGAGCCTGCTCTCCTCCGTGAAGACCGCAGGGTGCCAATGTTGAATCTGCCAATCTTGGTGTTCTCTGGAAAATTCCAATCATCCTGTGCTGTAAGCACAACACCCACTTGTGAATGTCGGATCCTCATATCACCCTCATGGAGTCTGTCTCTGTCAGTATGAGCAGATACATGAATTAATGATCTGCTGGAGGTCATTTTGCAAGGCTCTGACACTGTTACCCCTGTTCCTCCTTGTACAAAGGAGGAGGTAGCAGTCCTGCTGCTGAGTTATTGCCCTCCTACAGCCCCTTCCATGTCTCTTGGTTTACTGGCCTGTCTTCTGGTATCTGCTCCATGGTTTCGACACTGTGCTGACAGACACAGCTACCCTTTTCACCACAGCTCACATTGATGTGCCATCCTGGATGAGCTGCACTACGTAAGCAATTTCCAGAGGTTGTTCACACTGCCTCATGCTACTGTACTGTGCCTCTAGCAATGACAAAATACAAAAGTGACCAAAACAACAGCCCCAAAAAATAAGAGCAGAGAGTCAATGGTAACCACCTGCAGAACCACTCCTTTACAGGCGTTGTCTTGCTAATTGTCATGATTCACACCATGACCGTCACCCCCATGTCATGGATCAGGGTGACTTTAGGCCAACAGATGATGGCTATCACATGTGCAGGGGGGCTTATCTTAGTTATCCCTCCACTGCTACAATGTGATGAAAAAAAACACACACAAGTCTATGGACCTCTTAGTTTACAGCAGGGGCTTATTCTAGTTATCACACTGCTCTTCAATATAACACAAACTGCAGGGATTTATGTATATCCCGCTTTACAGTTCTGCTTGAACTTGCAGCTCTCTGGCGCCCCCCTTACCCTCAGGTCAGATTAGGTACTGCACCTAGGGTAATTAGTCGCCAGAAAGGCTGCCTGCTATGTACTGGCTATTGGACACGCTGCAGCGAGGCGATAACTAATTCCACTCAGGCAGGAACAATAATTATCAATGCCGCAGTCGCTACAACTCCCAAAAGGCACAGCACACGGTATGCTGCCACCAGCTCCGTTTAAATGGGTCCGAAGCTAACCCAAAATAATAGCATAATTCCCTTCAGAAGACTTAGGGTACGTTTTAGAGCAGGAAGAACGAAAACTAGTAATTTGTATATTTTACTCCGAAATTAAGGCAGTGTTTATAAAAAGGCATATAAAGATGGTATAATATGAGACAATTGAAAATATGTACAAAGGTAATTATAAAAATAACAGGGATTAAATAAGAAATCAACACTTACATGTGTTCAGATCATGGCAGGCAGAACCAGGCTAGCGGGCGGAGCTCCCATATGTCCCAGTTCATCAGGGCTAGCAGTCAGAGCTCCTCAGGTAAATCTAAACTGCTGGGGGCCTGGCAGAAACTTATAAACTGCAGCCCTTGACATTACCAACAGGGCTGGTTTACCCAGACCCTCCTCTCTCCTCAGCCTTATAGTTTTCTCCAACAATTCTTATAATTTGTGTATTTTCGGTCCAGAACATGTCAGAATCATAACACACCCAGCATTCACCTTATTTTAAAATTGACTTTCTAATGAGACCAAATTTGTGGTATTTGGGATGCACAGTGAAATCCATACTTTGTACCTGATGGAGTTAGAGGCTCATGTTTACAGCGGCTAACAGATCCGCCGACGGACGTTAACAATATGTACTTTTTATTTTCCTAGCCTAAATCGTTGGCCCAATATCTTGCAATATTAGAACAAAGAACCTCATGTTTTAAAAGGGAGATTAGACCAGTTTCAGCTGGTGCAACTGTCTATGCATCTATACCGTTCGTAAAAATTCCTGTAGGAGGGCCATGAGGGGTTTAGGAACTGAAAGTGCAGCAAGAAGCAATAAAAGCTCTTCTACACCCATTGAAAAGAAAAGCTAAACCCTGAAGTGAAGGGGGGGGTCAACACCCACCCTATAGGTGCTGGCAGAGAAACTAAACTTATTATATACATTTTCCTCACACTAATTTCTTATAATTTCTACCTGTTGTCTTTCACATTTGCACAACAGCAGGAGAATTTGATTCACAATCAGTGTTGCTTCATAACTGGACAGGCAAAAAGAAGAGAAAAAGAATGGACTAATCCAGGCCTGCACAACCATACAGTGTAGAAAAATAGCAAACGTTTTTATTAGACACCACAACATGAACATAAAAACACTGAAAATGCAACAGATGTGTACAAATCACCCCTATACATCCTAATAAGTCTGCAGGGAATATATGTAAAATATACACCATCAGGTTACCATGAACATATGACACCACATGCTGACAAATATATGTATGCCATGACCAAGAGGGAGATCAGTATGATATATGATATATATATATATATATAATGTGATGGACACAAATAAGAACTCCAATGGAATATGTATAGAATCCCTATACTCCCTAGTGGTGAATAAATGCAACAAAATGGCACAACAAAATAGGGCTCTTGACACCTAAGTGTCCAAACAGAGCTAGCTAGATATCTCACATGTGGAATGTAGCCCGGATAAAAAACCAAAGCTCCCATGTAAACAATAAGAACGGCATCGCGCCAGAAAGATACTCAGCTGAATCTGAGGTGGAGCAGGATGGAGCCAAAAGGCTAAAAAGCTGCAATAGCACTGCAGATCTGCATGTCATAAATGACCAGCAAGTAGCGAGGAGGGGGTGTGAGGAGAAGACCCCACGCGTATCGCTGCCGCAGCAGCTTCGTCAGCTGCATGTCCACATAGTATATTACACAGCCCACGTAGTATATTGCCCAGTCACATAGTATATTGCCCAACCACGCAGTATATTGCCCAGTCATGTACTATATTGCCCAGTCACGTAGTATATTGCCCAGCCACATAGTATATTGCCCAGTCACGTAGTATATTGCCCAGTCACGTACTTTATTGCCCAGCCACATAGTATATTGCCCAGCCACATAGTATATTGCCCAGTCACGTACTATATTGCCCAGCCACATAGTATATTGCACAGCCACGTAGTTTATTGCCCAGTCACATAGTATATTGCCCAGCCACGTAGTATATTGCCCAGTCACGTAGTATATTGCCTGGTCATGTAGTATATTGTCTAGTCACGTAGTATATTGCCCAGTCACGTAGTATATTGCACAGCCCGCATAGTATATTGCACAGCCCGCATAGTATATTGCACAGCCCGCGTAGTATGATGCACAGCCGATGTAGTATATTACATAGCCCGAGTAGTATATTGCCCAGCCCGCGTAGTATATTGCCCAGCGCACGTAGTATATTGCATAGCCCACGTAGTACATTGCCCAGCCCACGTAGTACATTGCCCAGCCCGCGTAGTACGTTGCACAGCCCACGTATCATATAGCAATGTGGGCACCATATCCCTGTTAAAAAAAAATGAAAATAAAAAATAGTTATATACTCAGCTTCCGTTGGCCCCTGGATCCAAGAAGCGTTTACCGACGCTCCTAGCGCACTCCGGTCTCAAGAGTGCATTGCGGTCTCGCGAGATGATGACGTAGCGGTCTCGCAAGACCGCCATGTCATCATCTCGTGAGATCGCAATGCATGGACCGGTCACCGGAGCGTTGCGAGGAGCGGGAAAGGCGCCAGAAGGTGAGTATATGATGATTTTTTTATTATTTTTATTATTTTTAACATTAGATCTTTTTACTATTGATGCTGTATAGGCAGCATCAATGGTAAAAAAGTTTGTCACACAAGGTTAATAGCAGCGTTAATGGAGTGCGTTACACCGCGGCATAACGCGGTCTATTAGCGCTGCCATTAACCCTGTGTGAGCGCTGACTGGAGAGGAGTATGGAGCGGGCACCGACTGCCGGGAGGAAGCAGCGGCCATGTTGCCGCCGGACTGCGTACGTTGCTGATTGGTCGTGGCAATGGTCGTGGGCGTTTTGCCACGACCAATCAGCGACTTGGATTTCCATGACAGACAGAGGCCGCGACTAGAGTTGAGCGACCTTGACCTTTTTAGAGTCGAGCCGGGTTTCGCGAAACCCGACTATCTCAAAAGTCGGGTCGAGTGAAATCGGCCGATTATGGCGAAAAGTCGGGATCGACCGAAACACAAAACCCAATGCAAGTCAATGGGGCAGCATAGTCGGCAGTGAGTGGGGGCCAGGAAAACACCTAGAGTGCCCATTTTAATGTCAAAACCATCCATTCTTCTTAATGAAGCTTGTCAAGCGTAATTTACCTTATAATAATTGGAAGGCATTTGAAATTGGGGGTCATTTGGCTAAAGTTGTGTGGGGTAGGGCTGGTTCAAGTAATTAGTGGGCCCGGGAAATCTGGACCACGTCACGGCAGTGGAGCAGGGAGAGGTAAGTATTTCAACTTTGCAAGTGCTGTGATCCTGAGCAAGCAGGGGGGGCCCACTTGTTGGCATTGGCACTGGCACAGGGCCCCTCAAAGTACAGCGGTGTGTTTGCACGGAGGGGGCGCCTCCCACCGGCAGCAACACTTTTGCGTACTATGAGAGGCCCTGTGCCAGTGACGTCGCCAACTAGTATTCCTCCCCCCACCTGATGAAGGAACCTGCACTTTCATCTGCACCTTCCTCTTTGTCCCCGTGTAAGGTGGTATGGTATGCGGGAAGAGCAACCTGACTTTCAGCAGGGTCACAATGTTGTTGTGTAGCATGCACGGGGAATGTTGCGTTATGGGTCAATGTACCAGCAGACTCATCTATCACTGGCTGGGCAATGGGCACGATGAAGTGGAAACACAGATATAGGCCCAAAGAATAAAGTGGGCTAAATGCAGTTCAAAATTGGTAACACAGGAATAACCAGGGGGCATTGCAGTGGAGGACAACTGGAATGAGAGGCTGACACAGAGAGTAGGGCCAAATCAGTAAGTAGTCGAAATGCAGTTCAAAATTGGCAACCGTAGTAAACAGGCGGCACAGCTTTGTTCAGTGGAGGAGAACAGCAAGGAGTGGCAGACACCGATAGTAGGCCCCAACCCAACTAGTAGGCCAAATGCAGTCTAACATTAACAACTACTTAACGAGAGCCTGAAAATGGAATTTCAGGACAGGAAACCAGGAGAACAGCAAGGAGTGGCAGACACCGATAGTAGGCCCCAAACCAACTAGTACGCCAAATGCAGTTGTTCCATTTAACCACAATTTAATGAGAGCCTGAAGATAGAAGCTCAGGAAAGGCAACCTGGGGAACACCTTGGAGTGTAACACACCATCTCTCTCCACCCCATACCCATTTTGTAGGCCTAATGCAGTGTACTTTTCTACAACTACTAAACGAGAGTCGGAAGACCGAAGCAATGGCAAGGAAACCTGGGGAACACCTTGGAGTGTAACACACCATCTCTCTCCACCCCATACCCAATTTGTAGGCCTAATGCAGTGTAGTTTCCAACAACTACTAAACGAGAGCCGGAAGATCGAAGCTCAGGAAAGGCAACCTGGGGAACACCTTGGAGTGTAACACACCCTCTCTCTACACTCCATACCCAATTTGAAGGCCTAATGCAGTGTAGTTTCCAAGAACTACTAAACGAGAGCCGGAAGATCGAAGCTCAGGAAAGGCAACCTGGGGAACACCTTGGAGTGTAACACACCATCTCTCTCCACCCCATACCCAATTTGTAGGCCTAATGCAGTGTAGTTTCCAACAACTACTAAACGAGAGCCGGAAGATCGAAGCTCAGGAAAGGCAACCTGGGGAACACCTTGGAGTGTAACACACCCTCTCTCTACACCCCATACCCAATTTGAAGGCCTAATGCAGTGTAGTTTCCAAGAACTACTAAACGAGAACCGGAAGATCGAAGCTCAGGAAAGACAACCTGGGGAACACCTTGAAGTGTAACACAACGTCTCTCTACACCACGGAAGGGCTGATTCTTAGGAAGGAAGGCTGTTGGAAATAAGCATTGCGCGTCCGAGGGTGATTATATTCTTATTAGGTATATACTCACCCTCGGACGCGCCCTGCTTCTTTATTTGGAATGAATGTTTATTTGCAATGTGGTGTTGACTTTCTCTATTATTTTGGTAATTAATGATTTTATTATTTTCATTGTTTTGCATCTTCTCGGCAATAATATAAAGAAGACGCGACAGGACAACACTCGGTGGATGCCATATCTGTGTTTTCAATTTAAAAAACCTTTCAGTTAAATACTTGCAGGATAAAGTAATTGTAGCTGGTGGCCATTTTTAGTACTGTACCAGATTTTAGTTGTGTGTTTGTTTTTAATGTTAAAATGTCTGCATTTGATATCTCACCAGTATTTTCTTTTTTATAAGCAAAATACTTTTTTTTTTATTTTATGATGTTGGTTCAAGGGGTACACGGGCAGCAGTAGACAGGTCAGTGGAGGCCTAGTGGAAGGAGGGACCGCAGACAGGCTTCGAAGCCCTAACATAATAAATTGGGCTGCCTGTAGGCAGTTTAAAATTGGTTCCAGGGGAACACGGGCAGCAGTAGACAGGTAAGTGGAGGCCTAGTGGAAGGAGGGACCGCAGACAGGCTTCGAAGGCCTAACATAATAAAATGGGCTGGCTGTAGGCAATTTAAAATTGGTTCCAGGGGAACACGGGCAGCAGTAGACAGGTCAGTGGAGGCCTAGTGGAAGGAGGGACCGCAGACAGGCTTCGAAGGCCTAACATAATAAAATGGGCTGGCTGTAGGCAATTTAAAATTGGTTCCAGGGGAACACGGGCAGCAGTAGACAGGTAAGTGGAGGCCTAGTGGAAGGAGGGACCGCAGACAGGCTTCGAAGGCCTAACATAATAAATTGGGCTGCCTGTAGGCAATTTAAAATTGGTTCCAGGGGAACACGGGCAGCAGTAGACAGGTAAGTGGAGGCCTAGTGGAAGGAGGGACCGCAGACAGGCTTCGAAGGCCTAACGTAATAAAATGGGCTGGCTGTAGGCAATTTACAATTGGTTCCATGGGAACACGGGCAGCAGTAGACAGGTCAGTGGAGGCCTAGTGGAAGGAGTGACCGCAGACAGGCATCAAAGGCCTAGCATCATAACATTGGGCTGTTGGCAATTTAAAATTGGTTCCAGGGGTACACGGGCAACAGTGGTCTGGTCAGTGGAAGTCTAGTGGAAGGAGTGACGGCAGACAGGCATCAAAGGCCTAACATAATAACATTTGGCTGTTGGCAATTTAAAATTGGTTCCAGGGGTACACGGGCAACAGTGGTCTGGTCAGTGGAAGTCTAGTGGAAGGAGTGACGGCAGACAGGCTAAGAAGGCCTAACATAACAAAATTGGGCTGGCTGTAAGCAAGTTTAAATTGGTTCCAGGGGAACACGGCCAGCAGTGGCCTGGTCAGTGTAGTAGTTGTAGAAAGAACGGACCGCAGACAGGCTTCGAAGGCCTAACATAACAAAAATGTCAAAACAATGGTATTGTCAGTGCCAGGCATTGAAGGATGTCAGCGCATAGACTAAACATTGGTGAAGCTGTGAGAGATAATTTTGCTAGTGGTAGAGCACTGTTTGAGCTGGGGGGGGGAACTGTCTTGTGGCCGGCGGTACAGGCCCAGGGCCCCTCATATTACAATGGTGTGTCTGACGTTGGGTGCGCACCACCACCGCCAGAGACACTTTATTGTACTATGAGGGACCCAGTGGCAGTGCCGTCGACCAAAAGCGGGCACACCCACCTCTTCAGACAAACAGCACTCTCACGGGTGCTGGCGCAAAGTGGCGATACCACGGCCCCGTGTGGGGAGTTTGGCCATTTTGTTAGGAGTAAACATGTCGTATGCTGGACAATCAGGTGCAGAAAATTACGAGATTGGAAAAGTCATTCAGAAGAGTCCACAGGCAAGACCTTTTCATAGGAAAGTTAGTTGTCAGCCGGGCAAGGTGGGGCAAAAGATTTCGAAATCCAGTTGTGGTTCATTTTAATGAAGGTTAGATCATCTACATTTTGGGTAGCCAGACGAGTCCTTTTTTCAGTTAGTATTGAACCTGCAGCACTGAATACTCTTTCTGATAGGACACTAGCTGCCGGGCAAGCAAGCTCCTGCAATGCATATTCTGCCAATTCTGGCCAGGTGTCTAATTTGGATGCCCAGTAATCAAATGGGAATGACGGTTGAGGGAGAACGTCGATAAGGGATGAAAAATAGTTTGTAACCATACTGGACAAATGTTGTCTCCTGTCACTTTGAATTGATGCTGCAGTACCTGTCCTGTCTGCGGTCATAGCAAAATCACTCCACAACCTGGTCAGAAAACCCCTCTGGCCAACGCCACTTCTGATTTCTGCCCCTCTAACACCTCTGGTCTGCTGGTCCCTGGAGCTCGTGTGAGAACGATCACGGGCGCTGTGTGCAGGGAATGCCAGAAGCAAACGGTCAACAAGAGTTGATTGTTTTGTTGCTAATATTAGTTCCAAGTTCTCATGTGGCATAATATTTTGCAATTTGCCTTTATAGCGAGGATCAAGGAGGCAGGCCAACCAGTAATCGTCATCGTTCATCATTTTTGTAATGCGTGTGTCCCTTTTGAGGATACGCAAGGCATAATCCGCCATGTGGGCCAAAGTTCCAGTTGTCAAATCTGCGGTTGTGCTTGGTTGAGGGGCAGTTGCAGGCAAATCTACGTCACTTGTGTCCCTCAAAAAACCAGAACCCGCCCTTGCCACGCCACCAATTTCCAATGACCCCGGGAAAGCTTCCTCATTAAAAATATACTCATCCCCATCATCCTCCTCATCCTCCACCTCCTCTTCGCCCGCTACCTCGTCCTGTACACTGCCCTGACCAGACAATGGCTGACTGTCATCAAGGCTTTCCTCTTCCTCTGGTGCAGACGCCTGATCCTTTATGTGCGTCAAACTTTGCATCAGCAGACACATTAGGGGGATGCTCATGCTTATTATGGCGTTGTCTGCACTAACCAGCCGTGTGCATTCCTCAAAACACTGAAGGACTTGACACATGTCTTGAATCTTCGACCACTGCACACCTGACAACTCCATGTCTGCCATCCTACTGCCTGCCCGTGTATGTGTATCCTCCCACAAAAACATAACAGCCCGCCTCTGTTCGCACAGTCTCTGAAGCATGTGCAGTGTTGAGTTCCACCTTGTAACAACGTCTATGATTAGGCGATGCTGGGGAAGGTTCAAAGAACGCTGATAGGTCTGCATACGGCTGGAGTGTACGGGCGAACGGCGGATATGTGAGCAAAGTCCACGCACTTTGAGGAGCAGGTCAGATAACCCCGGATAACTTTTCAGGAAGCACTGCACCACCAGGTTTAAGGTGTGAGCCAGGCAAGGAATGTGTTTCAGTTGGGAAAGGGAGATGGCAGCCATGAAATTCCTTCCGTTATCACTCACTACCTTGCCTGCCTCAAGATCTACAGTGCCCAGCCACGACTGCGTTTCTTGCTGCAAGAACTCGGACAGAACTTCCGCGGTGTGTCTGTTGTCGCCCAAACACTTCATAGCCAATACAGCCTGCTGACGTTTGCCAGTAGCTGCCCCATAATGGGAGACCTGGTGTGCAACAGTGGCAGCTGCGGATGGAGTGGTTGTGCGACTGCGGTCTGTGGACGAGCTCTCGCTTCTGCAGGAGGACGAGGAGGAGGAGGAGGAGGGGGTGCGAACGGCTACAGCCAACTGTTTCCTAGACCGTGGGCTAGGCAGAACTGTCCCAAACTTGCTGTCCCCTGTGGACCCTGAATCCACCACATTTACCCAGTGTGCCGTGATGGACACGTAACGTCCCTGGCCATGCCTACTGGTCCATGCATCTGTTGTCAGGTGCACCTTTGTGCTCACAGATTGCCTGAGTGCATGGACGATGCGCTCTTTAACATGCTGGTGGAGGGCTGGGATGGCTTTTCTGGAAAAAAAGTGTCGACTGGGTAGCTCGTAGCGTGGTACAGCGTAGTCCATCAGGTCTTTGAAAGCTTCGCTTTCAACTAACCGGTAGGGCATCATCTCTAACGAGATTAGTCTAGCTATGTGGGCGTTCAAACCCTTTTTCTAACCATAGTCTCATGTAGGGTGAGCTGGACTGGAGAGCTGGAGATCGTGGAACTAGCGGGGGTGCCGGTGGACATGGCAGACTGAGAGACGGTGGGAGATGGTATTGTTGCCGCCGGTGCCCTAGATGCAGTGTTTCCTACTACGAAACTGGAGATTCCCTGACCCTGACTGCTTTGGCCTGGCAAAGAAACCTGCACAGATACTGCAGGTGGTGCAGAAAATGGTGGCCCTACACTGCCGGAAGGGATGTTGCGTTGATGAGTAGCTTCATTGGCCGAGGGTGCTACAACCTTAAGGGACGTTTGGTAGTTAGTCCAAGCTTGCAAATGCATGGTGGTTAAATGTCTATGCATGCAACTTGTATTGAGACTTTTCAGATTCTGCCCTCTGCTTAAGGTAGTTGAACATTTTTGACAGATTACTTTGTGCTGATCAATTGGATGTTGTTTAAAAAAATGCCAGACTGCACTCTTTCTAGCATCGGATACCTTTTCAGGCATTGCAGACTGAGCTTTAACCGGATGGCCACGCTGTCCTCCAACAGGTTTTGACTTTGCCACGCGTTTTGGCCAAGATACGGGCCCGGCAGATGGAACCTGTTGCGATGTTGTTGATGCCTGCTGCGGCCCCTCCTCCTCCGCTTCAGAACTGCTGCCGCCTGCACCCTGTTCCCCCAATGGCTGCCAATCGGGGTCAAGAACTGGGTCATCTATTACCTCTTCTTGTAGCTCGTGTGCAACTTCGTCTGTGTCACCGTGTCGGTCGGTGGTATAGCGTTCGTGATGGGGCAACATAGTCTCATCAGGGTCTGATTCTTGATCAGCACCCTGCGAGGGCAATGTTGTGGTCTGAGTCAAAGGACCAGCATAGTAGTCTGGCTGTGGCTGTGCATCAGTGCACTCGATGTCAGATTCAACTTGTAATGGGCATGGACTGTTAACTGCTTCACTTTCTAAGCCAGGGACGGTATGTGTAAAGAGCTCCATGGAGTAACCCGTTGTGTCGCCTGCTGCATTCTTCTCTGTTGTTGTTTTTGCTGAAGAGGACAAGGAAGCGACTTGTCCCTGACCGTGAACATCCACTAACGACGCGCTGCTTTTACTTTTACCAGTTTCACGAGAGGAGGCAAAAGAGCTAGAGGCTGAGTCAGCAAGATAAGCCAAAACTTGCTCTTGATGCTCCGGCTTTAAAAGCGGTTTTCCTACTCCCAGAAAAGGGAGGGTTCGAGGCCTTGTGTAGCCAAACGACGAACCTGGCTCCACAGCTCCAGACTTAGGTGCAATATTTTTTTTCCCACGACCACCTGATGCTCCACCACTACCACTACCCTCATTACCAGCTGACAATGAACGCCCCCGGCCACGACCTCTTCCACCAGACTTCCTCATTGTTTTAAAAACGTTACCAAACGAACGGTATTTGTTGCTGTCACACAACTTACACGGTGAGCTATAACTTCAGTATGATTTAGCTACCCCTTTACAGGTGGGTGAGACCACAATGAAAATCAGCCACAATGTTACACACTCTGTTGTTGTTGGCAACAAATGAGATGGCACACACGCAGGACTGTCACTGAAGCGCAAATGTAAATATTTATCTCCCACTGATTTGTGTTTGTTTTTTTTAAAAGGGAGATTTCAGAAAAAAAAAAATTAAAAAAAAATTATTTTTTACAGAAGAATTTATAAAACAAATAAAATGAAATGATTGTTTCAGGGAGAATTTAGGAAAAAAAAAAAAGGCTTTGTAGGACCCACTGAGTGAGAGAGGACGCACACAGGAGTCAGGAGTGGCACACAAGCCCAGAGGCCAATATTAATCTCCCACCTATTGATTTAGTTATTTTTTTTGGTAGATTTTGGAACCCAAATCAAGCAAAAAAATTAATAGGCTTTCTATGGCCCACAATTGGGGAGAGAGAGAGAGATGGCACACCCAGGAGTCAAGACTGGCACACAAGCAGAAGGGGCAATATGAATCTCCCACAGATTTTTTTTTTTTTTCTTTTTTTCAGGGAGATTTGAGAGAAAAAAAAATACAAAAAAAATGATTTTTTTCAGGAATAATTTAGAAACCAAAGAAATTAAAATGATTGTTTCAGGGAGAATTTAGAAAACAAATAAAACAAAAAATAGGCTTTCTAGGGCCCACTGAGTGACAGATGACGCACACAGGAGTCAGGAGTGGCACACAAGCCCAGAGGCCAATATTAATCTCCCACTGATTGATTTAGTTATTTTTTTTGGTAAATTTTGGAACCCAAATCAAGCAAAAAAATTAATAGGCTTTCTATGGCCCACAATTGGGGAGAGAGAGAGAGATGGCACACCCAGGAGTCAAGACTGGCACACAAGCAGAAGGGGCAATATGAATCTCCCACAGATTTTTTTTTTTTTCAGGGAGACTTTAGAGAAAAAAAAATACAAAAAAAATGATTTTTTTCAGGAATAATTTAGAAACCAAAGAAAATAAAATGATTTTTTCAGGGAGAATTTAGAAAACAAATAAAACAAAAAATAGGCTTTCTAGGGCCCACTGAGTGACAGATGACGCACACAGGAGTCAGGAGTGGCAGACAAGCCCAGAGGCCAATATTAATCTCCCACTGATTGATTTAGTGATTATTTTTGGTAGATTTTGGAACCCAAATCAAGCAAAAAAATTAATAGGCTTTCTATGGCCCACAATTGGGGAGAGAGAGAGAGATGGCACACCCAGGAGTCAAGACTGGCACACAAGCAGAAGGGGCAATATGAATCTCCCACAGATTTTTTTTTTTTTTTTCAGGGAGACTTTAGAGAAAAAAAAATACAAAAAAAATGATTTTTTTCAGGAATAATTTAGAAACCAAAGAAAATAAAAGGATTTTTTCAGGGAGAATTTAGAAAACAAATAAAACAAAAAATAGGCTTTCTAGGGCCCACTGAGTGACAGATGACGCTCACAGGAGTCAGGAGTGGCACACAAGCCCAGAGGCCAATATTAATCTCCCACTGATTGATTTAGTGATTTTTTTTGGTAGATTTTGGAACCCAAATCAAGCAAAAAAATTAATAGGCTTTCTATGGCCCACTATTTGTGAGAGAGATGGCACGCTCAGGACTGGCACACAAGCCCAGAGGCCAATATTAATCTCCCATTTTTTTTTTTCCAGGGAAAATTTATAAACCCAATAAAAAAAATAATAATAAATAGGCTTTCTATGGCCCACTATCTGAGAGAGAGAGAGATGGCACGCTTAGGACTGGCACACAAGCCCAAAGGCCAATATTAATCTCCCACTGATTGATTGATTGATTTTTTCAGGTAGAATTATGAACCCAAATCAACCAAAAAAATAAATAGGCTTTCTATGGCCCACTATTTGTGAGAGAGATGGCACGCTCAGGACTGGCACACAAGCCCAGAGACCAATATTAATCTCCCACTTTTTTTTTTTTCCAGGGAAAATTTATAAACCCAATAAAATAATAAAAAAATAGGCTTTCTATGGCCCACTATCTGAGAGAGAGAGAGATGGCACGCTTAGGACTGGCACACAAGCCCAAAGGCCAATATTAATCTCCCACTGATTGATTTATTGATTTTTTCAGGTAGAATTTAGAACCCAAATCAAGCAAAAAAATTAATAGGCTTTCTATGGCCCACTGAGTGAGAGATGGCACACACAGGAGTAAGGAGTGGCACACAAGCCCTGAGGCCAATATTTTTCTCCCACTGATTGATGTTGTGATTTTTTCTGGTAGATTTTGGAACCCAAATCAAGCAAAAAAATAAATAGGCTTTCTATGGCCCACTGAGTGAGAGATGACACAGACAGAGATGGCACTCTAGCAGAAATGTCAATCTTAATCTCCCACAAAAAAAAAAAAAAAAAAAAAGGAACTGTCCTTCAATTACTATCTCCCTGCAGTAATCTCAGCCAGGTATGGCAGGCAGCAATAAGGAGTGGACTGATGCACAAATTAAATAAAAAGTGTGGACAAACAAACAATATAGCTTTGCAGAAAGGAAGGAACAAGAGGATTTGTGCTTTGAAAAAAGCAGTTGGTTTGCACAGCGGCGTACACACAGCAATGCAGCTATCAGGGAGCCTTCTAGGGCAGCCCAATGAGCTACAGCGCTGAGGAAAAAAAAAAAAAAAGGAGCTTCCACTGTCCCTGCACACCGAAGGTGGTGTTGGGCAGTGGAAATCGCTACAGCACAAGCGGTTTTGTGGTTAATGGACCCTGCCTAACGCTATCCCTGCTTCTGACGAAGCGGCAGCAACCTCTCCCTAAGCTCAGATCAGCAGCAGTAACATGGCGGTCGGCGGGAACTCCCCTTTATAGCCCCTGTGACGCCGCAGACAGCAAGCCAATCACTGCAATGCCCTTCTCTAAGATGGTGGGGACCAGGACCTATGTCATCACGCTGCCCACACTCTGCGTTTACCTTCATTGGCTGAGAAATGGCGCTTTTCGCGTCATTGAAACGCGACTTTGGCGCGAAAGTCGCGTACCGCATGGCCGACCACGCACAGGGGTCGGATCGGGTTTCATGAAACTCGACTTCGCTAAAAGTCGGCGACTTTTGAAAATGTTCGACCCGTTTCGCTCAACCCTAGCCGCGACCAATGAATATCCGTGACAGAAAGACAGACAGACAGACGGAAGTGACCCTTAGACAATTATATAGTAGATAGTAGAACTTCTGTAAATTCATTTAGATTACTATGCCTTTAAACAACTTTGCACTGGCTTTAGAATGATGTAAGTGTTTGGAAGCTTCTGATCTTTTTTGGCAACATCTACCGTATTTTTCAGACAATAAGATGCACCGGACCATAAGACGCACCCACAAATTTGGTGAAGAAAAAGAGAAAAAAATATTTTTTTATGTTAAATGGGGGTCTGTCTTATAATACCAGTGTCCATCTTACAAATCATATGTCCCTCATCCTGGTATCTATATAACCCCCATTCTTGTGCTGGCACATGCCCCCCTGTGCTGCTGTCAGGCACATGTCCCCCTGTGCTGCTGGTAGACACATGCCCCCCGGGGCACTATATGCTCCCCTGTGCTGGCAGGCATATGCCCCCTGGTCACAATATGTCCCATTGTGCTGCTGGCACAGACATGCCCCCCTGGTCACAATATGCCCCCCAGTGCTGCTGGCAGGTACAGGCCCTCCGGTTACTATATGCCCTCTGTGCTGCTGGCAGACACATCCCCCCCTGTGCTGCTGGCAGACACATGCCTTCCCCTGTGCTGCTGGCAGACACATGCCTCCCCCTGTGCTGCTGACAGACATATGCCCCCCTGTGCTGCTGGAAGACACATGCCCCCTGTGCTGCTGGCAGACACATGCCCCCTGTGCTGCTTGCAGAGACATGCCCCCCATGTGCTGCTGGAAGACACATGGCCCCCCTTGTGCTGCTGGAAGACACATGCCCCCCCGGTCACAATATGCCCTCCAGTGCTGCTGGCAGACACATATTCCCTGTGCTGCTGGCATACACATGCCCCCCTGTGCTGCTGGCAGACACATGCCCCCCTGTGCTGCTGGCAGACACATGCCCCCCTGTGCTGCTGGCAGACACATGCCCCCCTGTGCTGCTGGCAGACACATGCCCCCCCTGTGCTGCTGGCAGACACATGCCCCCTGTGCTGCTTGCAGAGACATGACCCCCATGTGCTGCTGGAAGACACATGGCCCCCCTTGTGCTGCTGGAAGACACATGCCCCCCCTGTGCTGCTGGAAGACACATGCCTCCCTGTGCTGCTGGAAGACACATGCCCCCCCTGTGCTGCTGGAAGACACATGCCCCCCGTGGTGCTGGAAGACAAATGATAAAATAACAAACACTTAACTCACCTTCAGATGATGCCCCCTGGTCACAATATGTCCCCTTGTGCTGCTGGCAGGGACATGCCCCCCAGTCACAATATGCCCCCCAGTGCTGCTGGCAGACACATATTCCCTGTGCTGCTGGCATACACATGCCCCCCTGTGCTGCTGGCAGACACATGCCCCCCTGTGCTGCTGGCAGACACATGCCCCCCTGTGCTGCTGGCAGACACATGCCCCCCTGTGCTGCTGGCAGACACATGCCCCCCCTGTGCTGCTGGCAGACACATGCCCCCTGTGCTGCTTGCAGAGACATGACCCCCATGTGCTGCTGGAAGACACATGGCCCCCCTTGTGCTGCTGGAAGACACATGCCCCCCCTGTGCTGCTGGAAGACACATGCCTCCCTGTGCTGCTGGAAGACACATGCCCCCCTGTGCTGCTGTCATACACATGCCTCCCTGTGCTGCTGGAATACACATGCCCCCCAGGTGCTGCTGGAAGACACATGCCCCCCGTGGTGCTGGAAGACAAATGATAAAATAACAAACACTTAACTCACCTTCAGATGATGGCTCCGTGCTCACAGCTCCTCGTTTGTGCTTCCTGTTTCCCAAAGCATCAGATAATGTGACCTGGGCACACAGTGATGTCATCACTGTGCTGTGACGATCACATGATCAGATGTCAGCACAGACGCAGGAAGCACAAACAAGGAGCTGTGAGCACAGAGCCATCATCTGAAGGTGAGTTAAGTGCTTGTTATTTTATTATTTGCCTGCCAGCAGCATAGGGGGGCATGTAAGAGTGGCGGGGGCCATATCCATGATGGGAGGGGGGGAGATGCAGGCACATGTAATATTCGCTGGTCCTCTGTGAATCAACTAGGGTAGCTTCAGCACCGAGGTGATGGACAGCAGGTACAGTGAATATTAAATCAGGTTAATGAGCGAGAGCTGTTGTGAATTCTGTTGTCGAGCTCCCTCCTGTGGTCCTGAATGGTACTTCGGCGAGTTCTGTCTATGGACTCCCTCTGGTGGCTGTGAGTGGAGCTGCTGCTTCTGAGGTTCCTTACACAGGTGACGTGGTTTATCCTGTGGTTGGCTGCTCTATTTAACTCCACTCAGATCGTTACTCCATGCCAGCTGTCAATGTTCCTGCATTGGTTCAGTTCGCTCTTGGATCTTTCTGGTGACCTGTCTATTCCAGCAGAAGCTAAGTTCCTGCCAGTTATTATTTGTTCATTGTTTCCTTGTCCAGCTGGTTATCATGATTTTGTCTTGCTAGCTGGAAGCTCTGGGATGCAGAGTGGCATCTCCGCACCGTTAGTTGGTGCCGAGGTCTTTTTGCACACTCTGCGTGGTCTTTTGTAGTTTTTGTGCTGACCGCAAAGATACCTTTCCTATCCTCTGTCTGTTTAGTAAGTCTGGCCTCCCTTTGCTGAAATCTGTTTCATTTCTATGTTTGTGACTTCATCTTAACTCACAGTCAATATATGTGGGGGGCTTCCTTTACCTTTGGGGAATTTCTCTGAGGCAAGGTAGGCTTTATTTTCTATCTCTAGGGCTAGCTAGCTCTTAGGCTGTGAAGAGGCATCTAGGGACAGTCAGGAACACTCCACGGCTATTTCTAGTGTGTGTGATAGGATTAGGGGTTGCGGTACAGAGCTCCCACATCCCAGAGCTTGTCTTGTGTCAGTTTAACTATCAGGTCGTGCCGGGTGCTCCTAACCACCAGGTCATAACAGTACAGCTGGCCCAAAGTATTAATGCATCTCAATAGAGGGATAAGAGAAGTTCTGAGACCATTTTTTTTTTCTTTGTACTGTGTTTTGTCTTTCTTTTCCCCTAGACCTTTGGGTGGTTCAGGACACAGGTGTAGATATGGACATTCAAGGTCTGTCCTCTTGTGTGGATCATCTCACTGCAAGGGTACAAAACATTCAAGATTTTGTGGTTCAGAATCCGATGTTAGAGCCTAGAATTCCTATTCCTGATTTATTTTCTGGGGATAGATCTAAGTTCTTGAATTTCAAAAATAATTGTAAACTGTTTCTAGCTTTGAAACCGCGCTCCTCTGGTGACCCCGTCCAACAAGTAAAAATCATTATTTCTTTGTTGCGTGGTGACCCTCAAGACTGGGCATTTTCCCTTGCGCCAGGAGATCCTGCATTGCGTGATGTTGATGCGATTTTTATGGCGCTTGGATTGCTTTATGATGAACCAAATTCAGTGGATCAGGCAGAGAAAATCTTGCTGGCTTTGTGTCAGGGTCAGGATGAAGCGGAGGTGTACTGTCAGAAGTTTAGAAAGTGGTCTGTGCTTACTCAGTGGAAAGCTGTGCACCATTTGGCGGTTTTCTCTGAGCATAGGCCTGAGCCTATGCAGTGTGATAGGACTTTGACCAGAGCTGAACGGCAAGAACACAGACGTCGGAATGAGCTGTGTTTTTACTGTGGTGAATCCACTCATGCTATCTCCGATTGTCCTAAGCGCACTAAGTGGTTCGCTAGGTCTGCCACCATTGGTACGGTACAGTCTAAATTTCTTTTGTCCGTTACTCTGATTTGCTCTCTGTCGTCCTATTCTGTTATGGCATTTGTGGATTCAGGCGCTGCCCTGAATTTGATGGACTTGGAGTTTGCCAGGCGCTGTGGTTTTTTCTTGGAGCCCTTGCAGTATCCTATTCCATTGAGAGGAATTGATGCTACGCCTTTGGCCAAGAATAAGCCTCAGTACTGGACTCAATTGACCATGTGCATGGCTCCTGCACATCAGGAGGATATTCGCTTTTTGGTGTTGCATAATCTGCATGATGTGGTTGTTTTGGGGTTGCCATGGCTACAGGTCCATAATCCAGTGTTGGATTGGAAATCTACAGTATGTCTGCGTCCAGCCGGGGTTGTCAGGGGGTACATGGTGATGTTCCATTGTTGTCAATTTCGCCTTCCACTCCTTCTAAAGTCCCTGACTTTTTATCAGATTACCGGGATGTATTTGAAGAGCCCAAATCCGGTGCCCTACCTCCTCATAGGGATTGCGATTGTGCTATTAATTTGATTCCTGGTAGTAAGTTTCCTAAGGGCCGACTGTTTAATTTATCTGTGCCAGAGCACGCCGCTATGCGGAGTTATATAAAGGAATCCTTGGAGAAGGGTCATATTCGCCCATCGTCGTCACCATTGGCAGCAGGGTTCTTTTTTGCGGCCAAGAAGGATGGCTCTTTGAGACCTTGTATTGATTACCGCCTTCTTAATAAGATCACAGTCAAATTTCAGTATCCTTTGCCGCTGCTGTCTGATTTGTTTGCTCGGATTAAGGGGGCTAGTTGGTTCACCAAGATAGATCTTCGAGGGGCGTATAATCTTGTGCGAATTAAACAGGGCGATGAATGGAAAACAGCATTTAATACGCCCGAGGGCCATTTTGAGTACCTGGTTATGCCATTCGGGCTTTCTAAGGCTCCATCTGTTTCAGTCCTTTATGCATGACATCTTCCGAGAGTACCTGGATAGATTCATGATTGTATATTTGGATGACATTTTGATCTTTTCGGATGATTGGGAGTCTCATGTGAAGCAGGTCAGAATGGTGTTCCAGGTCCTTCGTGCAAATTCCTTGTTTGTGAAGGGATCAAAGTGTCTCTTTGGAGTTCAGAAGGTTTCATTTTTGGGTTTCATTTTTTCCCCTTCTACTATCGAGATGGACCCTGTTAAAGTTCAGGCCATTTATGATTGGACTCAGCCGACATCTGTGAAGAGCCTGCAGAAGTTCCTGGGCTTTGCTAATTTTTACTGTCGCTTCATCGCTAATTTTTCTAGTATTGCTAAACCGTTGACTGATTTGACCAAGAAAGGTGCTGATGTGGTCAATTGGTCCTCTGCGGCTGTAGAGGCTTTTCAGGAGTTGAAGCATCGTTTTTCTTCTGCCCCTGTGTTTTGCCAGCCAGATGTTTCGCTCCCGTTTCAGGTCGAGGTTGATGCTTCTGAGATTGGAGCAGGGGCTGTTTTGTCGCAAAGAAGTTCTGATGGTTCGGTGATGAAACCATGTGCCTTCTTTTCTAGAAAATTCTCGCCTGCTGAGCACAATTATGATGTTGGCAATCGAGAGCTTTTGGCCATGAAGTGGGCATTCGAGGAGTGGCGACATTGGCTTGAAGGAGCTAAACATCGCGTGGTGGTCTTGACGGATCACAAGAATTTGACTTATCTCGAGTCTGATAAACGGTTGAATCCTAGACAGGCTCGATGGTCGCTCTCTTTCTCCCGTTTTGATTTTGTGGTTTCATATCTTCCGGGATCTAAGAATGTGAAGGCTGATGCCCTGTCAAGGAGTTTTGTGCCTGACTCTCCGGGTGTTCCGGAGCCGGCGGGTATTCTTAAAGAGGGGGTAATTTTGTCTGCCATCTCCCCTGATTTGCAGCGCGTGCTGCAGAAGTTTCAGGCTGATAGACCTGATCGTTGTCCAACAGAGAAACTGTTTGTTCCTGATAGATGGACTAGTAGAGTTATCTCGGAGGTTCATTGTTCGGTGTTGGCTGGTCATCCTGGAATCATTGGTACCAGAGATTTGGTGGCTAGATCCTTTTGGTGGCCTTCTTTGTCGCGGGATGTGCGTTCTTTTGTGCAGTCCTGTGGGACTTGTGCTCGGGCTAAGCCCTGCTGTTCTTGTGCCAGTGGGTTGCTTTTGCCCTTGCCGGTCCCGAAGAGGCCCTGGATGCATATTTCCATGGATTTTATTTCTGATCTCCCTGTTTCTCAAAGGATGTCGGTCATTTGGGTGGTTTGTGATCGCTTCTCTAAGATGGTCCATTTGGTACCCTTGTCTAAATTGCCTTCCTCCTCAGATTTGGTGCCATTGTTTTTCCAGCATGTGGTTCGTTTGCATGGCATTCCGGAGAACATCGTCTCGGACAGAGGTTCCCAGTTTGTTTCGAGGTTTTGGCGGTCCTTTTGTGCTAAGATGGGCATTGATTTGTCTTTTTCTTCGGCTTTCCATCCTCAGACTAATGGCCAAACCGAACGAACTAATCAGACTTTGGAAACATATCTGAGATGCTTTGTTTCTGCTGATCAGGATGATTGGGTGTCCTTCTTGCCTTTGGCTGAGTTCGCCCTTAATAATCGGGCCAGCTCGGCTACTTTGGTTTCTCCTTTTTTCTGTAATTCTGGTTTCCATTCTCGTTTCTCTTCAGGGCAGGTTGAGCCTTCGGACTGTCCTGGTGTGGATACTGTGGTGGACAGGTTGCAGCAAATTTGGACTCATGTGGTGGACAATTTGACATTGTCCCAGGAGAAGGCTCAACGTTTCGCTAACCGCCGGCGCTGTGTTGGTCCCCGACTTCGTGTTGGGGATTTGGTTTGGTTGTCATCTCATCATGTTCCTATGAAGGTTTCCTCTCCTAAGTTTAAGCCTCGTTTCATTGGGCCATATAAGATTTCTGAAGTTCTTAATCCTGTGTCATTTCGTTTGGACCTTCCAGCTTCTTTTGCCATCCATAATGTGTTCCATAGGTCGTTGTTGCGGAGATACGTGGCGCCTATGGTTCCCTCCGTTGATCCTCCTGCCCCGGTGTTGGTCGAGGGGGAGTTGGAGTATGTGGTGGAAAAGATTTTGGATTCTCGTGTTTTGAGACGGAAACTCCAGTACCTGGTCAAGTGGAAGGGTTATGGTCAGGAAGATAATTCCTGGGTTTTTGCCTCTGATGTTCATGCTGCCGATCTAGTTTGTGCCTTTCATTTGGCTCATCCTGATCGGCCTGGGGGCTCTGGTGAGGGTTCGGTGACCCCTCCTCAAGGGGGGGTACTGTTGTGAATTCTGTTGTCGAGCTCCCTCCTGTGGTCGTGAATGGTTCTTCGGCAAGTTCTGTCTATGGACTCCCTCTGGTGGCTGTGAGTGGAGCTGATGCTTCTGAGGTTCCTTACACAGGTGACGTGGTTTATCCTGTGGTTGGCTGCTCTACTTAACTCCACTCAGATCGTTACTCCATGCCAGCTGTCAATGTTCCTGCATTGGTTCAGTTCGCTCTTGGATCTTTCTGGCGACCTGTCTATTCCAGCAGAAGCTAAGTTCCTGCCAGTTATTATTTGTTCATTGTTTCCTTGTCCAGCTGGTTATCATGATTTTGTCTTGCTAGCTGGAAGCTCTGGGATGCAGAGTGGCATTTCCGCACCGTTAGTCGGTGCGGAGGTCTTTTTGCACACTCTGTGTGGTCTTTTGTAGTTTTTTGAGCTGACCGCAAAGATACCTTTCCTATCCTCTGTCTGTTTAGTAAGTCTGGCCTCCCTTTGCTGAAATCTGTTTCATTTCTATGTTTGTGACTTCATCTTAACTCACAGTCAATATATGGGGCTTCCTTTACCTTTGGGGAATTTCTCTGAGGCAAGGTAGGCTTTATTTTCTATCTCTAGGGCTAGCTAGCTCTTAGGCTGTGAAGAGGCATCTAGGGAGAGTCAGGAACGCTCCACGGCTATTTCTAGTGTGTGATAGGATTAGGGGTTGCGGTCAGCAGAGCTCCCACATCCCAGAGCTTGTCTTGTGTCAGTTTAACTATCAGGTCGTGCCGGGTGCTCCTAACCACCAGGTCATAACAGGGAGCATAGGACCTCCTGCTGTCTCTGCAGCCTGCAGGCAGCCCACTCCAGCCCCCTGACACCACTCCAGAGCTGCTCCCCCTCCTCTACAGCACAGCACACAGATTCAGATTATAAGACGCACCCCCCACTTTCCCCCAAAATTTGGGGGAACAAAAATGCGTCTTATAGTCAGAAAAATACGCGAGACACACCTGTGGATCTATGTTAATGCACACCTGAAACACACTGATTCTTTGAGTAGCATCATTCAAAAGTCTAAAGAAATCAGCCAAGATATCAGGAAGAGAATTGTGGACTTGCATGAGTCTGGTTTATCCTTAGGTACAATTTCAAGATACCTGAAAGTGCCTCGTTCATCGGTACAAACAATTATATGCAAGTACAGACAAGATGAGAATGTCCAGCCATCATACTGGTCACAAAGGAGATGAGTTCTTTGTTGGACATGCTTTGTCCAACGTGTGCATATCAACCCAAGGAAAAAAGCAAAAGACCTTGCGAAGATGATGGCAGAAGCTAGTAAGATTATGTCAATATCCACAGTGAAACAAGTACTGGATTAACAAGGATTGAAAGGCCACTTTACAATGAAGAAGCCATTACTTCAAAAGAAACAAGAAAAAGCCAGGTTAATGTTTGCAAATGCACACAGGAATAAAGACCTTAATTTTTGGAGACATGTCCTGTGTTCTGGAATTAAAAATGAACTTTTTGGGCATGATGTAACATTATATTTGGAGGAAAAAGGGAGAAGCTTGGAAGCCTTAGAACACCATCTCAGTTGTGAAACACAGGGGTGGCAGCATCATGTTGCGATGTTGTTTTGTTGCAGGATGGACTGGTGCACTTCACAAAATAGAAAGCATCATGACTGAGAAAAGAAGAATATTTGGCAATACTGGTGCAACATCTCAAGACATTAGCCAGGAAGTTAAAGCTTTGGCGGAAATGCACATGACCCAAAGCATACTGCCAAAATGGTAAGAAAGTGGCTTAAAGATAACAAAGTCAATGTTTTAGGGTGGCCATCACAAAGCCCTGATCTCAATCCTATTGAAAATTAATGGGAAACGGTGAAAAGGCAGGTGCGAGCAAGGTGACCTACATTCCTGGATCAGTTACCCAAGCTTTGTCAGGTGGGATGGGCCCAAATTCCGACCAACTGTTATGAGAAGCCTGCGGAAGGATATCCCAAATGTTTGACCCAAGTCATTCCGTTTAAGGGCCATGGTACTAAATACTAATGAAATGTATATAAATTTTTGACTTTGCAGTAAGTTATAGAAATGCCTTAAAACATTCTCTCTCTATCATTACTCTGGCAATTGGCGAATATTAATAATTAAGGTAATCCGAATTGACCTAAGACAGGAAAGGTTTATTCTGATTTCATGTCTGATATTGAGAAAAACATGCACATGTGCCTTTTTAATACAGTGTATATAAACTCCTGATTTCAACTGTATGTATCTCCATAGTTCATCAACACATCCTACATCTTGGTCATTCATTAGCATGCCTGGTCCTTTTAATGTCTATTTTGCAAACAGGTCACACACAGACCAAAAATAAAATTCATCTGAACATTTCCTATTTTGTTTGATGAATTGATTTGGGTGCACATCCTACAATAAGCAGTAATCCATGGAAAATTGAGTTCTTGGTCTTATGATTGCTTTACTTAAACAGAGTAAGAATAATAAGGGCAGGTGTAATATCAATAGCATCGTTTTTGTTCCATTATAGATACAAAATATTTCTAAAGCAGAGGGTTGTGTAATAAAGGTTATATATATTTTTTTTTAACTAAGTATTTTAGTTTACTGATAATGGTATAAAATGGTTGGTTCAATTAATTGTGAAACATTGATTTGTTTGGTTTATGCCAGGAGTCAGTGAATTGATTCACTTGTTTATTGATTGATGATATTAAATTGCTACCCTAGTGATTGCTTTTCTATTTCATCCCTCAAGTAACCATTTTCTTTATGCTCTTTATGATAAATGAGTATTGCTGCATTATTAAAATAATGTCTTATTATTTACTATGTTATTTAGACATTATTTTTCTGCATAAAGTACTTCATTTTTGGTTGTTGCATTATGCTGCAATGTTTTTCTTCTATGACCACATTCAGATGCGATCAGTGTATACTTTATTTCATGCATAATAATAATGTGCAAAAATCTACTGTACAATGGTAATAAAAAAAAGTTTTTAGATGCATATTGGATTTAAATGAGGCAAAATGCCTATTATTGATTTATCATAGCAATAAATGGAGTGGCAACAAATCCACAGTAGATTGGACATGGATTCAGCTGGAAAATTCATGACAAAATTCACATGGATTCATGACGAAATCCCTACAAATTATAGGCAAGATGATTCTAATTAGATGTAATTTGTGAGCCTTAAGACAAAAAATCAGGTTGATTGACATTAGTAACCAATATGGCAGTCATGCTATTTCACTAGATACATTTATCTTAGGCTTAACTTCACTGCATATTGATCTTACATAGCTACAACAGACTGTGGTAGATTGGCTCACTCGGCTGTACATGGAGGTAGACTAGTGAACACTGTCTCTTTAAAAACTTTTTTTTGGTTTATTATAGGCAGTATAAACCAAGGTGTAGTAAAACAAATGCAATCCTCTGGGCAAAACAGGAAAACAAAACAAAATGGTATCACAAAGCACATTCCTTCTGGTGTTCCTCCCGCTCACCAATAGCAAAACACACCCAGTTAAGGTTGGTTCCAGCACAATCACTTCTCTGGAGTGATTCCTCTCCAGACACTGAATAACTAGTGCCTTTGGTGGCCAGCTACTTAAGCCCCAGACCACACCCTGGTGTGTAGATAAGGTGGACATCTTCCCACTCGCTCTATGGATGCCAACACTCCGCCCATTATACCTGTGACTTTATCACAAGATGTATATCATTGTCTACAATGTCAAAAACTATCAGATAGGAAAAAGTTATGTCACTTGAGGAACATTTTGAATATAAGCAAGCCAGGAGCACATCTAGTCATAACAGTAGGTTTACATCGAATAGTGGTGACAAATTATGCAAACTTCAATATTAACAATGGTGCACATTGAAATCATAAGAACTTTGATAACAAACAGGATTGGCTTTGTCAATCCAAAAGTCATAGTAAAAAAAGTAAAATCAATTTACCTGTTTCATCTCGGGAATATAAAAACTGTGCAAGTTGTGATGCATGCTATGTGTGCATTAAAATGTATGAATTTGCCCTACTCATCACTTTTCAAAAGTTCCTAGAAAATGTTTTGAGTAGACCTGAGTGTATTGATCCAAGGAGGAATGACTGTCAAGTTTACTGAAATTTGCAGATAGACATGAATTTAAAAACTCTGCAATTCGATTTGCGGGGATTGGCCCCCCCAAAAAAGAATGCCCAGTGACATTTCACACACTGTTGAAGTTTCAGAGAGTAGGCTAATGAGCTCAGGGATGGTCAAACGGGCTTCCCAAAAATTCCCTATAGCTACCAAATTGCATAATCTGGCACAACCAATCAGGGGTTAACCCAGCCAGTATAAAAGATGGGAGAAGGTCAAAGAATCCATCTTATGCTTCTACAGTGTAGGGTTAGGAGATCAAAGGACAAGATTTGTTCTACTGACAGAATGAAAAAACACTTCTATTTCTGGTATACTACTTTCAGCGCTGGGGACTATTGAAAATTAAAGCGGCAGTCTCAATTAGTGAATATTAATCCAAAAACATAAGTAAAATACAGGGAATTACAGTGCATGTACAGTCATTCAGTGTGACTGTGAATTGACTGGTCTCAGAAAAACTACAGTAGCAGCAGGCTAAGTAGTTCTTGTATTACTTCATACAAGTAAGGGTTAACACAGTTGCAGGCAGGAGACAAGACAGGCAGGAATAAACCTTAAGTCCATCTAGTCACAGAAGCAGGTTAAAGTCTCTCTCTCTAATTCCCTTGCCAATGTTGATGGTAAGCTGAGGGATTCCTGAGTCCACACATGTCCAAGGATTCGAAGTAGAAGGTGTTTAGGATAACAAGTCCAAGACTTCCAGGAACAAGATGACAGGTAAACTGCAGACTTGATTCTGAAGCACTGATTAAACAGCTGATGCTGCTTACAAGGGCAAATGGCAGAGAACAGGGCGGAAACATAGAAACTGAGATCTCCATGCTGGTTAAGGGCAAGGTAGATACAGTAGGACAAAAGCAAAATGGCCGACAGGAAAAACTAGGTTCTACTGAAAATAACAGCAGATATGGCAAATTGTCTAAAAACTTTACAGCAAGACCGGGGAGCCAGACTGGGGTGCTGAGGAAGTGAGGTGCAAAGTGCATGTGACAAATGGCTTAATATCCTCTGGGAAAAATCTTTTGCTGCAATCAGCTCTTGATTGCAGTGCATTAATACATCACCATAACCACCATTAGTACATGAATGGCATCAGAGACAACATAAGTACATGACTACAGCACCAGAATCATAATCAGCACATGAATACAGCACAAGTATCAACATCAGTACATGAATACATCAACAGAACCACCATCTGAACATGAATATATCACCAACCTTAAAGGCATTGCCTCATGTCTGGAATTGGATGAAGCACTGACATCACATAATAAAGCTAGAGTAGTTGAGCTATGGCCCAATTATTATTATTATTATTATTATTTATTGTTATAGCGCCATTTATTCCATGGCACTTTACATGTGAGGAGGGGGGTATGCATAATAAAAACAAGTACAATTAGTATAGTAATACCAGAAAAAAAACAGCAAATTGGGATTGTATTAAAAATTTACTTTTATTAAATTTTAAATACAAACCCAATTTTTTGGCTATTTCTGGTAACACTGATATCACGTCTACAGAAAAGCAACCAATCAAGGAGATTGCAGCTTTTCCAATATAGATGGAGCACCACGCTCAGTGCTGCTAAGTTCTTTGATTAGCTACTGTGCTGTAAAATTGATGACAGCTCTACAGCCAATGCCAGAAAATGGTGCAGCAGAGAAAACTCATCAGTTGACCCGAGTTTCTTTTTTATAACAAGCAGAACTTTGGAACAGGAATTTTCTGAAACAGGACAATCACTTTAATAGCAATCAGTTGTAATGTCAAAATAACCCTCTCCATATACATTTGTACACCATAGACTTAAAACTCACAGTACTTCCTCAACAATGTAAGGAAATACTGAAAGTTGTTATCAGCCATCATCAGATTGTGAACTACACAGGAATCACAGTACTGATTAGACATGGGCATTATCACAAATAAACATTTACATTCAGGATCTTTATCAGTGGGGGAAAAATGTATATGATCCCTTGCTGATTTTGTAAGTTTGCTCACTGACAAAGACATGAACAGTCTATAATTTTAAGGGTAGGTTAATTTTAGCATTGAGAGATAGAATGTCAAAAATAAAATCAAGAAAATCACATTGTTTAAATTACATAAACTTATTTGCATTTTGCAGTGAGAAATAAGTATTTGATCCCTCTGACAAACAAGACTTAATACTTGGTGGCAAAACCTTTGTTGGCAAGCACAGCAGTCAGGATTTTTTTTGTAGTTGATGATGAGGTTTGCGCATGCCAGGAGGAATTTTGGTACACTCCTCTTTGCAGATTATCTCTAAATCATTAAGATTTTGAGGCTGTCGCTTGACAACTCGAAGCTTCAACTCCTTCCTTAAGTTTTCTATGAGATTAAGGTCTGGAGACGGGCTAGGCCACTCCATGATCTTAATGTGCTTCTTTTTGAGACACTTCTTTGTAGCCTTGACTGTATATTTTGGGTCATTGTCTTGCTGGAAAACCCAGCCACAACCAATTTGTAATGTCCTGGTGGAGAGAAGGAGGTTGCCACTCAGGATTTTACGGTACGTGGCTCCATCCATTCTCCCATTGATGAGGAGAAGTAGTCCTGTGCCCTTAGCAGAGAAACACCCCTAAAACATGTTTCCACCTCCATGCTTGAAAGTGGGGGCCTGTTCTTTGGGTCACAGGCAACATTTCTCTTCCTCCAAAATGGTAAGTTGATTTAATGCCAAAAGCTCAATTTTTGTCTGATCTGACCACAGCACATTCTCCCAATCACTCACAGAATCATCCAGGTGTTTATTGGCAAAATTTAGATGGGCCTGCACATGTGCCTTCTTGAGCAGGGGGACCTTGGGGGCACTGTAGGATTTTAAACCTTTACGGCGCAATGTGTTACCAATGGTTCTCTTGGTGACTGTGGTCCCAACTGCATTGAGATCATTAACAAATTCCCCCAGTGCAGCTTTAGGCTGATGTCTCACCTTCCTCAAGATCAAGGATACCCCACGAGGTGAGATTTTGCATGGTGCCCCTGATCAATGTCGATTGACAGTCATTTTCTATTTCTTCCATTTTCTTACTATTGCACAACATTGTCTCCTTCTCACCCAGCGTCTTGTTTATGGTTTTGCAGCCCATTCCAGCTTTGTGCAGGTATATGAACTTCTCCCTAACATCCTTATAAAGCTCTTTGGTCTTGCCCATGTTGTAGAGGTTAGAGTCTGACTGACTAATTGAGTCTGTGAACAGGAGTCTTTTATAAAGGTGACTATGTAAGACAGCTGTCTTTAACCCCTTAAGCCCCGAGGGTGGTTTGCACGTTAATGACCGGGCCAATTTTTACAATTCTGACCACTGTCCCTTTATGAGGTTATAACTCTGGAATGCTTCAACAGATCCCAGTGATTCTGACATTGTTTTCTCGGGACATATTGTACTTCATGATAGTGGTAAAAATTCTTTGATAGTACCTGCGTTTGTTTGTGAAAAAAATTGAAATTTGGCAAAAATTATGAAAATTTTGCAATTTTCCAACTTTGAATTTTTATGCAATTAAATCACAGAGATATGTCACACAAAATACTTAATAAGTAACATTTCCCACATGTTTACTTTACATCAACACAATTTTGGAACCAAAATTTTTTTTTGTTAGGGAGTTATAAGGGTTAAAAGTTGACCAGCAATTTCTCATTTTTACAACAACATTTTTTTTAGTGACCACATCTCATTTGAAGTCATTTTGAGGGGTCTATATGATAGAAAATACCCAAGTGTGACACCATTCTAAAAACTGCACCCCTCAAGGTGCTCAAAACCATATTTAAGAAGTTTATTAACCCTTCTGGTGCTTCACAGGAATTTTTGGAATGTTTAAATAAAAATGAACATTTAACTTTTTTTCACAAAAAATTTACTTCAGCTCCAATTTGTTTTATTTTACCAAGGGTAACAGGAGAAAATGGACCCCAAAAGTTGTTGTACAATTTATCCTGAGAACACCGATACCCCATATGTGGAGGTAAACCACTGTTTGGGCGAATGGGAGAGCTCGGAAGGGAAGGAGCGCCGTTTGACTTTTCAATGCAAAATTGAAAGGAATTGAGATGGGATACCATGTTGCGTTTGGAGAGCCACTGATGTGCCTAAACATTGAAACCCCCCACAAGTGACACCATTTTGGAAAGTAGACCCCCTAAGGAACTTATCTAGAGGTGTGGTGAGCTCTTTGACCCACCAAGTGTTTCACAGAAGTTTATAATGCAGAACCGTAAAAATAAAAAATCATATTTTTTCACAAAAATTATCTTTTCGCCCTCAATTTTTTATTTTCCCTAGGGTCACAGAAGAAATTGGACCCCAGACGTTGTTGTACAATTTGTCCTGAGTACGCTGATACCCCATATGTGGGGGTAAACCACTGTTTGGGCGCATGGGCGAGCTCAGAAGGGAAGGAGCGCCGTTTGACTTTTCAATGCAAAATTGACAGGAATTGAGATGGGACGCCATGTTGCATTTGGAGAGCCACTGATGTGCCTAAACATTGAAACCCCCCACAAGTGACACCATTTTGGAAAGTAGACCCCCTAAGGAATGTATCTAGATGTGTTTTGAGTGCTTTGACCCACCAAGGGATTCACAGAAGTTTATAATGCAGAGCCATAAAAATAAAACAAAAACTTTTTCCCACAAAAATTATTTTTTAGCCCCCAGTTTTGTATTTTCCCGAGGGTAAGAAGAGAAATTCGACCCCAAAAGTTGTTGTCCAATTTGTCCTGAGTGTGCTGATACCCCACATGTCGGGGGGAACCACTGTTTGGCCGCATGGGAGGGCTCAGAAGGGAAGGAGCGCCATTTGGAATGCAGACTTAGATGGAATGGTCTGCAGGTGTCACATTGCGTTTGCAGAGCCCCTAATGTACCTAAACAGTAGAAACCCCCCACAAGTGACACCATTTTGGAAAGTAGACCCCCTAAGGAACTCATCTAGATGTGTTGTGAGAGCTTTGAACCCCCAAGTGTTTCACTACAGTTTGTAACGCAGAGCCGAGAAAATAAAAAATAAAAATTTCCCCCCAAAATTATTTTTTAGCCCCCAGTTTTGTATTTTCCTGAGGGTAAGAGGAGAAATTCGACCCCAAAAGTTGTTGACCAATTTGTCCTGAGTACGCTGATACCCCATATGTTGGGGTAAACCCATGTTTGGGCACACGGGAGAGCTCGGAAGGGAAGGAGCACTGTTTTACTTTTTCAACGCAGAATTGGCTGGAATTGAGATTTGACGCCATGTCGCGTTTGGAGAGCCCCTGATGTGCCTAAACAGTGGAAACCCCTCAATTATAACTGAAACCCTAATCCAAACACACCCCTAACCCTAATCCCAACAGTAACCCTAACCACACCTCTAACCCTGACACACCCCTAACCCTAATCCCAACCCTATTCCCAACTGTAAATGTAATCTAAACCCTAACCGTAACTTTAGCCCCAACCCTAACTTTAGCCCCAACCCTAACCCTAACCCTAGCCCTAACCCTAACCCTAACCCTAGCCCTAACCCTAACCCTAGCCCTAACCCTAGCCCTAACCCTAGCCCTAACCCTAGCCCTAGCCCTAACCCTAGCCCTAACCCTAGCCCTAACCCTAGCCCTAGCCCTAACCCTAACCCTAGCCCTAACCCTAGCCCTAACCCTAATGGGAAAATGGAAATAAATACATTTTTTTAATTTTTACCTAACTAAGGGGGTGATGAAGGGGGGTTTGATTTACTTTTATAGCGGGTTTTTTAGCGGATTTTTATGATTGGCAGCCGTCACACACGGAAAGACGCTTTTTATTGCAAAAAATATTTTTTGCGTTACCACATTTTGAGAGCTATAATTTTTCCATATTTTGGTCCACAGAGTCATGTGAGGTCTTGTTTTTTGAGGGACGAGTTGACGTTTTTATTGGTAACATTTTCGGGCACGTGACATTTTTAGATCGCTTTTTATTACGATTTTTGTGAGGCAGAATGACCAAAAACCAGCTATTCATGAATTTCTTTTGGGGGAGGCGTTTATACCGTTCCGCGTTTGGTAAAATTGATAAAGCAGTTTTATTCTTTGGGTCAGTACAATTACAGCAATACCTCATTTAAATCATTTTTTTATGTTTTGGCGCTTTTATACGATAAAATCTATTTTATAGAAAAAATAATTATTTTTGCATCACTTTATTCCCAGGACTATAACTTTTTTATTTTTTCGCTGATGATGCTGTATGGTGGCTCGTTTTTTGCGGGACAAGATGACGCTTTCAGCGGTACCATGGTTATTTATATCTGTCTTTTTGATCGCGTGTTATTCTACTTTTTGTTCGGCGGTATGATAATAAAGCGTTGTTTTTTGCCTCGTTTTTTTTTTTTTTTCTCACGGTGTTTACTGTTTTATAGGCCGGGTCGTTACGGACGCAGCGATACTAAATATGTGTACTTTCATTGTTTTTTTTTATTATTTAGATAAAGAAATGTATTTATGGGAATAATATATATATTTTTTTCATTATTTAGGAATATTTTTTTTTATTTTTTTTACACATTTGGAAAACATTTTTTTAACTTTTTTACTTTGTCCCAGGGGGGACATCACAGATCGATGATCTGACAGTTTGCACAGCACTCTGTCAGATCACCGATCTGACATGCAGCACTGCAGGCTTCACAGTGCCTGCTCTGAGCAGGCACTGTGAAGCCACCTCCCTCCCTGCGGGACCCGGATGCCGCGGCCATCTTGGATCTGGGTCCAGCAGGGAGGAAGGAGGTAGGAGACCCTCGCAGCAACGCGATCACATCACGTTGCTGCGGGGGCTCAGGGAAGCCCGCAGGGAGCCACCTCCCTGCGCGATGCTTCCCCATACCGCCGGCACATCGCGATCATGTTTGATCGCGGTATGCCGGGGGTTAATGTGCCGGGGGCGGTCCGTGACCGCTCCTGGCACATAGTACCAGATGTCAGCTGCGATAGGCAGCTGACACCCGGCCATGATCAGCCGCGCTCCCCCCGTGAGCGCGGCCGATCGCGTATGACGTACTATTCCGTCGGTGGGAATTAAAGCCCACCCCACCTCGATGGGATAGTACGTCATATGGGATTAAGTGGTTAATGCTGGTAACGAGTTGTTTGGAAGCATCTAACTGGTCTGTAAGAGCCAGAACTCTTAATGGTTGGTAGGGGATCAAATACTTATTTCTCCCTGCAAAATGCAACTAAATTTATATAATTTATACAATGTGATTTTCTGGATTTTATTTTTGATATTCTATCTCTCAATGTTAAAATTAAACTACCCTTAAAATTATAGACTGTTCATGTCTTTGTTAGTGGGCAAACTTGTAAAATCAGCAAGGGATCAAATTCTTATTCCCCCCACTGTAGATGGCATGTTCTTTGATTGGAGTTCTTATTTCTTTTATCTACATCTGGTCAAGATATTATGGTAACGTTTCATGTCCAACAGCCAGTCTCTACAGATTTCTCTCTTCTCCAGTTTTCTGAAGTACACCCAAACACAGTTCCCTTAAAAATATCAGGCCGGCGTCACGCTGGCGTATTGCATCCCATGCGAGATCATCGGATGTGATATGCTAATGAAATGTGGCTCCTGCTCACAGCAGAGCAGGAGCTGAGAGTCATTCGTCTGTGCTCCGATTCTCTCACACAGGGAGGATCGGAGCACAGCTGCGAAGGAGGTGGAGAAATGAATTTCTCCATCTCCTCCATTGCTGGGGTCCGCGTATAACGCACATCACTCGGATGATATCCGAGTGGTGTGCGCTGTCTCACTCGCACCCATAGGCTTATATGGATGCGAGTGAGCTGAGAGTTTTCCTCGCTCCGAGACAATCGCAGCATGCTGCGATTGTCTCGGACTGAGGAAAACAGTTGACAAAAAGTCAGCTAGTGAGAGCTGCCCCATAGCTTAAAATTGGTCCGAGTGCAATGCAATTTTATATCGCATTGCACTCGGGCGTTTAAAACGCCAGTGTGATGCCAGCCTCAGTCTCATATCACTCAAAAAAAATATCAGCTCATGTGTCTGAAATAAAAATTGCACCTTACTGTCCTCCCTGCACCAAATGTGAACACCACATTGTCCCTCTTGTGGTACGTAGCCTCCGCATTGGTCTTCGCTATACAATATTGCCTCCACACTGTCCTTATGAAAAATAACCATCGCACTGTGTTCTCTTATGAACTGTGGCCTCCACGCCATCCTACCTTAATAGCTTTGACCGCTACACTGTCCAATTTTATAAGCTATAACTTTCATATTGTCTTCCATTATGAACTATGACCACCACACTGTTTACCTTTATTAGCTATAATCATCAGTCTGTCTGCCCTTTTGAACTATGAACTATAACTGCTACATTGTTGAACTATATGAATTAGAACTACCACACTGCCCACCCTTATGAATTTTAACCACTGTTTGCCCTCATGAACTTTAACTCCCACACTATATGCCTTTGTTAACTATAAGTATCAGATTGTCGGTGCATATGATCTATAACTCCCACACTGTCTGCTCTGTAAAGAATAACATCCACACTTTCCCCCTTATGAACTATGGTCTCCACACTGAAAACAGTTTACTGTCTACCAGATATAACCGCCTTTGTAAACTGTTTTGCACATATTGTGCCCCTCCATACTATCCCCCATACACTTCTACTTTCCATAATATCTCCCAATGCTGTTCCCTCTCCATCCTGCCCCTCACATCTGTCCATTGTCATTCTTTCCCACACAAGCTGCCTCCTTGTCAAACTGTCCGCTACACCTCCTCCATACTGTCCCGCCCATGTTGCTCTGTCTCTGTAAATGAAAATATTCACTATATTTTATTGATCATGAGGTCGACACAGTAGGAAACCAGGCCAAAAACATCCAAATATAGCATATACTCTCGAGTATAAGCCGACCCAAGTATAAGCCGAGACCCCTAACTTTGCCACAAAAAACTGGGAAAACTTAATGACTCGAGTATAAGCCTAGGGTGGAAAATGCAGCAGCTACCGGTAAATTTCAAAAATAAAAATAGGTACCAATAAAAGTAAAATTAATTGAGATATCAGTAGGTTCAGTGTTTTTGAATATCCATATTGAATCAGAAGCCCCATATAATGCTCCATAAAGTTTATGATGGGGCCCATAAGATGCTCCATATTAAAATATGCCCCATATAATGCTGACCAAAGGTTAATAATGGCCCCATAAGATTCTCCATAGACACATTTGCCCCTTATAATGCTGCACAAATGCTGATTATGGCCCCATAAGATGCTCCATAGAGATATTTGCCCCATATGCTGCTGTTGCTGTGATTAAAAAAAATGGCATACTTACCGCTCTTCTCTCAGGTCCCCAGCACTTGCAATATTCACCTGTCCTCGTTCCACCACAGGGCATCGCTCTGTCTTCAGCGTCCTCTGCACCGATGTTCAGGCAGAGGGGGCGCACTAACCCCGTCATCGCACCCTCTGACCTGAGCATCACAGCAGAGGACGGGGAATACGGAGCCCAGCGGTGGAATGAGGACAGGTGAATATCGCGCAATGCTGCTCACCCTCCCCATTATACTCACTTGCTCCCGCCGCGGTCCCTGGCAGCTTCCCTGATGATCTTCTCCGGGCACTGACAGCTTCTTCCAGCATTGAGCGGTCACTGGTACCGCTCATTACAGTAATGAACTTGCAGCTCCACCCCTGTGGGGGTGGAGTCGCTTCCATATCCATTAGTGTAATGAGTGGTACCATGTGACCACTCAACGCTGGATGAAGCTGTCAGCGCCCAGAGACTATCGGAGATGTAGGGACCATGCCAGGAGCGGGTGAGTATGTCACAGCCGCCACTCCCCTTCCGACCTCCCTGGGAAAAAGACTCCAGTATAAGCCAAGAGGGGCACTTTCAGCCTAAAAAAAATGGGCTGAAAATCTCGGCTTATACTTGAGTATATACGGTAAATAAAAGACTACACTTAACTATTCCGATGATATATAGAATTACGTCTCTCCCAAAACACCAGCCTCAGTAGTACATCCTAGAGATGATCTAACTTTTGTGCACCTTCTGTTACAGTGAAAGCAAAGTCTGTGTCCTTTTAATACTGATGACATTAATTGATATATTAATTAGAGATGAGCAAGCACTAAAATGCTTGGATGCTCGTTATTCAAGCCACGCAATTTCTAATGCTCGGATGCTTGTTTCCAGTAACTAGTATAATTAATAAAAGCATTTTTTCCGCAGATGCAACAAGGAGGTCTGAGGAGGGAGTGAATATGTTGAAATGGGTGGAAAAAGAGCAGAATGGAAGGAGCATGGGAAAGACCCCTGAAAGCATCTCTGACTACCAGATCTCTGCTGAGAGCAAAGGTCATACTTTTACTGCACTGTAAGTACTGATCATTAATCATTCAAAATAGATGTAAATTTGAGCTTACAGGGAAAAAAAAACCCTAAGAAACTTTATTATCTGTATAATGACTTGTATATAATGCAAAATTTAAAAGCATTTAAAATATATAATTTAAGTAAAACAAAATTACATTATTTATTAAAGAATTGGACATTTCAGTGTTTTTTTTTAAAGAAAGCAAGAAGTGCCAAACATTAGAGACTTAGATACACCCTGTATTAGACATAAGGGAGCACTTCATACACATTCTGTTTAAATTATACAGTAATGTAGTAGTAATCCTAGACACATAAGGACTATGCACTAAGTGCAAATTCTGCCAAAAATGAAAAGCGTGGTCAATACATACTCGCGTGAAGGCACCAACTCTAGTGCCTCATTCAAATATTGTAAACTAAATGTGGTTGTGTTAAGATTGTTAAGTAAAAGAAAACTGTGTGACAAAACATCTTTGTTGCAAAAAAATAAATAAAAAAAATCTTGACGGTAATAGTCAATTTTTGAACAACTTAATTTCAACACCTGTACCAGGCCAATTTTGGTTTTCATTTCAAACCAACAAAATTTTACACAAAATAAGTTTTAGAGTATATATGACAATAGTCAATTTGAACAGCCAAATCTGTACACCTATGTCTCGCCTTTTCTTTTTTATAATTCAATCCAGTGAAATTTCACCCAAAGCAGTTTCTACAGTATATATGACAATAGTCAAATTTTGGAACAAAAATATTTTATGAACTGAACCAAGCCAAGAGGTTTTTAAAACGTTTAACACACCATAATTTTACACAAAGAATGTTAAAGTGTATGGAGTATTTATTGAATTTCGAAAAAAAATGTGAAGGTTTTTTTAGAGTTTTAGATGGCACCATAATGTACTATTAATAGTGTTGAGCATTCCAATACCGCAATTATCGGGTATCGGCCGATATTTGCGGTATCGGAATTCTGATACCGAGTTCCGATACTTTCAGTATATCGGATACTGGAATCGGAAGTTTCCATAATTCAAACAGCGAGAATTCAGCCAATGAGGAATGATTAGAAGTGTGGGCACATCCTGTTCTGCATGGTAGGCATGTAACTACTGGCATGGCTGTGATTGGCTGCTGAAATGATGTCATGATTCACTATAAAAGTCGCCACTGCCATTTTGGGTTCACTCTGCTGTGAATTCAGTTAGGGACAGGACGCTGTGTTCTGACTGAGGGCCAGTTTAGAGATAGCAATTTGCTTCATTGTGCTTTACCCAGGCTAATTTAGCAACCGCTGTGTGAGAACCTTGTTTTTGCCTTGCAGCGCTGTTCACAGCTGTCTGCAAGGTCTCTGTGTGTGTCAGTGCAGCTCACTCTGTAGTCTGTTCTACAGCCACCGCTGGTTGTAGTCAGCTCAGCGTGCGTCACTGCCTCAATTGTCCTTTTTTGCATTAGTGCTGCCTGCAGCACATTTTTCCTGTTTTTCTCCTATTAGTGGGTTTCCATCCGTATCCTGCTAGATTGTGGAAAAACACTATATAGGATTACATAGAGGAGCTTTTTTTGGCCTTGCAGCGCCATTCACGGCTGTCTGCACGGTCTGTGTGTGAGTGCAGCTCACTCTGTAGTCTGTTCTGCCGCCACAGCCGGTTGTAGTCAGCTCAGTGTGCGTCTGTTGTGAGTTCTGTTTTTGGGCTCCCTCTGGTGGTTACTGATGGTACTGGGTGATTTGTGTTTTGCTGTCTCTGGTGTCCACCTGTTCTATTAGGATTTGGGAGTTTCCTATTTAACCGGGCTTTCTTGTCATTTCCCCGCCGGCTATCAAGGTTATCAGAGTGTTTTGTTACCTCAGCTTCTGGCTTCAGTAATCTTCAGGACAAGCTAAGTTTTGATTTTCTTGTTCCACGTTTTGCTTTATTTTTGTCTTGTCCAGCTTGCATATAATTGTCTCTTTGCTGCTGGTTGCTTTAGTGGGCTGTAATTGCTCCTCATGTTCCATGAGTTGGAACATGAGTTCAAGTAATTACAGGATGGTTTTTTGAAGGGTTTTTTGCTGACCGCGCAGTTTACTTTTGTATCCTCTGCTATCTAGTTTTAGCGGGCCTCATTTTGCTGAATCTGTTTTCATACTGTGTATGTGCCTTCCTCTCATTTCACCGTCATTATATGTGGGGGGCTGCTATTTCTGTGGGGTATTTCTCTGGAGGCAAGAGAGGTCTGTGTTTCTTCTAATAGGGGAAGTTAGATCTTCGGCTGGTGCGAGACGTCTAGGATCAACGTAGGCACGTTCCCCGGCTATTGTTATTTGTGTGTTCAGGTTTAGGGTCGCGCTCAGCTCAGGTTCCATCACCCTAGAGCTCGTTGGTGCTTGTCCTTTTGTGATTCCCTGCCATTGGAATCATGACAGTATAGCCGGCCAAAATGTTTAGGCTGAAGTAGGAGGAAAAGTAGTCTGAGGAAGTTTTTTTTTTTTTTCTCTCCTCTGAGGTTGCTGCCTAGCCTTAATTGCAGCCAGGCTGATTTTTTTTTTCCTCCTCTTAATCCTTGAATGGCTCTGACCTTAGCTGTTTATCATGGACGTCCAGAGTTTAGCTTCCAGCTTGAATAATTTTGCTGCTAAGGTTCAAAATATACAAGATTTTGTTGTACATGCTCCTATGTCTGAACCTAGAATTCCTATTCCAGAGTTCTTTGCTGGAGATAGATCTAGTTTTCTGAATTTTAGGAACAATTGCAAGCTGTTCCTTTCTTTGAAATCTCGCTCTTCTGGAGACCCTGCTCAGCAGGTTAAGATTATTATATCTTTCCTGCGGGGTGACCCTCAAAATTGGGCATTTGCATTGGCACCAGGGGATCCTGCGTTGCTTAATGTGGATGCGTTTTTTCTGGCATTGGGTTTGCTCTATGAGGAACCTAACCAGGAGATTCAGGCTGAAAAAGCTTTATTAGCTCTCTCTCAGGGGCAAGATGAAGCAGAAATATATTGTCAAAAATTTCGGAAATGGTCAGTGCTTACTCAGTGGAATGAGTGCGCCCTGGCTGCAAAGTTCAGAGATGGCCTTTCTGAGGCCATTAAAGATGTTATGGTGGGGTTCCCTGCGCCTACGGGTCTGAATGAGTCTATGACTATGGCTATTCAGATTGATCGGCGTTTACGGGAGCGCAAACCTGTGCACCATTTGGCGGTGTCTTCTGAACAGGCACTTGAGACAATGCAATGTGATAGAGTTCAGTCTAGAAGTGAACGGCAAAACTATAGGCGGAAAAATGGGTTGTGCTTTTATTGTGGTGATTCAGCTCATGTTATATCAGCATGCTCTAAACGCACAAAAAAGGTTGATAAGTCTGTTGCCATTAGTACGTTACAGTCTAAGTTCATTCTGTCTGTGACTCTGATTTGCTCATTATCATCCATTTCCGTCGATGCCTATGTAGATTCAGGCGCTGCCCTGAGTCTTATGGATTGGTCATTTGCCAAGCGATGTGGGTTTAGTCTTGAGCCTCTGGAAGTCCCTATTCCTTTGAAGGGAATTGACTCTACACCTTTGGCTATGAATAAACCTCAGTACTGGACACAAGTGACCATGCGTATGACTCCCGTTCATCAGGAGGTGATTCGCTTCCTGGTATTGTATAATTTACATGATGTTCTAGTACTTGGTCTGCCATGGTTACAAACTCATAATTCAGTCCTTGACTGGAAAACAATGTCTGTGTTAAGCTGGGGATGTCAGGGGGTTCATGATGATGCACCTCCGATTTCTATCGCTTCATCTACTCCTTCTGAGGTTCCTGTTTTTTTGTTTGATTATCGGGATGTTTTTGAGGAGCCTAAGCTCAGTTCGCTTCCTCCTCACAGGGATTGCGATTGTGCTATAGATTTAATTCCTGGTAGTAAATTTCCTAAAGGTCGTTTGTTCAATCTGTCAGTGCCAGAGCATACTGCTATGCGGGATTATGTTAAGGAGTCCTTGGAAAAGGGACATATCCGTCCGTCTTCGTCCCCTTTGGGAGCAGGTTTTTTTTTCGTGGCCAAAAAAGATGGGTCCTTGAGGCCTTGTATAGATTATCGTCTTTTGAATAAGATTACCGTAAAATATCAGTATCCTTTGCCTTTGTTGACTGATTTGTTTGCTCGCATTAAGGGGGCTAAATGGTTCACTAAGATTGATCTTCGGGGTGCGTATAATCTTATACGAATAAAGCAAGGTGATGAGTGGAAAACCGCATTTAATACGCCTGAGGGCCATTTTGAGTATTTGGTAATGCCTTTCGGACTTTCTAATGCTCCTTCAGTCTTCCAGTCCTTTATGCACGATATTTTCCGTGAATATCTGGATAAATTTATGATCGTGTATTTGGATGATATTTTGTTTTTTTCTGATGACTGGGAGTCTCATGTTCAGCAGGTCAGGAAGGTGTTTCAGGTTCTGCGGGCTAATTCCTTGTTTGTAAAGGGCTCAAAGTGTCTCTTTGGAGTCCAGAAGATTTCTTTCTTGGGGTATATTTTTTCCCCTTCTACTATTGAGATGGATCCCGTCAAGGTTCGGGCTATTTGTGACTGGACGCAGCCTGCATCTCTTAAGAGTCTGCAGAAGTTCTTAGGCTTTGCTAATTTCTATCGTCGTTTTATAACTAATTTTTCTAGTGTTGTTAAGCCTTTGACGGATTTGACTAAGAAGGGTGCTGATGTTGCTGATTGGTCTCCTGCGGCTGTGGAGGCCTTTCGGGAACTTAAACGCCGGTTTTCTTCTGCTCCTGTGTTGCGTCAGCCTGATGTTTCGCTTCCTTTCCAAGTTGAGGTTGATGCTTCCGAGATTGGAGCGGGGCGGCTTTGTCACAGAGAAGCTCCGATTGCTCGGTGATGAAGCCATGTGCGTTCTTTTCTAGAAAATTTTCGCCCGCTGAGCGGAATTATGATGTGGGTAATCGGGAACTTTTGGCCATGAAGTGGGCATTTGAGGAGTGGCGTCATTGGCTGGAGGGTGCTAGACATCGTGTGGTGGTCTTGACTGATCACAAAAATCTGATTTACCTTGAGTCTGCCAGGCGTCTGAATCCTAGACAGGCTCGTTGGTCGCTGTTTTTCTCTCGTTTCAATTTTGTGGTTTCATACCTGCCAGGTTCAAAGAATGTGAAGGTGGATGCTCTTTCTAGGAGTTTTGTGCCTGACTCCCCTGGAAATTCTGAGCCCACTGGTATCCTTAGGGATGGGGTGATTTTGTCGGCCGTCTTCCCAGACTTGCGACGTGCTTTGCAGGAGTTTCAGGCGGGTAAACCTGATCGTTGTCCGCCTGAGAGACTGTTTGTTCCGGATAGTTGGACCAGTAGAGTCATCTCCGAGGTCCATTCTTCTGCGTTGGCAGGTCATCCTGGAATATTTGGTACTAGAGACTTGGTGGCCAGGTCTTTTTGGTGGCCTTCCTTGTCGAGGGATGTGCGTTCTTTTGTGCAGTCTTGTGAGGTTTGTGCTCGGGCTAAGCCTTGCTGTTCTCGAGCCAGTGGATTGTTGTCACCTTTGCCTATCCCGAAGAGGCCTTGGACGCACATTTCCATGGACTTTATTTCGGATCTCCCTGTTTCTCAAAAAATGTCTGTCATCTGGGTTGTGTGTGACCGCTTTTCTAAAATGGTTCATCTTGTACCCTTGCCTAAGTTGCCTTCCTCCTCTGAGTTGGTCCCTCTGTTTTTTCCAGAACGTGGTTCGTTTGCATGGGATTCCGGAGAACATCGTTTCTGACAGGGGATCCCAGTTTGTGTCTAGATTTTGGCGGACGTTCTGTGCTAAGATGGGCATTGATTTGTCCTTTTCGTCTGCATTCCATCCTCAGATGAATGGCCAGACGGAGCGAACTAATCAGACCTTGGAGGCTTATTTGAGGTGTTTTGTTTCTGCTGATCAGGATGACTGGGTTACCTTTTTGCCGCTGGCCGTGTTTGCCCTTAATAATCGGGCTAGTTCTGCTACCTTGGTTTCTCCTTTCTTTTGTAATTCGGGGTTTCATCCTCGTTTTTCCTCTGGTCAGGTGGAGCCTTCTGATTATCCTGGAGTGGACATGGTGGTGGATGGGTTGCATCGGATTTGGAGTCATGTGGTGGACAATTTGAAGTTGTCCCAGGAGAAGGCTCAGCAGTTTGCTAATCGCCATCGCCGCGTGGGTCCTCGACTTCGTGTTGGGGACTTGGTGTGGTTGTCTTCTCGTTTTGTTCCTATGAAGGTCTCTTCTCCTAAGTTCAAGCCTCGGTTCATCGGTCCTTATAGGATCTTGGAAATTCTTAACCCTGTGTCGTTTCGTTTGGATCTCCCGGCATCGTTTGCTATTCATAATGTGTTCCATCGGTCGTTGTTGCGGAGGTATGAGGTACCTGTTGTTCCTTCGCTTGAGCCTCCTGCTCCGGTGCTGGTGGAGGGAGAATTGGAGTATGTTGTGGAGAAGATCTTGGATTCTCGTGTTTCCAGACGGAAACTCCAATATTTGGTCAAGTGGAAGGGTTATGGTCAGGAGGATAATTCTTGGGTGGTTGCCTCTGATGTTCATGCTGATGATTTGGTCCGCGCTTTTCATGGGGCTCATCCTGGTCGCCCTGGTGGTTCTCGTGAGGGTTCGGTGACCCCTCCTCAAGGGGGGGGTACTGTTGTGAGTTCTGTTTTTGGGCTCCCTCTGGTGGTTACTGATGGTACTGGGTGATTTGTGTTCTGCTGTCTCTGGTGTCCACCTGTTCTATTAGGATTTGGGAGTTTCCTATTTAACCGGGCTTTCTTGTCATTTCCCCGCCGGCTATCAAGGTTATCAGAGTGTTTTGTTACCTCAGCTTCTGGCTTCAGTAATCTTCAGGACAAGCTAAGTTTTGATTTTCTTGTTCCACGTTTTACTTTATTTTTGTCTTGTCCAGCTTGCATATAATTGTCTCTTTGCTGCTGGTTGCTTTAGTGGGCTGTAATTGCTCCTCATGTTCCATGAGTTGGAACATGAGTTCAAGTAATTACAGGATGGTTTTTTGAAGGGTTTTTTGCTGACCGCGCAGTTTACTTTTGTATCCTCTGCTATCTAGTTTTAGCGGGCCTCATTTTGCTGAATCTGTTTTCATACTGTGTACGTGCCTTCCTCTCATTTCACCGTCATTATATGTGGGGGGCTGCTATTTCTGTAGGGTATTTCTCTGGAGGCAAGAGAGGTCTGTGTTTCTTCTAATAGGGGAAGTTAGATCTTCGGCTGGTGCGAGACGTCTAGGATCAACGTAGGCACGTTCCCCGGCTATTGTTATTTGTGTGTTCAGGTTTAGGGTCGCGGTCAGCTCAGGTTCCATCACCCTAGAGCTCGTTGGTGCTTGTCCTTTTGTGATTCCCTGCCATTGGAATCATGACAGCGTCACTGCCTCATACTGTTCCATTGTCCTTTTTTGAATTAGTGCAAATCAATAAGAAAAATATGAATGGCACTGAGAAAAACTGCTCTTAGTACTCACTGTTAAAGGATGAATAAACTCTGAATCACGGACACCTTTCAGAAACCTTCACCTTGCTGTAGGTGCTTGCTGTGAAAAAAGTACATGAAAAGTCCAAAGAAACAATAAAAACAGCAGCAGCACTCCAAATATTGGTGAAAAAAAAGCTTCGCTATGTAATCCAATAAGCGCCATCTGGACCTGTAGAAGTGCTTATTGCGCGAAACGGCCGTCATCCTGTTTCATTTGCCTACATAATCTGCACTTGTTTACCCGCAATACCTTGTCCATGATTTGTATTATGCAATAAAGGACTAAGGTTGTTTTTCCACCAATATTTGGAGTGCTGCTGTTGTTTTTCTTGTTTCTTTGGACTTTTTTCATTTAGTGCTGCCTGCTGCACATTTTTTCAAATTTAGCCTATTAGTGGGTTTCCACCCGTATCCTGCTAGATTATGGAAAAACACTATATAGGATTACATAGAGGAGCTTTTTTTGGCAGCGTCGTTCACGGCTGTCTGCAGGGTCTGTGTGTGAGTGCATCTCACTCTGTAGTCTGTTCTGCCGCCACAGCCGGTTGTAGTCAGCTCAGGGTGTGTCACTGCCTCATATTGTTCCATTGTCCTTTTTCAATTAGTGCTGCCTGCTGTACATTTTTTCAAATTTAGCCTATTATTGGGTTTCCACCCATATCCTGCTAGATTGTGGAAATACACTATATAGGATTACATAGCGGAGCTTTTTTTTGGCCTTGCAGTGCCATTTACGACTGTCTGCACAGTCTGAGTGTGAGTGGAGCTCACTCTGTAGTCTGTTCTGCGAAAAAAAAGGTAATAAAGTTCACCAAACACTCCACTTTACAGTTGTGTAGGCCACATTAGCTCATATTAAAGTCTAGTCCACACTTTAGAAAATTAGTGTTTCTTATTGTTTTGTTTAGGTTCAAAGAATTGTGATGAATAAATAAATGCTCACACGAAAATTGAATAAGACAAAAATGAATTTACTTAATAAAAGATAATGTAAACAGTCACTCAAAATAACACATAATCAATAGTCATACATTACATAGGATGGTAGGAGTTCAACACTCATCGTCCAGGAAGCAAGAGAGAAGAGGGCCCCAGCACATGTGCTCTGTTATATCTTTTCAGCTACCAGAGGTGTCCAGCCCCCACATGTGGGGAATGATGTCACCAGTCTATTGTCTACTGGCCAAGGTACATCTCCTCAATCCCCAATGAAACCTGATTTACCAGTTTTTTTGTAACTGGAGGAGGGGGCTTCATGTAGGACACAGGGCAGAAATGCAACAACTAGGGGGATGGGCCCCTGAACACATGTGGGGGAAATATATATATATATATATATATATATATATATATATGATTGCAACCATATCAATAGCTCTATCATTCGTATTAATTAATTGGAGTGTTGAAATCATTTAAAATATATAACATACAACACACTTATACCTGTTAAAAGCTGTTCAGGAATGAGCACACTAGACCCTTAGTACTTTTCTGCCTATCTTTATCAGTCTACCAAGATGAAGAAGGCAGGAAGTAAGGCATGTGGTCGTGGGCGTGGAGCAGAGAGAGCATGTGGGGATTCTGTGCCTGCTGCGGGCATCGGTGACTCATCATCCCCCAGTTTCAGCAGGGAACAGTCCTTCATACGCAGCTTTGTAGGAGATCGCCGTACCCCGCTGCTGCGGGATGAACAAATTGAAGCCGTTGTCGGATGGATGGCAGCTAACACATCGACTTCAATTAGTGCCATATCCTTTCAGGCACAGAGCACTGGAGAGCACCCATCTGTCTCTTCACCACCTGCCAAATTGCACAGGCAGTCAGAGAGCCCAGGACGGGAGCCATCTCTACTTCTGTTCTCTGAATCTCTTGGCTTGGAAAGAGGGGGCCAGCCAAGCAGCATTCGAGAAATGGAAAAAAAGGCAGTATGCAGTGATGCCCAACAGCTTTGTCTCTCTGACTTTGAAGAGGAAGGTGGGCCAGTGCCTCCGGTCAGCACACCTCAGTACCCATCTGATGATGAGACTCATGTGCCACTTTCTGGTGTGTACTGTGCTGCCGAGACAACCCAGGAGAAGCAGTTGGTGGAAGAGGGTAATGTAGATGATTAGGTCCTTGACCCATCATGGCATGAGGTACAGGAAGGTGGTGGGAGAAGCTCTGAAGAAGAGATTCCCCGAACGGCCCAAAGAGGGAGAGGTAGGGGGAAGACTGAATTGCCTGTAGCCTCCACTTTGGCACCCATTAGGAGCATGCCTCTTCCAAAAGCCAAAACGGTTGCTCCCAAGACTTGCAGTGCATGGTCCTTTTTTGACACAGTTGCAGATGACATTTGCTTTGCCAAATGCAAGCTGTGTCATCAGAAAGTCAAAAGAGGGAAAAGTGTCAGCAAACTCAATACCAAAAATATGGGGAAACATGTGCGGACCAAGCATGTGGTGGAGTTACAAAACACACTGAAGACCTAGGCTAACCAACAGCGGCACCTACCACCTCTTCAGCTCGTGTTGTAGCCTCTTCCTCCAGCTCACAAACAGCTGGTTCGGCTTCCTCACAGGATCACCATGGAAGAATCTCTGGCACCGTTGTCCAGAGACCCAATGTAATTCCACCCACAGCACCACGTTCCCAGTCATCCTCACACTCCCAGCACAGTCTACAGCCATCGGTAGCACAGGGATGGGAGAATAGGTGGCCATTCTCGGCAAACCACCCCCGAGCACAGGCTCTGAACGCTGGCATTGCAAAACTACAGTCTCTTGAAATGCTGTCATTCAGGCTGGTGGAGACTGACACCTTTCCGTAACTTGATGGCATTGGCAGTCCCACAATACAATGTGCCCAGCCGCTTTTATTTCAGCAGGCAAGCCGTCCCTGCCCTGCAAAAGCATGTGGAGGGAAACATTAAACATGCGCTACTAAACGCCGACAGTAGCAAGTTCCACCTCACCACCGATGCGTGAACCAGTCACCATGGACAGGGACGATACCTTTCCCTCACTGCCCATTGGGTCAATGTTGTGGAACCGGGTACAGATCTTCAGAGTGGCGCTGCACGTGTTCTGCCAACTCCAAGGATTGCAGGAATCCAGTCTGTACACATTGCCTCCTTCTCATACTCCAGTTCCTCTGAATCATCGCTGCATGAGGCTTCATGGTCTACCTCCACCTTGACCCATGAACGCTTACCTGTTATGACCGATATGAGCACAGCCATGGCCAAATGTCAACAGGCAACACTGAAATTAATTTCTTTGGGGAATCGAAGTCACACAGCGCAGGAGCTCTGGAATGCCATCAAGCAGGAAAGCGACGTGTGGTTTGTGCCAGCAAATCTCCAGCCAGGCATGGTAGTGTGTGACAATGGCCAAAATCTGGTAACAGCTCTGGCCCTAGGCAACCTCACTCACATCCCATGTCTGGCACATGTGCTCCACTTGGTTGCGCAGAGTTTTTTGAGGGACTATCCGGATCTTGATGCACTGCTGCACAAGGTCCGCCTAGAGTGAGCTCACTTGCTGCGTTCCAGCATGGCAAGATCGCGCCTTGCAGCTCTGCAGCGCCGATTCTGCCTTCCGGAACATTGCATCATATGTGACCTACCTACCAGGTGGAATTCAACATTACATATGTTGGAGCGGTTGTGTGAGCAGCAGCCAGCAGTAATGGAGTACCAGCTGCATCAGGCGCAAAGAAGTCGCACTGCGTGCCGTTCAGACTTCACAACCACTACGTGGGCCACTATGAAGGACATCTGCCAGGTTTTGCGTGCCTTCAATGATTCCACGCGGATGGCGAGTGCAGATGATGCACTAGTCAGCATGACTGTCCCCCTTATCTGCCTGCTTGAAATAACACTGCAAGCGCTAAGGGATGAGGTTTTGGAAGAGGTGGAGGATGAGGAGTCCCAAATGCCATCTGCTTCTGGACAGTCTGCGCAACGTAGTTCCTCACAAAGCCTAGGCAGGGGACACTTTGTGAGGAGGATGAGGAGGAGTCAATGGAGGAGGAAGACATCTGTCCAGAGGAGGGAGTTGCACAATGCTCCAGTAGTCAGTATGTAGAGCGAGGGTGGGGTGATGCAGAGCAGGCAGAGATCACGCCTCAAAGAGGGGACAGCGTTTCTTGGCCAGTTGGCAGTCTGCAGCACATGGTTGATTTCATGCTGCAGTGCCTGAGAAACTACCACTGCATCGCCCACATTCTCCACACGGCTGATTATTGGGTGTACACCCTCCTAGACCCGCGCTACCCGGACAACTTACAAAGCCTCATAACACTGTTGAACCGGGAGCGTAAAATGCAGGAGTACATAGACACACTGGTGCATTCCATCACCTTCTCCAGTCCAACTGAGAGCAGTACTGCTAGTGCTTTACAAAGCAGCTCAGTGCGTCGAGGCAGGGGAGGAAGCTCAGCACCAATGATTATTATTATTATTACTTCCTTTTTGTATCACACCCATTGCATACCGATGATGTTGCCCCTCCAATTTGAGGAACGTGACTCTGGTTCCAGGAATCAGTTCTTGCAGCAAATATTCCGTCTCTACTGCCCGCTGGCTTAACAAGATGTGGTGACGGGTCCCAATGTCTTCTATGGACCCCCTTTTCCACTGCCGGTCGTAAGTAATGACCTCTCCATGGAAAGCCAAATGTTGGTATCTTGCAGCTATCAGTTATGGTAGCATTTCTCCAGCACTGGTCCTAGCTCACCTCCTTGTCTCTTCTGACCAGCCCAGGCCATGCAGTCCACTCAGCAGTTCTTGGATCCTGGCTTTCCCATCTGCAGTACACAAGAACTCCAGTGGTGAAGGCTGGAGATTCCAGGAAAGCAGATGGTTCTGAACCACAGGCTCTAGCCATTGTTGCGCTAGCTTCCTCTGGCTTCAATATTACTCCGATCACTACGTCGGGAGTCTCATTTGATTCTGAAATCTTTGTCACTCGCAGAGCACATATTACTTTATGAATGAGAAATTGAATACTGAAACATTTTTTTAACTCTTTTTTTAACAGTTATGTAGCACCAAAATATACCACAGAGCACATAATAGTGTATGGATGAGTAATTGAATACATAAAAATGTTTCAATGCATTTTGGGAGTGTTACATAACACCGAAATGTACCACAGAGTATGTAATCCTCTATGAACGACTAAATGAATTCTTCAGAACAATGTTTTATCGCTATTTTAAAGTGTTATATAACACAGGTATGAACCACACATAACGTAATATTCTATGAATGATAATATGCTATTTTTTCACCCCCAAATAATGTGGTCAACTGTTGCAGCTATTTATTTAGCAACGGACTGAAAAGCCCTAATCCCTGCCTAGAGACTGTATTCAGACAAATTCCCTGCTCCTGCAACTCTCTCTCTGTCCCTAGGCTAAATGCAAAATGTATCTTATACAATCAACAAAGCACAATATTAGTCCCTACAAGAACTGTTAGTTTGATGGTTCAGTTTCAGCACCAGTATCAACACTACATGACTCTCATTCGGTAAACTGTGTACATACACACCTGGACATGCACCCTGTCCCTCCAATAAGAACTGTTGCACAGCTAGGCAATGTCATCAGTGTGCCGAGCCTGGTGGCACCTGTGGTTTTTTAAACCCTGATGAGGTCATGCGGGCAGTTAATTAAAGTAATGCCATGACCATAATGGCTACAACATTACATTGACTCGCAGGCAATCTCTGCATGCTTATTAGCTGTGCAACGGGCACCAAACATGCAGGGCGTGGATTCGAGTGTGAAATCTAGCTCTGGATAATACTCGCTGCATGCCAAGAACATCCGAGCATCCAGATACTACAGTGAAATTCAAGTATCATCGAGTATGTTCGCTCATCCCTATTATTTATCCCTTTACGACATCGGGCGTAATAGTACGCCGATGTCAGACACCCTCCCTTTGATGTGAGCTCTGGCTATGTACCCACATCCTTTCTGGCACATATCAACTGAACTATCTATTAGGGCACTCCTCACAACTAGGTAAAACTGGTGGTCTGGATAGAAAGTGAGGCAGAACAAGGGAGAAGCTGGCTGGAGTGAGAGGGAGCCAGATGCAGACTGAGGTCTGCTTAGGACAAGGGTCCACGGAGCTGTGCCTGCCCCATGTGCGGCAGCATCCTAAGAAAGAGATATCAGAAGGGAATTGTCTTGTAGTGAGTGAGAAACAAAGTTATAGCAAAGGAGAGGAAACCAGAAGGAGTTCTGCCCTGTAAAAGGCTGCCTCCTTTCTGAGGCGCAGAAGCCGGTAGCCAGAACACCGAGGGAGTAAGGATCTCTATGCTTTACTTCAGAGACTGGCAGGACAGTTGATTCCACGTTGGCTGCCCGACCTTATACCCAGGAGGCACGGTGGCAACTTGTGGGGGCCGGGGCGTGATAGAGTCCCTGTAAAAAGCCTCAGGCCATCAGTCATACAGGATTGTCCTATCCTACACATCAGGAGGACAGAGAGAAAGAGACGTTACATCTACAATAGTTGTGAGGACTTCACTGAGAAGCTCAGCAGGGAGGGACTACAATACACAGGCGCTAGAGGATGGCTATTGAATTCCACCTGGATAAGGGGAACTCTGGATTTACCTTTGGCCCGGCTGGACTCTGCCTGTCCTGTGATCTGGTGCCCTGGACTGTGGATGCTGAAGCCTTCAGTAAAGGTAAAGAGACTGCAGCCTTGTGTCCTCTTTATTCACTGCGCCTTACATCATCCACCACCCACTATCTACACTCTGTGAAGTCCTGGGGACATACTTCACCTGTGGGAAGGTATACCATCTAGCTGCCATAACATCACCCCAGCGGACCCCTAAGCAGCGTCGGTCACCCTGACCGAATACCACAGGTGGCGTCACGAACACTATTCTCATTGAAACTCTTCATTTCATTGGACGCCCCTCGAAGGGCCACGGGCCGGGTCGGGCCACCGTGACATCCCCATTGAGAACAGAAGGACCCGGTACCGAGTACCCCATTGCCCTAATGTGGGGGCGCTCCAATAGCAAGTGAGTAATTCAGCTATATACTGGCGATCTGATCATCGCCTGTCTGTAGCTGAGGTGCTTAGGTTATGGCAGCTTCTAGTCTCCCATGGAGACTAATGAAGCATGCCAAAACTAAAAAAAAAATTCTAAAAATTGAAAAAAATAAATAAATAAGAGTTCAAATCACCCCCCATTCGCCCCATTCAAAATAAAACAATAAAAAATAAACAAACAAATATTTGGTACTGCCGGATTCAGAATCGCCTGATTTATCAATAAAAAAACTGGATTAACCTCATCGCTAAACGGCGTAGCAAGAAAAAAATGTCAAAATTACAGAATTACGTTTTTTGGTCACATTGACATTGCATTATCTGGTCTAAATGGAGGCCAGGGCCCCTGTATATTTTAATTATCATCTATCATTTCAACACATTTGTATTGGCAGTGCCATTGAAGGATTTAACAGCACAAACTACACAGTGGTAGAGCAGGGAGAAGTACGTATTGGAAGTGATAGAGCACTGTTCGAGCTGGTGAGGAACACTCTCTCGTGGACAGCGGTACTGGCACAGGGCCCCAAATATTACGATGGTATGTCTGACGTTGATTGTGCACCACTACCGTTAGAGACACTTCATTGTACTATGAGGGACTCTGTGCCAGTGCCGTCACCCAAAAGTGGGCACACCCACCTGTCCAGGCAAACAGCACTCGCATGGGTGCTTGCGCCAAGTGGTGACCACGGCCCTGTGGGGGGAGTCAGCCCATTTAGGGAGGTATAAAAATGGCCTATGGTGGACATTCAGCAGCTGCAAATGGAGGCATTGGAGAAGTCAGTAAGAGGAGGTCAATAGCAAGACATTTTTCCGGCAAGCTACGTGTCGGCAGGGAAAAGTGGGGCAAAATAATTTGAAATCCATGATTCGTTCATTTTAAATGAAGGTTAAATCATCAACATTCTGGGTAGCCGGATGTGTCCTTTTTTCGGTCAGTATTGAACCAGCAGCACTGAAGACTCTTTCTGATAGCACACTAGCAGCAGAGCAAGCGAGTTCCTGTAATGCATATTCTGCCAATTCTGGCCAGGTGTCTATTTTTGATGCCCAGTAATCAAAGGGGAATGACCTATGAGGGAGAACATCGATAAGGGAGGAAAAGTAGTTCGTAACCATACTGGACAAAAGCTGTCTCCTGTCACTTTGAATCGATGCAGCAGTACCTGTCGTGTCAGCGGTCATTGCGAAATCACTCCACAAACTGGTCATAAAATCCCTCTGTCCAACGCCACTTCAGATTTGTGTACCTCTAACACCTCTGCTATGTTGTCCCCCACGGCTCGTGTTAGAACCATCACAGCCACTGTGTGCTGGAAATGCCTGAACCAAATGTTCTACAAGAGTTGCTTGTTTGGTAGCCAATATTTGCTCAAGGTTCTCATGTGGCATGATATTTTGTAATTTTCCTTTATATCGTGGATCCAGGAGGCAGGCCAACTAGTAATCGTCATCGGTCATCATTTTGATAATGCTGGGGTCCCTTTTAAGGATACGCAAGGCATACTCAGCCATGCGGGCCAATGTTCCAGGTGTCAATTCACTGCTTGTGCTGGGTTGAGGAGCACTTTCTTGCAAATCAACATCAGTTGTGTCCCGTAAAAACCCTCTACCTGACCTTACAACGCCACCAGTTTATATTGCCCCCTGAGAAGCATCCTCCTCCCATAAATATTCATCCCCATCATCCTCCTCCTCTTCGTCCGCCACCTCGTCCAGGAGAGTTCCCTGAGCAGACAATGGATGACTGTCATCAAGGCTTCCCTCCTCCTCGGCTGCAGATGCCAGCTCCTTAATGTGCGTCAAACTTTGCATCAGCAGATGCATTAGTGGGATGCTCATGCTTATGATGGTATCGTCTGCACTTACCGGCCATGTGCATTCCTCAAAACACTGAAGGACTTGACATAGGTCTGGTAGCTTAGACCACTGCACACCAGACAACTCCATGTCTGCCATCCAAGTGCCTGCCCGTGTATGTGTATCCTCCCACAAATTAATTACAGCACGACTCTGTTCACACAGCCTCTGAAGCATGTGCAGTGTGGAGTTCCACCTTGTTGCAACGTCGATTATTAGGCGGTGTTGGGGAAGCTTGAAAGATCGCTGATGGTTCTGCATATGGCTGGAGTGTACGGGCGACCGATGGATGTGCGAGCAAAGTCACACAAGGCGGATTGAGAGAGGGTTGGTGATGGTATTCTTGATGTTAGCCTACATACAGTGCTTCCTACCAATAACCTTGTGATTCCCTGACTGCTTTGGCCTTGCAATGATACCTCCACATTTGCTGCTGGTGGTGTCCTAACCGGTGGACTTACAGTGAGGGAAGCAATTTTGCGTTGCTGACTACCTTCATTCTGAGCAGGTGCACCAACGGTAAGGGACGTTCGGTAGTTAGTCCAGGCTTGCAAGTGCATGCTGGTTAAATGTCTATGCATGCACGTTGTATTTCAATTTTGAAGATTCTTCCCTCTGCTAAAGGTCTTTGAGCATTTCTTACAGATAACTTTTGACTGATCATTCGGATCTTGGTTAAAAAATTGCCACACTGCACTCTTCCTACTATGCAATACCTTTTCAGGCATTGGAAGCTGTGCTACTTTCACCGGATGGCCACATTGTCCTAAAACTGTTTTTGTTTTTGACACACGTTTTTGGCCTGATACGGGCCTGCCAGATGACAGCTGTTGCGATGTAGATGGCTGCTGCGGATCATCCTCCTCCGCTTCTGAGCTACTGGCAGCAGCACCCTCTTCCCCCAATGGCTGCCAATCTGGGTCAACAACTGGGTCATCTATCACCTCCTCTTCAATGTCATGTGCACCTTCCTCTGTGTCACCGTGTAAGGTGCTATAGCGTTCGGGACGGGGCACCATATTCTCAGCAGGGTCAGATTCTGGCTCAGTACACTGCGAGGGCAATGTAGTGTAGTGATCTGAGTCAATGGAACAGCATAATAATCTAGCTGTGGCTGTGCATCAGTGCACTCCATGTCCGATTCATCTTATAATGGGCAGTTAACAATTTCCCTTTCTAACCCAGGCACGGTATGTGTAAAGAGCTCCATGGAGTAACCTGTAGTGTCGCCTAACACATCCTTCACTTTTGGTTTGGTGAAGGACACAAGGAAACGTCTTGTTCCTGACCGGTAGCATCCACTGACGACTCGCTGCTTTTATCTTTGGAACTTTCTGAAGAGGAGGCGAAAAAACTAGAGGCTGAGTCAGCAAGGAAAGCCAAAACTTTTTCCTGCTGCTCCGGCTTTAAAAGCTGTTTTCCTACTCCCAGATAAGGGCGCCTTCAAGGCCTTGTGTAGCCAGACAATGACGCTTGTTCAACTCCTCCAGCCTTAGGTGCTATTGTGCTTTTGCCACTACCACCAGATGCACCACCACCACCATCAGTACCAGCTGGCAACCCCCGCCCACGGGCTCTTCCACAAGACTTCCTCATTTTTTGGAAAATCTAACCAAAATAACAACCGTTATATGGTACTGTAAAACAAGGTAGAAGGTATATATAAACTTGTTGAGAATTTAAATCTCCCTTTTTTGGGAGGCCCTGTGCATAAAACAACACAATGTAAGTGGCAGAAAGTGGCTGGCTGATATACTACAAACTAACAGGACTGAAATATATCCACTTTGTGATAATTTGAATCTCACTTATTTTTTGAGAGACTGAACCAAACCTCAGGCCCTGTGCATAAAACAACACGATGTAAGTGGCAGAAAGTGGCTGGCTGATATACTACAAACTAACAGGACTGCAGTAGATCCACTTTGTGAGAATTTGAAACTCCCTTTTTTGGGGGGAGACTGACCCAAAACTCAGGCCCATTGTATATAACAACGCAATCTAAGTGGTAGAAAGTAGGGTTGAGCGAAACGGGTCGTTCATTTTCAAAAGTCGCCGACTTTTGGCAAAGTCGGGTTTCATGTGCGGGGTCGGCCATGCGGTACGCGACTTTCGCGCCAAAGTCGCGTTTCAATGATGCGAAAAGCGCCATTTCTCAGCCAATGAAGGTAAACGCAGAGTGTGGGCAGCGTGATGACATAGGTCCTGGTCCCCACCATCTTAGAGAAGGGCATTGCAGTGATTGGCTTGCTGTCTGCGGCGTCACAGGGGCTATAAAGGGGCGTTCCCGCCGACCGCCATGTTACTGCTGCTGATCTGAGCTTAGGGAGAGGTTGCTGCCGCTTCGTCAGAAGCAGGGATAGCATTAGGCAGGGTCCATTAACCACCAAACCGCTTGTGCTGTAGCGATTTCCACTGCCCAACACCACCTTCGGTGTGCAGGGACAGTGGAAGCTACATTTTTTTTTCCCTCAGCGCTGTAGCTCATTGGGCTGCCCTAGAAGGCTCCCTGATAGCTGCATTGCTGTGTGTACGCCGCTGTGCAAACCAACTGCTTTTTTCAAAGCACAAATCCTCTTGTTCCTTCCTTTCTGCACAGCTATCTTTTTTGTTTGTCCACACTTTTTATTTAATTTGTGCATCAGTCCATTCCTTATTGCTGCCTGCCATACCTGGCTGAGATTACTGCAGGGAGATAGTAATTGTTGGACACTCCCTGTTTTTTTTTTTGTTTTTTTTTTGTGGGAGATTAAGATTGACATTTCTGCTAGAGTGCCATCCCTGTGTGTGCCATCTCTCACTCAGTGGGCCATAGAAAGCCTATTTATTTTTTTGCTTGATTTGGGTTATAAAATCTACCTGAAAAAATCACTACATCAATCAGTGGGAGAAAAATATTGGCCTCAGGGCTTGTGTGCCACTCTTGACTCCTGTGTGTGCCATCTCTCAGTCAGTGGGCCATAGAAAGCCTATTTATTTTCTTGCTTGATTTGGGTTCTAAAATCTACCTGAAAAAATCACTACATCAATCAGTGGGAGAAAAATATTGGCCTTATTTTTTTTTTTTTTGTTTTATAAATTCTCCCTGAAAAAAAAAGGGAGATTAATATTGGCCTTTGGGCTTGTGTGCCAGTCCTAAGCGTGCCATCTCTCTCTCTCAGATAGTGGGCCATAGAAAGCCTATTTATTATTTTTTTTATTGGGTTTATAAATTTTCCCTGAAAAAAAAAAAAAAGTGGGAGATTAATATTGGCCTCTGGGCTTGTGTGCCAGTCCTGAGCGTGCCATCTATCTCACAAATAGTGGGCCATAGAAAGCCTATTTATTTTTTTGGTTGATTTAGGTTCTAAATTCTACCTGAAAAAATCAATAAATCAATCAGTGGGAGATAAATATTGGCCTCTGGGCTTGTGTGCTACTCCTGACTCCTGTGTGCATCAGAAAGCCTATTTTTTCTTTTATTTGTTTTCTAAATTCTCCCTGAAAAAATCATTTTATTTTATTTGGTTTCTAAATTCTTCCTGAAAAAATCATTTTTTTAAATTATTTTTTTTTTCTAAAGTCTCCCTGGAAAAAAAAAAAAAATCAAATCAGTGGGAGATTAATATTGCCCTTTCTGCTTGTGTGCCAGTCTTGACTCCTGGGTGTGCCATCTCTCTCTCTCTCTCCAATTGTGGGCCATAGAAAGCCTATTATTTTTTTAGCTTGATTTGGGTTCCAAAATCTACCTGAAAAAATCACTACATCAATCAGTGGGAGAACAATATTGGCCTCTGGGCTTGTGTGCCACTCCTGACTCCTGTGTGCGTCATCTGTCACTCAGTGGGCCATAGAAAGCCTATTTTTTCTTTTATTTGTTTTCTAAATTCTCCCTGAAAAATCATTTTATTTTATTTGGTTTCTAAATTCTTCCTGAAAAAATCTTTTTTTTTTATAATTTTTTTTTTCTAAAGTCTCCCTGGAAAAAAAAAAAAATCAAATCAGTGGGAGATTAATATTGCCCTTTCTGCTTGTGTGCCAGTCTTGACTCCTGGGTGTGCCATCTCTCTCTCTCTCTCCAATTGTGGGCCATAGAAAGCCTATTTTTTTTTTAGCTTGATTTGGGTTCCAAAATCTACCTGAAAAAATCACTACATCAATCATTGGGAGAACAATATTGGCCTCTGGGCTTGTGTGCCACTCCTGACTCCTGTGTGCGTCATCTCTCACTCAGTGGGCCATAGAAAGCCTATTTTTTCTTTTATTTGTTTTCTAAATTCTCCCTGAAAAAATCATTTTATTTTATTTGGTTTCTAAATTCTTCCTGAAAAAATCATTTTTTTAAATTATTTTTTTTTCTAAAGTCTCCCTGGAAAAAAAAAAAAAAATCAAATCAGTGGGAGATTAATATTGCCCTTTCTGCTTGTGTGCCAGTCTTGACTCCTGGGTGTGCCATCTCTCTCTCTCTCTCCAATTATGGGCCATAGAAAGCCTATTATTTGTCTAGCTTGATTTGGGTTCCAAAATCTACCTGCAAAAATCTCTACATCAATCAGTGGGAGATAAATATTGGCCTCTGGGCTTGTGTGCCACTCCTGACTCCTGTGTGCGTCATCTCTCACTCAGTGGGCCATAGAAAGCCTTTTTTTGTTTTATTTGTTTTCTAAATTCTCCCTGAAAAAATCATTTTATTTTATTTGGTTTCTAAATTCTTCCTGAAAAAATCATTTTAATCTATTATTTTTTTTCCTAAAGTCTCCCTGAAAGAAAAAAAAAATCAAATCAGTGGGAGATTAATATTTACATTTGTGCTTCAGTGACAGTCCTGCATGTGTGGCATCTCTCTCATTTGTTGCCACCAACAACAGAGTGTGTAACATTGTGCCTGATTTTCGTTGTGGTCTCACTCACCTGTAAAGGGGTAGCTAAATCATACTGAAGTTATAGCTCACCGTGTAAGTTGTGTGACAGCAACAAATACCGTTAGTTTGGTTACGTTTTTAAAACAATGAGGAAGTCAGGTGGAAGAGGTCGTGGCCGGGGGCGTTCATTGTCAGCTGGTAATGAGAGTAGTGGTAGTGGTGGAGCATCAGCTGGTCGTGGGAAAAAAAATATTGCACCTAAGTCTGGAGCTGTGGAGCCAGGTTCGTCGTCTGGCTACACAAGGCCTCGAACGCTCCCTTTTCTGGGAGTAGGAAAACCGCTTTTAAAGCTGGAGCAGCAAGAGCAAGTTTTGGCTTATCTTGCTGACTCAGCCTCTAGCTCTTTTGCCTCCTCTCGTGAAACTGGTAAATGTCAAAGCAGCGCGTCGTTAGTGGATGTTCACGGTCAGGGACAAGTCGCTTCCTTGTCCTCTTCAGCAAAAACAACAACAGAGAAGAATGCAGCAGGCGACACAACGGGTTACTCCATGGAGCTCTTTACACATACCGTCCCTGGCTTAGAAAGTGAAGCAGTTAACAGTCCATGCCCATTACAAGTTGAATCTGACATGGAGTGCACTGATGCACAGCCACAGCCAGACTACTATGCTGGTCCTTTGACTCAGACCACAACATTGCCCTCGCAGGGTAATGATCAAGAATCAGACCCTGATGAGACTATGTTGCCCCATCACGAACGCTATACCACCGACCGACACGGTGACACAGACGAAGTTGCACACGAGCTACAAGAAGAGGTAATAGATGACCCAGTTCTTGACCCCGATTGGCAGCCATTGGGGGAACAGGGTGCAGGCGGCAGCAGTTCTGAAGCGGAGGAGGAGGGGCCGCAGCAGGCATCAACATCGCAACAGGTTCCATCTGCCGGGCCCGTATCTTGCCCAAAACGCGTGGCAAAGCCAAATCCTGTTGGAGGACAGCGTAGCCATCCGGTTAAAGCTCAGTCTGCAATGCCTGAAAAGGTATCCGATGCTAGAAAGAGTGCAGTCTGGCATTTTTTTAAACAACATCCAATTGATCAGCGCAAAGTCATCTGTCAAAAATGTTCAACTACCTTAAGCAGAGGACAGAATCTGAAAAGTCTCAATACAAGTTGCATGCATAGACATTTAACCACCATGCATTTGCAAGCCTGGACTAACTACCAAACGTCCCTTAAGGTTGTAGCACCCTCGGCCAATGAAGCTAGTCAGCAACGCAACATCCCTTCCGGCAGTGTAGTGCCACCATTTTCCGCACCACCTGCAGTATCTGTGCAGGTTTCTTTGCCAGGCCAAAGCAGTCAGGGTCAGGGAATCACCAGTTTCGTAGTAGGAAACACTGCATCTAGGGCACCGGCGGCAACAATACCATCTCCCACCGTCTCTCTCTGCCATGTCCACCGGCACCCCGCTAGTTCCACGATCTCCAGCTCTCCAGTCCAGCTCACCCTACATGAGACTATGGTTAGAAAAAGGAAGTACTTAGCCTCGCATCCACGTACACAGGGTTTGAACGCCCACATAGCTAGACTAATCTCGTTAGAGATGATGCCCTACCGGTTAGTTGAAAGCAAAGCTTTCAAAGCCCTGATGGACTACGCTGTACCACGCTACGAGCTACCCAGTCGACACTTTTTTTCCAGAAAAACCATCCCAGCCCTCCACCAGCATGTTAAAGAGCGCATCGTCCATGCACTCAGGCAATCTGTGAGCACAAAGGTGCACCTGACAACAGATGCATGGACCAGTAGGCATGGCCAGGGACGTTACGTGTCCATCACGGCACACTGGGTGAATGTTGTGGATGCAGGGTCCACAGGGGACAGCAATTTTGGGACAGTTCTGCCTAGCCCACGGTCTAGGAAACAGTTGGCTGTAGCCGTTCGCACCCCCTCCTCCTCCTCTTCGTCCTCCTGCAGAAGCGAGAGCTCGTCCACAGACCGCAGTCGCACAACCACTCCATCCGCAGCTGCCACTATTGCAGACCAGGTCTCCCATTATGGGGCAGCTACTGGCAAACGTCAGCAGGCTGTATTGGCTATGAAGTGTTTGGGCGACAACAGACACACCGCGGAAGTTCTGTCCGAGTTCTTGCAGAAAGAAACGCAGTCGTGGCTGGGCACTGTAGATCTTGAGGCAGGCAAGGTAGTGAGTGATAACGGAAGGAATTTCATGGCTGCCATCTCCCTTTCCCAACTGAAACACATTCCTTGCCTGGCTCACACCTTAAACCTGGTGGTGCAGTGCTTCCTGAAAAGTTATCCGGGGTTATCCGACCTGCTCCTCAAAGTGCGTGGACTTTGCTCACATATCCGCCGTTCGCCCGTACACTCCAGCCGTATGCAGACCTATCAGCGTTCTTTGAACCTTCCCCAGCATCGCCTAATCATAGACGTTGCAACAAGGTGGAACTCAACACTGCACATGCTTCAGAGACTGTGCGAACAGAGGCGGGCTGTTATGTTTTTGTGGGAGGATACACATACACGGGCAGACAGTAGGATGGCAGACATGGAGTTGTCAGGTGTGCAGTGGTCGAAGATTCAAGACATGTGTCAAGTCCTTCAGTGTTTTGAGGAATGCACACGGCTGGTTAGTGCAGACAACGCCATAATAAGCATGAGCATCCCCCTAATGCGTCTGCTGATGCAAAGTTTGACTCACATAAAGGATCAGGCGTCTGCAGCTGAGGAAGAGGAAAGCCTTGATGACAGTCAGCCATTGTCTGGCCAGGGCAGTGTACAGGACGAGTTAGCGGGCGAAGAGGAGGAGGAGGGCGAGAAGGATGATGGGGATGATTATATTTTTAATGAGGAAGCTTTTCCGGGGCCACTGGAAATTGGTGGCGCGGCAAGGCCGGGTTCTGGTTTTTGGAGGGACACAAGTGACGTGGATTTGCCTGAAACTGCCCCTCAACCAAGCACAACCGCAGATTTGAGAACTGGAACTTTGGCCCACATGGCGCATTATGCCTTACGTATCCTCAAAAGGGACACACGCATAACTAAAATGATGAACGATGACGATTACTGGTTGGCCTGCCTCCTTGATCCTCGCTATAAAGGCAAATTGCAAAATATAATGCCACATGAGAACTTGGAACTAATATTAGCAACCAAACAATCAACTCTTGTTGACCGTTTGCTTCTGGCATTCCCTGCACACAGCGCCCGTGATCGTTCTCACACGAGCTGCAGGGGCCAGCAGACCAGAGGAGTTAGAGGGGCAGAAATCAGAAGTGGCGTTGGCCAGAGGGGTTTTCTGACCAGGTTGTGGAGTGATTTTGCTATGACCGCAGACAGGACAGGTACTGCAGCATCAATTCAAAGTGACAGGAGACAACATTTGTCCAGTATGGTTACAAACTATTTTTCATCCCTTATCGATGTTCTCCCTCAACCGTCATTCCCATTTGATTACTGGGCATCAAAATTAGACACCTGGCCAGAATTGGCAGAATATGCATTGCAGGAGCTTGCTTGCCCGGCAGCTAGTGTCCTATCAGAAAGAGTATTCAGTGCTGCAGGTTCAATACTAACAGAAAAAAGGACTCGTCTGGCTACCCAAAATGTAGATGATCTAACCTTCATTAAAATGAACCACAACTGGATTTCGAAATCTTTTGCCCCACCTTGCCCGGCTGACACCTAGCTTTCCTATGAAAAGGTCTTGCCTGTGGACTATTCTGAATGCCTTTTCCAATCTCGTAATTTTCTGCACCTGATTGTCCAGCATACGACATGTTTACACCTCACTAAATTGCCAAACTCCCCACACGGGGCCGTGGTATCGACACTTGGCGACAGCACCCGTGAGAGTGCTGTTTGTCTGAAGAGGTGGGTGTGCCCGCTTTTGGTCGACGGCACTGCCACTGTGTCCCTCCTAGTACAATAAAGTGTCTCTGGCGGTGGTGGTACGCACCCAACGTCAGACACACCGTTGTAATATGAGGGGCCCTGGGCCTGTACCGCCGGCCACAAGACAGTCCCCCCCCCCCAGCTCAAACAGTGCTCTACCACTTGCAAAATTATCTCACAGCTCCACCAATGTTTAGTCTATGCGCTGACATCCTTCAATGCCTGCCACTGACAATACCATTTTATTGACATTTTTGTTATGTTAGGCCTTCGAAGCCTGTCTGCGGTCACTCCTTCCACTATGCCTCCACTGACCACACCACTGCTGCCCGTGTACCCCTGGAACCAATTTAAAATTGCCTACAGCCATGTGTTATTATTTTAGGCCTTCGATGCCTGTCTGCGGTCACTCCTTACAATATGCCTCCACTGACCACACCACTGCTGCCCGTGTACCCCTGGAACCAATTTAAAATTGCCTACAGCGAGCCCAATTTTTTTATTTTAGGCCTTCGATGCCTGTCTGCGGTCCGTTCTTTCTACTACTACTACACTGACCAGGCCACTGCTGCCCGTGTTCCCCTGGAACCAATTTAAAATTGCCTACAGCCATGTGTTATTATTTTAGGCCTTCGATGCCTGTCTGCGGTCACTCCTTCCACTAGGCCTCCACTGACCACACCACTGCTGCCCGTGTACCCCTGGAACCAATTTAAAATTGCCTACAGCCAGCCCAATTTTTTTATTTTAGGCCTTCGATGCCTGTCTGCGGTCCGTTCTTTCTACTACTACTACACTGACCAGGCCACTGCTGCCCGTGTTCCCCTGGAACCAATTTAAAATTGCCTACAGCCATGTGTTATTATTTTAGGCCTTCGATGCCTGTCTGCGGTCACTCCTTCCACTAGGCCTCCACTGACCACACCACTGCTGCCCGTGTACCCCTGGAACCTATTTATAATTGCATAGAGCATCCTTTTTTAATAGTAGGCGTACAAAGTCTGTCTGCGGTTCACTATTGAAATTGTCCTCCACTGCCCAGAGCACTGCAGCTTGTGTACCCCTGTAACTTTTTTCTGCTGCAGTGAGCCACATTTTTGGTTTGAGTCCTACTACCTGTGTCTGTCTGCGCCACTCAATTCAGCTGTGTTCCTTTGAAAAAAGCTGAGCGTCACTAGTCTTGTTTTCAGCCTCTAGGAATTTTAAAACTGCATTGGGTGTACAACTTTGGTAGGGCCTACTAACGGTGTCTGCCTCCCCAAGGTGTTCCCCAGGTTTCCTCTCCATTGCTTCAATCTTCATGCTCTCGTTTAGTAGTTGTTGGAAACTACGCTGCATTAGGCCTACAAATTGGGTATGGGGTGTAGAGAGATGGTGTGTTACACTCCAAGGTGTTCCCCAGATTTCCTCTCCATTGCTTCAATCTTCATGCTCTCGTTTAGTAGTTGTTGGAAACTACGCTGCATTAGGCCTACAAATTAGGTATGGGGTGTAGAGAGATGGTGTGTTCCACTCCAAGGTGTTCCCCAGGTTTCCTCGCCATTGCTTCGATCTTCATGCTCTCGTTTAGTAGTTGTTGGAAACTACGCTGCATTAGGCCTACAAATTGGGTATGGGGTGTAGAGAGATGGTGTGTTCCACTCCAAGGTGTTCCCCAGGTTTCCTCTCCATTGCTTCGATCTTCATGCTCTCGTTTAGTAGTTGTTGGAAACTACGCTGCATTAGGCCTACAAATTGGGTATGGGGTGTAGAGAGATGGTGTGTTCCACTCCAAGGTGTTCTCCAGGTTGCCTTTCCTGAGCTTCGATCTTCATGCTCTCGTTTAGTAGTTGTTGGAAACTACGCTGCATTAGGCCTACAAATTGGGTACGGGGTGTGAAGAGATGGTGTGTTCCACTCCAAGGTGTTCCCCAGGTTTCCTCGCCATTGCTTCGATCTTCATGCTCTCGTTTAGTAGTTGTTGGAAACTACGCTGCATTAGGCCTACAAATTGGGTGTGGGGTGTAGAGAGATGGTGTGTTCCACTCCAAGGTTTTCCCCAGGTTTCCTCTCCATTGCTTCGATCTTCATGCTCTCGTTTAGTAGTTGTTGGAAACTACGCTGCATTAGGCCTACAAATTGGGTATGGGGTGTAGAGAGATGGTGTGTTCCACTCCAAGGTGTTCACCAGGTTTCCTCGCCATTGCTTCGATCTTCATGCTCTCGTTTAGTAGTTGTTGGAAACTACGCTGCATTAGGCCTACAAATTGGGTATGGGGTGTAGAGAGATGGTGTGTTCCACTCCAAGGTGTTCTCCAGGTTGCCTTTCCTGAGCTTCGATCTTCATGCTCTCGTTTAGTAGTTGTTGGAAACTACGCTGCATTAGGCCTACAAATTGGGTATGGGGTGTAGAGAGATGCTGTGTTCCACTCCAAGGTGTTCCCCAGGTTTCCTCTCCATTGCTTCGATCTTCATGCTCTCGTTTAGTAGTTGTTGGAAACTACGCTGCATTAGGCCTACAAATTGGGTGTGGGGTGTAGAGAGATGGTGTGTTCCACTCCAAGGTGTTCTCCAGGTTGCCTTTCCTGAGCTTCGAACTTCATGCTCTCATTTAGCAGTTGTTGGAAACTACGCTGCATTAGGCCTACAAATTGGGTATGGGGTGTAGAGAGATGGTGTGTTCCACTCCAAGGTGTTCTCCAGGTTGCCTTTCCTGAGCTTCGATCTTCATGCTCTCGTTTAGTAGTTGTTGGAAACTACGCTGCATTAGGCCTACAAATTGGGTATGGGGTGTAGAGAGATGGTGTGTTCCACTCCAAGGTGTTCCCCAGGTTTCCTCGCCATTGCTTCGATCTTCATGCTCTCGTTTAGTAGTTGTTGGAAACTACGCTGCATTAGGCCTACAAATTGGGTATGGGGTGTAGAGAGATGGTGTGTTCCACTCCAAGGTGTTCTCCAGGTTGCCTTTCCTGAGCTTCGATCTTCATGCTCTCGTTTAGTAGTTGTTGGAAACTACACTGCATTAGGCCTACAAATTGGGTATGGGGTGTAGAGAGATGGTGTGTTCCACTCCAAGGTGTTCCCCAGGTTTCCTCTCCATTGCTTCGATCTTCATGCTCTCGTTTAGTAGTTGTTGGAAACTACGCTGCATTAGGCCTACAAATTGGGTATGGGGTGTAGAGAGATGGTGTGTTACACTCCAAGGTGTTCTCCAGGTTGCCTTTCCTGAACTTCTATCTTCAGGCTCTCATTAAATTGTAGTTAAATGGAACAACTGCATTTGGCGTACTAGTTGGTTTGGGGCCTACTATCGGTGTCTGCCACTCCTTGCTGTTCTCCTGGTTTCCTGTCCTGAAATTCCATTTTCAGGCTCTTGTTAAGTAGTTGTTAATGTTAGACTGCATTTGGCCTACTAGTTGGGTTGGGGCCTACTATCGGTGTCTGCCACTCCTTGCTGTTCTCCTCAACTGAACAAAGTTGGGCCGCCTGTTTACTACGGTTGCCAATTTTGAACTGCATGTCGACTACTTACTGATTTGGGCCTACTATCTGTGTCAGCCTCTCATTCCAGTTGTCCTCCACTGCAATGCCCCCTGGTTAGTCCTGTGTTACCAATTTTGAACTGCATTTAGCCCACTTTATTCTTTGGGCCTATATCTGTGTTTCCTCCTCATCCTGCCCATTGCCCAGCCAGTGATAGATGAGTCTGCTGGTACATTGACCCATAACGCAAAATTCCCCGTGCACGCTACACAGCAAGATTGTGACCCTGCTGAAAGTCAGGTTCCTCTTCACGCATACCATACTGTTGTGAATTCTGTGGCTGAATTCACTCCTGTGGTCACAAGTGGTACTGCAGCTTCTGAGCTTCCTCCCTCAGGTGTTCTGGTGAGCTCGTTAACTGCTTCATTACTTAACTCCGCCTGATGCTGCTATCCTTGCTCCTTGTCAATGTTTCAGTGTTGGATCTGAGCTTCTCCTGATTGTTCCTGTGACCTGCTGCTCTGTATAGCTAAGTGCTTTTTGCTTTTTTGTTGCTTTTTTTCTGTCCAGCTTGTCTTTTGTTTTGCTGGAAGCTCTGAGACGCAAAGGGTGTACCGCCGTGCCGTTAGTTCGGCACGGTGGTTTTTTTTTTTGCCCCCTTTGCGTGGTTTTGCTTTAGGGTTTTTTGTAGACTACAAAGTTCGCTTTACTGTCCTCGCTCTGTCCTAGAATATCGGGCCCCACTTTGCTGAATCTATTTCATCCCTACGTTTTGTCTTTTCATCTTACTCACAGTCATTATATGTGGGGGGCTGCCTTTTCCTTTGGGGAATTTCTCTGGGGCAAGTCAGGCCTATTTTTCTATCTTCAGGCTAGCTAGTTTCTTAGGCTGTGCCGAGTTGCCTAGGTAGTTGTTAGGCGCAATCCACAGCCGCTTTTAGTTGTGTTTAGGATAGGATCAGGTGTGCAGTCTACAGAGTTTCCACGTCTCAGAGCTCGTTCTTGTATTTTTGGGTATTTGTCAGATCACTGTGTGCGCTCTGATCGCTAAGCACACTGTGTTTCTGGATTGCCTTCATAACACCTGTCATTAGCAAACATAACACCATACCACCTTACACGGGGACAAAGAGGAAGGTGCAGATGAAAGTGCAGGTTCCTTCATCAGGTGGGGGGAGGAATACTAGTTGGCGACGTCACTGGCACAGGGCCTCTCATAGTACGCAAAAGTGTTGCTGCCGGTGGGAGGCGCCCCCGCCGTGCAAACACACCGCTGTACTTTGAGGGGCCCTGTGCCAGTGCCAATGCCAACGAGTGGGACCCCCTGCTTGCTCAGGATCACAGCACTTGCAAAGTTGAAATACTTACCTCTCCCTGCTCCACTGCCGTGACGTGGTCCAGATTTACTGGGCCCACTAATTACTTGAACCAGCCCTACCCCCCACAACTTTAGCCAAATGACCCCCAATTTCAAATGCCTTCCAATTATTATAAGGTAAATTACGATTGACAAGCTTCTTTAACAAGAATGGATGTTTTTGCCATTAAAATGGGCAGTGTAGGTGTTTTCCTGGCCTCCACTCACTGCCGACTATGCTCCCCCATTGACTTGCATTGGGTTTCGTGTTTCGGGCGATACCCGACTTTTCGCGATAATCGGCTGATTACACTCGACTCGACTTCTAAGATAGTCGGGTTTCGCGAAACACGGCTCGACTCTAAAAAGGTCAAGGTCGCTCAACCCTAGTAGAAAGTGGCTGACTGATATACCACAAACTAATAGGACTGCAGCATATCCACTTTGTGAGAATTTGAATCTCACTTTTTTGGGGGGAGACTGAACGAAAACTCAGGCCCAGTGCATAAAACAACACAATGTAAGTGGCAGAAAGTGACTGGCTGATATACTACAAACTAACAGGACTGAAATATATCCACTTTGTGAGAATTTGAATCTCACTTATTTTTTGGGAGACTGAACCAAACCTCAGGCCCTGTGCATAAAACAACACAATGTCAGTGGCAGAAAGTGGCTGACTGATATACTACAAATTAACAGGACTGCAGTAGATCCACTTTGTGAGAATTTGAATTTCACTTTTTTTGGGAGAGACTGAACCAAAACTCAGGCCCAGTGTATATAACAACACAATCTAAGTGGCAGAAAGCTGACATACCACAAACTAACAGGACTGCAGTATATCCACTTTGGGAGAATTTGAATCTCACATTTTTTGGGGGAGACTTGTTGTGAATTCTGTGGTCAAGCTCCCTCCTGTGGTCATGAGTGGTACTTCGGCTGGTTCTGTCTATGAGCTTCCTCTGGTAGATGTGAGTGGGGCTGCGGCTTCTGAGTTTCCTTCCTCAGGTGACGAGGTTAAGTCGTTAGGTGCTGCTCTATTTAACTCCACCTAGTTCTTTGTTCCTGGCCTCCAGTCAATGTTCCAGTATTGGTCTAGCTCTCTCCTGGATCGTTCTTGTGGCCTGTCTGCCCTGCATAAGCTAAGTTTTGCTTGTGTCACTTTTGTTTGCTATATTTTCTGTCCAGCTTGCTATATTGGTTTTTCTTGCTTGCTGGAAGCTCTGAGACGCAGAGGGAGCACCTCCGTACCGTTAGTCGGTGCGGAGGGTCTTTTTGCCCCCTCTGCGTGGTTGTTTGTAGGTTTTTGTGCTGACCGCAAAGCTATCTTTTCTATCCTCGGTCTATTCAGTAAGTCGGGCCTCACTTTGCTAAAATCTATTTCATCTCTGTGTTTGTATTTTCATCTTAACTCACAGTCATTATATGTGGGGGGCTGCCTTTTCCTTTGGGGAATTTCTTTGAGGCAAGGTAGGCTTATTTTTCTATCTTCAGGGCTAGCTAGTTTCTCAGGCTGTGCTGAGTTGCATAGAGAGCGTTAGGAGCAATCCACGGCTACCTCTAGTGTGGTATGATAGGATTAGGGATTGCGGTCAGCAGAGTTCCCACGTCTCAGAGCTCATCCTATGTTGGTAACTATCAGGTCACTTTGTGTGCTCTTAACCACTAGGTCCATAGTGGCTCTGAATCACCTGTTCATAACAGAGAAATCTATTTCATCTCTGTGTTTGTATTTTCTGTTGTGAATTCTGTGATCAAGCTCCCTCCTGTGGTCACGAGTGGTACTGCGGCTTCTGAGTTTCCTTCCTCAGGTGATGAGGTTAAGTCGTTAGGTGCTGCTCTATTTAACTCCACCTAGTGCTTTGATCCTGGCCTCCAGTCAATGTTCTAGTATTGGTCTTGCTTCCTCCTGGATCGTTCCTGTGGCCTGTCTGCTCAGCATAAGCTAAGTTCTGCTTGTGTTACTTTTGTTGCTATATTTTCTGTCCAGCTTGCTTTTTTATTTTTGCTTGCTTGCTGGAAGCTCTGAGACGCAGAGGGAGCACCTCCGTACCGTTAGTCGGTGCGGAGGGTCTTTTTGCCCCTCTGCGTGGTTGTAGTAGGTTTTTGTGTTGGCCGCAATGCTATCTTTCCTGTCCTCGGTCTGTTCGGTAGGTCGGGCCTCACTTTGCTAGATCTATTTCATCTCTGTGTTTGTATTTTCATCTTAACTCACAGTCATTGTGTGTGGGGGGCTGCCTTTTCCTTTGGGGAATTTCTCTGAGGCAAGGTAGGCTTATTTTTCTGTCTTCAGGACTGGCTAGTTTCTCGGGCTGTGCCGAGTTGCGTGGGGAGCGTTGGGCGCAATCCATGGCTACCTCTAGTGTGGTTTGATAGGTTTAGGCATTGCGGTCAGCAGAGTTTCCACGTCTCAGAGCTCGTCCTATGTTTTGTGGTTTTTGTCAGGTCACTTGTGTGCTCTGAACTTCAAGGTCCATTGTGGTACTGAATTACCTATTCATAACAATTTTCATCTTAACTCACAGTCATTATATGTGGGGGGCTGCCTTTTCCTTTGGGGAATTTTTCTCAGGCAAGGTAGGCTTATTTTTCTATCTTCAGGGCTAGCTAGTTTCTCAGGCTGTGCCGAGTTACATAGGGAGCGTTAGGAGCAATCCACGGCTACCTCTAGTGTGGTATGATAGGATTAGGGATTGCGGTCAGCAGAGTTCCCACGTCTCAGAGCTCGTGCTATGTTGGTAACTATCAGGTCACTTTGTGTGCTCTTAACCACTAGGTCCATTGTGGATCTGAATCACCTGTTCATAACAGTACTGGAGGCCCAAAGTACTAATGCTTCTCAATAGAGGGAAAAGAGAAGTTCTGAGACCATTTTTTTTTCTTTGCACTGTGTGTTGTCTTTTTTTTCCCCTTTACATCAGGGTGGTTCAGAACACAGGTGTAGACATGGACATTCAAGGTCTGTCCTCTTTGATGGATAATCTCGCTATAAGTGTACAGAACATTCAAGATTTAGTGGTTCAGAATCCTATGTTAGAACCTAAAATTCCTATTCCTGAGTTATTTTCTGGAGATAGAGCTAAGTTTCGGAATTTCAAAAATAATTGTAAACTATTTCTGGCTTTGAAAACCCCGCTCCTCTGGTGACCCAGTTCAACAAGTAAAGATCATTATTTCTCTATTACGTGGCGACCCTCAAGACTGGGCATTTTCCCTTGCGCCAGGAGATCCTGCATTATGTGATATTGATGCGTTTTTTCTGGCGCTCGGGTTGCTTTATGATGAACCTAATTCAGTGGATCAGGCAGAGAAAATCTTGCTGGCTCTGTGTCAGGGTCAGGATGAGGTAGAGATATATTGTCAGAAATTTAGGAAGTGGTCTGTGCTCACTCAATGGAATGAATGTGCTCTGGCAGCAATTTTCAGAAAGGGTCTCTCTGAAGCCCTTAAGGATGTCATGGTGGGATTTCCTATGCCTGCTGGTCTGAATGAGTCTATGTCTTTGGCCATTAATAATAATAATAATAATAATAATCTTTATTTATATAGCGCCAACACATTCCGCAGCGCTTTACAGTTTAACAGTTTCAAACACAACAGTCATGGGTAACAATGTTAACAATACAGTAATAAAGCAAAATAAGACAAAATAAGACGACCCTGCTCGTGAGAGCTTACAATCTACAATGAGGTGGGGGAGATACAAAGAACAGGTGTGTATTTACAATGATGTATTTACAATGATGGCCATTCAGATCGATCGACGCTTGCGTGAGTGTAAAACTGTGCACCATTTGGCGGTATTACCTGAGCATAAACCTGAGCCTATGCAATGTAATAGGACTTTGACCAGAGCTGAACGGCAAGAACACAGAAGACGGAATGGGCTGTGTTTTTACTGTGGTGATTCCACTCATTCTATCTCTGATTGTCCTAAGCGTATTAAGCGTTTCGCTAGGTCTGCCACCATTGGTACGGTACAGTCGAAATTTCTTTTGTCCGTTACTTTGATCTGCTCTTTGTCATCCTTTTCTGTCATGGCATTTGTGGATTCAGGTGCTGCCCTGAATTTGATGGACTTGGAGTTTGCTAGGCGCTGTGGGTTTTTCTTGGAGCCCTTGCAGCATCCTATTCCATTGAGAGGAATTGATGCTACGCCTTTGGCCAAGAATAAGCCTCAGTATTGGACCCAACTGACCATGTGCATGGCTCCTGCGCATCAGGAGGATATTCGCTTTTTGGTGTTGCAGAATCTGCATGATGTGGTCGTGTTGGGGTTGCCATGGCTACAAGTCCATAACCCAGTATTGGATTGGAAATCAATGTCTGTGTCCAGCTGGGGTTGTCAGGGGGTACATGGTAATGTTCCATTTCTGTCTATTTCATCATCCACCCCTTCTGAGGTCCCAGAGTTCTTGTCAGATTACCGGGATGTATTTGATGAGCCCAAGTCCAGTGCCCTACCTCCGCATAGGGATTGCGATTGTGCTATCGATTTGATTCCTGGTAGTAAGTTTCCTAAAGGTCGACTGTTTAATTTGTCTGTACCTGAGCACGCCGCTATGCGGAGTTACGTAAAGGAATCCTTGGAGAAGGGTCATATTCGCCCCTCGTCGTCGCCATTGGGGGCAGGGTTCTTTTTTGTGGCCAAGAAGGATGGTTCGTTGAGACCTTGTATTGATTACCGCCTTCTAAATAAAATCACAGTCAAATTTCAGTACCCTTTGCCGCTGCTGTCTGATTTGTTTGCTCGGATTAAGGGGGCTAGTTGGTTCACCAAGATAGATCTTCGTGGTGCGTATAATCTTGTGCGTATTAAACAGGGCGATGAATGGAAAACAGCATTTAATACGCCTGAGGGCCATTTTGAGTACCTGGTTATGCCATTCGGGCTTTCTAATGCTCCATCAGTGTTTCAGTCCTTCATGCATGACATCTTCCGAGAGTACCTGGATAAATTCCTGATTGTATACTTGGATGATATTTTGGTCTTCTCGGATGATTGGGAGTCTCACGTGAAGCAGGTCAGAATGGTGTTCCAGGTCCTGCGTGCGAATTCTTTGTTAGTGAAGGGGTCAAAGTGTCTCTTTGGTGTTCAGAAGGTTTCATTTTTGGGTTTCATTTTTTCCCCTTCTACTATCGAGATGGACCCTGTTAAAGTTCAGGCCATTTACGATTGGACTCAGCCGACATCTCTGAAGAGTCTGCAAAAGTTCCTGGGCTTTGCTAATTTTTATCGTCGCTTCATCAATAATTTTTCTAGTATTGCTAAACCGTTGACTGATTTAACCAAAAAGGGTGCTGATGTGGTCAATTGGTCTTCTGCTGCTGTGGAAGCTTTTCAAGAGTTGAAGCGTTGTTTTTCTTCTGCCCCTGTGTTGTGCCAACCAGATTTTTCGCTCCCGTTCCAGGTCGAGGTTGATGCTTCTGAGATTGGAGCAGGGGCTGTTTTGTCACAAAGAAGTTCTGATGGCTCGGTGATGAAACCATGCGCCTTCTTTTCCAGGAAGTTTTCGCCTGCTGAGCGTAATTATGATGTTGGCAATCGAGAGTTGCTGGCCATGAAGTGGGCATTCGAGGAGTGGCGTCATTGGCTTGAAGGAGCTAAGCATCGCGTGGTTTTCTTGACTGATCACAAGAACTTGACTTATCTCGAGTCTGCCAAACGGTTGAATCCTAGACAGGCTCGTTGGTCGCTGTTTTTCTCCCGTTTTGACTTTGTGGTTTCGTACCTTCCGGGCTCTAAAAATGTGAAGGCGGATGCCCTGTCTAGGAGTTTTGTGCACGACTCTCCGGGTTTGCCTGAGCCGGCGGGTATTCTCAAAGAGGGGGTAATTTTGTCTGCCATCTCCCCTGATTTGCGGCAGGTGCTGCAAAAATTTCAGGCTAATAGACCTGACCGTTGCCCAGCGGAGAAACTGTTTGTTCCTGATAAATGGACGAGTAGAGTTATCTCTGAGGTTCATTGTTCGGTGTTGGCTGGTCATCCTGGAATCTTTGGCACCAGAGATTTGGTGGCTAGATCCTTTTGGTGGCCGTCTCTGTCACGGGATGTACGTACTTTTGTGCAGTCCTGTGGGATTTGTGCTAGGGCTAAGCCCTGCTGTTCTCGTGCCAGTGGGTTGCTTTTGCCCTTGCCAGTCCCGAAGAGGCCCTGGACACATATCTCTATGGATTTTATTTCGGATCTCCCCGTCTCTCAAAAAATGTCGGTCATTTGGGTGGTTTGTGATCGCTTCTCTAAGATGGTCCATTTGGTACCCTTGTCTAAATTGCCTTCCTCCTCTGATTTGGTGCCATTGTTCTTCCAGCATGTGGTTCGTTTACATGGCATTCCGGAGAACATCGTTTCTGACAGAGGTTCCCAGTTTGTTTCGAGGTTTTGGCAAGCTTTTTGTGCTAGGATGGGCATTGATTTGTCTTTTTCCTCGGCTTTCCATCCTCAGACAAATGGCCAGACTGAACGAACCAATCAGACCTTGGAAACATATCTGAGATGTTTTATTTCTGCTGATCAGGAAGATTGGGTGTCCTTTTTGCCTTTAATAATAATAATAATAATAATTTTATTTATATAGCGCCAACATATTCCGCAGCGCTTTACAAATTAAAGAGCCTCAGCCTTTGGCTGAGTTCGCCCTTAATAATCGGGCCAGCTCGGCTACTTTGGTTTCGCCGTTTTTCTGCAATTCTGGTTTCCATCCTCGTTTCTCTTCAGGGCAGGTTGAGTCTTCTGACTGTCCTGGTGTGGATACTGTGGTGGATAGGTTGCAGCAGATTTGGACTCATGTAGTGGACAATTTGATATTGTCTCAGGAGAAGGCTCAACGTTTCGCTAACCGCAGGTGCTGTGTGGGTCCCCGACTTCGTGTTGGGGATTTGGTTTGGTTGTCATCTCGTTATATTCCTATGAAAGTTTCCTCTCCTAAGTTTAAGCCCCGTTTCATTGGTCCGTATAGGATTTCTGAGGTTCTTAATCCTGTGTCTTTTCGTTTGACCCTTCCAGCTTCTTTTTCCATCCATAACGTATTCCATAGGTCATTGTTGCGGAGATACGTGGCACCTGTGGTTCCATCCGTTGATCCTCCTGCCCCGGTTTTGGTTGATAGCTAGTTGGAGTATATAGTGGAGAAGATTTTGGATTCTCGTATTTCGAGACGGAAACTCCAGTACCTGGTTAAGTGGAAGGGTTATGGTCAGGAAGATAATTCCTGGGTTTTTGCCTCTGATGTTCATGCTGCCGATCTGGTTCATGCCTTTCATTTGGCTCATCCTGGTCGGCCTGGGGGCTCTGTTGAGGGTTCGGTGACCCCTCCTCAAGGGGGGGTACTGTTGTGAATTCTGTGGTCAAGCTCCCTCCTGTGGTCATGAGTGGTACTTCGGCTGGTTCTGTCTATGAGCTTCCTCTGGTAGATGTGAGTGGGGCTGCGGCTTCTGAGTTTCCTTCCTCAGGTGACGAGGTTAAGACGTTAGGTGCTGCTCTATTTAACTCCACCTAGTTCTTTGTTCCTGGCCTCCAGTCAATGTTCCAGTATTGGTCTAGCTCTCTCCTGGATCGTTCTTGTGGCCTGTCTGCCCTGCATAAGCTAAGTTTTGCTTGTGTTACTTTTGTTTGCTATATTTTCTGTCCAGCTTGCTATATTGGTTTTTCTTGCTTGCTGGAAGCTCTGAGACGCAGAGGGAGCACCTCCGTACCGTTAGTCGGTGCGGAGGGTCTTTTTGCCCCCTCTGCGTGGTTGTTTGTAGGTTTTTGTGCTGACCGCAAAGCTATCTTTCCTATCCTTGGTCTATTCAGTAAGTCGGGCCTCACTTTGCTAAAATCTATTTCATCTCTGTGTTTGTATTTTCATCTTAACTCACAGTCATTATATGTGGGGGGCTGCCTTTTCCTTTGGGGAATTTCTTTGAGGCAAGGTAGGCTTATTTTTCTATCTTCAGGGCTAGCTAGTTTCTCAGGCTGTGCTGAGTTGCATAGAGAGCGTTAGGAGCAATCCACGGCTACCTCTAGTGTGGTATGATAGGATTAGGGATTGCGGTCAGCAGAGTTCCCACGTCTCAGAGCTCATCCTATGTTGGTAACTATCAGGTCACTTTGTGTGCTCTTAACCACTAGGTCCATAGTGGCTCTGAATCACCTGTTGATAACAGAGACTGAACCAAAACTCAGGCCCAGTGTATATAACAACGCAATCTAAGTGGCAGAAAGTGGCTGGCTGACATACCACAAACTAACAAGACTGCAGTATATCCACTTTGTGAGAATTTGAATCTTACTTTTTTGGGGGGAGACTGAACAAAACCTCAGGCCCTCTGCATAAAACAACACAATGTAAGTGGCAGAAAGTGGCTGGCTGACATACCACAAACTAACAGGACTGCAGTATATCCACTTTGTGAGAATGTGAATCTCATTTTTTGGGGGGACTGAACCAAACCTCAGGCCCTGTGCATAAAACAACACAATGTAAGTGGCAGAAAGTGGCTGGCTGATATACTACAAACTAACAGGACTGCAGTATATCCACTTTGTTAGAATTTGAATCTCACTTTTTTGGGGGGAGACTGAACCAAAACTCAGGCCCAGTGTATATAACAATGCAATCTAAGTGGCAGAAAGTGGCTGGCTGACATACCACAAACTAACAGGACTGCAGTATATCCACTTTGTGAGAATTTGAATCTCATTTTTTGGGGAGAGAGACTGAACCAAAACTCAGGCCCAGTGTATATAACGATGCAATCTAAGTGGCAGAAAGTGGCTGGCTGACATACCACAAACTAACAGGACTGCAGTATATCCACTTTGTGAGAATTTGAATCTCATTTTTTGGGGGGAGAGACTGAACCAAAACTCAGGCCCAGTGTATATAACGATGCAATCTAAGTGGCAGAAAGTGGCTGGCTGACATACCACAAACTAACAGGACTGCAGTATATCCACTTTGTGAGAATTTGAATCTCACTTTTGTGGGGGGAGACTGAACCAAAACTCAGGCCCAGTGCATATAACAACACAATGTAAGTGGCAGAAAGTGGCTGGCTGATATATGAAAAAATACAAGGACTGTAGTACAACTTCAATCTCCCTACAATGATAACAGGAAAAGTATGGCAGCAATAAAAAGGACTGCTGCACACAAAAGTGAGGACAAATAAACAAGATAACTGTGCAGAAAGGAGCAACAGCATTTTTGCTTTTAAAATAGCAGTTGGTTTGCACAGCAGCGTGCAAACAGCAATGCAGCTATCAGGGAGCCTTGTAAGTCAGCCTAATAAGCTACAGAGCTGATGCACAAAAATATAGCCTCCACTGTCCCTGCAAACAAATGGTGGTGTTGGACAGTGGAAATCGCTACAGCACAAGCGGTTTGGGGGTTAATCTTCTCTCCCTAACTATATCCCTTCTTCTGATGAAGCTGCAGCAACCTCTCCCTATGTTAAGATCAGCAAAAGTAAGATGGCGGCCGGCGTGCACGCCCCTTTATAGCCCCTGTGACACCGCAGAAAGCAAGCCAATCACTGTCATGCCCTTTTCTAAGATGGTGGGGACTGAGACCTATGTCATCACGCTGCCCACACTCTGCGTCCTCCTTCACTGGCTGAAAAATGGCGCTGAAAGTGTCATACGAAACATGACTTTTGCGCGCATATCGCCAACCTCATGGCCGATCCCACACTAGGATCGGGTTTCATGAAACCCGACTGTGCCGAAAGTCGGCGATTTTTGAATTTGTCCGATCCGTTTCGTCCAAACCTAGTTTACAGCTCATTGCTAAGTTGCTGACGACCTTAGAAGTGTCTGGTTTCTTAGTCAAGGAGCAAGTTCTTGAACGCTGTTTGCTATTAAGCTTGCAAGCCAGCTTTAGTGCCCTTGCACTTCACTGATGTTGCAAAGGCAGAGTTGTCCAGCATTGGACAATACACAATTCACACCAGCTGCTCAACCATGCTGCTCGTCAAAGTTGTCATTCATTTGGGGAGCACCCTTCCTCTCACCTTGCAAGCATGAGTCTGGAAGGTAGGGTGTCGCGATTCATTGTTGGATTTGTAGCAGCTCTGGTCCTGCTATAATTTAAATTGAAGCTTTTTTCCTTTTTGGGCCAGCAAGGGTTCGTGCCAGTTTCCTTGTTGACAGCTGCTTTGTTGCTGGTCAGCTGATGTAGTTGGTGACCACTCCCACCATCCTGTAAATAGCCATATGGCCCATCAGCTGACTGTTCGTCATAGAGTTAGTCAATGAGGACCAGCCTGAAGTAAAGAGCCCTCTGGTGTCAGTGGTGAATCTGCTGTTTCTGAGGATTTTGAGGTCCTGGTGCCATATTCTCTGCTGTTTGGTGCTTTGAAGCAGAGGTAGCAGTTAAGTACAATTTCCCTTTCTTTGTCTGTCTTGTGTTTGTCACTCTCCCTGTGTTGTTTACCATCTGTACTGGTTAGGCTTGCATCCTTGCTGGCCAGTGCACTAGCCAGGAAATAGTAAGGTAATGATTAGGGACTAAGCACATGGCAGTTTTGGGGGGAAAGATCCATATAGGGCACTAGGGGAGCTTAGGAATAGGCTTAGGTTGGAGTCAGGAGGTGTCCCATCCCTCATTCCCCACTGTTAGGATCTTCCTCTCCCTATTCCATCCCGTTGTTGGTAATATGTTGTGTCGTCCAATGGACTATCCTGTCACGATTCCTCCAATCAGTGAATGATCAGTGTGATGTTATTATTATTATTACTATTTATTTATATAGCACCATTAATTCCATGGTGCTGTACATGAGAAAGGGGTTACAGTAAACAAATTTACAGTGACAGACTGGTACAGAGGGGAGAGGACCCTGTCCTTGCGGACTTGCAGTCTATGGGATAGTAGGGAAGAGGCAGCAGGTAGGGGCGAGGCAGCAGCTCTGGCGATGGTGAGGCGGCAGCTCTGGCGATGGCGAGGCTGCAGAATGGTTATTGCAGGCTGTAGGCTTTCTTGAAGAGATGGGTTTTCAGGTTCCGTCTGAAGGAGCCGAGGGTGGTTATTGACCCTGGACTGTGACCTGACTTACACCGTCACTTTTTCCCTTGGTTATCTACGTACTCTCTTGGTATTGACTCTGGAATGTCTGACTCTTCTGCCTCAAGGGCTGTCCAAGAATAGTAACTAGCATCACATTAGTGACTCATGTCACATATCCCTTGTCGGTCGTGACACAGGGGAGCTGAGGGCTCCTAAAGAATGAAAATGAGTACACCCTTAAATATTAAACAAAATAATCACTGCCCCTTAGCTTGGTTTTGCTGCCCTGTCATAATATACTTTGTTATGGAAATTTGGTTTGGATAAATCTATCCCTGTGTGTGCTGCGGCCCTTCCCAATAAGACTGAGTATTTTGTGCGCTCAAGAATGACACTGTTATATGTAAGAAAAACACTAAATGGATAGACACAAAATAAATCCTAAAAATATACAAACATGTGCATGCATATGTATTTATATGTATATATATATATATATATATATATATATATATATATATATATATATATGTTTATAAGAATATACGGTATCTCAGTACCAAAAATTGTTAGTAAAAAGGAGTGGTAACCAGTCAAGGGACAAAAGCAGAAACCACCCCCAAAAAACTGACTTAATTATCAGACAAAAGATAAATATAAAATTGCCTTTATTAAATATACATTGGCAAACAGTAATACAAATTAAGCAAAAATACGTGCACACGTCTGGGCAAGTGCTCCAGCAGAAATATACACAATTTAAAAACTAGAAATACAATTAAAATAATAATAAATAACGGATCAGGGGAATAAATATAATTTGTGTCTATACTAAAGCCCGAAAAAATATTTTTTATGGTGAATGTCCAAATCAAAAATCTTGGCACAATATAAAGTGCAAAAGTGCATAATACTCATGAAAAAAGAGCCAATGATGAGACTTAACTCATGGTGAAAAAACAAAGTGAAAGAAAGGTTTTAACCAATAATATGAGTCTATATAGGATAGTGAGGGTGAATAAATTGCAAACAAAAATTCCCACAAATGTATAGAAGCACTTTTTTGGGGCATACACTTAAAATTTATGTTAAGGACCTATAATTCTGCTCTTCACCTCACCAAACAGATCTACTTCACCACCCTGATCTCCTCACTATCCAACAACCCCAAGAAACTTTTTGACACCTTTCACTCCCTCCTCAGGCCAAAAGCACAAGCCCCTATCACAGACATTTGTGCTGATGACCTGGCCTCCCACTTTATAGAGAAAATAGACAATATCCATCAGGAAATCCGCTCCCAATCGCCAAGTTCAGTGACTCCCATACATCCCTGCATTTCCCCTGGCTCACTCTCCACATTCGATCCCATCACAGAAGAAGAAATCTCCAGGATCCTCTCCTCTTCTCGTCCGACTACATGCACCACCAACCCCATTCCCTCACATCTCCTCCAGTCTCTCTCTCCAGTCGTCACAACTCACCTAACTACAATCTTTAATCTCTGCCTCTCCTCTGGCATTTCCCCCTCCTCCTTCAAACACTCTATAATTACTCCATTACTAAAGAAAACCACCCTTGACCCATCCTGCACAAACAACTACAGACCAGTCTCCAATCTCCCCTTCATCTCTAAACTCTTGGAGCGCCTGATATACTCCCGACTCACCCGTTACCTCTCCACTCACTCCCTCCTAGACCCTTCACAGTCTGGTTTCTGCCCCCTACATTCGACAGAAACTGCACTCAAAGTGACCGATGACCTTCTGACAGAAAAACGTAACTGTGACCACTCTCTGCTCATTCTTCTCGACCTTTCTGCAGCTTTCAACACTGTTGACAACCCTCGGCTACTCTCTAGGCTCCAGTCACTAGGCATTAAGGACACTGCTCTCTCCTGGTTCTCCTCCTATCTTTCTGACCGCTCCTTCAGTGTTCTGTTCTCTGGCTCCACTTCATTTCCTCTTCCTCTCACTGTCGGGGTACCTCAGGGCTCAGTCCTTGGCCCCCTTCTTTTCTCGCTCTACATGGCCCCAATTGGACAGACAATCAGCAGATTTGGCTTTCAGTACCATCTTTATGCCGATGACACACAACTATACACATTCTCCCCTGACATTACCTCGCTGTACTACAGAACGCCACTGACTGTCTGTCTGCAGTCTCCAACATCATGTCTGCTCTCTATCTGAAACTCAACCTCTCCAAAACTGAACTTCTTCTGCTCCCACCATCTACTAACCTCCCTAAATTTGACATTTCCCTCTCCGTGGGTGGCACCATAATAACACCCCAGCAGCAGGTGCGCTGTCTGGGTGTTATGTTTGACTCCGATCTCTCCTTCACCTCCCATATACAATTTCTTGCCCGCTTGTGCCACTTACACCTAAAGAACATCTCTAGAATCTGCCCTTTTCTCACCAAGGAAACAACAAAATCCCTCACTGTCGCCCTGATCCACTCCTGCCTGGACTACTTTAATGTTCTACTAATTGGCCTCCCCCTTACTCAACTTTCCCCTCTCCAGTCTATCCTTAATGCAGTAGCCAGGTTCGTCCATCTGGCTAGCCATTACTCGGACGCGTCCGCTCTTTGCCAGTCGTTACACTGGCTGCCCATTCATTACAGGATACAATTCAAAGTACTTGTTCTCACCCACAAAGCTCTCCATAGTTCGGCACCCCCATACATCTCCTCCATCATTTCGGTGTATCGGCCTAGCTGACCACTGCGCTCTGCAAATGACTTTCGACTAACCTCTGCACTAATCCGTACCTCCCACTCCCGACTCCAAGACTTCTCCTGCGCTGCGCCAATCCTTTGGAATGCTCTACCCCAAGATATTAGGACCATCCACAATTTGCATAGTTTTAGGCGCTTGCTCAAAACACATTTGTTCAGAGTGGCCTATCACATTCAGTAATCAAAGTCATGTTATGTTTGTGTGTGTGTAGCCCATTCACTATCTCCATCTATCCCCCATCCCCTGAAGATGGCTGGACCATCATTGTAAATACATCATTGTAAATACACACCTGTACTTTGTATCTCCCCCACCTCATTGTAGATTGTAAGCTCTCACGAGCAGAGTCGTCTTATTTCGCTTTAATTATTGTATTGTTAACGTTGTTACTTATGACTGTTGTGTTTGAAACTGTTAAATTGTAAAGCGCTGCGGAATATGTTGGCGCTATATAAATAAAGATTACTATTATGTAAGATCCGGTCTAGAGGGGACACAGACAATGCGCACAGCCCAACGCGCGTTTTGGATACAAAATCCTTCATCAGGGGGCGGCGTCCTTTATGACCAGGGGATCTATAAATAGTGTAACTAGTGTTGAGCATTCCGATACCGCAAGTATCGGGTATCGGCCGATATTTGCGGTATCGGAATTCCGATACCGAATTCCGATACTTCCCGCGTATCGGATACCGGAATCGGAAGTTCCCAGAATTCAAACTGAACGCAGCAGCCAATGAGGAATGATTGGAAGTGTGGGCACATCCTGTTTAGCATGGTGGGCATGTAAGTACTGGCAAGGCTGTGATTGGCTGCTGAAATGATGTCACTCTGCACTATAAAAAACGCTGCCGCCATTTTGCGCTCACTCTGCTGTGATTTCAGTTAGGGACAGGACGCTGTGTTCTAACTGAGGGCCAGTTGAGATAGCTAATTGCTTTATTTTCCTTTCCAAAGGCTAATTTAGCAAAACGCTGTGTGTTCTTCACTGTTCACCTTGCTCTTGCCTTGCAGCGCTGTTTTAACAGCGTTCTGCAAGGTCTCTGTGTGTGTGTGCAGCTCACTCTGTAGTCTGTGTGCAGCCATATACCCGGTTGTATTCAGCTCAGGGGGGGTTCACACTGCCTCACACAGTTGTCCTTTTTCGCTCATAGTGCAGCCTGCTGCACATTTTTTCTCAAATTTCCTATTAGTGTTTTTCCACCCGTCTCCAGCTAAATTGTGGAAAAACACTACATAGGATAACCTAGAGGGGGGTTTTTGGGCCTTGCAGCGCCATTTACGGCTGTCTGCACGGTCTCCGTGTGAGCCCAGCTCGCCCTGTAGTCTGTGTGCAGCCATAGCCGGTTGGATTCAGCTCAGGGTTCGTTACTGCCTCATACCTTGAGAAAAATGTTCCTTTTTTTCAAATAGTGCAGCCTGTTTAAAATTTTTTAAAAAAAAATTCCTATTAGTGTTTTTCCACCCGTCTCCAGCTAAATTGTGGAAAAACACTACATAGGCTAACCTAGAGGGGTTTTTTTGGGCCTTGCAGCGCCGTTTACGGCTGTCTGCACGGTCTCTGTGTGAGCGCAGCTCGCCCTGTAGTCTGTGTGCAGCCATAGCCGGTTGGATTCAGCTCAGGGTGCGTTACTGCCTCATACCTTGAAAAAAAATTTCATTTTTTTCAAATAGTGCAGCCAGTTTAAAATTTAAAAAAAAAATTTCCTATTAGTGTTTTTCCACCCGTCTCCAGCTAAATTGTGGAAAAACACTACATAGGATAACCTAGAGGGTGTTTATTGGGCCTTGCAGCGCCGTTTACGGCTGTCTGCACGGTCTCTGTGTGAGCGCAGCTCGCCCTGTAGTCTGTGTGCAGCCATAGCCGGTTGGATTCAGCTCAGGGTGCGTTACTGCCTCATACCTTGAAAAAAAATTTCCTTTTTTTCAAATAGTGCAGCCTGTTTAAAATTTTAAAAAAAAATTCCCTATTAGTGTCTTTCCACCCGTCTCCAGCTAAATAGTGAAAAAACACTAAATAGGATAACCTAGAGGAGGTTTTTTGGGCCTTGCAGCGCCGTTTACGGCTGTCTGCACGGTCTCCGTGTGATTTAAACTAGCTCTGTAGCCCGATCTGCAAAAAAAAAAAAAGTAAAGTTCACCAAACACAACTTAACACTTGTGTAGGCCACATTTGAAAAATAATAAAGTTTAGTCCACACTTTACAACATTAGTGTTTCTTACACCTGTTAGGAGGAGCATTTCAGGAATAAGCACACTAAGGCCTTAGTACTTTTCTGCTTATCTTTATCTGTCAACCAAGATGAAGAGGGCAGGGAGTAAGGCACGTGGGTGTGGGCGCGGAGCAGGGAGAGGAGCAGGGAGAGGACGTGGTGATTCTGTGCCTGCTGTGGGCGCCGGTGACTCGTCGTCACTCAGTTTCAGCAGGGAACAGTCCTTCATGCGCAGCTTTGTCGGAGAGCGCCGTGCACCGCTGCTGCGTGAAGACCAAATTGAAGCCGTTGTCGGGTGGATGGCAGCTAAACGCCTTAGCATCGACTTCAGTTAGTGCCACATCCTCTCAGGCACAGACCACTGGAGAGCAGCCATCTGTCTCTTCACAACCTGCCAAATTGACCAGGCAGTCAGAGAGCCCAGGACAGGAGCCGTCTCTACTTCTGTTCTCTGAATCTCTTGGCTTGGAAACAGGGGGCCAGCCAAGCAGCATTGGAGAAATGGAAGAAGAGGCAGTGTGCAGTGATGCCCAACAGCTTTGTCTCTCTGACTCTGAAGAGGCGGGTGGGCCAGTGCCTCCGGTGACCACAGCGCAGTACGCATCTGATGATGAAACTCAGGTGCCGCTTTCTGGAGCGTACTGTGCTGCCGAGACTACCCAGGAGGAGCAGTTGGTGGCAGAGGGTAGTGGAGATGATGAGGTCGTTGACCCATCGTGGCGTGAGGAACAGGAAGGTGGTGGGAGCAGCTCTGAGGAAGAGATTCCCCTTACGGGCCAAAGAGGGAGAGGGAGGGGGAAGACTGCGGAGCCTGTAGCCTCCACTTTGGCACCCGTTAGGAGCCTGTCTCTTTCCAAAGCCAAAAAGGGCGCTCCCAAGACTTGCAGTGCCTGGTCCTTTTTTGACACAGTTGCAGATGACATTTGTTTTGTCAAATGCAAGCTGTGTCATCAGAAAGTAAAAAGAGGGAAAAATGTCAGCAACCTCAATACCACAAATATGTGGAAACATGTGCGGACCAGGCACGCGGTGGAGTTACAGAAACAGACTGAAGATGTAGGCCAACCAACAGCGGCAGCTACCACCTCTTCAGCTCGTGTTGCCTCTTCCTCCAGCTCACGCACAGCTGGTTTGGCTTCCTCCCAGGATCGCCATGGAAGAACCTCTGGCACTGTTGTCCAGAGACCTTGTGTAATTCCACCCACAGCACCACCTTCCCAGTCATCCTCACACTCCCAGTCTACTCTACAGCCATCGGTAGTACAGGCATGGGAGAAAAGGCGGGCATTCTCGGCCAACCACCCCCGAGCACAGGCTCTGAATGCAGGCATTGCCAAACTGTTGTCCCTGGAAATGCTCTCGTTCAGGCTGGTGGAGACTGACAGCTTCCGTGACTTGATGGCATTGGCAGTCCCACAGTACAAGGTGCCCAGCCGCTTTTACTTCAGCAGGCAAGCTGTCCCTGCCCTGCACAGGCATGTTGAGGGAAACATAAAACATGCGCTACTGAACGCCGTCAGTAGTAAGGTCCACTTCACCACCGATGCGTGGACCAGTCAGCATGGACAGGGGCGATACGTTTCCCTCACTGCCCATTGGGTTAATGTTGTTGAGCCAGGTACAGATCGTGCGAGTGGCGCAGGACGTGTCCTGCCCACTCCAAGGATTGCATGAATCCAGTCTGTACGCATTGACTCCTCCTCTTACACAAGTTCCTCAGAATCATCTCTGCAGGAGCCGTCACAGTCCACCTCCACATGGACCCGTGAACGTTTACCTATGACCGACATGAGCACAGCCGTGGCCAAACGTCAGCAGGCCGTCTTGAAACTAGTTTCATTGGGGAATCGAAGCCACACAGCGCACGAGCTCTGGAATGCCATCAAGCAGGAGAGCGATGTGTGGTTACTGCCAGCGAATCTCCAGCCAGGCATGGTAGTGTGTGACAATGGCCGAAATCTGGTGGCAGCTTTGGCCCTTGGCAACCTCACTCACATCCCATGTCTGGCACATGTGCTCAATTTGGTTGTGCAGAGTTTTCTGAGGGACTATCCGGATCTTGATGCCCTGCTGCACAAGGTCCGCCTAGAGTGTGCTCACTTGCGGCATTACAGCTTGGCCAGATCCCGCATTGCTGCTCTGCAGCGCCGATTCCGCCTTCCGGAACACCGCATCATATGTGACCTACCTACCCGGTGGAATTCCACGTTACATATGTTGGAGCGGTTGTGTGAGCAGCAGCAAGCAGTTATGGAGTACCAGCTGCATCAGGCGCAAAGAAGTCGCAGTCAGCTCCGATCAGACTTCACAACCACAGAGTGGGCCACTATGAAGAACGTCTGCCAGGTTTTGCGTCCTTTTGATTATTCCACGCGGATGGCAAGTGCAGATGATGCACTAGTCAGCATGACTGTCCCCCTTATCTGCCTGCTTCAGCAAACTTTGCAAGGGTTAAGGGATGATGTTGTGGAAGAGGTGGAGGATGAGGAGTCACCTTTTCCATCTGCTTCTGGAGAGTCAGCGCCACGTGGTTCCTCACAAAGGGGTATGGAGGGGCCAATTTGTGAGGAGGATGAGGAGGAGTCAATGGAGGAGGAAGAGCTCCGTCCAGAGGAGGAAGCGACACAATTGTCCAGTGGTCAGTGTGTACAGCGAGGGTGGGGTGATGATGAGCGGGCAGAGATCATGTCTCAAGCAGGGGACAGCGTTTCTGGGCCAGTTGGCACTCTGCAGCACATGGTGGATTTCATGCTGCAGTGCCTGAGAAACGACCGCCGCATCGACCACATTCTCAACATGCCTGATTTTTGGGTGTTCACCCTCCTCGATCCTCGCTACGGGACAACGTCCAAAACCTCATCCCAGCGTTGACCCGGGAGCGTAAATTGCGGGAGTACCACGACACACTGGTGAATTCCATCATCTTCTCCTGTCCAACTGAGAGGAGTGCTGCTAGTGCTTTACAAAGCAGCTCAGTGCGTCGAGGCAGTGGGGGAGGCTCTGCCCAAAGAGGGAGCAGAAGCAGTGCCTCTGCCCAAGGCAAGCCCAGTATGGCACAACTCTGGCACACTTTTGTGTGCCTGCCCCAAATGTCTACACCATCACCGGCGGCTCCAGTCAGCAGGAGGCAACGGTTCCATCAGATGGTGACAGACTACATGGCTTGCCCTCTTACTGTACTCCCAGACGGCTCTTCCCCGTTCAAGTTTTGGGTCTCTAAGCAGGATACATGGCCAGAGCTAAGCCAGTATGCATTGGAGGTGCTGGCTTGCCCTGCGGCTAGTGTCTTATCGGAACGTGTCTTTAGTGCCGCAGGTGGTGTACTAACAGACCGTCGCATGCGACTGTCCTCCGATAACGTTGACCGGCTTACTTTCCTGAAAATGAACCAGGCCTGGATCTCGCAGGAATTTGCCACTCCTCTGCCTGATTAAGTAATTGGGTGTCATCCAGGTCTCCTGCTGTGTTCATCTTTCTACCACCTGAACTGTTATTCCTGGGCTCCAACACCGCCAGTTGCGGCTCAGAAGTGCAGGCTGCACAGTAAAAACATACGATCCAGTGTTATTGGGTTTCAGTAACGTCAGCTGATCCCCAGCTGTGTAGCCGGCAATGTGTCCTGCGACCGCCACGCTGGCACAACAACCTAAATGTAAGGGAACCTGTCCCCCCCCCCTCCGTCGTTTGTTACTGAAAGAGCCATCTTGTGCAGCAGTAATGCTGCACAAGGAAAAGGTAGCTCTTTTGGTTTAGCTCCTTGCACACGCAGAACTTAACGCTTATAAAATGTGTTCACTGATACCGTTATACCGTCCCGGAGATGGGACTTTCCTTCGTAATGTGACACAGCACAGCCGTCATTCCTACCCCCTTGGTGCCATGCGCTGCCTCCTCAGCGTTGTTTTAAGCTGTCACGGAGCCTGCGCTGTTCTGTTATCCCTTGGGCATGCCCTATTTGCGCTGCCTGTCTTCTGACATAATTTGGTGTCAGGCTGGCTGCGCCTGTGCGGCCGCGCTGCCCAAGATCCTGCCTCGTAGTGTCTTCTGATTGAGTCACACTGCGGGCCTGGGATCCATGGGCATGCGCAGTGCATATCTTCCCCTCGGGCTCTCGCTCATTTCCCTCCGCCTTCTTTAGACTGTGCGCCGTCAGCTGATCCCTAATAGCATGCCACGGCCGTGACACCGCACAGTCTGAAGAAGAGGGAAGGAGGGGAGTGAGAGTCGAGTTTATGCACTGTGCATGCCCATGGATCCATGGCCCGCAGTGGGATTACGTTAGACGAGACTGCGAGGTGGGATCTGGAGCAGCGTGGACGCACAGGCACTGACAGCCTGACACCAAATTATGTCAGAAGACAGGCAGCGCTAATTGGGCATGGCCAAGGGCTAACAGAACAGCGCAGGCTCCGTGACAGCTTAAAACAACGCTGAGGAGGCAGCGCACGGCACCAAGGGGATAGGAATGACAGCTGTGCTGTGTCTCATTACCAAGGAAATTCGCACCTCCGGGATGGTTGAACGGTATAAGGGGACACATTTTTAGTGTTTACTTCTGTGTTTGCAAGGAGCATAATTAAAAGAGCAACCTTTTCCTTTTGCATCCTTAGTGCTGCACAAGATGGCTCTTTCAGCTACAAAAGTCTTGGGGGGGGTTAAAGGTTCCCTTTCAACTTGCTCCAATCAGGTTTCGGCCTACACTCTGTTCCTGTGCTCCTCCTGCTGACCCTGGGCTCTAACACCACCAGTTGGTGCCTGGAAGTGCTGTGTGCACAGTTAACAGTCGCTCCTCTGTTATTGGGGTTCAGTAACGTCAGCTGATCCCCAGCTGTGTGTGCGGCAATACCTCCAATCTGCTCCTCCTGCTGTCCCTGGGCTCTAACACCGCCAGTTGATGCCTGGAAGTGCTGTGTGCACAGTTAACAGTCGCTCCTCTGTTATTGGGGTTCAGTAACGTCAGCTGATCCCCAGCTGTGTGTGCGGTAATACCTCCAATCTGCTCCTCCTGCTGTCCCTTGGCTCTAACACCGCCAGTTGGTGCCTGGAAGTGCTGTGTGCACAGTTAACAGTCGCTCCTCTGTTATTGGGGTTCAGTAACGTCAGCTGATCCCCAGCTGTGTGTGCGGCAATACCTCCAATCTGCTCCTCCTGCTGTCCCTGGGCTCTAACACCGCCAGTTGGTGCCTGGAAGTGCTGTCTGCACAGTCAACAGTCGCTCCTCTGTTATTGGGGTTCAGTAACGTCAGCTGATCCCCAGCTGTGTATCCGGTAACGTGTCATGCGACCGCCACGCTGGCACAACTAAAATGTAAGGGGACCTGTTCCCCCCCCTAGGCGTTTGTTACTGAAAGAGCCACCATGTGCAGCACTAATACTGCACAAGGGAAAGGTCGCTCTTGAAATTATGCTCCTTGCAAACGCTGAACTACACACTCATGTAATGTGTCCCCTCACACTGTCCAACCGTCCCGGAGGTGGGACTTTCCTTTGTAATGTGACGCAGCACAGCCGTCATTGCTACCCCCTTGCCACCGTGCGCTGGCTCCTTAGCGTTGTTTGATTCCGTCATGGACCCTGCGCTGTTATGTTATCCCTTGGCCATGCACAGTTTGCGCTGCCCGTCCTCTGACATCATTTGTTGTCGTCCTGGCTGCGCCTGTGCGTCCACGCTGCCCGAAATCCCACCTCGCAGTGTCGTCTAATGTGATCCCACAGTGGGCCTGGTATCCATGGCCATGCGCAGTGCATATACTAGCCTCTCACTCCCCTTCTTCACGCTTCTTCAGACTAGGCGGCATCAGCTGATCCCTAATAGCATGCCACGGCCGTGACGCCGCACAGTCTGAAGAAGCAGGAAGGAGGTGAGTGAGAGGCGATGATATGCACTGCGCATGCCCATGGATCCCTGGCCCGCAGTGGGACTACATTAGATGACACTGCAAGGTTGGATCTCGGGCAGCTTGGACGCACAGGCACTGCCAGCCTGACACCTACATGATGTCAGAAGACGGGCACCGCTAACTGTGCATGGCCAAGGGATAACATTACAGCGCGTGCTCCGTCACAGAACCAAACAACGTTGAGGAGGTGGCGAACGGCACCAAGGGGGTTGGAATGACGGCTTTGCTGTGTCACATTACAAAGGAAAGTCCCACTTCCGGGATGGTTTGACAGTGTGAGGGGACACATTATATGAGTGAGTACTTCAGCGTTTGCAAGGAGCATAATTTTCAGAGCCACCATTTTCCATGTGCAGTATTACTGCTGTACAAGATGGCTCTTTCAGCAACAAATGCCTGGGGGGGGTTAAAGGTTCCCTTTCAACTTGCTACACTGCAGTCTTCGGCCTACACTCTGCTCCTCTTTGATTCCCTGGGTTTCAACACTGTCAGTTGCCACCTGGAAGTGTTGTCTACACAGAAAAAACACTAGGTGATGTGTCAGTGGGGTTCAGCACCGCCAGCTGTTCCCCTGCTGTGTAGTCGGCAACGTGTCCAGCACAAGCCACGCTGGCACAACAGAACAAAAGCTGCCACCAGTGCAGGCTTCGGCCTACACTCTGCTCCTCTCCTCCTCCTGCTGACCCTGGGCTCAAACACCGCTAGTTTTTGCCCGGATTTGCTAGCTGCACAGAGAAAAACACCAGCCAATGTGTTAGTGGGGTTCAGCAACGCCAGCTGTTCCCCTGCTGTGTAGCCAGCAACGTGACCTGCAAACGCCACGCAGGCACATGAACTGAAATTAAAGGGAACCTGGCCCCACCCCCCCAGGTGTTTCTATGTATAACAGCCACCTAGTACAGCAGTACTGCTACATTTGTACAAGGTGGCTGATTTTTTATCCTTGCCCACGTAGAATTAAACAGGTAAAATATGTGTCTCATTACAGACCATTACAATGTCCCTGAGGTGTGACTTTTCTTTTTAATGACACGCACCACCCCCCTTGGTAGCGCTGCCCGTCTTCTGACATCATTGGTTGGCTGCCTGTGCCTGTGCGTCCGCCCTGCCCGACACAACCCCCCTCGTTTCATATATTTTGGCTGCGAGGGTGTGATTGATGGGCATGTGCAGTGCATATGTTCCCCTGTCTTAACTCATCTCCTTCCGCCATCTTCAGACTATGCGACCTCCTGGCCGTGGTAGGCGATAAGGGATCAGCTGAGGCCGCCCAGTCTGAAGCAGGTGTAAGGACATGTGTGAGCGGCAAACATATTTACTGCACAAGGCCACGAATCCCAGCCACGCAGTGTGATTTTTTGAAAACACACTGCGGGCCTGGGATTCATATCCATTGCTAACCGCAACGGCCAACATGAAATGAGGTGAGAAGACAGGCAGCGCTCACAGCGCATGGCCAAGGGATCACAATAGCGCAGACTCCTATACAGCTAATAACAACGCTCAGGAATCTGCGCCCAGCACCTAGGTGTAAATTTTGACACCTGTGCTGCGTCTCCTTAAAAAGACAAGTCACGCCTCCACTACTGTTTGACAGTATAATGGGCTAAATAGTGTACGTGTTTTATTCAGCATGTGCAAGGAGCAAACTAAATAGAGCAACCTTTTACTTGTGCAGCATTAATGCTGCACAAGGTGTGGCTCTTGTACCTTGCAACACCTGAGGGGGGGTTAAAGGTTACCTTTGAAATTGGTTCATCTAGGCTTCGGCCTACACTCTGCTCCTCTCCTCCTCCTGCTGACCCTGGGCTCTAACACCGCTAGTTTTTGCCCGGAAATGCGAGCTTCACAGAGAAAAACAACAGCCAATGTGTTAGTGGGGTTCAGCACCGCCAGCTGTTCTCCTGCTGTGTAGCCGGCATCGTGTCCAGCACAAGCCACGCTGGCACAACCGACCAAAAGCTGCCACCAGTGCAGGCTTCGGCCTACACTTTGCTCCTCTCCTCCTCCTGCTGACCCTGGGCTCTAACACCGCTAGTTTTTGCCCGGAAATGCGAGCTTCACAGAGAAAAACAACAGCCAATGTGTTAGTGGGGTTCAGCACCGCCAGCTGTTCCCCTGCTGTGTAGCCGGCATCGTGTCCAGCACAAGCCACGCTGGCACAACCGACCAAAAGCTGCCACCAGTGCAGGCTTCGGCCTACACTTTGCTCCTCTCCTTCTCCTGCTGACCCTGGGCTCTAACATTGCCAGTTTTTGCCCGGACATGCGAGCTGCACAGAGAAAAACACCAGTCAATGTGTCAGTGGGGTTCAGCAACGCCAGCTGTTCCCCTGCTGTGTAGCTGGCAACGTGTCCTGCAAACGCCACGCAGGCACATGAACTGAAATTGAAGGAAGCCTGCCCCCCACCCCCAGGTGTTTCTATGTATAACAGCCACCTTGTACAGCAGTACTGCTGCATTTGTACAAGGTGGCTGACTTTTTCTCCTTGCCCACGTTTAATTAAACACGTACTAAATGTGTCTCATTGAGACCATTCCACTGTCCCTGAGGTGTGACTTTCCTTTCTAATGATACGCAGCACCACCCTTGTTAGCGCTGCCCGTCTTTTGACGTCATTGGTTAGCTGGCTGCGCCTGTGCGTCTGCCCTGCTCGAAACAACGCCCCTCGGTGTCTTATTTTTTTGGACAGCGAGGGTGTGATTGATGGGCATGTGCAGTGCATATGTTTGCCTGTGTTCACTCATCTCCTTCCGCCTTCTTCAGACTGGGTGGCCTCATGACCGCGGCATGCGATAAGGGATCAGATGAGGCCGCCCAGTCTGAAGCAGGTGTAAGAACATGTGTGAGCGGCAAACATATTTACTGCACAAGGCCACGAATCCCAGCCACGCAGTGTGATTTTTTGAAAACACACTGTGGGTCTGGGATTCATGTCCATCGCTAACCGCAACGGCCGACATGAAATGAGGTCAGAAGACAGGAAGCGCTCACAGCGCATGGCCAAGGGATAACAAGAGCGCAGACTCCTGTACAGCAAATAACAACGCTCAGGAAGCTGCGCCCATGCACCAAGGTGTTATTTTCGACACCTGTGCTGCGTCTCCTTAAAAAGAAAAGTCACGCCTCCACTACTGTTTTACAGTAGAATGGGCTAAATAGTGTACGTGTTTTATTCAGCGTGTGCAAGGAGAAAAATTAAGAGAGCAACCTTTTACTTGTGCAGCATTAATGCTGCACAAGGTGTGGCTCTTGTACCTTGCAACACCTGAGGGGGGATTAAAGGTTACCTTTGAAATTGGTTCAACTAGGCTTCGGCCTACACTCTGCTCCTCTCCTCCTCCTGCTGACCCTGGGCTATAACACCGCCAGTTGTAGCCTGGAAGTGCTAGGTGCACAGAGAAAAACACCCGCCAATGTGTTAGTGGGGTTCAGCACCGCCAGCTGTTCCCCTGCTGTGTAGCCGGCATCGTGTCCAGCACAAGCCACGCTGGCACAACTGACCAAAAGCTGCCACCAGTACAGGCTTCGGCCTACACTCTGCTCCTCTCCTCCTCCTGCTGCCCCTGGGCTCAAACACCGCTAGTTTTTAGCCGGAAATGCGAGCTGCACAGAGAAAAAAAACAGCCAATGTGTTAGTGGGGTTCAGCACCGCCAGCTGTTCCCCTGCTGTGTAGCCTGCATCGTGTCCAGCAAAAGCCACGCTGGCACAACTGACCAAAAGCTGCCACCAGTGCTGGCTTCGGCCTACACTCTGCTCCTCTCCTCCTCCTGCTGACCCTGGGCTCTAACAACGCTAGTTTTTGCCCGGAATTGCTAGCTGCACAGAGAAAAACACCAGCCAATGTGTTAGTGGGGTTCAGCACCGCCAGCTGTTCCCCTGCTGTGTAGCCGGCAACGTGACCTGCAAACGCCACGCAGGCACATGAACTGAAATTGAAGTGAGCCTGCCCCCCACCCCCAGGTGTTTCTATGTATAACAGCCACCTTGTACAGCAGTACTGCTGCATTTGTACAAGGTGGCTGACTTTTTCTCCTTGCCCACGTGGAACTCAACACGTACAAAATGTGTTTCATTAGAGACCATTACAATGTCCCTGAGGTGTGACTTTCCTTTTTAATTACACGCAGCACCCCCATTGTTAGCGCTGCCCGTTTTCAGACATCATTGGTTGGCTGGCTGTGCCTGTGCGTCCGCCCTGCCCGACACAACGCCCCTCATTGTCTCATATATTTTGACTGCGAGGGTGTGATTGATGGGCACGAGCAGTGCATATGTTCGCCTGTCTTCACTCCCCTCCTTCCGCCTTCTTCAGATTGTGCGGCCTCATGGCCGTGGCAGGCAATAACGGATAAGCTGAGGCCGCCCAGTCTGAAGCAGGTGTAAGGACATGTGTGAGCGGCGAACATGTTTACTGCACAAGGCCACGAATCCCAGCACCGCAGTGTGACTTTATGGAAAGGCACTGTGGGTCTGGGATTTATGGCCATCGTTAACCGCACCGGCCAACATGAAATGAGGTCATAAGACGGCCTGCACTAACAGGGTATTGCCAAGGGATAACACAAGAGCGCACTCTCCTGTACTGCAAATAACAACGGTAAGGAGTCTGCGCCCAGCACCTAGGTGTAAATTTTGACACCTGTGCTGCGTCTTCTTCAAAAGAAAAGTCACGCCTCCACTACTGTTTGACAGTATAATGGGCTAAATAGTGTACGTGTTTTATTCAGCGTGTGCAAGGAGCAAAATGAAGAGAGCAACCTTTGACTTGTGCAGCATTAATGCTGTTCAAGGTGTTGCTCTTGTACCTTGCAACACCTGAGGGGGGGTTAAAGGTTACCTTTGAAATTGGTTCAACTAGGCTTCGGCCTACACTTTGCTCCTCTACTCCTCCTGCTGACCCTGGGCTCTAACAACGCTATTTTTTGCCCTGAAGTGCTAGCTGCAAAGAGAAAAACACCAGCCAATGTGTTAGTGGGGTTCAGCACCACCAGCTGTTCCCCTGCTGTGTAGCCGGCATCGTGTCCAGCACAAGCCACGCTGGCACAACCGACCAAAAGCTGCCACCAGTGGAGGCTTCGGCCTACACTCTGCTCATCTCCTCCTCCTGCTGACCATGGGCTCTAACACCGCTAGTTTTTGCCCGGATTTGCTAGCTGCACAGAGAAAAACACCAGCCAATGTGTTAGTGGGGTTCAGCACCGCCAGCTGTTCCCCTGCTGTGTAGCTTGCAACGTAACCTGCAAACGCCACGCAGGCACATGAACTGAAATTGAAGGGAGCTTGCCCCAGGTGTTTCTATGTATAATAGCCACCTTGTACAGCAGTACTGCTGCATTTGTACAAGGTGGCTGACTTTTTCTCCTTGCCCACGTGGAACTCAACATGTACAAAATGTGTCTCATTGAGACCATTCAACTGTCCCTGAGGTGTGACTTTCCTTTCTAATGATACGCAGCACCACCCTTGGTAGCGCTGCCCGTCTTCTGACATCATTGGTTGGCTGCCTGTGCCTGTGCGTCCGCCCTGCCCAACACAACGCCCCTCGTTGTCTCATATATTTTGGCTGCGAGGGTGTTATTGATGGGCATGTGCAGTGCATATGTTCGCCTGTCTTAACTCATCTCCTTCCGCCTTCTTCAGACTGTGCGGCCTCATGGCTGCGGCATGCGATAAGGGATCAGATGAGGCCGCCCAGTCTGAAGCAGGTGTAAGGACATGTGTGAGCGGCAAACATATTAACTGCACAAGGGCACGAATCCCAGCCACGCAGTGTGATTTTTTCCAAACACACTGTGGGTCTGGGATTCATGTCCACAGCTAACCGCATCGGCCAACATGAAATGAGGTCAGAAGACAGGAAGCGCTCACAGCGCATGGCCAAGGGATAACAAGAGCGCAGACTCCTGTACAGCAAATAACAATGCTGAGGAAGCTGCGCCTATGCACCAAGGTGTTATTTTCGACACCTGGGCTGCTTTTCTTTAAAAAGACAAGTCACGCCTCCACTACTGTTTTACAGTAGAATGGGCTAAATAGTGTACGTGTTTTATTCAGCGTGTGCAAGGAGAAAAATTAAGAGAGCAACCTTTTACTTGTGCAGCATTAATGCTGCACGAGGTGTGGCTCTTGTACCTTGCAACACCTGAGGGGGGTTAAAGGTTACCTTTGAAATTGGTTCAACTAGGCTTCGGCCTACACTCTGCTCCTCTCCTCCTCCTGCTGACCCTGGGCTCTAACACCGCCAGTTTTTGCCCGGACGTGCTAGCTGCACAGAGAAAAACACCAGCCAATGTGTTAGTGGGGTTCAGCACCGCCAGCTGTTCCCCAGCTGTGTAGCCGGCAACGTGACCTGCAAACGCCACGCAGGCACAACAGAACAAAAGCTGCCACCAGTGCAGGCTTCGGCCTACACTCTGCTCCTCTCCTCCTCCTGCTGACCCTGGGCTCATAACACCGCCAGTTTTAGCCTGGAAGTGCTAGCTGCACAGAGAAACACCAGCCAATGTGTTAGTGGGGTTCAGCAACGCCAGCTGTTCCCCTGCTGTGTAGCCGGCAACGTGACCTGCAAACGCCACGCAGGCACATGAACTGAAATTAAAGGGACCCTGCCACCCACCCCAAGGTGTTTCTATGTATAACAGCCACCTTGTACAGCAGTACTGCTGCATTTGTACAAGGTGGCTGACTTTGTCTACTTGCCCACGTTTAATTAAACACGTAAAAAATGTGTCTCATTACAGACCATTACAATGTCCCTGAGGTGTGACTTTCCTTTTTAATGACACGCAGCACCCCCCTTGTTAGCGCTGCCCGTCTTCTGACATCTTTGGTTGGCTGGCTGCGGCTGTGCGTCCGCCCTGCCTGAAACCACGCTCCTCGTTGTCTTACTTATTTTGACTGTGAGGGTGTGATTGATGGGCACGAGCAGTGGATATCTTCGCCTGTCTTTACTCATCTCCTTCCGCCTTCTTCAGAATGTGCGGCCTCACGGCCGCGGCATGCGAGAAGGGATCAGATGAGGCCGCCCAGTCTGATGCAGGTGTAAGGACATGAGGGACAGGCGACAAAATTTACTGCGCAAGGTCACGAATCCCAGCTCTGCAGTGTGACTTTATTAAAAGACACTGCGGGTCTGGGTTTCATGGCCATCGCTAACCGCACCGGCCAACATGAAATGAGGTGAGAAGACAGGCATCGCTCACAGCGCATGGCCAAGGGATAACAAGAGCGCAGACTCCTGTACAGCAAATAACAACGCTCAGGAATCTGCGCCCAGCACCTAGGTGTAAATTTTGACACCTGTGCTGCGTCTCCTTAAAAAGACAAGTCACGCCTCCACTACTGTTTGACAGTATAATGGGCTAAATAGTGTACGTGTTTTATTCAGCGTGTACAAGGAGCAAACTAAATAGAGCAACCTTTTACTTGTGCAGCATTAATGCTGCAAAAGGTGTGGCTCTTGTACCTTGCAACACCTGAGGGGGGGTTAAAGGTTACCTTTGAAATTGGTTCAACTAGGCTTCGGCCTACACTCTGCTCCTCTCCTTCTCCTGCTGACCCTGGGCTCTAACACCGCCAGTTTTTGCCCGGACGTGCTAGCTGCACAGAGAAAAACACCAGCCAATGTGTTAGTGGGGTTCAGCACCGCCAGCTGTTGCCCAGCTGTGTAGCCGGCAACGTGACCTGCAAACGCCACGCAGGCACAACAGAACAAAAGCTGCCACCAGTGCAGGCTTCGGCCTACACTCTGCTCCTCTCCTCCTCCTGCTGACCCTGGGCTCATAACACCGCAAGTTTTAGCCTGGAAGTGCTAGCTGCACAGAGAAAAACACCAGCCAATGTGTCAGTGGGGTTCAGCACCGCCAGCTGTTCCCCAGCTGTGTAGCCGGCAACGTGCACTGCAAACGCCATGCAGGCACATGAACTGAAATTGAAGGGAGCCTGCCCCCCACCCCCAGGTGTTTCTATGTATAACAGCCACCTTGTTCAGCAGTACTGCTGCATTTGTACAAGGTGGCTGACTTTTTCTCCTTGCCCACGTGGAACTCAACACATACAAAATGTGTCTCATTGAGACCATTCCACTGTCCCTGAGGTGTGACTTTCCTTTCTAATGATACGCAGCACCCCCCTTGGTAGCGCTTCCCGTCTTTTGACATCATGGTTAGCTGGCTGCGCCTGTGCATCCGCCCTGCGTGAAACAACACCCCTCGTTGTCTTATTTATTTTGTCAGCGAGGGTGTGGTTTATGGGCACGAGCAGTGCATATGTTCGCCTGTCGTCACTCATCTCCTTCCGCCTTCTTCAGACTGTGCGGCCTCATGGCCGCGGCATGCGAAAAGGGATCAGCAGAGGCCGCCCAGTCTGAAGCAGGTGTAAGGACGTGTGTGAGCGGCGAAAATATTTACTGCTCAAGGCCACAAATCCCAGCACCGCAGTGTGACTTTATGAAAAGGCACTGTGGGTCTGGGATTTATGGCCATCGTTAACCGCAGCGGCCAACATGAAATGAGGTCATAAGACGGGCAGCGCTAACAGGGCATTGCCAAGGGATAACACAAGAGCGCAGACTCCTGTACAGCAAAAAACAACGCTCAGGAAGCTGCTCCAAGCACAAAGGCGTTATTTGGGACACCTATGCTGCGTCTCCTTAAAAATACAAGTCACGCCTCAACTACAGTTTGACTGTAGAATGGGCTAAATTGTGTACGTGTTGCATTCAGCGTGTGCAAGTAGAAAAATTAATAGAGCAACCTTTTACTTGTGCAGCATTAATGCTGCACAAGGTGTGGCTCTTGTACTTTGTAACACCTGAGGGGGGTTAAAGGTTACCTTTGAAATTGGTTCAACTAGGCTTCGGCCTACACTATGCTCCTCTCCTACTCCTGCTGCCCCTGGGCTCTAACACCACTAGTTTTTGCCCTGAAGTGCTAGCTGCACAGAGAAAAACACCAGCCAATGTGTTAGTGGGGTTCAGCACCGCCTGCTGTTCCCCCACTGTGTAGCCGGCAAAGTGTCCTGCAAACGCAACGCAGACACAAAGCTGACTCCAGTGCAGGCTTCGGCCTACACTCTGCTCCCCATGCTTACCCTTTGCTCCAACACCGCTAGTTGGGGCTGTAGGAAGACAATCTTTGATAGGCAACGCATCTGGGTTCCAGCACCGCCAGCTGGTTCTCTGCAGTGTTTTTGTCACAGGTACTCCCTCGTGCCAAACCTGGTTTCAGCACCGTCAGCTGTTTCCAGGTTGTGTCAAGCTCACTGAGACGCCTATGCTTGCCCCGTCGTGGTGCGGTCGGGTTAGCCAACTCCAGGGTGCCTCCAGTTTAGGAGCTTCCTATGTGGGCTGCGTGAACTGGTAGTCAAGGCTGGTTCTGTAGTGCCAGTAGGCCCATCTCCCCCTGTAGGACTGTTGGGGTTCGGTAACTGCGGCTGCCTCGCGGCCTAGCTGTTCTCTCCTCTCCTGTGGGCCTTGGGGTCCACCACCTGGTTCCAGCACCGTCAGCTGGTTCCGGGCCGAGCCTTTGGCTTAGGTGCCTCCTCCTGGGTATCCGAGTTCCGCCAACGTCAGGCGGTCCTTGGTAGTGCTTTTAAGCGCGGGCACCTACAGCTTAGTAACCGGGTTCCAGCACCGTCAGCTGGTCCTCGGTCGTGCCATTGGCTCTTGCACACTGGGGCAACGCATCTGGGTTCCAGCACCGCCAGCTGGTTCTCGGCAGTGTTTTGTCACAGGTACTCCCTCGTGCCAAACCTGGTTTCAGCACCGTCAGCTGTTTCCGGGTTGTGTCAAGCTCACTGAGACGCCTATGCTTGCCCCGTCGTGGTGCGGTCGGGTTAGCCAACTCCAGGGTGCCTCCAGTTTAGGAGCTTCCTATGTGGGCTGCGTGAACTGGTAGTCAAGGCTGGTTCTGTAGTGCCAGTAGGCCCATCTCCCCCTGTAGGACTGTTGGGGTTCGGTAACTGCGGCTGCCTCGCGGCCTAGCTGTTCTCTCCTCTCCTGTGGGCCTTGGGGTCCACCACCTGGTTCCAGCACCGTCAGCTGGTTCTGGGCCGAGCCTTTGGCTTAGGTGCCTCCTCCTGGGTATCCGAGTTCCGCCAACGTCAGGCGGTCCTTGGTAGTGCTTTTAAGTGCGGGCACCTACAGCTTAGTAACCGGGTTCCAGCACCGTCAGCTGGTCCTCGGTCATGCCATTGGCTCTTGCACACTGGGGCAACGCATCTGGGTTCCAGCACCGCCAGCTGGTTCTCGGCAGTGTTTTTGTCACAGGTACTCCCTCGTGCCAAACCTGGTTTCAGCACCGTCAGCTGTTTCCGGGTTGTGTCAAGCTCACTGAGACGCCTATGCTTGCCCCGTCGTGGTGCGGTCGGGTTAGCCAACTCCAGGGTGCCTCCAGTTTAGGAGCTTCCAATGTGGGCTGCGTGAACTGGTAGTCAAGGCTGGTTCTGTAGTGCCAGTAGGCCCAGCTCCCCCTGTAGGACTGTTGGGGTTCGGTAACTGCGGCTGCCTCGCGGCCTAGCTGTTCTCTCCTCTCCTGTGGGCCTTGGGGTCCACCACCTGGTTCCAGCACCGTCAGCTGGTTCTCGGCAGTGTCTTTTGCTCTTGTACCTTCTGCTCCCCATCCTGGTGCCAGTACCGTCAGCTGGTTCCGGGCAGAGCCTTTGGCTTAGGTGCCTCCTTCTGGGTATCCAAGTTCCACCAACGTCAGGTGGTCCTTGGTAGTGCTTTCAGGCACGGGTACCTCCTGCTTAGTAACCGGGTTCCAGTAACGTCAGCTGGTCCTCGGTAGTTCCATTGGCTCTTGGACCTTCGGCTACCCATCCCGGTTCCAGTACCGTCAGCTGGTTCTCTGCAGTGTCTTTTGCTCTTGTACCTTCTGCTCCCCATCCTGGTTCCAGTACCGTCAGCTGGTTCCGGGCAGAGCCTTTGGCTTAGGTGCCTCCTTCTGGGTATCCAAGTTCCGCCAACGTCAGGCGGTCCTTGGTAGTGCTTTTTAGCATGGGTACCTCCTGCTTAGTAACCAGGTTCCAGTAACGTCAGCTGGTCCTCGGTAGTTCCATAGGCTCTTGAACCTTCGGGTAGCCATCCGAGTTCCAGTTCCATCATCAGGTTCTTGGCATTTTCTCAGCCTTCTTGTACCTTCTGCTACATTTCCAAGTTGAAGACCCTAAAGTCGACGACCCGGAAGACCACCCCGATGACGACGACGACAACCCGGAAGACCACCCCGATGACGACGACGACGACGGCGGAGACGACGACGGCGGAGACGACGACGGCGGAGATGACGACACTGGAGACGACGACATGGAAGACCGAGAAGCAGAAGAACAAGAGGCTGCAGAACAAAGAGCAGAAGAACATTAAGCATAACACTTAATATCAGAGCAAAAGATATTATCTCAATTATATGCAGAAGAAGACTAAGCAGTGTATGGGGGTGAGTCCGTTCCTCCTCGTGGTGCCCCTGGATAAAGCCTGATGCTGCAGGCCAAACTGAACGCGGACAAATGTAACTTTTGTGACTGGCAGAACGGAAGGTGTAATCTTCCAACTTTTATAGATAACAACTACGGGAATGCCTGTCACAAATGAGAATATGATAAAGAAGTAGAATAAGAAGAATAATACAGTTGAATAAAATGAATATGTAGAATAGGAAGAATAATAATAGTTGAATAAAATGAATATGAAGAATGTAATTAAAAAAAAAAAAAAAAAAAAAGGTAAAGGATGAAGAAGAAGATGAATAAGGTGAAGAAGAAGTTGATGTCAAAGATGCTGATGATGATGAAGATGAAAGTGTGGGAAAAGTAAAAAAAAAAAGAAGGGGAAGGGCGTGGAATAGAGTTGAGCGACCTTGACCTTTTTAGAGTCGAGCCGGGTTTTGCGAAACCCGACTATGTCCAAAGTCGGGTCGAGTGAAATCGGCCGATTATGACGTAAAGTCGGGATCGACCGAAACACGAAACCCAATGCAAGTCAATGGGGCAGCATAGTCGGCAGTGAGTGGGGGCCAGGAAAACACCTAGAGTGCCCATTTTAATGTCAAAACTAGGGTTGAGCGAAACGGGTCGAACATTTTCAAAAGTCGCCGACTTTTGGCTAAGTCGGGGTTTCATGAAACCCGATCCGACCCCTGTGCGGGGTCGGCCATGCGGTACGCGACTTTCGCGCCAAAGTCGCGTTTCAATGACGCGAAAAGCGCCATTTCTCAGCCAATGAAGGTAAACGCAGAGTGTGGGCAGCGTGATGACATAGGTCCTGGTCCCCACCATCTTAGAGAAGGGCATTGCAGTGATTGGCTTGCTGTCTGCGACGTCACAGGGGCTATAAAGAGGCGTTCCCGCTGACCGCCATCTTACTGCTGCTGATCTGAGCTTAGGGAGAGGTTGCTGCCGCTTTGTCAGAAGCAGGGATAGCGTTAGGCAGGGTCCATTAACCACAAAACCGCTTGTGCTGCAGCGATTTGCACTGTCCAACACCACCCTCGGTGTGCAGGGACAGTGGAAGTTTTTTTTTCTTTTTTTCCCCCTCAGCGCTGTAGCTCATTGGGCTGCCCTAGAAGGCTCCCTGATAGCTGCATTGCTGTGTGTACGCCGCTGTGCAAACCAACTGCTTTTTTCAAAGCACAAATCCTCTTGTTCCTTCCTTTCTGCACAGCTATCTTTTTTGTTTGTCCACACTTTTTATTTGATTTGTGCATCAGTCCACTCCTTATTGCTGCCTGCCATACCTGGCTGAGATTACTGCAGGCAGGGAGATAGTAGCTGCCTGCCATACCTGGCTGAGATTACTGCAGGCAGGGAGATAGTAATTGTAGGACATTCCCTGTTTTTTTTTTTTTTTGGTGGGAGATTAAGATTGGCAATTTGGCATTTCTGCTAGAGTGCCATCCCTGTGTGTGCCATCTCTCTCACATAGTGGGCCATAGAAAGCCTTTTCATTTTTCTGTATTTTTTTTTGTGGGGTGTATAAATTCTCCCTGATAAAAATACAGTGGGAGATTAATATTGGCCTTTGGGCTTGTGTGCCAGTCCTGAGTGTGCCATCTCTCTCACAAATAGTGGGCCATAGAAAGCCTATTTAATTTTTTTTGGGGTTTTATAAATTCTCCCTGAAAAAAAGGGAGATTAATATTGGCCTCTGGGCTTGTGTGCCAGTCCTGAGCGTGCCATCTGTGCCAGTCCTGAGTCTGGCATCTCTCTCACAAATAGTGGGCCATAGAAAGCCTATTTAATTTTTTTTTGGGTTTTATAAATTCTCCCTGAAAAAAAGGGAGATTAATATTGGCCTCTGGGCTTGTGTGCCAGTCCTGAGCGTGCCATCTGTGCCAGCCCTGAGTGTGCCATCTCTCTCACAAATAGTGGGCCATAGAAAGCCTATTTAATTTTTTTTTTGGTTTTATAAATTCTCCCTGAAAAAAAGGGAGATTAATATTGGCCTCTGGGCTTGTGTGCCAGTTGTGAGCGTGCCATCTGTGCCAGTCCTGAGCGTGCCATCTCTCTCACAAATAGTGGGCCATAGAAAGCCTATTTAATTTTTTTTTTGGTTTTATAAATTTTCCCTGAAAAAAGGGAGATTAATATTGGCCTCTGGGCTTGTGTGCCAGTTGTGAGCGTGCCATCTGTGCCAGTCCTGAGCGTGCCATCTCTCTCACAAATAGTGGGCCATAGAAAGCCTATTTAAATATTTTTTTGGTTTTATAAATTCTCCCAGAAAAAAAGGGAGATTAATATTGGCCTCTGGGCTTCTGTGCCAGTCCTGAGCGTGCCATCTGTGCCAGTCCTGAGCGTCCCATCTCTCTCACAAATAGTGGGCCATAGAAAGCCTATTTTTTTTTTTTTTTGGGTTTTAGAAATTCTCCCTGAAAAAAAAAGGGAGATTAATATTGCCCTTTGGGCTTGTGTGCCAGTACTAAGCGTGCCATCTCTCTCTCTCTCTCAGTCAGTGGGCCATAGAACGCCTATTTTTGGTTTTATTTGTTTTCTAAATTCTCCCTGAAAAAATCATTTTATTTTATTTGGTTTCTAAATTCTTCCTGATAAAATCATATTTTTTTTATTATTTTTGTTTCTAAAGTCTCCCTGAAAAAAACAAAACAAAAAAACAAACAAACAAAAAAAACAGTGGGGGATTAATATTGGCCTTTCTGCTTGTGTGCCAGTCTTGACTCCTGTGTGCGTCATCTCTCACTTAGTGGGCCATAGAACGCCTATTTTTTGTTTTATTAGTTTTATAAATTCTCCCTGAAAAAATCATTTTATTTTATTTGGTTTCTAAATTCTTCCTGATAAAATCATATTTTTTTTATTATTTTTTTTTTCTAAAGTCTCCCTGAAAAAAAAAAAAAAAAACAACCAAAAAAAACAGTGGGAGATTAATATTGGCCTTTCTGCTTGTGTGCCAGTCTTGACTCCTGGGTGTGCCATCTCTCTCTCTCTCTCTCTCTCTCTCTCTCTCCAATTGTGGTCCATAGAAAGCCTATATTTTTTTTCCTTGATTTGGGTTTCAAAATCTACCAGAGTAAATAACTACATCAATCATTGGTAGAAAAATATTGGCCTCTGGGCTTGTGTGCCACTCCTGACTCCTGTGTGCGTCATCTCTCAGTCAGTGGGCCATAGAACGCCTATTTTTGTTTTTATTTGTTTTATAAATTCTCCCTGAAAAAATCATTTTATTTTATTTGGTTTCTAAATTCTTCCTGATAAAATCATATTTTTTTTATTATTTTTTTTTCTAAAGTCTCCCTGAAAAAAAAAAAAAAAAACAACCAAAAAAAACAGTGGGAGATTAATATTGGCCTTTCTGCTTGTGTGCCAGTCTTGACTCCTGGGTGTGCCATCTCTCTCTCTCTCTCCAATTGTGGTCCATAGAAAGCCTATATTTTTTTTCCTTGATTTGGGTTCCAAAATCTACCAGAGAAAATAACTACATCAATCATTGGTAGAAAAATATTGGCCTCTGGGCTTGTGTGCCACTCCTGACTCCTCTGTGCGTCATCTCTCAGTCAGTGGGCCATAGAACGCCTATTTTTGTTTTTATTTGTTTTATAAATTCTCCCTGAAAAAATCATTTTATTTTATTTGGTTTCTAAATTCTTCCTGATAAAATCATATTTTTTTTATTATTTTTTTTTTCTAAAGTCTCCCTGAAAAAAAAAAAAAAAAAACAACCAAAAAAAACAGTGGGAGATTAATATTGGCCTTTCTGCTTGTGTGCCAGTCTTGACTCCTGGGTGTGCCATCTCTCTCTCTCTCTCTCTCTCTCTCTCCAATTGTGGTCCATAGAAAGCCTATATTTTTTTTCCTTGATTTGGGTTCCAAAATCTACCAGAGAAAATAACTCCATCAATCATTGGTAGAAAAATATTGGCCTCTGGGCTTGTGTGCCACTCCTGACTCCTCTGTGCGTCATCTCTCAGTCAGTGGGCCATAGAACGCCTATTTTTGTTTTTATTTGTTTTATAAATTCTCCCTGAAAAAATCATTTTATTTTATTTGGTTTCTAAATTCTTCCTGATAAAATCATATTTTTTTTATTATTTTTTTTTTCTAAAGTCTCCCTGAAAAAAAAAAAAAAAAACAACCAAAAAAAACAGTGGGAGATTAATATTGGCCTTTCTGCTTGTGTGCCAGTCTTGACTCCTGGGTGTGCCATCTCTCTCTCTCTCTCTCTCTCTCTCCAATTGTGGTCCATAGAAAGCCTATATTTTTTTTCCTTGATTTGGGTTCCAAAATCTACCAGAGAAAATAACTACATCAATCATTGGTAGAAAAATATTGGCCTCTGGGCTTGTGTGCCACTCCTGACTCCTCTGTGCGTCATCTCTCAGTCAGTGGGCCATAGAGCGCCTATTTTTGTTTTTATTTGTTTTATAAATTCTCCCTGAAAAAATCATTTTATTTTATTTGGTTTCTAAATTCTTCCTGATAAAATCATATTATTTTTATTATTTTTTTTTTCTAAAGTCTCCCTGAAAAAAAAAAAAAAAAAACAACCAAAAAAAACAGTGGGAGATTAATATTGGCCTTTCTGCTTGTGTGCCAGTCTTGACTCCTGGGTGTGCCATCTCTCTCTCTCTCTCTCTCTCTCTCTCTCTCTCTCCAATTGTGGTCCATAGAAAGCCTATATTTTTTTTCCTTGATTTGGGTTCCAAAATCTACCAGAGAAAATAACTACATCAATCATTGGTAGAAAAATATTGGCCTCTGGGCTTGTGTGCCACTCCTGACTCCTCTGTGCGTCATCTCTCAGTCAGTGGGCCATAGAACGCCTATTATTGTTTTTATTTGTTTTATAAATTCTCCCTGAAAAAATCATTTTATTTTATTTGGTTTCTAAATTCTTCCTGATAAAATCATATTTTTTTTATTATTTTTTTTTTCTAAAGTCTCCCTGAAAAAAAAAAAAAAAAAACAACCAAAAAAAACAGTGGGAGATTAATATTGGCCTTTCTGCTTGTGTGCCAGTCTTGACTCCTGGGTGTGCCATCTCTCTCTCTCTCTCTCTCTCTCTCTCTCTCTCTCCAATTGTGGTCCATAGAAAGCCTATATTTTTTTTCCTTGATTTGGGTTCCAAAATCTACCAGAGAAAATAACTCCATCAATCATTGGTAGAAAAATATTGGCCTCTGGGCTTGTGTGCCACTCCTGATTCCTGTGTGCGTCATCTCTCACTCAGTGGCCCATAGAAAGCATATAGTTTGTTACATTTGTTTTCTAAATTCTCCCTGCAAAAATCTATTTTTTTTTTTTTTTGGGGTTTCTAAAGTGTTCCTGAAAAAATTAAAAATAAAAAAAAAATAATAGTGTGACATTAATATTAACATTTGTGCTTCAGTGACAGTCCTGCGTGTGGGGCATCTCTCTAATTTGCAGCCACCAAAAACAGAGTGTGTAACATTGGGCCTGATTTTCGCTGTGGTCTCACCAACCTGTAAAGGGGTAGCTAAATCATACTGAAGTTATAGCTCACCGTGTAAGTTGTGTGACTGCAACAAATAACGTTAGTTTGGTTACGTTTTTAAAACAATGAGGAAGTCTAGTGGAAGAGGTCGTGGCCGGGGGCGTTCATTGTCAGCTGGTAATGAGGGTAGTGGTAGTGGTGGAGCATCAGGTGGTCGTGGGGAAAAAAATATTGCACCTAAGTCTGGAGCTGTGGAGCCAGGTTCGTCATCCGGCTACACAAGGCCTCGAACGCTCCCTTTTCTGGGATTAGGAAAACCGCTTTTAAAGCCGGAGCAGCAAGAGCAAGTTTTGGCTTATCTTGCTGACTCAGCCTCTAGCTCTTTTGCCTCCTCTCGTGAAACTGGTAAAAGTAAAAGCAGCGCGTCGTTAGTGGATGTTCACGGTCAGGGACAAGTCACTTCCTTGTCCTCTTCAGCAAAAACAACAACAGAGAAGAATGCAGCAGGCGACACAACGGGTTACTCCATGGAGCTCTTTACACATACCGTCCCTGGCTTAGAAAGTGAAGCAGTTAACAGTCCATGCCCATTACAAGTTGAATCTGACATGGAGTGCACTGATGCACAGCCACAGCCAGACTACTATGCTGGTCCTTTGACTCAGACCACAACATTGCCCTCGCAGGGTGCTGATCAAGAATCAGACTCTAATGAGACTATGTTGCCCCATCACGAACGCTATACCACCGAACGACACGGTGACACAGACGAAGTTGCGCAGGAGGTACAAGAAGAGTTATTAGATGACCCAGTTCTTGACCCCGATTGGCAGCCATTGGGGGAACAGGGTGCAGGCGGCAGCAGTTCTGAAGCAGAGGAGGAGGAGGGGCCGCAGCAGGCATCAACATCGCCACAGGTTCCATCTGCCGGGCCCGTATCTTGCCCAAAACGCGTGGCAAAGCCAAAACCTGGTGGAGGACAGCGTGCCCATCCGGTTAAAGCTCAGTCTGCAATGCCTGAAAAGGTATCCGATGCTAGAAAGAGTGCAGTCTGGCATTTTTTTAAACAACATCCAATTGATCAGCCAAAGTCATCTGTCAAAAATGTTCTACTTCCTTAAGCAGAGGTCAGAATCTGAAAAGTCTCAATACTAGTTGCATGCATAGACATTTAACCACCATGCATTTGAAAGCTTGGACTAACTACCAAACGTCCCTTAAGGTTGTTGCACCCTCGGCCAATGAAGCTAGTCATCAACGCAACATCCCTTCCGGCAGTGTAGGACCACCATTTAGCGCACCACCTGCTGTATCTGTGCAGGTATCTTTGCCAGGCCAAAGCAGTCAGGGTCAGGGAATCACCAGTTTCGTAGTAGGAAACACTGCATCTAGGGCACCGGCGGCAACAATACCATCTCCCACCGTCTCTCAGTCTGCCATGTCCACCGGCACCCCCGCTAGTTCCACGATCTCCAGCTCTCCAGTCCAGCTCACCCTACATGAGACTATGGTTAGAAAAAGGAAATACTTAGCCTCGCATCCGCGTACACAGGGTTTGAACGCCCACATAGCTAGACTAATCTCGTTAGAGATGATGCCCTACCGGTTAGTTGAAAGCGAAGCTTTCAAAGACCTGATGGACTACGCTGTACCACGCTACGAGCTACCCAGTCGACACTTTTTTTCCAGAAAAGCCATCCCAGCCCTCCACCAGCATGTTAAAGAGCGCATCGTCCATGCACTCAGGCAATCTGTGAGCACAAAGGTGCACCTGACAACCGATGCATGGACCAGTAGGCATGGCCAGGGACGTTACGTGTCCATCACGGCACACTGGGTAAATGTGGTGGATTCAGGGTCCACAGGGGACAGCAAGTTTGGGACAGTTCTGCCTAGGCCACGGTCTAGTAAACAGTTGTCTGTAGCCGTTCGCACCCCCTCCTCCTCCTCCTCCTCCTCGTCCTCCTGCAGAAGCAAGAGCTCGTCCACAGACCGCAGTCGCACAAACACTCCATCCGCACCTGCCACTGTTGCACACCAGGTCTCCCATTATGGGGCAGCTACTGGCAAACGTCAGCAGGCTGTATTGGCTATGAAGTGTTTGGGCGACAATAGACACACCGCGGAAGTTCTGTCCGAGTTCTTGCAGCAAGAAACGCAGTCGTGGCTGGGCACTGTAGATCTTGAGGCAGGCAAGGTAGTGAGTGATAACGGAAGGAATTTCATGGCTGCCATCTCCCTTTCCCAACTGAAACATATTCCTTGCCTGGCTCACACCTTAAACCTGGTGGTGCAGTGCTTCCTGAAAAGTTATCCGGGGTTATCCGACCTGCTCCTCAAAGTGCGTGGACTTTGCGCACATATCCGCCGTTCGCCTGTACACTCCAGCCGTATGCAGACCTATCAGCGTTCTTTGAACCTTCCCCAGCATCGCCTAATCATAGACGTTGCAACAAGGTGGAACTCAACACTGCACATGCTTCAGAGACTGTGCGAACAGAGGCGGGCTGTTATGTTTTTGTGGGAGGATACACATACACGGGCAGGCAGTAGGATGGCAGACATGGAGTTGTCAGGTGTGCAGTGGTCGAAGATTCAAGACATGTGTCAAGTCCTTCAGTGTTTTGAGGAATGCACACGGCTGGTTAGTGCAGACAACGCCATAATAAGCATGAGCATCCCCCTAATGCGTCTGCTGATGCAAAGTTTGACGCACATAAAGGATCAGGCGTCTGCACCAGAGGAAGAGGAAAGCCTTGATGACAGTCAGCGATTGTCTGATCAGGGCAGTGTACATGACGAGGTACCGGGCGAAGAGGAGGTGGAGGATGAGGAGGATGATGGGGATGAGTATATTTTTAATGAGGAAGCTTTCCCGGGGGCACGGGAAATTGGTGGCGTGGCAAGGCCGGGTTCTGGTTTTTTGAGGGACACAAGTGACGTAGATTTGCCTGCAACTGCCCCTCAACCAAGCACAACCGCAGATTTGACAACGGGAACTTTGGCCCACATGGCGGATTATGCCTTGCGTATCCTCAAAAGGGACACACGCATTACAAAAATGATGAACGATGACGATTACTGGTTGGCCTGCCTCCTTGATCCTCGCTATAAAGGCAAATTGCAAAATATTATGCCACATGAGAACTTGGAACTAATATTAGCAACAAAACAATCAACTCTTGTTGACCGTTTGCTTCTGGCATTCCCTGCACACAGCGCCCGTGATCATTCTCACACGAGCTCCAGGGGCCAGCAGACCAGAGGTGTTAGAGGGGCAGAAATCAGAAGTGGCGTTGGCCAGAGGGGTTTTCTGACCAGGTTGTGGAGTGATTTTTCTATGACCGCAGACAGGACAGGTACTGCAGCATCAATTCAAAGTGACAGGAGACAACATTTGTCCAGTATGGTTACAAACTATTTTTCATCCCTTATCGACGTTCTCCCTCAACCGTCATTCCCATTTGATTACTGGGCATCAAAATTAGACACCTGGCCAGAATTGGCAGAATATGCATTGCAGGAGCTTGCTTGCCCGGCAGCTAGTGTCCTATCAGAAAGAGTATTCAGTGCTGCAGGTTCAATACTAACAGAAAAAAGGACTCGTCTGGCTACCCAAAATGTAGATGATCTAACCTTCATTAAAATGAACCACAACTGGATTTCAAAATCTTTTGCCCCACCCTGCCCGGCTGACACCTAGCTTTCCTATGAAAAGGTCTTGCCTGTGGACTATTCTGAATGACTTTTCCAATCTCGTAATTTTCTTCACCTGATTGTCCAGCATACGACATGTTTCCACCTCACGAAATGGCCAAAGTCCCCACACGGGGCCGTGCTATCGCCACTTTGCGCTTGGACCCTTGAGAGTGCTGTTTGTCTGAAGAGGTGGGTGTGGCCGCTTTTGGTCGACGGCACTGCCACTGGGTCCCTCATAGTACAATAAAGTGTCTCTGGCGGTGGTGGTGCGCACCCAACGTCAGACACACCGTTGTAATATGAGGGGCCCTGTGCCTGTACCGCCGGCCACAAGACAGTTCCCCCCCCCCAGCTCAAACAGTGCTCTACCACTAGCAAAATTATCTCTCACAGCTTCACCAATGTGTAGTCTAGGCGCTGACATCCTTCAATGCCTGGCACTGACAATACCATTGTTTTGACATTTTTGTTATGTTAGGCCTTCGAAGCCTGTCTGCGGTCCCTTCTTTCTACAACTACTACACTGACCAGGCCACTGCTGGCCGTGTTACCCTGGAACCAATTTAAAAGTGCCTACAGTCAGCCCAATTTTGTTATGTTAGGCCTTCGAAGACTGTCTGCCGTCACTCCTTCCACTAGACTTCCACTGACCATACACTGCTGCCCATGTACCCCTGGAACCAATTTAAAAGTGCCTACAGCCAGCCCAATTTTGTTATGTTAGGCCTTGGAAGCCTGTCTGCGGTCACTCCTTCCACTAGACTTCCACTGACCAGACCACTGCTGCCCGTGTACCCCTGGAACCAATTTAAAAGTGCCTCCAGCCAGCCCAAGTTTGTTATGTTAGGCCTTGGAAGCCTGTCTGCGGTCACTCCTTCCACTAGACTTCCACTGACCAGACCACTGCTGCCCGTGTACCCCTGGAACCAATTTAAAAGTGCCTACAGCCAGCCCAAGTTTGTTATGTTAGGCCTTGGAAGCCTGTCTGCGGTCACTCCTTCCACTAGACTTCCACTGACCAGACCACTGCTGCCCGTGTACCCCTGGAACCAATTTAAAAGTGCCTACAGCCAGCCCAAGTTTGTTATGTTAGGCCTTCGAAGCCTGTCTGCGGTCACTCCTTTCACTAGACTTCCACTGACCAGACCACTGCTGCCCGTGTACCCCTGGAACCAATTTAAAAGTGCCTCCAGCCAGCCCAAGTTTGTTATGTTAGGCCTTGGAAGCCTGTCTGCGGTCACTCCTTCCACTAGACTTCCACTGACCAGACCACCGCTGCCCGTGTACCCCTGGAACCAATTTAAAAGTGCCTACAGCCAGCCCAAGTTTGTTATGTTAGGCCTTGGAAGCCTGTCTGCGGTCACTCCTTCCACTAGACTTCCACTGACCAGACCACTGCTGCCCGTGTACCCCTGGAACCAATTTAAAAGTGCCTACAGCCAGCCCAAGTTTGTTATGTTAGGCCTTCGAAGCCTGTCTGCGGTCACTCCTTCCACTAGACTTCCACTGACCAGACCACTGCTGCCCGTGTACCCCTGGAACCAATTTAAAAGTGCCTACAGCCAGCCCAAGTTTGTTATGTTAGGCCTTCGAAGCCTGTCTGCGGTCACTCCTTCCACTAGACTTCCACTGACCAGACCACTGCTGCCCGTGTACCCCTGGAACCAATTTAAAAGTGCCTCCAGCCAGCCCAAGTTTGTTATGTTAGGCCTTGGAAGCCTGTCTGCGGTCACTCCTTCCACTAGACTTCCACTGACCAGACCACCGCTGCCCGTGTACCCCTGGAACCAATTTAAAAGTGCCTACAGCCAGCCCAAGTTTGTTATGTTAGGCCTTCGAAGCCTGTCTGCGGTCACTCCTTCCACTAGACTTCCACTGACCAGACCACTGCTGCCCGTGTACCCCTGGAACCAATTTAAAAGTGCCTCCAGCCAGCCCAAGTTTGTTATGTTAGGCCTTCGAAGCCTGTCTGCGGTCACTCCTTCCACTAGACTTCCACAGACCAGACCACTGCTGCCCGTGTACCCCTGGAACCAATTTAAAAGTGCCTACAGCCAGCCCAAGTTTGTTATGTTAGGCCTTGGAAGCCTGTCTGCGGTCACTCCTTCCACTAGACTTCCACTGACCAGACCACTGCTGCCCGTGTACCCCTGGAACCAATTTAAAAGTGCCTCCAGCCAGCCCAAGTTTGTTATGTTAGGCCTTCGAAGCCTGTCTGCGGTCACTCCTTCCACTAGACTTCCACAGACCAGACCACTGCTGCCCGTGTACCCCTGGAACCAATTTAAAAGTGCCTACAGCCAGCCCAAGTTTGTTATGTTAGGCCTTGGAAGTCTGTCTGCGGTCACTCCTTCCACTAGACTTCCACTGACCAGACCACTGCTGCCCGTGTACCCCTGGAACCAATTTAAAAGTGCCTCCAGCCAGCCCAAGTTTGTTATGTTAGGCCTTCGAAGCCTGTCTGCGGTCACTCCTTCCACTAGACTTCCACTGACCAGACCACTGCTGCCCGTGTACCCCTGGAACCAATTTAAAAGTGCCTACAGCCAGCCCAAGTTTGTTATGTTAGGCCTTCGAAGCCTGTCTGCGGTCACTCCTTCCACTAGACTTCCACTGACCAGACCACTGCTGCCCGTGTACCCCTGGAACCAATTTAAAAGTGCCTCCAGCCAGCCCAAGTTTGTTATGTTAGGCCTTGGAAGCCTGTCTGCGGTCACTCCTTCCACTAGACTTCCACTGACCAGACCACCGCTGCCCGTGTACCCCTGGAACCAATTTAAAAGTGCCTACAGCCAGCCCAAGTTTGTTATGTTAGGCCTTCGAAGCCTGTCTGCGGTCACTCCTTCCACTAGACTTCCACTGACCAGACCACTGCTGCCCGTGTACCCCTGGAACCAATTTAAAAGTGCCTCCAGCCAGCCCAAGTTTGTTATGTTAGGCCTTCGAAGCCTGTCTGCGGTCACTCCTTCCACTAGACTTCCACAGACCAGACCACTGCTGCCCGTGTACCCCTGGAACCAATTTAAAAGTGCCTACAGCCAGCCCAAGTTTGTTATGTTAGGCCTTGGAAGCCTGTCTGCGGTCACTCCTTCCACTAGACTTCCACTGACCAGACCACTGCTGCCCGTGTACCCCTGGAACCAATTTAAAAGTGCCTCCAGCCAGCCCAAGTTTGTTATGTTAGGCCTTCGAAGCCTGTCTGCGGTCACTCCTTCCACTAGACTTCCACAGACCAGACCACTGCTGCCCGTGTACCCCTGGAACCAATTTAAAAGTGCCTACAGCCAGCCCAAGTTTGTTATGTTAGGCCTTGGAAGCCTGTCTGCGGTCACTCCTTCCACTAGACTTCCACTGACCAGACCACTGCTGCCCGTGTACCCCTGGAACCAATTTAAAAGTGCCTCCAGCCAGCCCAAGTTTGTTATGTTAGGCCTTCGAAGCCTGTCTGCGGTCACTCCTTCCACTAGACTTCCACTGACCAGACCACTGCTGCCCGTGTACCCCTGGAACCAATTTAAAAGTGCCTACAGCCAGCCCAAGTTTGTTATGTTAGGCCTTCGAAGCCTGTCTGCGGCCCGTTCTTTCAACTACAACTACACTGACCAGGCCACTGATGGCCGTGTTCCCCTGGAACCAATTTTAACTTGCCTACAGCCAGCCCTATGTTATTATGTTAGGCCTTCGAAGCCTGTCTGCGTCCCGTTCTTTCAACTACAACTACACTGACCAGGCCACTGATGGCCGTGTTCCCCTGGAACCAATTTTAACTTGCCTACAGCCAGCCCAATGTTAGGCCTTTGATGCCTGTCTGCCGTCACTCCTTCCACTAGGCCTCCACTGACCTGTCTATTGCTGCCCGTGTACCCCTTGAACCAACCTAATAAAATATTTAAAAAATTAATTTGATTATAAAAAATAAGATCGTGTTGAGATCTCAAATGCAGACATTTTAACAATCAAAACAAACACACAACAAATATCTGGAACTGTACTACAAAGGTCCAACAGCTACAATTTCTTTCTCCTGCAAGAAGTTAACTGAAAGTTTTTTGGAGTTGTTAACACAGATATGGCATCCACCGAGTGTTGTCCTGTCGCGTCTCCTTTAAATTATTTCCAATAAGATGTTAAACTATTAATTTAATAAAATCAATAATTAAAAAAATAATTGAGTAAGTCAAAAGCACATTGCAAATAAACATTAATTACAAATCAAGAAGCATGGCGCGTCCGAGGGTGAGTAGATACCGAATAAGAATATAATCACCCTCGGACGCGCAATGCTTATTTACAACAGCCTTCCTTCCTAAGAATCAGCCCTTCCGTGGTGTAGAGAGAGGTTGTGTTACACTCCAAGGTGTTCCCCGGGTTGCCTTTCCTGAGCTTCGATCTTCCGGCTCTCGTTTAGTAGCTGTTGGAAACTACGCTGCATTAGGCCTACTAATTGTGTATGGGTGAAACAGTGGCGCATCTGCGGTCCCTCCTTCCACTAGGCCTCCACTGACCTGTCTACTGCGGCCCGTGTACCCCTTGAACCAACCTAATAAAATATTTAAAAAATTAATTTGATTATAAAAAATAAGATCGTGTTGAGATCTCAAATGCAGACATTTTAACAATCAAAACAAACACACAACAAATATCTGGAACTGTACTACAAAGGTCCAACAGCTACAATTTCTTTCTCCTGCAAGAAGTTAACTGAAAGTTTTTTGGAGTTGTTAACACAGATATGGCATCCACCGAGTGTTGTCCTGTCGCGTCTCCTTTAAATTATTTCCAATAAGATGTTAAACTATTAATTTAATAAAATCAATAATTAAAAAAATAATTGAGTAAGTCAAAAGCACATTGCAAATAAACATTAATTACAAATCAAGAAGCATGGCGCGTCCGAGGGTGAGTAGATACCGAATAAGAATATAATCACCCTCGGACGCGCAATGCTTATTTACAACAGCCTTCCTTCCTAAGAATCAGCCCTTCCGTGGTGTAGAGAGAGGTTGTGTTACACTCCAAGGTGTTCCCCGGGTTGCCTTTCCTGAGCTTCGATCTTCCGGCTCTCGTTTAGTAGCTGTTGGAAACTACGCTGCATTAGGCCTACTAATTGTGTATGGGTGAAACAGTGGCGCATCTGCGGTCCCTCCTTCCACTAGGCCTCCACTGACCTGTCTACTGCGGCCCGTGTACCCCTTGAACCAACCTAATAAAATATTTAAAAAATTAATTTGATTATAAAAAATAAGATCGTGTTGAGATCTCAAATGCAGACATTTTAACAATCAAAACAAACACACAACAAATATCTGGAACTGTACTACAAAGGTCCAACAGCTACAATTTCTTTCTCCTGCAAGAAGTTAACTGAAAGTTTTTTGGAGTTGTTAACACAGATATGGCATCCACCGAGTGTTGTCCTGTCACGTCTCCTTTAAATTATTTCCAATAAGATGTTAAACTATTAATTTAATAAAATCAATAATTAAAAAAATAATTGAGTAAGTCAAAAGCACATTGCAAATAAACATTAATTACAAATCAAGAAGCATGGCGCGTCCGAGGGTGAGTAGATACCGAATAAGAATATAATCACCCTCGGACGCGCAATGCTTATTTACAACAGCCTTCCTTCCTAAGAATCAGCCCTTCCGTGGTGTAGAGAGAGGTTGTGTTACACTCCAAGGTGTTCCCCGGGTTGCCTTTCATGAGCTTCGATCTTCCGGCTCTCGTTTAGTAGTTGGTGGAAACTACGCTGCATTAGGCCTACAAATTTGGTATGGGGTGTAGAGACAGGTTGTGTTACACTCCAAGGTTTTCACCAGGTTGCCTTTCCTGAGCTTCTATCTTCAGGCTCTCATTAAATTGTGGTTAAATGGAACAACTGCATTTGGCGTACTAGTTGGTTTGGGGCCTACTATCGGTGTCTGCCACTCCTTGCTGTTCTCCTGGTTTCCTGTCCTGAAATTCCATTTTCAGCCTCTCGTTAAGTAGTTGTTAATGTTAGACTGCATTTGGCCTACTAGTTGGGTTGGGGCCTACTATCGGTGTCTGCCACTCCTTGCTGTTCTCCTCCACTGAACAAAGCTGTGCCGCCTGTTTACTACGGTTGTCAATTTTGAACTGCATTTCGACTACTTACTGATTTGGCCCTACTCTCTGTGTCAGCCTCTCATTCCAGTTGTCCTCCACTGCAATGCCCCCTGGTTATTCCTGTGTTACCAATTTTGAACTGCATTTAGCCCACTTTCTTCTTTGGGCCTATATCTGTGTTTCCACTTCATCGTGCCCATTGCCCAGCCAGTGATAGATGAGTCTGCTGGTACATTGACCCATAACGCAACATTCCCCGTGCACGCTACACAACAACATTGTGACCCTGCTGAAAGTCAGGTTGCTCTTCCCGCATACCATACCACCTTACACGGGGACAAAGAGGAAGGTGCAGATGAAAGTGCAGGTTCCTTCATCAGGTGGGGGGAGGAATACTAGTTGGCGACGTCACTGGCACAGGGCCTCTCATAGTACGCAAAAGTGTTGCTGCCGGTGGGAGGCGCCCCCGCCGTGCAAACACACCGCTGTACTTTGAGGGGCCCTGTGCCAGTGCCAATGCCAACGAGTGGGCCCCCCCTGCTTGCTCAGGTTCACAGCACTTGCAAAGTTGAAATACTTACCTCTCCCTGCTCCACTGCCGTGACGTGGTCCAGATTTCCTGGGCCCACTAATTACTTGAACCAGCCCTACCCCACACAACTTTAGCCAAATGACCCCCAATTTCAAATGCCTTCCAATTATTATAAGGTAAATTACGCTTGACAAGCTTCATTAAGAAGAATGGATGGTTTTGACATTAAAATGGGCACTCTAGGTGTTTTCCTGGCCCCCACTCACTGCCGACTATGCTGCCCCATTGACTTGCATTGGGTTTCGTGTTTCGGTCGATCCCGACTTTACGTCATAATCGGCCGATTTCACTCGACCCGACATTGGACATAGTCGGGTTTCGCAAAACCCGGCTCGACTCTAAAAAGGTCAAGGTCGCTCAACTCTAGTCAAAACCATCCATTCTTCTTAATGAAGCTTGTCAAGCGTAATTTACCTTATAATAATTGGAAGGCATTTGAAATTGGGGGTCATTTGGCTAAAGTTGTGTGGGGTAGGGCTGGTTCAAGTAATTAGTGGGCCCAGGAAATCTGGACCACGTCACGGCAGTGGAGCAGGGAGAGGTAAGTATTTCAACTTTGCAAGTGCTGTGAACCTGAGCAAGCAGGGGGGGCCCACTCGTTGGCATTGGCACTGGCACAGGGCCCCTCAAAGTACAGCGGTGTGTTTGCACGGCGGGGGCGCCTCCCACCGGCAGCAACACTTTTGCGTACTATGAGAGGCCCTGTGCCAGTGACGTCGCCAACTAGTATTCCTCCCCCCACCTGATGAAGGAACCTGCACTTTCATCTGCACCTTCCTCTTTGTCCCCGTGTAAGGTGGTATGGTATGCGGGAAGAGCAACCTGACTTTCAGCAGGGTCACAATGTTGTTGTGTAGCGTGCACGGGGAATGTTGCGTTATGGGTCAATGTACCAGCAGACTCATCTATCACTGGCTGGGCAATGGGCACGATGAAGTGGAAACACAGATATAGGCCCAAAGAAGAAAGTGGGCTAAATGCAGTTCAAAATTGGTAACACAGGAATAACCAGGGGGCATTGCAGTGGAGGACAACTGGAATGAGAGGCTGACACAGAGAGTAGGGCCAAATCAGTAAGTAGTCGAAATGCAGTTCAAAATTGACAACCGTAGTAAACAGGCGGCACAGCTTTGTTCAGTGGAGGAGAACAGCAAGGAGTGGCAGACACCGATAGTAGGCCCCAACCCAACTAGTAGGCCAAATGCAGTCTAACATTAACAACTACTTAACGAGAGGCTGAAAATGGAATTTCAGGACAGGAAACCAGGAGAACAGCAAGGAGTGGCAGACACCGATAGTAGGCCCCAAACCAACTAGTACGCCAAATGCAGTTGTTCCATTTAACCACAATTTAATGAGAGCCTGAAGATAGAAGCTCAGGAAAGGCAACCTGGTGAAAACCTTGGAGTGTAACACAACCTGTCTCTACACCCCATACCAAATTTGTAGGCCTAATGCAGCGTAGTTTCCACCAACTACTAAACGAGAGCCGGAAGATCGAAGCTCATGAAAGGCAACCCGGGGAACACCTTGGAGTGTAACACAACCTCTCTCTACACCACGGAAGGGCTGATTCTTAGGAAGGAAGGCTGTTGTAAATAAGCATTGCGCGTCCGAGGGTGATTATATTCTTATTCGGTATCTACTCACCCTCGGACGCGCCATGCTTCTTGATTTGTAATTAATGTTTATTTGCAATGTGCTTTTGACTTACTCAATTATTTTTTTAATTATTGATTTTATTAAATTAATAGTTTAACATCTTATTGGAAATAATTTAAAGGAGACGCGACAGGACAACACTCGGTGGTTGCCATATCTGTGTTAACAACTCCAAAAAACTTTCAGTTAACTTCTTGCAGGAGAAAGAAATTGTAGCTGTTGGACCTTTGTAGTACAGTTCCAGATATTTGTTGTGTGTTTGTTTTGATTGTTAAAATGTCTGCATTTGAGATCTCAACACGATCTTATTTTTTATAATCAAATTAATTTTTTAAATATTTTATTAGGTTGGTTCAAGGGGTACACGGGCCGCAGTAGACAGGTCAGTGGAGGCCTAGTGGAAGGAGGGACCGCAGATGCGCCACTGTTTCACCCATACACAATTAGTAGGCCTAATGCAGCGTAGTTTCCAACAGCTACTAAACGAGAGCCGGAAGATCGAAGCTCAGGAAAGGCAACCTGGGGAACACCTTGGAGTGTAACACAACCTCTCTCTACACCACGGAAGGGCTGATTCTTAGGAAGGAAGGCTGTTGTAAATAAGCATTGCGCGTCCGAGGGTGATTATATTCTTATTCGGTATCTACTCACCCTCGGACGCGCCATGCTTCTTGATTTGTAATTAATGTTTATTTGCAATGTGCTTTTGACTTACTCAATTATTTTTTTAATTATTGATTTTATTAAATTAATAGTTTAACATCTTATTGGAAATAATTTAAAGGAGACGCGACAGGACAACACTCGGTGGATGCCATATCTGTGTTAACAACTCCAAAAAACTTTCAGTTAACTTCTTGCAGGAGAAAGAAATTGTAGCTGTTGGACCTTTGTAGTACAGTTCCAGATATTTGTTGTGTGTTTGTTTTGATTGTTAAAATGTCTGCATTTGAGATCTCAACACGATCTTATTTTTTATAATCAAATTAATTTTTTAAATATTTTATTAGGTTGGTTCAAGGGGTACACGGGCCGCAGTAGACAGGTCAGTGGAGGCCTAGTGGAAGGAGGGACCGCAGATGCGCCACTGTTTCACCCATACACAATTAGTAGGCCTAATGCAGCGTAGTTTCCAACAGCTACTAAACGAGAGCCGGAAGATCGAAGCTCAGGAAAGGCAACCTGGGGAACACCTTGGAGTGTAACACAACCTCTCTCTACACCACGGAAGGGCTGATTCTTAGGAAGGAAGGCTGTTGTAAATAAGCATTGCGCGTCCGAGGGTGATTATATTCTTATTCGGTATCTACTCACCCTCGGACGCGCCATGCTTCTTGATTTGTAATTAATGTTTATTTGCAATGTGCTTTTGACTTACTCAATTATTTTTTTAATTATTGATTTTATTAAATTAATAGTTTAACATCTTATTGGAAATAATTTAAAGGAGACGCGACAGGACAACACTCGGTGGATGCCATATCTGTGTTAACAACTCCAAAAAACTTTCAGTTAACTTCTTGCAGGAGAAAGAAATTGTAGCTGTTGGACCTTTGTAGTACAGTTCCAGATATTTGTTGTGTGTTTGTTTTGATTGTTAAAATGTCTGCATTTGAGATCTCAACACGATCTTATTTTTTATAATCAAATTAATTTTTTAAATATTTTATTAGGTTGGTTCAAGGGGTACACGGGCCGCAGTAGACAGGTCAGTGGAGGCCTAGTGGAAGGAGGGACCGCAGATGCGCCACTGTTTCACCCATACACAATTAGTAGGCCTAATGCAGCGTAGTTTCCAACAGCTACTAAACGAGAGCCGGAAGATCGAAGCTCAGGAAAGGCAACCCGGGGAACACCTTGGAGTGTAACACAACCTCTCTCTACACCACGGAAGGGCTGATTCTTAGGAAGGAAGGCTGTTGTAAATAAGCATTGCGCGTCCGAGGGTGATTATATTCTTATTCGTTATCTACTCACCCTCGGACGCGCCATGCTTCTTGATTTGTAATTAATGTTTATTTGCAATGTGCTTTTGACTTACTCAATTATTTTTTTAATTATTGATTTTATTAAATTAATAGTTTAACATCTTATTGGAAATAATTTAAAGGAGACGCGACAGGACAACACTCGGTGGATGCCATATCTGTGTTAACAACTCCAAAAAACTTTCAGTTAACTTCTTGCAGGAGAAAGAAATTGTAGCTGTTGGACCTTTGTAGTACAGTTCCAGATATTTGTTGTGTGTTTGTTTTGATTGTTAAAATGTCTGCATTTGAGATCTCAACACGATCTTATTTTTTATAATCAAATTAATTTTTTAAATATTTTATTAGGTTGGTTCAAGGGGTACACGGGCAGCAATAGACAGGTCAGTGGAGGCCTAGTGGAAGGAGTGACGGCAGACAGGCATCAAAGGCCTAACATTGGGCTGGCTGTAGGCAAGTTAAAATTGGTTCCAGGGGAACACGGCCATCAGTGGCCTGGTCAGTGTAGTTGTAGTTGAAAGAACGGGACGCAGACAGGCTTCGAAGGCCTAACATAATAACATAGGGCTGGCTGTAGGCAAGTTAAAATTGGTTCCAGGGGAACACGGCCATCAGTGGCCTGGTCAGTGTAGTTGTAGTTGAAAGAACGGGCCGCAGACAGGCTTCGAAGGCCTAACATAACAAACTTGGGCTGGCTGTAGGCACTTTTAAATTGGTTCCAGGGGTACACGGGCAGCAGTGGTCTGGTCAGTGGAAGTCTAGTGGAAGGAGTGACCGCAGACAGGCTTCGAAGGCCTAACATAACAAACTTGGGCTGGCTGGAGGCACTTTTAAATTGGTTCCAGGGGTACACGGGCAGCAGTGGTCTGGTCAGTGGAAGTCTAGTGGAAGGAGTGACCGCAGACAGGCTTCCAAGGCCTAACATAACAAACTTGGGCTGGCTGTAGGCACTTTTAAATTGGTTCCAGGGGTACACGGGCAGCAGTGGTCTGGTCTGTGGAAGTCTAGTGGAAGGAGTGAACGCAGACAGGCTTCGAAGGCCTAACATAACAAACTTGGGCTGGCTGGAGGCACTTTTAAATTGGTTCCAGGGGTACACGGGCAGCAGTGGTCTGGTCAGTGGAAGTCTAGTGGAAGGAGTGACCGCAGACAGGCTTCCAAGGCCTAACATAACAAACTTGGGCTGGCTGTAGGCACTTTTAAATTGGTTCCAGGGGTACACGGGCAGCAGTGGTCTGGTCAGTGGAAGTCTAGTGGAAGGAGTGACCGCAGACAGGCTTCGAAGGCCTAACATAACAAACTTGGGCTGGCTGTAGGCACTTTTAAATTGGTTCCAGGGGTACACGGGTAGCGGTGGTCTGGTCAGTGGAAGTCTAGTGGAAGGAGTGACCGCAGACAGGCTTCCAAGGCCTAACATAACAAACTTGGGCTGGCTGGAGGCACTTTTAAATTGGTTCCAGGGGTACACGGGCAGCAGTGGTCTGGTCAGTGGAAGTCTAGTGGAAGGAGTGACCGCAGACAGGCTTCGAAGGCCTAACATAACAAACTTGGGCTGGCTGTAGGCACTTTTAAATTGGTTCCAGGGGTACACGGGCAGCAGTGGTCTGGTCAGTGGAAGTCTAGTGGAAGGAGTGACCGCAGACAGGCTTCGAAGGCCTAACATAACAAACTTGGGCTGGCTGTAGGCACTTTTAAATTGGTTCCAGGGGTACACGGGCAGCAGTGGTCTGGTCAGTGGAAGTCTAGTGGAAGGAGTGACCGCAGACAGGCTTCCAAGGCCTAACATAACAAACTTGGGCTGGCTGTAGGCACTTTTAAATTGGTTCCAGGGGTACACGGGCAGCAGTGGTCTGGTCTGTGGAAGTCTAGTGGAAGGAGTGACCGCAGACAGGCTTCGAAGGCCTAACATAACAAACTTGGGCTGGCTGGAGGCACTTTTAAATTGGTTCCAGGGGTACACGGGCAGCAGTGGTCTGGTCAGTGGAAGTCTAGTGGAAGGAGTGACCGCAGACAGGCTTCCAAGGCCTAACATAACAAACTTGGGCTGGCTGTAGGCACTTTTAAATTGGTTCCAGGGGTACACGGGCAGCAGTGGTCTGGTCTGTGGAAGTCTAGTGGAAGGAGTGACCGCAGACAGGCTTCGAAGGCCTAACATAACAAACTTGGGCTGGCTGTAGGCACTTTTAAATTGGTTCCAGGGGTACACGGGCAGCAGTGGTCTGGTCAGTGGAAGTCTAGTGGAAGGAGTGACCGCAGACAGGCTTCGAAGGCCTAACATAACAAACTTGGGCTGGCTGTAGGCACTTTTAAATTGGTTCCAGGGGTACACGGGCAGCGGTGGTCTGGTCAGTGGAAGTCTAGTGGAAGGAGTGACCGCAGACAGGCTTCCAAGGCCTAACATAACAAACTTGGGCTGGCTGGAGGCACTTTTAAATTGGTTCCAGGGGTACACGGGCAGCAGTGGTCTGGTCAGTGGAAGTCTAGTGGAAGGAGTGACCGCAGACAGGCTTCAAAGGCCTAACATAACAAACTTGGGCTGGCTGTAGGCACTTTTAAATTGGTTCCAGGGGTACACGGGCAGCAGTGGTCTGGTCAGTGGAAGTCTAGTGGAAGGAGTGACCGCAGACAGGCTTCGAGGGCCTAACATAACAAACTTGGGCTGGCTGTAGGCACTTTTAAATTGGTTCCAGGGGTACACGGGCAGCAGTGGTCTGGTCAGTGGAAGTCTAGTGGAAGGAGTGACCGCAGACAGGCTTCCAAGGCCTAACATAACAAACTTGGGCTGGCTGTAGGCATATTTAAATTGGTTCCAGGGGTACACGGGCAGCGGTGGTCTGGTCAGTGGAAGTCTAGTGGAAGGAGTGACCGCAGACAGGCTTCCAAGGCATAACATAACAAACTTGGGCTGGCTGGAGGCACTTTTAAATTGGTTCCAGGGGTACACGGGCAGCAGTGGTCTGGTCAGTGGAAGTCTAGTGGAAGGAGTGACCGCAGACAGGCTTCGAAGGCCTAACATAACAAACTTGGGCTGGCTGTAGGCACTTTTAAATTGGTTCCAGGGGTACACGGGCAGCAGTGGTCTGGTCAGTGGAAGTCTAGTGGAAGGAGTGACCGCAGACAGGCTTCCAAGGCCTAACATAACAAACTTGGGCTGGCTGTAGGCACTTTTAAATTGGTTCCAGGGGTACACGGGCAGCAGTGGTCTGGTCAGTGGAAGTCTAGTGGAAGGAGTGACCGCAGACAGGCTTCCAAGGCCTAACATAACAAACTTGGGCTGGCTGTAGGCACTTTTAAATTGGTTCCAGGGGTACACGGGCAGCGGTGGTCTGGTCAGTGGAAGTCTAGTGGAAGGAGTGACCGCAGACAGGCTTCCAAGGCCTAACATAACAAACTTGGGCTGGCTGGAGGCACTTTTAAATTGGTTCCAGGGGTACACGGGCAGCAGTGGTCTGGTCAGTGGAAGTCTAGTGGAAGGAGTGACCGCAGACAGGCTTCGAAGGCCTAACATAACAAACTTGGGCTGGCTGTAGGCACTTTTAAATTGGTTCCAGGGGTACACGGGCAGCAGTGGTCTGGTCAGTGGAAGTCTAGTGGAAGGAGTGACCGCAGACAGGCTTCGAAGGCCTAACATAACAAACTTGGGCTGGCTGTAGGCACTTTTAAATTGGTTCCAGGGGTACACGGGCAGCAGTGGTCTGGTCAGTGGAAGTCTAGTGGAAGGAGTGACCGCAGACAGGCTTCCAAGGCCTAACATAACAAACTTGGGCTGGCTGGAGGCACTTTTAAATTGGTTCCAGGGGTACACGGGCAGCAGTGGTCTGGTCAGTGGAAGTCTCGTGGAAGGAGTGACCGCAGACAGGCTTCCAAGGCCTAACATAACAAAATTGGGCTGGCTGTAGGCACTTTTAAATTGGTTCCAGGGGTACATGGGCAGCAGTGTATGGTCAGTGGAAGTCTAGTGGAAGGAGTGACGGCAGACAGTCTTCGAAGGCCTAACATAACAAAATTGGGCTGACTGTAGGCACTTTTAAATTGGTTCCAGGGTAACACGGCCAGCAGTGGCCTGGTCAGTGTAGTAGTTGTAGAAAGAAGGGACCGCAGACAGGCTTCGAAGGCCTAACATAACAAAAATGTCAAAACAATGGTATTGTCAGTGCCAGGCATTGAAGGATGTCAGCGCCTAGACTACATATTGGTGAAGCTGTGAGAGATAATTTTGCTAGTGGTAGAGCACTGTTTGAGCTGGGGGGGGGAACTGTCTTGTGGCCGGCGGTACAGGCACAGGGCCCCTCATATTACAACGGTGTGTCTGACGTTGGGTGCGCACCACCACCGCCAGAGACACTTTATTGTACTATGAGGGACCCAGTGGCAGTGCCGTCGACCAAAAGCGGCCACACCCACCTCTTCAGACAAACAGCACTCTCAAGGGTCCAAGCGCAAAGTGGCGATAGCACGGCCCCGTGTGGGGACTTTGGCCATTTCGTGAGGTGGAAACATGTCGTATGCTGGACAATCAGGTGAAGAAAATTACGAGATTGGAAAAGTCATTCAGAATAGTCCACAGGCAAGACCTTTTCATAGGAAAGCTAGGTGTCAGCCGGGCAGGGTGGGGCAAAAGATTTTGAAATCCAGTTGTGGTTCATTTTAATGAAGGTTAGATCATCTACATTTTGGGTAGCCAGACGAGTCCTTTTTTCTGTTAGTATTGAACCTGCAGCACTGAATACTCTTTCTGATAGGACACTAGCTGCCGGGCAAGCAAGCTCCTGCAATGCATATTCTGCCAATTCTGGCCAGGTGTCTAATTTTGATGCCCAGTAATCAAATGGGAATGACGGTTGAGGGAGAACGTCGATAAGGGATGAAAAATAGTTTGTAACCATACTGGACAAATGTTGTCTCCTGTCACTTTGAATTGATGCTGCAGTACCTGTCCTGTCTGCGGTCATAGAAAAATCACTCCACAACCTGGTCAGAAAACCCCTCTGGCCAACGCCACTTCTGATTTCTGCCCCTCTAACACCTCTGGTCTGCTGGCCCCTGGAGCTCGTGTGAGAATGATCACGGGCGCTGTGTGCAGGGAATGCCAGAAGCAAACGGTCAACAAGAGTTGATTGTTTTGTTGCTAATATTAGTTCCAAGTTCTCATGTGGCATAATATTTTGCAATTTGCCTTTATAGCGAGGATCAAGGAGGCAGGCCAACCAGTAATCGTCATCGTTCATCATTTTTGTAATGCGTGTGTCCCTTTTGAGGATACGCAAGGCATAATCCGCCATGTGGGCCAAAGTTCCCGTTGTCAAATCTGCGGTTGTGCTTGGTTGAGGGGCAGTTGCAGGCAAATCTACGTCACTTGTGTCCCTCAAAAAACCAGAACCCGGCCTTGCCACGCCACCAATTTCCCGTGCCCCCGGGAAAGCTTCCTCATTAAAAATATACTCATCCCCATCATCCTCCTCATCCTCCACCTCCTCTTCGCCCGGTACCTCGTCATGTACACTGCCCTGATCAGACAATCGCTGACTGTCATCAAGGCTTTCCTCTTCCTCTGGTGCAGACGCCTGATCCTTTATGTGCGTCAAACTTTGCATCAGCAGACGCATTAGGGGGATGCTCATGCTTATTATGGCGTTGTCTGCACTAACCAGCCGTGTGCATTCCTCAAAACACTGAAGGACTTGACACATGTCTTGAATCTTCGACCACTGCACACCTGACAACTCCATGTCTGCCATCCTACTGCCTGCCCGTGTATGTGTATCCTCCCACAAAAACATAACAGCCCGCCTCTGTTCGCACAGTCTCTGAAGCATGTGCAGTGTTGAGTTCCACCTTGTTGCAACGTCTATGATTAGGCGATGCTGGGGAAGGTTCAAAGAACGCTGATAGGTCTGCATACGGCTGGAGTGTACAGGCGAACGGCGGATATGTGCGCAAAGTCCACGCACTTTGAGGAGCAGGTCGGATAACCCCGGATAACTTTTCAGGAAGCACTGCACCACCAGGTTTAAGGTGTGAGCCAGGCAAGGAATGTGTTTCAGTTGGGAAAGGGAGATGGCAGCCATGAAATTCCTTCCGTTATCACTCACTACCTTGCCTGCCTCAAGATCTACAGTGCCCAGCCACGACTGCGTTTCTTGCTGCAAGAACTCGGACAGAACTTCCGCGGTGTGTCTATTGTCGCCCAAACACTTCATAGCCAATACAGCCTGCTGACGTTTGCCAGTAGCTGCCCCATAATGGGAGACCTGGTGTGCAACAGTGGCAGGTGCGGATGGAGTGTTTGTGCGACTGCGGTCTGTGGACGAGCTCTTGCTTCTGCAGGAGGACGAGGAGGAGGAGGAGGAGGAGGGGGTGCGAACGGCTACAGACAACTGTTTACTAGACCGTGGCCTAGGCAGAACTGTCCCAAACTTGCTGTCCCCTGTGGACCCTGAATCCACCACATTTACCCAGTGTGCCGTGATGGACACGTAACGTCCCTGGCCATGCCTACTGGTCCATGCATCGGTTGTCAGGTGCACCTTTGTGCTCACAGATTGCCTGAGTGCATGGACGATGCGCTCTTTAACATGCTGGTGGAGGGCTGGGATGGCTTTTCTGGAAAAAAAGTGTCGACTGGGTAGCTCGTAGCGTGGTACAGCGTAGTCCATCAGGTCTTTGAAAGCTTCGCTTTCAACTAACCGGTAGGGCATCATCTCTAACGAGATTAGTCTAGCTATGTGGGCGTTCAAACCCTGTGTACGCGGATGCGAGGCTAAGTATTTCCTTTTTCTAACCAGAGTCTCATGTAGGGTGAGCTGGACTGGAGAGCTGGAGATCGTGGAACTAGCGGGGGTGCCGGTGGACATGGCAGACTGAGAGACGGTGGGAGATGGTATTGTTGCCGCCGGTGCCCTAGATGCAGTGTTTCCTACTACGAAACTGGTGATTCCCTGACCCTGACTGCTTTGGCCTGGCAAAGATACCTGCACAGATACAGCAGGTGGTGCGCTAAATGGTGGTCCTACACTGCCGGAAGGGATATTGCGTTGATGACTAGCTTCATTGGCCGAGGGTGCAACAACCTTAAGGGACGTTTGGTAGTTAGTCCAAGCTTTCAAATGCATGGTGGTTAAATGTCTATGCATGCAACTAGTATTGAGACTTTTCAGATTCTGACCTCTGCTTAAGGAAGTAGAACATTTTTGACAGATGACTTTGGCTGATCAATTGGATGTTGTTTAAAAAAATGCCAGACTGCACTCTTTCTAGCATCGGATACCTTTTCAGGCATTGCAGACTGAGCTTTAACCGGATGGGCACGCTGTCCTCCACCAGGTTTTGGCTTTGCCACGCGTTTTGGGCAAGATACGGGCCCGGCAGATGGAACCTGTGGCGATGTTGATGCCTGCTGCGGCCCCTCCTCCTCCTCTGCTTCAGAACTGCTCCCGCCTGCACCCTGTTCCCCCAATGGCTGCCAATCGGGGTCAAGAACTGGGTCATCTAATAACTCTTCTTGTACCTCCTGCGCAACTTCGTCTGTGTCACCGTGTCGTTCGGTGGTATAGCGTTCGTGATGGGGCAACATAGTCTCATCAGGGTCTGATTCTTGATCAGCACCCTGCGAGGGCAATGTTGTGGTCTGAGTCAAAGGACCAGCATAGTAGTCTGGCTGTGGCTGTGCATCAGTGCACTCCATGTCAGATTCAACTTGTAATGGGCATGGACTGTTAACTGCTTCACTTTCTAAGCCAGGGACGGTATGTGTAAAGAGCTCCATGGAGTAACCCGTTGTGTCGCCTGCTGCATTCTTCTCTGTTGTTGTTTTTGCTGAAGAGGACAAGGAAGTGACTTGTCCCTGACCGTGAACATCCACTAACGACGCGCTGCTTTTACTTTTACCAGTTTCACGAGAGGAGGCAAAAGAGCTAGAGGCTGAGTCAGCAAGATAAGCCAAAACTTGCTCTTGCTGCTCCGGCTTTAAAAGCGGTTTTCCTAATCCCAGAAAAGGGAGCGTTCGAGGCCTTGTGTAGCCGGACGACGAACCTGGCTCCACAGCTCCAGACTTAGGTGCAATATTTTTTTCCCCACGACCACCTGATGCTCCACCACTACCACTACCCTCATTACCAGCTGACAATGAACGCCCCCGGCCACGACCTCTTCCACTAGACTTCCTCATTGTTTTAAAAACGTAACCAAACTAACGTTATTTGTTGCAGTCACACAACTTACACGGTGAGCTATAACTTCAGTATGATTTAGCTACCCCTTTACAGGTTGGTGAGACCACAGCGAAAATCAGGCCCAATGTTACACACTCTGTTTTTGGTGGCTGCAAATTAGAGAGATGCCCCACACGCAGGACTGTCACTGAAGCACAAATGTTAATATTAATGTCACACTATTATTTTTTTTTTTTTTTTATTTTTTTCAGGAACACTTTAGAAACCCCCCCCCAAAAAAAAATAGATTTTTGCAGGGAGAATTTAGAAAACAAATGTAACAAACTATATGCTTTCTATGGGCCACTGAGTGAGAGATGACGCACACAGGAATCAGGAGTGGCACACAAGCCCAGAGGCCAATATTTTTCTACCAATGATTGATGGAGTTATTTTCTCTGGTAGATTTTGGAACCCAAATCAAGGAAAAAAAATATAGGCTTTCTATGGACCACAATTGGAGAGAGAGAGAGAGAGAGAGAGAGAGATGGCACACCCAGGAGTCAAGACTGGCACACAAGCAGAAAGACCAATATTAATCTCCCACTGTTTTTTTTGGTTGTTTTTTTTTTTTTTTTTCAGGGAGACTTTAGAAAAAAAAAATAATAAAAAAAATATGATTTTATCAGGAAGAATTTAGAAACCAAATAAAATAAAATGATTTTTTCAGGGAGAATTTATAAAACAAATAAAAACAAAAATAGGCGTTCTATGGCCCACTGACTGAGAGATGACGCACAGAGGAGTCAGGAGTGGCACACAAGCCCAGAGGCCAATATTTTTCTACCAATGATTGATGTAGTTATTTTCTCTGGTAGATTTTGGAACCCAAATCAAGGAAAAAAAATATAGGCTTTCTATGGACCACAATTGGAGAGAGAGAGAGAGAGAGAGAGAGAGAGATGGCACACCCAGGAGTCAAGACTGGCACACGAGCAGAAAGGCCAATATTAATCTCCCACTGTTTTTTTTGGTTGTTTTTTTTTTTTTTTTTTCAGGGAGACTTTAGAAAAAAAAATAATAAAAAAAATATGATTTTATCAGGAAGAATTTAGAAACCAAATAAAATAAAATGATTTTTTCAGGGAGAATTTATAAAACAAATAAAAACAAAAATAGGCGTTCTATGGCCCACTGACTGAGAGATGACGCACACAGGAGTCAGGAGTGGCACACAAGCCCAGAGGCCAATATTTTTCTACCAATGATTGATGTAGTTATTTTCTCTGGTAGATTTTGAAACCCAAATCAAGGAAAAAAAATATAGGCTTTCTATGGACCACAATTGGAGAGAGAGAGAGAGAGAGAGAGAGAGAGAGAGAGATGGCACACCCAGGAGTCAAGACTGGCACACAAGCAGAAAGGCCAATATTAATCTCCCACTGTTTTTTTTGGTTGTTTTTTTTTTTTTTTTTCAGGGAGACTTTAGAAAAAAAAAATAATAAAAAAAATATGATTTTATCAGGAAGAATTTAGAAACCAAATAAAATAAAATGATTTTTTCAGGGAGAATTTATAAAACTAATAAAACAAAAATAGGCGTTCTATGGCCCACTAAGTGAGAGATGACGCACACAGGAGTCAAGACTGGCACACAAGCAGAAAGGCCAATATTAATCCCCCACTGTTTTTTTTGTTTGTTTTTTTTTTTGTTTTGTTTTTTTCAGGGAGACTTTAGAAAAAAAAATAATAAAAAAAATATGATTTTATCAGGAAGAATTTAGAAACCAAATAAAATAAAATGATTTTTTCAGGGAGAATTTAGAAAACAAATAAAACCAAAAATAGGCGTTCTATGGCCCACTGACTGAGAGAGAGAGAGAGATGGCACGCTTAGTACTGGCACACAAGCCCAAAGGGCAATATTAATCTCCCTTTTTTTTTCAGGGAGAATTTCTAAAACCCAAAAAAAAAAAAAAAAATAGGCTTTCTATGGCCCACTATTTGTGAGAGAGATGGCACGCTCAGGACTGGCACAGATGGCACGCTCACAACTGGCACACAAGCCCAGAGGCCAATATTAATCTCCCTTTTTTCAGGGAAAATTTATAAAACCAAAAAAAAAATTAAATAGGCTTTCTATGGCCCACTATTTGTGAGAGAGATGGCACGCTCAGGACTGGCACAGATGGCACGCTCACAACTGGCACACAAGCCCAGAGGCCAATATTAATCTCCTTTTTTTCAGGGAGAATTTATAAAACCAAAAAAAAAATTAAATAGGCTTTCTATGGCCCACTATTTGTGAGAGAGATGGCACACTCAGGGCTGGCACAGATGGCACGCTCAGGACTGGCACACAAGCCCAGAGGCCAATATTAATCTCCCTTTTTTTCAGGGAGAATTTATAAAACCCCAAAAAAAATTAAATAGGCTTTCTATGGCCCACTATTTGTGAGAGAGATGCCAGACTCAGGACTGGCACAGATGGCACGCTCAGGACTGGCACACAAGCCCAGAGGCCAATATTAATCTCCCTTTTTTTCAGGGAGAATTTATAAAACCCAAAAAAAAATTAAATAGGCTTTCTATGGCCCACTATTTGTGAGAGAGATGGCACACTCAGGACTGGCACACAAGCCCAAAGGCCAATATTAATCTCCCACTGTATTTTTATCAGGGAGAATTTATACACCCCACAAAAAAAAATACAGTAAAATGAAAAGGCTTTCTATGGCCCACTATGTGAGAGAGATGGCACACACAGGGATGGCACTCTAGCAGAAATGCCAAATTGCCAATCTTAATCTCCCACCAAAAAAAAAAAAAAAACAGGGAATGTCCTACAATTACTATCTCCCTGCCTGCAGTAATCTCAGCCAGGTATGGCAGGCAGCTACTATCTCCCTGCCTGCAGTAATCTCAGCCAGGTATGGCAGGCAGCAATAAGGAGTGGACTGATGCACAAATCAAATAAAAAGTGTGGACAAACAAAAAAGATAGCTGTGCAGAAAGGAAGGAACAAGAGGATTTGTGCTTTGAAAAAAGCAGTTGGTTTGCACAGCGGCGTACACACAGCAATGCAGCTATCAGGGAGCCTTCTAGGGCAGCCCAATGAGCTACAGCGCTGAGGGGGAAAAAAAAAAAAAAAACTTCCACTGTCCCTGCACACCGAGGGTGGTGTTGGACAGTGCAAATCGCTGCAGCACAAGCGGTTTTGTGGTTAATGGACCCTGCCTAACGCTATCCCTGCTTCTGACAAAGCGGCAGCAACCTCTCCCTAAGCTCAGATCAGCAGCAGTAAGATGGCGGTCGGCGGGAACGCCTCTTTATAGCCCCTGTGACGTCGCAGACAGCAAGCCAATCACTGCAATGCCCTTCTCTAAGATGGTGGGGACCAGGACCTATGTCATCACGCTGCCCACACTCTGCGTTTACCTTCATTGGCTGAGAAATGGCGCTTTTCGCGTCATTGAAACGCGACTTTGGCGCGAAAGTCGCGTACCGCATGGCCGACCCCGCACAGGGGTCGGATCGGGTTTCATGAAACCCCGACTTAGCCAAAAGTCGGCGACTTTTGAAAATGTTCGACCCGTTTCGCTCAACCCTAGCGTGGAATAGTTAAACATCAATATCTGACAAAATAAAAAAAATATTTACATAGTCAATATCTTTGTCACTCCGAACGTCTTTAAAAAAAAAAAAAAAAAACATGCTATTCTATTTGATTGGGCTAAACCTCTATGACTTTAATGTCTCCGCCACCTGCCCAAATACATCCTGCATTATTCTTAGTTGTTTTCCTTCATGTAGAATGAACCTACAAGGAAAGAAAGGGTTTATTTTAATTCCGATATTTTGGACCCATTGACTTGCATTGGGATCGGGTATCGGTATCGGCGATATCCGATATTTTTTGAATATCGGCCGATCCTATCCGATACCGATACTTTCCGATATCGGAAGGTATCGCTCAACACTAAGTGTAACCAATAATGATGGCCTTGGCATGAACGGCGCAAGCGCAGCTTGCGGAACCCGGAAGTCCAAACATCTGCGTCATGTGACCGGACGCACGAGGTCAGTGTACCCGGCGTTGCCTAGGACACAGTGTCGCAGGATGCCAGAGATCGGGGACAGGAACAGCGCATGCACACAGCACGGGCCACACAGTATGGGTGAATAAGGTAAAGGGATGAACGGTAGTCAATAAGTGCTGTAACAAATGTGCAGTTACAGTAGAAAAGAGGGAAAAATGAAAGGGAAGATAAGGTAATAAGATGCAAGAAAAAAATGTAAATAATAATACATAAAGAAAAGGAAAATATGAAATAATCCTGATGAAACAGGTTGAGCAGGATGGGTAATAACGAAAAAATATTTTTTTTGCGCAAAAAATATAAAAATAACAATACAAAATAATAAATGGATAAAACACATATGGAATAACAATAAATGATGTAACAGTGAAAGATAATCCTGACACAACAGGAATAGCAAGCTGTGTTATATCAAAGTATCAAAATAAAATGATAATAAGATGTATAAAGAGGTCAACAGAATACACGTATATAACCATATAAAAAATATAATAATAAAATAAAATAATGAAAAATAAAAAATGGAAAAAAAAATATAGTAATAATAATGAAAAAATTATAATAAATACAAAAATAAAACAATAATAAAAAAATAATGAAAAAAAAAATAAAAAAAAATAATAAGTAAATAAATAATTAAAAAAAATTATATATATATATATATATATATATATATATATACATATATCTCAAAAAACAAAATATGATTATATGATTAGGTACATGTATCACAACCAGTACATACAATACATGCATGGAATACAACATACACAGTGAAGTGTATATAATAATAATAAATAACAAATAAATTAAGTATAAATAAAGTGAAAAAATCTTCAAAACATGTTATCACAGGAAAATAATACAATGGGTACCCAAGTCCATATAGCTCCCCACACAATATAATAGGAATATGAGAAGTATATAGGAGGGATGTCCAAATGATGAAGTAAACTCGATCGTCACAAGGATATCAGCAGATGACTATGTAAATTAGTACCTATAATGAAGAGAAATAAATAATTAAATAATAATAATAAGAAGAAGAATAATAAAATTATAAAATATTAAAATGTGATACAGGAACAAAAACAGTGGTGAACAAAAGTGCAAGATACAGTGGGGCAAAAAAGTATTTATTCAGTCAGCAATAGTGCAAGTTCCACCACTTAAAAAGATGAGAGGCGTCTGTAATTTACATCATAGGTAGACCTCAACTATGGGAGACAAACTGAGAAAAAAAAATCCAGAAAATCACATTGTCTGTTTTTTTAACATTTTATTTGCATATTATGGTGGAAAATAAGTATTTGGTCAGAAACAAACAATCAAGATTTCTGGCTCTCACAGACCTGTAACTTCTTCTTTAAGAGTCTCCTCTTTCCTCCACTCATTACCTGTAGTAATGGCACCTGTTTAAACTTGTTATCAGTATAAAAAGACACCTGTGCACACCCTCAAACAGTCTGACTCCAAACTCCACTATGGTGAAGACCAAAGAGCTGTCAAAGGACACCAGAAACAAAATTGTAGCCCTGCACCAGGCTGGGAAGACTGAATCTGCAATAGCCAACCAGCTTGGAGTGAAGAAATCAACAGTGGGAGCAATAATTAGAAAATGGAAGACATACAAGACCACTGATAATCTCCCTCGATCTGGGGCTCCACGCAAAATCCCACCCCGTGGGGTCAGAATGATCACAAGAACGGTGAGCCAAAATCCCAGAACCACGCGGGGGGACCTAGTGAATGAACTGCAGAGAGCTGGGACCAATGTAACAAGGCCTACCATAAGTAACACACTACGCCACCATGGACTCAGATCCTGCAGTGCCAGACGTGTCCCAATGCTTAAGCCAGTACATGTCCGGGCCCGTCTGAAGTTTGCTAGAGAGCATTTGGATGATCCAGAGGAGTTTTGGGAGAATGTCCTATGGTCTGATGAAACCAAACTGGAACTGTTTGGTAGAAACACAACTTGTCATGTTTGGAGGAAAAAGAATACTGAGTTGCATCCATCAAACACCATACCTACTGTAAAGCATGGTGGTGGAAACATCATGCTTTGGGGCTGTTTCTCTGCAAAGGGGCCAGGACGACTGATCCGGGTACATGAAAGAATGAATGGGGCCATGTATCGTGAGATTTTGAGTGCAAACCTCCTTCCATCAGCAAGGGCATTGAAGATGAAACGTGGCTGGGTCTTTCAACATGACAATGATCCAAAGCACACCACCAGGGCAACGAAGGAGTGGCTTCGTAAGAAGCATTTCAAGGTCCTGGAGTGGCCTAGCCAGTCTCCAGATCTCAACCCTATAGAAAACCTTTGGAGGGAGTTAAAAGTCCGTGTTGCCAAGCGAAAAGCCAAAAACATCACTGTTCTAGAGGAGATCTGCATGGAGGAATGGGCCAACATACCAACAACAGTGTGTGGCAACCTTGTAAAGACTTACTGAAAACGTTTGACCTCTGTCATTGCCAACAAAGGATATATTACAAAGTATTGAGATGAAATTTTGTTTCTGACCAAATACTTATTTTCCACCATAATATGCAAATAAAATGTTAAAAAAACAGACAATGTGATTTTCTGGATTTTTTTTTCTCAGTTTGTCTCCCATAGTTGAGGTCTACCTATGATGTAAATTACAGACGCCTCTCATCTTTTTAAGTGGTGGAACTTGCACTATTGCTGACTGACTAAATACTTTTTTGCCCCACTGTAGATTACAGAAAGGGTGCAAAACTCAGATTTTCCTTTAGGCCAGATGGAGATACAGTTCCCAGTGTCTAGTGGTGTAGTTCTTTTGCCACCTCTTTCGCTTTGCTTGATCATATCAATCCCAATTTTATCCAAAATTTGGTTTGGATAAATCTATCCCTGTGTGTGTGAGTATTTTGAGCGCTCAAGAATGACACTGTGCACCATTGCATTGCATTGTGACAATAACATTCCAAGAAAACCAAACCAGAAAACCTTGAATAATCCGAGGGTGCCAACCTCGGCTGAATAGGCAGGGAAATTTAGAACATTTACAGTGTGAGGGTTTTAGCTAAGCACGGTTGTCTGTATGGTGAGTATGTTCAGTATTTTAAGTGAAGAAATAAAAATGTAGTTTTATTCAGTATCGGCTAAGTATAAGGTTTTCTGGTTTGGTTTTCTTGATTTTGAGGCTTGAGTGTCCAATCAAAAATTTTCTGTCACAATAACATTCCACCAATACTGATGATTTATTGTACATACATGGTTTTATATTTTCATATAGAAAGGGGTGGTTAGGGGTGGTTAGTTACTTACCATATTGTCAAGCTCCTCTGTTATTGGTTATCTAAATATATATGGAATATTGTGATTAATGCACATATGAATGCTGATTAAGCAACTAAAATGTAGCTGTCTGCATCTTTCTGCATGTAGGACAAAGTTGAGACATCTGATCACCATTTAGTTCATCTGGTGCTGTTCCACTTTATGGCTGGAACATGGTCTGTCTAGCTTATATCAGTTTATGTCAGTCATTTTAAGCAGTTGATTATAGTGTATATATAGTGTATATATTAGCTGTGGATATATGAGTATACATGAGTATATATAATTATATAGGAGTATATACGCAAGTGAGATCTATATGATATATATTTCCATCACAATCCCCCCTTAGATATCACTTGCCCTAATCCTAACCTCCTGTCCCAGAGCGCTGAAACTCTTTTATGCTGCCGGTGAGCTGACGCATGCCTAGCACATACACCCCCCTCTGTACAGACTTTTCACAAATGGGCAGTCAGGAGATCTGTCCCTAACGGGGATTTGTTGCAATCAGTCTCTTAGTCAACAGCATGTGTAGTCAGCGGTGTGTATTCTTTATCAGGTAGGTCATCTATCTGGTCAGGCAGGGCACCCACAACATCATTCTGGCTTGGGTGTCATCCTCTGGTAGGGGAGCTTTCTTGCAATGCGATGAGTGGATCCAAGTGGGTCTTCCCTCCAGTTTCACAGAGGTTGGTGTCATCAGCAGCACTTGGAAAGGACCATCAAAACTGGGATCGAGTGGTGTTCTCCTTACAAACTTTTTCACCAACCCCCTGTCTCCTGGCTTCAAGGAGTGCATACCGGATACTGAATCTGGATCTGGCAATGAAGAAAAAAACTTGAGAATGGATATTAGCAAGTTTCTTTGTGAGTTCAATTGCATAAGCAGACAAAGTATCATATTGCATAGTCAGCTGCTGAGGGAAGAATACCCTTAACCTTGGACTAGACCCAAACAAAATCTCATATGGTGACAGCTTTTCTGGGCCTCTGGGAATGTGCCTTACACTAAGTAGTGTGATCAGGAGTATCTCATGCCATGGTTTGTTTGTCTCTTGGGCAACTTTCAACATCCTGTTCTTAAGTGTCCCATTCAGTCTTTCTACTTTCTCACTATTCTGGGGACTTGTAGGGAGTGTGTAGGCTTGTAGGGAGTGCGTAGGCCTAAATCTGACCCTACTGCTGACCAGATCTCCAGTGTGAGACTTGCTGTGAATGCGGGTCCCTGGTCACTCTCTATCACTTCTGGGACCCCATATCTGCATATCTCATCTCCGAGAGTAGCCTCTTTGCAGTAGTCTTTGCTGACTGGTTCCTCACTGGGAAAACTTCTGGCCATCCTGAGAACACGTCCACGAACACAAGGGCATATTTGAATCCCCCACTTGGCGGCATCTGGATGTGGTCTATCTGGATTCTCTGGAAGGGGTACAGTGGTCTGGCAAGATGATGTGTGGGAACTTTCTCCACTCTTCCAGGGTTGCATTTGCCACAAGTAAAACAGCTGCTAGTGAACTTGGCTGTTAGGGTGGAGATCCCTGGAGCGAACCAGTAAGCACCAATCAGATCATTCATCTGTGTCTTTGATCTGTGTGTGGGCCCATGTGCCCACTGGACCATCATAGGGTACATGCTTTGGGGTAAACAGGGTTTGTAGTCTATTGCGTATACCCTTCCTTCTTCATGTGTTGCTCCCTTCCGCATCCAGCATTCCTTCTTGTCCTTTGGGGCTTGCTCTTGCAGCTTTTTGAGAAGATCCCAGGATGTCATCTGGTCAGGTTTCTTGCCTTCAGTCATCATGTAGTAGCTGTCCGGCTCTACGACCTCTCCCACTTCTCCATATTGTCTTCCTTTGGCTGCCATATTCGCCATGTTATTGCCCCGTGCCTCTACTGTGTTCAGTTTTCCATGTGGTTTGACTTTTAGTACTGCCAGCATTTTTGGAAGTTGTAGTGCGTCCAGCAGGTCCTTGATGGCTCCATGATGCTTCATGGTTGTTTTGCTTGCTGTGATGAAGTCCCTTGCAGCCCAGATGGGTCCAATGTCATGTGCTATGCCATGTGAGTACCTTGAATCGGTATACTGTATATGTTCGCAGTCTTGTCTTCTGCCATCTGGCAGGCCTTCGTCAGCACTATCAGTTCTGCTTCCTGGGCTTACAGACTAGGCGGCAGACTTCTGGACCACTGGATCTCTTGATTGCTGGTCACTGCACATCCCGTGTGGAATCTTCCTTCATCATCTGCAAATCTGGAGCCATGCACGTAGAGGATCAACTCTGGGTTGGTCAGTGGCTCTTCTGCTACATTGGGTAGTCCTGCTGTTTCCTGTTGCATGATGCTGAAGCAAACATGGTCATCTGTCCGGAGCAAATCCAGATCCATGTGGAAGGTATCATGCAGATTTTGATCAGAATTTTGATTTGAGGGTCCATATCAGTATCCCCCCTTGGGAGTGGGAGTAGAGTGGATGGGTTGAGGACTGTGCATCTGGAGATGGTGACATTGGGGCAGGAGTAGAGAGCACTGGAAGCGAAGATGCCTGGCGGTGGAGAGATGTTTTGGCTGGGTCTGGTTGAGGATTGCTGAGATGTCATGCGGAGCCAGGATTTCCAATGGATATCCAAGAATGATGTCAGCAGTCTTGTCCAGGAGGCTGTGTGCTGCAAATGCTGCTCTCATGCAGGAGGGGGCTCCCCTTGCAACTGGATCCTGGCGAGCTGAAAAGTAGCCTAAAGGTCTCTGCTTTCCCCCTGAAGCTGCGTCAGGACTCCAGTAGCAAGGCCTTCTTTTTCCATCAGGTAGAGACGGAATGACTTCTCGTAGTCAGGTAGGCCTGGTGCTGGCGCTGAGACTACAGAGCCTTTTAACTTCATGAAGGAGCTGAAGGCTGCATCTGTGAGGAGGAATGGGGTTGCATTGACATAATCATACAGAGACTGCATTAGGACTGAAGCACCAGGGATCCAGGCTCTGCAATAAGAAACTAGACCAAGGAAGGCCTGTAGTGCCTTTGAAGTTGTTGGAGGAACCATCTTCTCCACTGTGGTCTTCCAGTCATCTATCAGGTGTTTCGTCTGGTGAGCAATACAGTGTCCCTGGAATGTAACTCACTTCAGACACCACTGGACTTTGTTCTTTGAGACCTTGCAGTGCTGCTCCACCAGGCAGAGTAGGAAAGGCAAGGAATGGGCTTTACACGTGTCAAAGTCAACTGCACAAAGGAGTAGATCATCCACATATTGTAGCAGGGTTACTTCTGTGTGTTCTGTGACCCAGTTGGCGAGGACTGTGGTCATTGCTTTGGTGAATTGTGAAGGGCTGTTCTGGGCCCGCTGTGGCATCACTGTCCATGTGTGCTGTGCCCCCTGGTTCATTAAGGCAAAAAGGAGGAACTGGTCTTCCGGATGAAGGGGAACACTGAAGAAAGCATTAGCCAGGTCGATCACTATGAACACTTTTGCTGTGGCAGGCACATTTGAGAGCAGAGTGTGCGGTACAATTGCAGTTTCAAACACCGTGGCATCATTCACAGCTCTCAGGTCATGTGCCATTCTGAACATGGCTGCCTCTCCTTTGACCAGGAAAAGCGGGATATTGCAAGGCGATGTGCAAGGAACAATGATTCCTATTTCCAGGTAGATCTTCAGTTGGTCAAAGACAGCTTAACTCTGGGCAATGGACAAGGGATACTGGGCCTTACGAGGGTACGGGGCACCTGACTTGAGTGACACCCGTACTGGGGCAACTTGAGGTTTTACCACGTCCTGGGGTCTCTTAGACCATAGACTTTCTGGTACTACGTCTAGTACCTGCTTGGGTAGGCCTCCGTCGGTTGTTTGAGGTTCTTGTAGGGCCGCCAGCATGACTGACTCTTCCTGGGTCAGAGGTGAAAAAAGGGTCACGGTTCCATCTTCCTGGAACACTATGGTTGCCTTCAGCTTCAGTAGCAGGTCTGCCCCCAGCAGGTTGATTGGGCAGGTTCTGGACACCACAAACTGGGACAGGATAGAATGTCATGGCTGAGTGCACAGACTTAGAGGCTTTGTAAGCTGAGAATGTCTGACTTCACCATCAATGCCCATGCAAGACACAGATGATTCTGATAGGCAGGTAGGGTCAGTGAGTTCCACATGTCTCATCACACTTCTGGCTGCATCAGTGTCCTCAAGAAAAGATATGACAATGCCATCCACTTTCAGGGTAATTTGAGGTATTGGTCCTGCAGATGGGGTTTTACATGTCAGGAGACAAATAAAGAGAAGAAGAGATATCAGGAGCGTAGTTTCTTGTGAACCTGGCTTTCCCTTATCCTATGGATGGGGTACTTCACTGTTTTCTGTACTTCTTCCTTGACCTGTTTCTCTGGACTAACTCTTGAATTGCATGAGTGCTCTGCACTGGCTCTGGAAATGGCCAAACTTGCCACAGTTGTAACACTTGACGCTTCTTCTGTCTTTGTAGAGTGGTTGCACTTGCAGGTCAGTGGTCACCATGAAAAGGGCTGTCTTCTGCACTCCTGGTTGAGACTCAATCCCTTTGGCTACTGTTGACAACGACATGATGGGCACTGTAGCAGCAGCGGGGTCTGGCCTGCTGATTGAAGCTGCGGGCCCTGCGGGGCCAGGTGTTAAGATGGAGCCTGCAGGTGCATCCGTGGCAAGGCCTGGGGGTGCCATGAGACCGGTGGCTGCATCCAACCCCAGGTCTTGGGGCATTACAGGGGTGCAGCTGCATCTGCCGCCACTTCTTCCCTTGCGCACTTTGTGGTGCTATAATGGTGGCACTTTGGGCAGAAATTGGCAATAAACAGTCTCTTAGGCGCACATGACCCGTTTTGCTGGGTCAGTCCACTGCTATTGACCTGTACTAGGGCCTAGCTACTATCAGTGGTTTCCTGATTGACTGTCTTAGTCCATGCACAAAGGCCTGTGCCAACATTTGCCTGTGTATCTGGTCATGAATGGTGAAGCCCAAGTCTTGGAACACTTGCATTACTCTGCCATGAAACTTCTTTACAGACTCTGTCTTGTTTTGGCTCGTGTCATGTAAGCTGAGGGCTTGTCCTGCCAATTTGCCATTGACCCACTCTCTGAGCTGTTCAATTAGCTGTGGCCTTGCCTCCCGAGCATGTACATCTAATTCTGCTGGAAGTTTGAATTGTTCCTTCATGATTGGCCAGAGTGCATCACCTGCTTTTATTTCCAATTATGGCCCAGAGATTATTCCAGGTGGCTGCATATGTTCGCTGGTTCTGCTACATTCTTTGATGAAATGGCATCGGGTGCATCTCTGGGTCTTGAAGATTGTTGAGAATGCTGGTCACTAGAGTTGAGCGACCTTGACCTTTTTAGAGTCGAGCCGGGTTTCGCGAAACCCGACTATCTCAAAAGTCGGGTCGAGTGAAATCGGCCGATTATGGCGAAAAGTCGGGATCGACCGAAACACGAAACCCAATGCAAGTCAATGGGGCAGCATAGTCGGCAGTGAGTGGGGGCGAGGAAAACACCTAGAGTGCCCATTTTAATGTCAAAACCATCCATTCTTCTTAATGAAGCTTGTCAAGCGTAATTTACCTTATAATAATTGGAAGGCATTTGAAATTGGGGGTCATTTGGCTAAAGTTGTGTGGGGTAGGGCTGGTTCAAGTAATTAGTGGGCCCAGGAAATCTGGACCACGTCACGGCAGTGGAGCAGGGAGAGGTAAGTATTTCAACTTTGCAAGTGCTGTGATCCTGAGCAAGCAGGGGGGGCCCACTTGTTGGCATTGGCACTGGCACAGGGCCCCTCAAAGTACAGCGGTGTGTTTGCACGGCGGGGGCGCCTCCCACCGGCAGCAACACTTTTGCGTACTATGAGAGGCCCTGTGCCAGTGACGTCGCCAACTAGTATTCCTCCCCCCACCTGATGAAGGAACCTGCACTTTCATCTGCACCTTCCTCTTTGTCCCCGTGTAAGGTGGTATGGTATGCGGGAAGAGCAACCTGACTTTCAGCAGGGTCACAATGTTGTTGTGTAGCATACACGGGGAATGTTGCGTTATGGGTCAATGTACCAGCAGACTCATCTATCACTGGCTGGGCAATGGGCACGATGAAGTGGAAACACAGATATAGGCCCAAAGAATAAAGTGGGCTAAATGCAGTTCAAAATTGGTAACACAGGAATAACCAGGGGGCATTGCAGTGGAGGACAACTGGAATGAGAGGCTGACACAGAGAGTAGGGCCAAATCAGTAAGTAGTCGAAATGCAGTTCAAAATTGGCAACCGTAGTAAACAGGCGGCACAGCTTTGTTCAGTGGAGGAGAACAGCAAGGAGTGGCAGACACCGATAGTAGGCCCCAACCCAACTAGTAGGCCAAATGCAGTCTAACATTAACAACTACTTAACGAGCGCCTGAAAACGGAATTTAAGGACAGGAAACCAGGAGAACAGCAAGGAGCGGCAGACACCGATAGTAGGCCCCAAACCAACTAGTACGCCAAATGCAGTTGTTCCGTTTAACCACAATTTAATGAGAGCCTGAAGATAGAAGTTCAGGAAAGGCAACCTGGAGAACACCTTGGAGTGGAACACACCATCTCTCTACACCCCATACCCAATTTGTAGGTCTAATGCAGCGTAGTTTCCAACAACTACTAAACGAGAGCATGATGATCGAAGCATTGGCGAGGAAACCTGGGGAACACCTTGGAGTGGAACACACCTTCTCTCTACAGTGGAACACACCATCTCTCTACACCCCATACCCAATTTGTAGGCCTAATGCAGCGTAGTTTCCAACAACTACTAAACGAGAGCCGGAAGATCGAAGCTCAGGAAAGGCAACCTGGGGAACACCTTGGAGTGTAACAAACCCTCTCTCTACACCATGGAAGGGCTGATTCTTAGGAAGGAAGGCTGTCGGAAAGAAGCAGGGCGCGTCCGAGGGTGATTATATTCTTATTAGGTATATACTCACCCTCGGACGCGCCCTGCTTCTTTATTTGTAATGAATGTTTATTTGCAATGTGGTTTTGACTTACTCTATTTTTTTGGTAAATAATGATTTTATTATTTTCATTGTTTTGCATCTTCTTGGCAATAATATAAAGAAGACGCGACAGGACAACACTCGGTGGATGCCATATCTGTGTTTAAAATTGAAAAAACCTTTCAGTTAACTACTTGCAGGAGAAAGTTATTGTAGCTGGTGGCCATTTTTAGTACTGTACCAGATTTTTGTTGTATGTGTTTGTTTTTAATGTTAAAATGTCTGCATTTGATTTCTCTCCAGTATTTTCTTTTTTATAAGCAAAATACTTATTTTTATATTTTCTGATGTTGGTTCCAGGGGTACACGGGCAGCAGTGGTGTGGTCAGTGGAGGCCTAGTGGAAGGAGTGACCGCAGACAGGCATCGAAGGCCTAAAATAATAACACATGGCTGTAGGCAATTTTAAATTGGTTCCAGGAGTACACGGGCAGCAGTGGTGTGGTCAGTGGAGGCCTAGTGGAAGGAGTGACCGCAGACAGGCATCGAAGGCCTAAAATAATAACACATGGCTGTAGGCAATTTTAAATTGGTTCCAGGGGTACACGGGCAGCAGTGGTGTGGTCAGTGGAGGCCTAGTGGAAGGAGTGACCGCAGACAGGCATCGAAAGCCTAAAATAATAACACATGGCTGTAGGCAATTTTAAATTGGTTCCAGGGGTACACGGGCAGCAGTGGTGTGGTCAGTGGAGGCCTAGTGGAAGGAGTGACCGCAGACAGGCATCGAAGGCCTAAAATAATAACACATGGCTGTAGGCAATTTTAAATTGGTTCCAGGGGTACACGGGCAGCAGTGGTGTGGTCAGTGGAGGCCTAGTGGAAGGAGTCACCGCAGACAGGCATCGAAGGCCTAAAATAATAACACATGGCTGTAGGCAATTTTAAATTGGTTCCAGGGGTACACGGGCAGCAGTGGTGTGGTCAGTGGAGGCCTAGTGGAAGGAGTCACCGCAGACAGGCATCGAAGGCCTAAAATAATAACACATGGCTGTAGGCAATTTTAAATTGGTTCCAGGGGTACACGGGCAGCAGTGGTGTGGTCAGTGGAGGCCTAGTGGAAGGAGTGACCACAGACAGGCATCGAAGGCCTAACATAACAAAAATGTCAATACAATGGTATTGTCAGTGGCAGGCATTGAAGGATGTCAGCGCATAGACTAAACATTGGTGGAGCTGTGAGATAATTTTGCAAGTGGTAGAGCACTGTTTGAGCTGGGGTGGGGGGAAACTGTCTTGTGGCCGGCGGTACAGGCCCAGGGCCCCTCATATTACAACGGTGTGTCTGACGTTGGGTGCGCACCACCACCGCCAGAGACACTTTATTGTACTAGGAGGGACCCAGTGGCAGTGCCGTCGACCAAAAGCGGGCTCACCCAGCTCTTCAGACAAACTGCACTCTCACGGGTGCTGTCGCCAAGTGTCGATACCACGGCCCCGTGTGGGGAGTTTGGCCATTTAGTGAGGTGTAAACATGTCGTATGCTGGACAATCAGGTGCAGAAGATTACGAGATTGGAAAAGGCATTCAGAATAGTCCACAGGCAAGACCTTTTCATAGGAAAGTTAGGTGTCAGCCGGGCAAGGTGGGGCAAAAGATTTCGAAATCCAGTTGTGGTTCATTTTAATGAAGGTTAGATCATCTACATTTTGGGTAGCCAGACGAGTCCTTTTTTCAGTTAGTATTGAACCTGCAGCACTGAATACTCCTTCTGATAGGACACTAGCTGCCGGGCAAGCAAGCTCCTGCAATGCATATTCTGCCAATTCTGGCCAGGTGTCTAATTTGGATGCCCAGTAATCAAATGGGAATGACGGTTGAGGGAGAACGTCGATAAGGGATGAAAAATAGTTTGTAACCATACTGGACAAATGTTGTCTCCTGTCACTTTGAATTGATGCTGCAGTACCTGTCCTGTCTGCGGTCATAGCAAAATCACTCCACAACCTGGTCAGAAAACCCCTCTTGCCAACGCCACTTCTGATTTCTGCCCCTCTAACTCCTCTGGTCTGCTGGCCCCTGCAGCTCGTGTGAGAACGATCACGGGCGCTGTGTGCAGGGAATGCCAGAAGCAAACGGTCAACAAGAGTTGATTGTTTGGTTGCTAATATTAGTTCCAAGTTCTCATGTGGCATTATATTTTGCAATTTGCCTTTATAGCGAGGATCAAGGAGGCAGGCCAACCAGTAATCGTCATCATTAATCATTTTAGTTATGCGTGTGTCCCTTTTGAGGATACGTAAGGCATAATCCGCCATGTGGGCCAAAGTTCCAGTTCTCAAATCTGCGGTTGTGCTTGGTTGAGGGGCAGTTTCAGGCAAATCCACGTCACTTGTGTCCCTCAAAAAACCAGAACCCGGCCTTGCCGCGCCACCAATTTCCAGTGGCCCCGGAAAAGCTTCCTCATTAAAAATATAATCATCCCCATCATCCTCCTCGTCCTCCTCCTCCTCTTCGCCCGCTACCTCGTCCTGTACACTGCCCTGGCCAGACAATGGCTGACTGTCATCAAGGCTTTCCTCTTCCTCAGCTGCAGACGCCTGATCCTTTATGTGCGTCAAACTTTGCATCAGCAGACGCATTAGGGGGATGCTCATGCTTATTATGGCGTTGTCTGCACTAACCAGCCGTGTGCATTCCTCAAAACACTGAAGGACTTGGCACATGTCTTGAATCTTCGACCACTGCACACCTGACAACTCCATGTCTGCCATCCTACTGCCTGCCCGTGTATGTGTATCCTCCCACAAAAACATAACAGCCCGCCTCTGTTCACACAGTCTCTGAAGCATGTGCAGTGTTGAGTTCCACCTTGTTGCAACGTCTATGATTAGGCGATGCTGGGGAAGGTTCAAAGAACGCTGATAGGTCTGCATACGGCTGGAGTGTACGGGCGAACGGCGGATATGTGAGCAAAGTCCACGCACTTTGAGGAGCAGGTCGGATAACCCCGGATAACTTTTCAGGAAGCAATGCACCACCAGGTTTAAGGTGTGAGCCAGGCAAGGAATGTGTTTCAGTTGGGAAAGGGAGATGGCAGCCATGAAATTCCTTCCGTTATCACTCACTACCTTGCCTGCCTCAAGATCTACAGTGCCCAGCCACGACTGCGTTTCTTTCTGCAAGAACTCGGACAGAACTTCCGCGGTGTGTCTGTTGTCGCCCAAACACTTCATAGCCAATACAGCCTGCTGACGTTTGCCAGTAGCTGCCCCATAATGGGAGACCTGGTGTGCAACAGTGGCAGCTGCGGATGGAGTGGTTGTGCGACTGCGGTCTGTGGACGAGCTCTCGCTTCTGCAGGAGGACGAAGAGGAGGAGGAGGGGGTGCGAACGGCTACAGCCAATTGTTTCCTAGACCGTGGGCTAGGCAGAACTGTCCCAAACTTGCTGTCCCCTGTGGACCCTGCATCCACCACATTTACCCAGTGTGCCGTGATGGACACGTAACGTCCCTGGCCATGCCTACTGGTCCATGCATCTGTTGTCAGGTGCACCTTTGTGCTCACAGATTGCCTGAGTGCATGGACGATGCGCTCTTTAACATGCTGGTGGAGGGCTGGGATGGCTTTTCTGGAAAAAAAGTGTCGACTGGGTAGCTCGTAGCGTGGTACAGCGTAGTCCATCAGGGCTTTGAAAGCTTCGCTTTCAACTAACCGGTAGGGCATCATCTCTAACGAGATTAGTCTAGCTATGTGTGCGTTCAAACCCTGTGTACGCGGATGCGAGGCTAAGTACTTCCTTTTTCTAACCATAGTCTCATGTAGGGTGAGCTGGACAGGAGAGCTGGAGATCGTGGAACTAGCGGGGGTGCCGGTGGACATGGCAGACTGAGAGACGGTGGGAGATGGTATTGTTGCCACCGGTGCCCTAGATGCAGTGTTTCCTACTACGAAACTGGTGATTCCCTGACCCTGACTGCTTTGGCCTGGCAAAGAAACCTGCACAGATACTGCAGGTGGTGCGGAAAATGGTGGCCCTACACTGCCGGAAGGGATGTTGCGTTGCTGACTAGCTTCATTGGCCGAGGGTGCTACAACCTTAAGGGACGTTTGGTAGTTAGTCCAGGCTTGCAAATGCATGGTGGTTAAATGTCTATGCATGCAACTTGTATTGAGACTTTTCAGATTCTGTCCTCTGCTTAAGGTAGTTGAACATTTTTGACAGATGACTTTGCGCTGATCAATTGGATGTGTTTAAAAAAATGCCAGACTGCACTCTTTCTAGCATCGGATACCTTTTCAGGCATTGCAGACTGAGCTTTAACCGGATGGCCACGCTGTCCTCCAACAGGTTTTGGCTTTGCCACGCGTTTTGGGCAAGATACGGGCCCGGCAGATGGAACCTGTTGCGATGTTGATGCCTGCTGCGGCCCCTCCTCCTCCGCTTCAGAACTGCTGCCGCCTGCACCCTGTTCCCCCAATGGCTGCCAATCGGGGTCAAGAACTGGGTCATCTATTACCTCTTCTTGTAGCTCGTGTGCAACTTCGTCTGTGTCACCGTGTCGGTCGGTGGTATAGCGTTCGTGATGGGGCAACATAGTCTCATCAGGGTCTGATTCTTGATCAGCACCCTGCGAGGGCAATGTTGTGGTCTGAGTCAAAGGACCAGCATAGTAGTCTGGCTGTGGCTGTGCATCAGTGCACTCCATGTCAGATTCAACTTGTAATGGGCATGGACTGTTAACTGCTTCACTTTCTAAGCCAGGGACGGTATGTGTAAAGAGCTCCATGGAGTAACCCGTTGTGTCGCCTGCTGCATTCTTCTCTGTTGTTGTTTTTGCTGAAGAGGACAAGGAAGCAACTTGTCCCTGACCGTGAACATCCACTAACGACGCGCTGCTTTGACATTTACCAGTTTCACGAGAGGAGGCAAAAGAGCTAGAGGCTGAGTCAGCAAGATAAGCCAAAACTTGCTCTTGCTGCTCCGGCTTTAAAAGCGGTTTTCCTACTCCCAGAAAAGGGAGCGTTCGAGGCCTTGTGTAGCCAGACGACGAACCTGGCTCCACAGCTCCAGACTTAGGTGCAATATTTTTTTTCCCACGACCAGCTGATGCTCCACCACTACCACTACCCTCATTACCAGCTGACAATGAACGCCCCCGGCCACGACCTCTTCCACCAGACTTCCTCATTGTTTTAAAAACGTAAACAAACTAACGGTATTTGTCGCTGTCACACAACTTACACGGTGAGCTATAACTTCAGTATGATTTAGCTACCCCTTTACAGGTGAGTGAGACCACAACGAAAATCAGGCACAATGTTACACACTCTGTTGTTGGTGGCAACAAATGAGAGAGATACCACACACGCAGGACTGTCACTGAAGCACAAATGTAAATATTAATCTCCCACTGATTTGTTTTTTTTTGTTTTTTCAGGGAGACTTTAGGAAAAAAAAATAATAGAATAAAATGATTTTTTCAGGAAGAATTTAGAAACCAAATAAAATAAAATGATTTTTTCAGGGAGAATTTAGAAAACAAATAAAACAAAAAAAGGCTTTCTATGGCCCACTGAGTGAGAGATGACGCACACAGGAGTCAGGAGTGGCACACAAGCCCAGAGGCCAATATTAATCTCCCATTTTTTTTTTTTCCAGGGAAAATTTATAAACCCAATAAAAAAAATAATAATAAATAGGCTTTCTATGGCCCACTATCTGAGAGAGAGAGATGGCACGCTTAGGACTGGCACACAAGCCCAAAGGCCAATATTAATCTCCCACTGATTGATTGATTGATTTTTTCAGGTAGAATTATGAACCCAAATCAACCAAAAAAATAAATAGGCTTTCTATGGCCCACTATTTGTGAGAGAGATGGCACGCTCAGGACTGGCACACAAGCCCAGAGGCCAATATTAATCTCCCACTTTTTTTTTTTTTCCAGGGAAAATTTATAAACCCAATAAAATAATAAAAAATTAGGCTTTCTATGGCCCACTATCTGAGAGAGAGAGAGATGGCACGCTTAGGACTGGCACACAAGCCCAAAGGCCAATATTAATCTCCCACTGATTGATTTAATGATTTTTTCAGGTAGAATTTAGAACCCAAATCAAGCAAAAAAATTAATAGGCTTTCTATGGCCCACTGAGTGAGAGATGGCACACACAGGAGTAAGGAGTGGCACACAAGCCCTGAGGCCAATATTTTTCTCCCACTGATTGATTGATTGATTTTTTCAGGTAGAATTATGAACCCAAATCAAACAAAAAAATAAATAGGCTTTCTATGGCCCACTATTTGTGAGAGAGATGGCACGCTCAGGACTGGCACACAAGCCCAGAGGCCAATATTAATCTCCCATTTTTTTTTTTCCAGGGAAAATTTATAAACCCAATAAAAAAAATAATAATAAATAGGCTTTCTATGGCCCACTATCTGAGAGAGAGAGATGGCACGCTTAGGACTGGCACACAAGCCCAAAGGCCAATATTAATCTCCCACTGATTGATTTATTGATTTTTTCAGGTAGAATTTAGAACCCAAATAAAGCAAAAAAAAAAAAAATGGGCTTTCTATGGCCCACTGAGTGAGTGATGATGCACACAGGAGTCAGGAGTGGCACACAAGCCCTGAGGCCAATATTTTTCTCCCACTAATTGATGTAGTGATTTTTTCAGGTAGATTTTAGAACCAAAATCAAGCAAAAAAATAAATAGGCTTTCTATGGCCCACTGAGTGAGTGATGATGCACACAGGAGTCAAGAGTGGCACACAAGCCCTGAGGCCAATATTTTTCTCCCACTGATTGATGTAGTGATTTTTTCAGGTAGATTTTATAACCCAACTCAAGCAAAAAAATAAATAGGTTTTCTATGGCCCACTGAGTGAGAGATAACACAGACAGGGATGGCACTCTAGCAGAAATGTCAATCTTAATCTCCCACAAAAAAAAAAAAAAAAAAACAGGGAGTGTCCTTCAATTACTATCTCCCTGCAGTAATCTCAGCCAGGTATGGCAGGCAGCAATAAGGAGTGGACTGATGCACAAATTAAATAAAAAGTGTGTACAAACCAAAAAGATAGCTGTGCAGAAAGGAAGGAACAAGAGGATTTGTGCTTTGAAAAAAGCAGTTGGTTTGCACAGCGGCGTACACACAGCAATGCAGCTATCAGGGAGCCTTCTAGGGCAGCCCAATGAGCTACAGCGCTGAGGGAAAAAAAAAAAAATGTAGCTTCCACTGTCCCTGCACACCGAAGGTGGTGTTGGGCAGTGGAAATCGCTACAGCACAAGCGGTTTTGTGGTTAATGGACCCTGCCTAACGCTATCCCTGCTTCTGACGAAGCGGCAGCAACCTCTCCCTAAGCTCAGATTAGCTGCAGTAACATGGCGGTCGGCAGGAACTCCCCTTTATAGCCCCTGTGACGCCGCAGACAGCAAGCCAATCACTGCAATGCCCTTCTCTAAGATGGTGGGGACCAGGACCTATGTCATCACGCTGCCCACACTCTGCGTTTACCTTCATTGGCTGAGAAATGGCGCTTTTCGCGTCATTGAAACGCGACTTTGGCGCGAAAGTCGCGTACCGCATGGCCGACCACGCACAGGGGTCGGATCGGGTTTCATGAAACTCGACTTCGCCAAAAGTCGGCGACTTTTGAAAATGTTCGACCCGTTTCGCTCAACCCTACTGGTCACCTGACTTGGGGTGAAGTGCACATAGTGTAATGGTGGTGCCTCTATCTGCCCCTGCATTCTTGGTGCCTGTGGGTTTCTTTTCCTAATACTGGGCAACATGTATGATGTTCCCTCCTCATCTTCATCAGAGGAATAGTTGTGCTACAATATACTGGGGTCATGCACTGGCTGATATTTGGACTTTATGTGAGGATGTCTCCCCCGTTGCTGAAGCTGTGGTGGATTTGGGTTATAGTTCCATGTTGGTGTGAATGTAGGCAGCTCTGACCGGTGCTGAAGTTGTACATTATCAACAGATGGTGATGTCAGTCCTCCCCCCTCTGCACCCAGGGCTGAGCTGTCTGCTCCCTGATGTGTCTGGGGGTTGCCTGCTGTAGGGTAGGGAGATTTTCACCTTGCTCCCCCGATATCATAACTGGCAATGGCTGGACTGTGCCTGGGACACAGAAGGTGCCTTGTGCTGTAAGCACTGACTACAGAGACACCACATTGTTTGAATTGTGTGTTGACCTAGCCGGCAACAAAGAAGAAGGGTGTGTAAAAGGAGGAGATAATTGTGGCAGAGAAGAAAGAGGAGGAGGAGAGAGTTGTGGTGCAGAAAGAGAGGTGTGGAGAAGAGAGAAAGAGAGAAGAGGAGGAGTTAAGAGGTGTGGAGGAAAAGCAGGAGGAGGAGGAGAGGGGTGCAGTGAAGGAGGAGCAGAAGGAGCTAGGTATGGAGAAGGAGAAGGAGGGCAGAGAGAGAGAAAGTTGTGGAGAAAGAGGAGAGGAAAGGAGAAAGTGAAGAAGGAGGAGAGAAAGAGTGACAGAGAAAGAGGAGGATAGAGAAGAGAATTCCTCCCCCTCTGTGTAGTCTGAGAGAGCATGGTTGGAACAATGATGCCTTCTCCCTGTAGGGAGGGATGGGGCGTGCCACATACTGTGCAAAAACTCCTCATACCATGGATTCTGTTGAGAGCAGACTGCACATATCTAATATCTCCCGTCCCCATGATGAAAATATATATCATATAGATCTCACTTGCGTATATACTCCTATATAATTATATATACTTATGTATACTCATATATCCACAGCTAATATATACACTCTAATCAATTGCTTAAAATGACTGACATAAACTTATATAAGCTAGAAAGACTGGGGATTTCCAGCCATAAAGCGGAACAGCACCAGATGTACTAAATGGTGATCAGATGTCTCAACTTTGTCCTAGATGCAGAAAGATGCAGACAGCTACATTTTAGTTGCTCAATCAGTATTCATATGTGCATTAATCACAATATTCCATATATATTTAGATAACCAATAACAGAGGAGCTTGACAATATGGTAATTAACTAACCACCCCTAACCACCCCTTTCTATATGCAATTATAAAACCATGTATGTACAATAAATCATCAGTATTGGTGGAATGTTATTGTCACAATGGTGCACATTGTCATTCTTGAGCTCTCAAAATACTCAGTCTTCTTGGGAACGGCCGCAGCACACACAGGGATAGATTTATCCAAACCAAATTTCCATAACACTTTACATTGTAAGCATTTTTGCACTCAGAGCAGATTTCTTTTAACTGTTTTTAGTGCAGGCACATGGTAAATATAGGTCTACATGTGTGCCATAAGAAAACTCAATATGTCCTACAAGAAGGAAAAACAAACACTTTGTTAGGATATGAAATAACAAAAATACTGATCTATAGAATGCAGTATTATAAATTGCATCAATGGCCAAGGTGCTCAAAAGGATGTAATTATAACTCGAAACATACTGTACCTTATCTTCCAACATAAGTATTTTCTGCAATTGCAATCTTAGCAACTGCTCTATATCTACTGAATGTCAACAAATAACACATTGAATGTGTTTATAAAAAATGAAAACTGGTAATCAAAGATTGATTATAAGGTATGTTTGACAAATGGCAGATCATTCATATGTTTCCAGCATTACCTGCTATAACATAGAACAGATTCATATTGTTCACCTCCATCTCAAACCTATAAAGTTGTTTTTCTTTATTGTTCACTTTATCATTGTTTTTGTTTTCCACCTGCGTCCAAAGAATCACCTGGGTTTTTTTACCTGAATTGAGGAATGTTTTTCACTACCTTCTAATGGTAAGCGCTGTCATTTCTTCATATTTCAGAATCACCTTTGTGTCACACATATTGAGTGTTAACTGGTTCATGCAGCTTTACATGAACACCCGTTTCTTACACTATGGCTGGTCCGAACAATGAAAGCAATTGTTACCATCCACCTCTCGGGAGTCCCCTTTTTCTTCATAGTTTGTAAGCTGGCGAGCAGGACCCTCACTTAGTATCTGTTTGGAACTGTGATTATTGTTATGCTGTAATGTCTATTGTCTGTACAAATCCCCTCTATAATTGTAAAGCGCTGCGGAAAAAGTTGGCGCTGTGTAAATAAAATGATTAATAGTACTCATTTCTTTGGTAGTACTGTATTTTCTCGTACTTTGTACACACAGGGCTGTGGCCTCCCCTTTCTGAGCTAAGCATTCAATTTATATATAGCTTTCCATGGACAGGTGTCATGCTTGACATGTCAGTCTCCATTAGAAGAAACTTTATCCCTTGTATCCCGGTCAGATGCCTCTTACCCAGCCAAATCAGATCTCAGTATTTGCACTGACGAAGGGCAATACCAAAAAGCAGAGTCTGCAATTTGAGATTTTGAAATTTATTCAAAGCAAAGTGGCATCGCTCTTTAGGGGGTCGATATTGACTTTTAGGATTGCTAATTCCAATAGGTGACACTAGCGTTCTAGTCCTCTTCTTTTCTGAAGAGACAATTTACATATTTCCCAAAAGAGCATTGCAAGGCTTAAAAGTTTACTCACCTTGGTGTTGAGGAGAGCCATAAGATCAAATACTTAATTAACCTCAAGACATAAGAGATTGAGAGAAGCAACCCATAACATGTATTGTTTAACCTTACATAAGCTTTCTCAGATCAAAAGTGAGACCCTAAAGATGTCTGCCATTTCCTGTATCAGCACCCCATGTGCTGGTATCCAAGATGACGCCCACCCTGATGACCTCATGGATCCACCCACAGTGACGCCCACCTTGATGACCTCATGGACCAACCCACCCTGATGACCTCATGGATCTGCCCACAGACTTGCTCATTGCCCAATCCACTAACCAAAGGAATACATACGATCACTCCCATCTCACAGCTAACCAAGCCACCTTACAGGCGTTATATAAACCTGTGTTCTGATTAAATAAAGTCCTTGGAGCTGAGCCATAGATTGATCAAGGAGAGTTTACATCTGACTGTGTGTGTCTGGTGTATTTCTTTAGTGCGCACCTGATCAATATCCATTAGGCCAGGAGTAGGCAACTGGAGTGAACATTTCTTAATTGTTCAACCTAACATATTTGGCGCCCAACGTGGGGCTGTAAGAGGAAGAGCCCTGAACCCTGAGGACCCGCGAGTGGAACAGCAGGAGGCGCCGAATACCCCGAACCTGGAGACTGATCACCTCCTTATCAGAACATGGTAAGTCGGCTAAGTTTAGTAATCTGTAGTCTTTACCTGTGTCCTTCAGGGTATCCTGTGCTGATTTCCTGACCGTGTCCGGTTTTTGTGGTATCTGTAAGACGGCAGAAGGGTCTCTCCACTGCTGGTCTTTTAATTGCAAGAACCGTCGCATGTTTTAGTTGCCTACTGCCTGTTACATGTTGTGAAGAGGGGAGATGACTGGTAGTTAAGAGAGCAAGTGGATTTTTCAGCGTTTAAAAAAAAAGGTTATTATTGTCTGTGGTACAGTACACGGTTGTCACCTGTGATACGATTTTCAGTTCTGTATAGGAGAAACTAGGACCTGGAGTGAATTGACTCGGCCTAGTAAGGGTCCGTTTACTTGGAGTGAGATTACTCAGTTCGAGCTGAATAAATTTAGTTTTGCCTTGTGACTTGGAGTGAATTGACTTAGCACGGGGTCTGGTAATTTAGGAGTAATTTGATTAAGTAGGGAATAATTGGTTTGTAAAGTACCGAACACGGAAGTCAGACTTGGACCACCTGACAAGAAGGAATAGGAAGTTCTCTTTAGAATCTCAGGTTTGAGTCATCTCCCCTGTCTTATTGTTTGTTTGGTGTTTGTTATCTTGATATATAAAGATGGAGAAAGTAATGCAGTTCTGCCATATTATTATTATTATTATTGTTATTATTATTATTTATTTATATAGCACCATCAATTCCATGGTGCTGTACACGAGAAAGGGGTTCCATACAGAGTTATAGATATCATTTACAGTAAACAAATTTACAGTGACAGACTGGTACAGAGGGGAGAGGACCCTGTCCTTGCGGACTTACATTCTATGGGATAGTGGGGAAGAGGCAGAAGGTAGGGGCGAGGCAGCGGCTCTGGCGATGGCGAGGTGGCGGCTCTGGCGATAACGAGGCGGCAGAATGGTTATTGCAGGCTGTAGGCTTTCTTGAAGAGATGGGTTTTCAGGTTCCGTCTGAAGGAGCCGAGGGTGGCCGATAGTCGGACGTGTTGAGGCATGGAATTCCAGAGGATGGGGGATATTCGGGAGAAATCTTGGAGGCGGTTGTGTGAGGACCGAATAAGTGTGGAGGAGAGTAGGAGGTCTTGGGAGGATCGGAGATTAAGTGAGGGAAGATATTGGGAGATTAGTTCAGAGATATAGGAAGGGGACAGGTTGTGGATGGCTTTGTAGATCAGTGTTAGTAGTTTGAACTGGATTGGTTGGGGAATTGGGAGCCAGTGGAGGGATTTGCAGAGGGGAGAAGCAGGGGAGTAGCGAGGAGAGAGGTGGATTAGCCGGGCAGCAGAGTTGAGGACAGACTGGAGTGGTGCAAGTGAGTTAGCGGGTAGGCCACAGAGGAGGGTGTTGCAGTAGTCGAGGCGGGAGATGATGAGGGCATTCACAAGAGTTTTGGTAGATTGTGGGCTGAGGAAGGAACGGATTCTGGCAATATTTTTGAGTTGGAGGCGACAGGAGGTGGCAAGAGTTTGGACGTGCGGTTTGAAGGACAGGGCAGAGTCGAGAGTTACCTCGAGGCAGTGGATTTCAGGTGCGGGAGAGAGCGTGATGCCGTTTACCATAATAAATAGGTCAGGTAGTGGGGATACATGAGATGAGGGAAAGATGATGAGTTCGGTTTTGTCTACATTGAGTTTTAGGAAGCGAGAGGTGAAAAAGGAGGATATGGCTGACAGACACTTCGGGATTCTGGACAGCAGAGAGGTGACATCTGGGCCAGAGAGGTAGATCTGAGTGTCATCTGCATACAGGTGGTACTCGAAGCCGTGGGACTTTATGAGTTGTCCTAGGCCAAGAGTATAGATGGAAAAAAGTAGGGGCCCTAGGACAGAGCCTTGAGGGACTCCAACAGACAGAGGGCGGGATGAGGAGGTGGTGTGGGAGTGGGAAACGTTAAATTTGCGGTCGGAAAGGTATGAAGCAATCCAGGACAGGGCAAGGTCTTTGATGCCAAGGGAAGAAAGAATCTGTAGCAGTAGGCAGTGATCGACTGTGTCGAAAGCAGTGGACAGGTCAAGAAGGAGGAAGATGGAGAACTGTCTGTTAGCTTTGGCTGTGAGTAAGTCATTAGTAATTTTTGTCAGGGCAGTTTCGGTGGATATTGGCACTAAGCCAAATTCAGATGGCAAGTTAGACCCGTGCACATTAGTGGCGACTCGTGAGGGGAAGAGTCATGTTAAACAATGTAAAAAGCTCATGAAGTTGTGTGGAATCCCAGAAGGGGGGAGGTTACAGCCCCTGGAGTGGAAGATTGTCTTGAAAAAGAAAAAAAAAGTATCCTAGAAGATAATGGATTGTTGTCTACTGCTAGGGCATGGGAAAGAGTTTCTGAAAGTCTGTATAGAGAAAATTGAATAGAAGAGAAAAAGGAATAAAAAGGGTAGAGTTTTGAGTTATGTGCATTACAAAAATATATCCTGTGAGTGGCCACCACCACCAATGGTGGCCCAGAGCCATGTGTTAATGCTGGCAGCAGCCATTTTGTGTATGGGCCATGTGCTTATTCTGATGGCAGCAGCCATTTTGTGGATGGGAAATGTAATTCTGGCAGCAGCCATTTTGTGGATGGCAAAAGTGTTAATTCTAATGGTAGCCATTTTGTGAATGGCAAATGTGTTAATGCTGGCGGCCGCCATTTTGTGGATGGCAAATGTGCTAATTCTGGCAGCAGCGATTTTGTGGATGGCAAATGTAATTCTGGCAGCAGTCGTTTTGCAGATGGCAAATGTGCTAATTCGGGCAGCAGCCACTTTGTGGATGGCAAATGTAATTCTGGCGGCAGCCATTTTGTGGATAGCAAAAGTGTTAATTCTAATGGTAGCCATTTTGTGGATGGTGAATGTGTTAATGCTGACGGCAGCCATTTTGTGGATGGCAAATGTAATTCTGGCAGCAGCCATTGTGTGGGTGGCAAATATAATTCTGTGGCAGCCATTTTGCAGATGGCAAATGTGCTTATTCTGGAAGCAGCCATTTTGTGGATGGCAAATGTAATTCTGCCAGCAGCCATTTTGTGGATGGCAAATGTAATTCTGGCAGCAGTCATTGTGTGGATGGCAAATGTAATTCTCTGTCAGCCTTTTTGCGGATGGCAAATGTGCTGATTCTTGCAGCAGCCATTTTGTGGATGGCAAATGTAATTCTGGCAGCAGCCATTGTGTGGATGGCAAATGTAATTCTGTGGCAGCCATTTTGTAGATGGCAAATGTAATTCTGTCCTGAGCCATTTTGTGGATGGCAAAAGTGTTAATTCTAATGGTAGCCATTTTGTGGATGGCAAATGTGTTAATTCTGACGGCAGTCATTTTGTGGATGGCAAATGTAACTCTGTTGGTGGACATTTTGTGGATGGCAAATGTGCTCCTCCTGGTAGTGAACATCTTAGACTAAGGCTACACACCACATCACCAAATCCTTGTTACCCAGTAATGACCACTAATGGCCAATACTATATTCCTTCGGGAAGTGAACAGGCTTTACCCATGTTTCCCATCTCAGTGGTTTCCAATGGGGCACCGACCCTTTTCCCTATTACTCCTGTTGTGAATCCAGTAATCCTCCCACCTGGATCATCCCCGGCACTGACCCTTTCTACTGTCACTTTCACTGCCAATTTAGCCGCACACCCACAACGGCCTCTCCTCCCAATGCTTCCACTACAACAACACTCTCACACAGTCTACATAACCCTATACCCGGTACCTCACAGGCTCTCTTGCAGCCAAGCGCACACCCGTATGGGACGGTGGCAACTGTATCAAGGGGGGCTCAATCTGGGAGGGGGATACCAATAGCACAGGAAGCACAAAGGGGAGGGAATGTTGGCAACCTATTTTTGAAAAAGAACTCCCTGAGGGACCCTTGTTAGTGGTGGGAAAGGGTGACATAACAACAAGGCAAACGGATGCTATTGTTAATGCTGCCATTTGTCGGTTAGAGCATAACGGAGGTGTAGCTAGAGCTATAGTGGAAGCAGGAGGGGCGACTATTCAAGCTGACAGTCAAATCATTGTTGAGTCACATGGTCAGATAGCTGTTCGGGACATAGCAGTGACTAAAGCTGGCAATCTTCCATGTAGAATGATCATACAAACTGTGACCCCTACTTTTGACCCTATACATCCAGACGTTAGTGCTCAGCAACTTCATGCAGCAATAACTCGTATTTTAGAGTATGTGAATATTAGTGAGCAGATTGAGACCTTGAGAATTCTCACCATTAGTGTTGGCATTTTCGGTTTCCCTGTTCATGCCTGTACAAGAAAAATCGTTGGAATTATAATAAACAAGTGTATCCCCCCAAGCATTTGCTGCCTCTCTGAAATCAGGTTAATTAGTAATGAGGACAGGACTGTTAAGCTTTTAAGACTGCCTGCGTCACCTGGACACCACACAATGATACTGGAGCTGCCCAAATAGAGCCCCTCATCCCAGGACTGTTACCTCCTCCTGCTCCTCATACACAAGTAATTGCATCTGGACTCCCACCTCAGGTGACACCACCAACAGTGCTCATGTCTGAGGAGCCCATCCTCTACGTCAAGTTTACACCCCAGCAAGTTGCTACTCTGTTGAACCAACTTTCAGATCCAGAAAAACAGCCAATGCCTTTCTACAGAAGCATGCTTCAAATCCAAAGGAATTACTCAGCCACGTGGCAAGATCTCACTTCCCTGGCAAATCTTAAAGCAGGCGATGCATATTGGCCTGTTATGGAGATCGCGTTCAATGATGCCTCACTTGCCAGTGACACCACATGGGACTCTGGTATTTTGTTCTGCCAACAACTTAAGACATGGACCTCAGATAAGTTGGCTGATCAGTCAATATCTTTCAAGGATGTCATGCAGGAACCAGTGGAATCGGTGGAGACAGGGCCGGCTCCAGGTTTTTGAGGGCCCCGGGCGAACGAGTCTCAGTGGGCCCCCCCAACCCCCCCTTTAACACATTTATACCACGATTCATGATGCACAGATAAGATATAACGCACAGCCGGTGAGTCTGTGACGCAGTATATAACACACAGCCCACGCACTATATAACACACAGCCCACACAGACGCAGTATATAACGCACAGCCGGTGAGTCTGTGACGCACTATATAACACAGCACACGCGCAGTATATAACGCACAGCCGGTGAGTCTGTGACGCACTATATAACACAGCCCACGCGCAGTATATAACGCACAGCCGGTGAGTCTGTGACGCAGTATATAACACACAGCCGCGAGCCCACACAGTATATAACACACAGCCCACTAGTATATATATGTGCACAGATGTGACTTTCAGTTCACGATTTAAATCTGTTACAAAAAAAGCAAAAAATGAAAGCTGCAGACTGTACAAGTATCACAGGTGGCTGAGTACATTAGATTCACATTTACTTAGTCATAATAGGTAAAATCAGGCTGACCATGTAATATGTATGGATGCCTTTCCATTTGCTCCCAACTTATGATGTTGGGGAAGAGAAGAATCGGACATGTTGAATTTTAATGTGTGATCCTTTTGTTCTCCTAGAAGATACGCAGTTGGCAGAAGTGTCTAGCAGCAGGAGCATACTCCTTTATCCTGAGTGTGAATGTGTATGCAGTGGTTGGGAGAGCTGGAGCAGATATGCATAGTCTTCAAGTTCCCCCACAGTTATTCATTACTACAGCCCCTGCCTGTACTTAGTTACATGGTCAATACTGAACTGCCTGAGGAGCTTTTCCGTCTCACACATTTGGGTGGCCAGTGACTTCTGCTCATCTATATCGCAATTCCTTATTTTTCCTCATCTTTTAACCTCACCGAAGACAATTCACTGACAGTCACGACGACACACTCATAATCAGTGCAGGGTAATAATCAGACAAATCAGTGCAGGGTAACAATCAGTGCAGGGTAATAATCAGTGCAGGGTAATAATCAGTGCCACGTGTAGTAGTCATCAGTGCAGGGTAATAATCAGTGCAGGGTAATAATTAGTGCCATGTCTTATGTCTAGTAACAATCAGTGCAGGGTAACAATCAGTGCAGGGTAATAATCAGTGCAGGGTAATAATCGGTGCAGGGTAATAATCAGTGCAGGGTAATAATTAGTGCTATGTCTTATGTCTAGTAATAATCAGTGCAGGGTAACAATCAGTGCCAAGTGTAGTAGTTATCAGTGCAGGGTAATAATCAGTGCAGGGTAATAATCAGTGCTATAGTAGTCATCAGTGCTGACTCACTGCTTCGCCGGCCCCCTCGTTGTGGACACAGCAGGAGAGGAGAGGGTGCACCATCCTCACCTCACTGCAGGCTGCAGCTGCTGCTCCTGAGTCCTGCCGGTCCGGATCTGTCCTCTCCTGTGCTGGCCTGGATTATCTGGATGGTGGACGCATAGATTCTGACTGCCTGGAATGGGAAGAGGGAAGGCTTCAGCGGCGCGGTCCAACTCCGAACGGCTCTCTCTGTCTCTGTCCTCTCCTTGCCCGCCGACCGGATGTACTGACAGGAGAAGAGATGACCCAGCGTCGCGACCCGGAAGTGTCTTCTGTATCCATGGTGACGGCCGGCAGAGGTGAGTATTGCTGCTATTGCAGCTGCGCAGCGCCAGGCGCCAGCGAAATGGCCTCAGACACAGCTGACTGTGCCCCCTGCAGCCAAGGCGCCGCCGGGCGATGTGTGGACAGTGGATGGATGTAGTGAGTGACGCGCGCTGGCGGCTGACGTGTGGGCCCCCCCGTCTTGCCAGGGTGCGCCGGGTGCTGACGCCGGCCCTGGGTGGAGAGATATCATGCTTGCCTAGCTCAAATGTTTAATGACCTTGGCTTCAGTAACCAAATAATAATAATAATAATCTTTATTTTTATATAGCGCTAACATATTCCGCAGCGCTTTACAGTTTGCACACATTATCATCACTGTCCCCGATTGGGCTCACAATCTCGAATTCCTATCAATATGTCTTTGGAATGTGGGAGGAAACCGGAGTGCCCGGAGGAAACCCACACAAACACGGAGAGAACATACAAACTCTTTGCAGATGTTGTCCTGGGTGGGATTAGAACCCAGGACCCCAGCGCTGCAAGGCTGTAATGCTAACCACTGCGCCACCGTGCTGCCCAACCAAATAAAAGTTCAACGGACACTGCTCGTCTCCTCTTTTGTTGAAGGCCTTCGGGAAGCTCTGAGAAAGCAATTTCAAGCAATCAGACCTGAATATGCTACATTGGATCCTAAGGATGTCTTAATGATAGCTAAGGGATTAGAAAAAGCACTCTCTTGGAATCCCAAATTCTAATATCATCTGAAGACATCCAGTTCTCTTAATGGCTTCACACGACATAATTGCTATTCTTGCAACCTAAACATCTGATGGTGCAGCGTCATATGAGACTCCAATGTTCGCTCTTGGTTCCGGATAATGTCACTCTTGTCCGCTGCACCATCCTCAAACCGTCCATGCTGCTTCCTCTTTCCAAGGGGGATGTGGATGATGATGTTGATGCTCTTGGTGAAGATGCTTCTACACACTCAGAGGAGCATCATGGCTGTCTTGAACAAATGTAGGAAGAAGTAGCCTCCAAGAAAAACGTGTCTGAAGACCCATTCCCACATGCTGACCTGACGTTCTTCACTGATGGTTCCAGATTTGCAGATGAAACAGGAAGGTTCCATATGGGATATGCCATGGTCACACATGACCAGGTCATCTCAGCCGGATCCCTACCACCGCACATGTCTGCACAACGCAGAAGCTTTGACACTGGCTTGTCAGGAAGTGACGGAGAACCTGGTCAACATCTACACAGATTCAAGATATGGTTTCGGAGTGGCTCATGACTTCGGCAGTATCTGAGCAGCCAGAGGATACCTAACGTTCAGTGGAACTCCTGTAAAACATGCTGCTACCATACAAGAGCTTGTGGCTGCTCTAGATCTACTTTTGGAGGTTGCAGTGATCAAGATCAAAGCTCATGGGAGATTGGATTCTCCCGAAGCAAGGAGGAACTTCTTTCCTGACAAAACAACAAAAACTTATGCTGCGGATCCATTTGGGAAAGAGAAAGCAGTGATGTACGTGTCATAAGACACTGAAGAAGGTCCTCAAAGCTCTCTTATGAGTTTTATCCATCTACATCAAGACAAGACACCAGATGATGAAAAGAAGTCATGGCTAGAAGGAGGAGCTAAAAAGGATGAAGATGGAGTCTGGAGGATAAACAAAGAGGTCTGTCAACCTCGTAATCTGTACTCCTCGGTGACAGAATAGGCACACGGTATCACCCAGAGGCAAGAATCAGATGAATTACCTGACTTGGGAGACTTACATGGCACCTGGGATCTCTACTGTCACCCAAAAATATTGCAATTCCTGCCTTGTGTGTGCAACATGCAATACAGCATCGCCCCAGAAAGTTGCTCAGAAACATTTGGCTAAACCACTCCATCCCTTTCAGAGGATTCAGATTGATTACATTCAAATGCCAAAAGTAGGGAAGAACGAGTATGTACTGGTAGTACCTGACATGTTCTCAGGATGGACTGAAGCCTATCCAGTAACAAACATGACTGCCAGAGTGACTGTTAAGAGACTGATGACTGAAGTAGTATGCAGATATGGGGTCCCAGAGGTAATTGAGAGTGACCACGGACCTGCGTTCATTGCAGCACTGACTAAGGAACTATGGACATTGGTGGGAGCTGGTTTGGGCTTACATACTCCATATTACCCCCGGAGCAGTGGGAAAGTAGAAAGATTGCATGGCACCTTGAAAAATAAAATACTGAAAGTCAGTCAGGAGGTCAGACTCCCTTGGACAGATATTTTGCCCATTGCCTTATATTCAGTGAGAAACACTCCAAAAGGGTACCACTAAACTCACACCATACAAGATTGTTTTTGGGAGGCCTCCAAGGTTGGGTCAATATTTTCCACAACAGCTAGCCTTAGGAAGTGATACTCTAGTAAATTATGTCATTGTCCTTACTAAAGAACTGTCAATAACACATGCACGAGTATTATCATCCACTCCAGATCCAGATTCCAGTGAAGGTACCCATACTTTCCAAACTGGTGACTACGTGCTGGTTAAGAAGTTCATCAGAAAGACGTCCTTGAAGTTGAGATTTGAGGGTCCTTACCAAGTGCTTCTGACAACTCCTACTTTGGTCAAACTTGAAGGAAGACCGACGTGGATACACGCCTCTCACTGCAAGAAGTTCGTGCCTCCATGATAACCTTCTACATAATGTTGCATATCCTTTACTTTGTGTGTTGTGCCATTCTATACTCCTTTGTAGGAGCACAACAGGTCGCAATCACCCAAACTGGGGGGGTGATCACATTCTGGTATAATACTACTGCACACGTTGCTTCTTTTAATTTTGATTATTGTGATGTAGTACAGTGTGACACTAAGTGGGTTTCCTCACCTTCCACAATGTGTCAACTGGCACAGCTGAGATCAGGACAGCAATATATGTGTTACGGGTGATGGATGGGGACAAACTTGTAGTTCATGGAGGGCGGTCGGGTGGAACACTGGTGAAGATTCGGGGTATAGACCAAACACAGCATCAAGAAAACAGGACTCACAGGGTAAATCCCTACTCACTAGGATGACACTCTCGCGTACAAAAGTCCTCAAGCCTTGTGATACCATTGGCCAATGCAACCCTTTAGTCCTCAACCTGGAGAACCCTCAACCTGGCGATAATGGCACCTATCTGCTGGGTACATATGTAAATGGTGTGTGTGCCAGTTGTGCCCATCTAGGTCAATTCATATTAGCAGATATAAAAGAAACGTTGCCAAAAGATAAAAATACGCATTCAAACCCCCTAATGTTCCGTATCCAAAATCTAAAGAAAATGACAGCCATTGCAAACCCCACATTTGAAGATATTCTTGCCATTGAAATGGGATACACTGAGACCAACTTATGGTTGAAGTGGATGAAATATACAGCCAATCAAAAAAATAAATCCAATTGCTTAGTCTGTGCAGGAGCGAGACCCCACTTAGGATCGGTCCCTCTAGACTTACCCCCAGATGTGGAAAAATGTTTCTTGAGTCTGTTTACTAACAAATCTCTTGATGAAACAAATTGCAAAAACTGGAAAAAGAAGTACCCCATAGTCACAAAATCACCTAATCCAGGTCAAGGCATTACCATATACCCAGAAAAATACGCCTGTTACACCAATACTGAAGGGAGCACATTTTTTGGTAATTTCACAAAGGGATATTGCAGCAGATACAGTAATGCAACCAGAGGAGACCTGATCAACCAAACCCAGTCTATTTCTGATGTTTTCTGAATATATGGAGACATGAAGATCAGAATTCATTTAGAAGGAGAGTGGATAAGAGAATGTACACTAGCCAGAGCCATAATGCCCTTCTACATAGCAACAGAAGGTGAGGAAGCCCTAACTTCAGAAAATCTCCACAGAACAAAACGGGAAACAAATTTGGAACCAAAAGGCAGTTTTGACCCCCACATTTATATCGATGCTATAGGAGTCCCAAGGGGGGTACCAGATGAATTTAAAGCCAGGGATAGAGTCAAAGCAGGTATTTAATCATTTATCTTACCCCTAGTGACTATAAATAAAAATGTAGACTGGATCAATTACATTTATTATAATCAGCAGATATTTGTCAATTACACTAGAGAATCTCTTCAAGATTTGGCAGACCAACTAGGCCCTACATCAATAATGGCATTTCAAAACAGAATGGCCCTTGACATGATATTGGCAGAAAAAGGAGGTGTTTGCAAAATGGTAAAATCTGCATGTTGTACCTATATTCCAGATAATACAGGTCACACTGGAAAGTTTACAGTAGCCATAAAAAAGCTGAATTCCCTACAAAAAGAATTAAAAAAAAATGCAAGTGTAGAAGATCCCTGGGACCAGTATTTTTCATGGATGAAGGGATGTCAGAGATGGCTAGCTCAAATAGGCGTAGTTATCCTTGTTGTCCTAATCATTGCAGCTATTATTGTTTGTTGTGTTCTTCCCTGTGTAAGGAAGATGATCGAGAAGTGAGTAAAAACATTAGTGCCCATTTTCCTAGCTCAAGAGGTTAGTTATTCTGCAGGCATAGAACAGCTAGGCCCTCTTCAGTCTTTTACAGTCCACAACTAGGCAGTCAGAGCAGCTGTATGCGAGTTTGTGCCTACTTCGGTCAGGGTTGCTGAGCGCCTCCTGGATCCATCACACACATTGTAAACTTGTTAGACAAATAGGGACAGAGTAGGATCTGACCTGCTTGTCAAAGTCCAGCTACAAAGGGAGGTTTTCCACAAGGGAAAACTTGTCTCAAACTGGTGAAAACTCCAATTCTCCCCTTCCCGGGCAAGACGGTCAGATCTAGGATGTGTACATCAGGGTGAGTGACATGTGTATTTTATGTAACCATGAAGATTGGAGAGTAATAGATGCAGCAGGTAGGAAAGTCCCAAGGACATGGGTAACGCGCTCTGATATACCTCCTGATATACCCATAATTGGTCACACATTCTCTGGTGTCTATAGCATCCGTATTGTCATGAAGCCTCTGATGTCATAGTGACACTTAACACTGGTGTGTTAGGGAAACCACAGTGGGATCAAGATAAAAAAGGGGGTTAATGAAGTATTTAAGGGGAACTGTTGGGGAGAGCCATAAGATCAAATACTTAATTAACCTCAAGACATAAGAGATTGAGAGAAGCAACCCATAACATGTATTGTTTAACCTTACATAAGCTTTCTCAGATCAAAAGTGAGACCCTAAAGCTGGCTGTCATTTCCTGTTTCAGCACACCATGTGCTGGTATCCAAGATGACGCCCACCCTGATGACCTTATGGATCCACCCACAGTGACGCCCACCTTGATGACCTCATGGACCAACCCACCCTGATGACCTCATGGATCTGCCCACAGACTTGCTCATTGCCCAATCCACTAACCAAAGGAATACATACGATCACTCCCATCTCAGAGCTAACTGAGCCCCGTTACAGGGGTTATATAATCCTGTGTTCTGATTAAATAAAGTCCTTGGAGCTGAGCCATAGATTGATCAAGGAGAGTTTACATCTGACTGTGTGTGTCTGGTGTATTTCTTTAGTGCACACCTGATCAATATAAATTAGGCTAGGAGTAGGCAACTAGAGTGAACATTTCTTAATTGTTCAACCTAACATTGGCATATTCAACTATTGGAACACAGATTTGGATGGAATAGATTGCAGAGTGCTGTTTGCAGAGTCCTTGATGTGCCAGAATAGCAAAACTAGCCCCAAAGTGACCCGAGTTTCGAAATTACACCCCCTATGGAATTTATCTATGGATGCAGTAACTATTTTGGCTTCAATAATGTTTTCCAAAAAAAGGAATGTATTGAATGTTTCAGAGTAAAAATTGGAAATATGACAGCTTAGTAACAACATATCTTCCCATCTTTTGCTTGTGGAGACACACCTTGTAAATTTTTAAATGGGCTCTTCTTATTCTAGTAATGATCAAAAAACACCAGAGCAAAATACACATGTAGATATTACTCAATGTGATGCACAGTTGCAAAGGAAGAAATTCAATCACCACCACGTGTACATAGGACAGAAAATGGGGCATATTTTTAAATTGAACAATAGAAAACTAAGAAAAAAACAAATTCAAGAACTCAGAATAGTTGAAAGAAATATAACTTTATTCACGTAATAAAAGACATGAAAATGAGTTAGGGTTGGAAAGAATAACCAGTGGAGCAGCAGACATAACACACAAGGGGTAAGGCAAATATTAATAAATATGCATGGACAATGGCAGCAGAGTTAATATTATAAACTGTAGAATAATTTACAAAGTTCCTATGTGCAAAATTGCAGACAAAAGGCCTGATAATACCAGTATACCACATAAATATTAATTATTGCTGCATAGCCATATATAATAGTATGGAACAAGCATATGCAGGTATATACAGTACAATAAAATGCAATGTAAGCAAAGGGAGGAAGAAAGGTGTTTAAAGTGCAGGTGCAAATGGTGCCTGGAATTGGACAGCACCAGGCAATGTGGAATGAATCAGAGGACAGTGCTGAGAAAGATAGTCATGCCAAAATTAATGTTGATACAGATAATCTACTGTTGTAGAAGCAGAGTGAGTGATGTATATGAATCACACATGGTCCCTATTTTAACATGGAAAATGTGTTTGTGTGATACACACTTAGATGTGCTGGCAGCACGGACAAGGACCAATAAAAGTCTATGGGTCCTAGTAAAAAAGTACAGTACATGGATGAAATCTGTGTGACATCTGTGTGTCATCTGTGTGACATACGTCACACTAAAATGCATTCAAGAAATTAGTAATTTTTATGTGTTAAAGATGTTCAAAGATAGATTGATAGATAGATAGATAGATAGATAGATAGATAGATAGATAGATAGATAGAAAGATAGATAGATAGATAGATAGATAGATATGGCATGGATAGGTAGATAGATATATGGGATAGATAGATATGAGATAGATAGATAGATAGATAGATAGATAGATAGATAGATAGGTAGATAGATAAAGAGAATTACATAGTACATAGTAACATAGTAACATAGTTAGTAAGGCCGAAAAAAGACATTTGTCCATCCAGTTCAGCCTATATTCCATCATAATAAATCCCCAGATCTACGTCCTTCTACAGAACCTAATAATTGTATGATACAATATTGTTCTGCTCCAGGAAGACATCCAGGCCTCTCTTGAACCCCTCGACTGAGTTCGCCATCACCACCTCCTCAGGCAAGCAATTCCAGATTCTCACCGCCCTAACAGTAAAGAATCCTCTTCTATGTTGGTGGAAAAACCTTCTATCCTCCAGACGCAAAGAATGCCCCCTTGTGCCCATCACCTTCCTTGGTATAAACAGATCCTCAGCGAGATATTTGTATTGTCCTCTTATATACTTATACATGGTTATTAGATCGCCCCTCAGTCGTCTTTTTTCTAGACTAAATAATCCTAATTTCGCTAATCTATCTGGGTATTGTAGTTCTCCCATCCCCTTTATTAATTTTGTTGCCCTCCTTTGTACTCTCTCTAGTTCCATTATATCCTTCCTGAGCACCGGTGCCCAAAACTGGACACAGTACTCCATATGCGGTCTAACTAGGGATTTGTACAGAGGCAGTATAATGCTCTCATCATGTGTATCCAGAGCCCTCTTAATGCACCCCATGATCCTGTTTGCCTTGGCAGCTGCTGCCTGGCACTGGCTGCTCCAGGTAAGTTTATCATTAACTATGATCCCCAAGTCCTTCTCCCTGTCAGATTTAGCCAGTGGTTTCCCGTTCAGTGTGTAATGGTGATATTGATTCCTTCTTCCCATGTGTATAACCTTACATTTATCATTGTTAAACCTCATCTGCCACCTTTCAGCCCAAGTTTCCAACTTATCCAGATCCATCTGTAGCAGAATACTATCTTCTCTTTTATTAACTGCTTTACAATTAGAGCACCACAAAGAAAGAGTCCGGGAGACGAGCACACCCCCCCCCCCCCCAGGCAATTATCAAACCTCAATTATAAAAATCCAGAAAAATTGGAGGCAGCACACCGTTTTGTAGTGAAAAAGAGCTATTTAATCAGCCCAAAAAGCGACGTTTTGGTCCCAACAGGAACCTTTCTCAAGGTCTCTTTCTGGGCTGATTAAATAGCTCCTTTTCACTACAAAACTGTGTGCTGCCTCCAATTTTTCTGGATTTTTAGATAGATAGATAGATAGATAGATAGAAGAAGAAGGCACGGCAGCACTATGTATAAGTTTAGGCCATGTGAAAACACTGAAGAACATTAAAAACATTAAACCTAGATTTTAATACTCAAAAATTATGTACTTACAAAAAATGAGGGTTCTTAGCGCATAAATTGGCCAATTCATGTATGCCCATCAACCACAGCAAGGTGACCTCCCTCGGATGGGTCCCTGTTAGTGTTGAGCGATACCTTCCGATATCGGAAAGTATCGGTATCGGATAGGATCGGCCGATATTCAAAAAATATCGGATATCGCCGATACCGATACCCGATCCCAATGCAAGTCAATGGGACCAAAATATCGGAATTAAAATAAACCCTTTCTTGCCTTGTAGGTTCATTCTACATGAAGGAAAACAACTAAGAATAATGCCGGATGTATTTGGGGAGGTGGCGGAGACATTAAAGTCATAGAGGTTTATCCCAATCAAATAGAATAGCATGTTTTTTGTTTTTTTTTAAGACGTTCGGAGTGACAAAGATATTGACTATGTAAATTTCTATTTTTATTTTGTCAGATATTGATGTTTCACTATTCCATGCCCTTCCTCTCCCTTTTTTTCTTTTTTTTTTTTCTTTTCCCACACTTTCATCTTCAGCATCATCAGCATCTTTGACATCAACTTCTTCTTCACCTTATTCATCTTCTTCTTCATCCTTTACCTTTTTTTTTTTTTTTGATTACATTCTTCATATTCATTTTATTCAACTATTATTATTCTTCCTATTCTACATATTCTTTTTATTCCACTGTTATTATTCTTCCTATTCCACTTCTTCATCATATTCTCATTTGTGACAGGCATTCCCGTAGTTGTTATCTATAAAAGTTGGAAGATTACACCTTCCGTTCTGCCAGTCACAAAAGTTACATTTGTCCGCGTTCAGTTTGGCCTGCAGCATCAGGCTTTATCCAGGGGCACCACGAGGAAGAACGGACTCACCCCCATACACTGCTTAGTCTTCTTCTGCATATAATTTTGATAATATCTTTTGCTCTGATATTAAGTCTTATGCTTAATGTTCTTCTGCTCTTTGTTCTGCAGCCTCTTGTTCTTCTGCTTCTCGGTCTTCCATGTCGTCGTCTCCAGGGTCGTCGTCTCCAGTGTCGTCATCTCCGCCGTCGTTGTCTCAGCCGTCGTCGTCTCCGCCGTCGTCGTCTCCGCCGTCGTTGTCTCCGCCGTCGTCGTCGTCGTCGTCATCGGGGTGGTCTTCCGGGTCGTCGTCGTCGTCATCATCGGGGTGGTCTTCCGGGTCGTCGACTTTAGGGTCTTCAACTTGGAAATGTAGCAGAAGGTACAAGAAGGCTGAGAAAATGCCAAGAACCAGCTGATGGAACTGGAACTCGGATGGCTACCCGAAGGTTCAAGAGCCTATGGAACTACCGAGGACCAGCTGACGTTACTGGAACCCGGTTACTAAGCAGGAGGTACCCGTGCTAAAAAGCACTACCAAGGACCGCCTGACGTTGGCGGAACTCGGATACCCAGAAGGAGGCACCTAAGCCAAAGGCTCTGCCTGGAACCAGCTGACGGTACTGGAACCAGGATGGGGAGCAGAAGGTACAAGAGCAAAAGACACTGCCGAGAACCAGCTGACGGTACTGGAACCCGGATGGGTAGCCGAAGGTCGAAGAGCCAATGGAACTACCGAGGACCAGCTGACGTTACTGGAACCCGGTTACTAAGCAGGAGGTACCCGTGCCTGAAAGCACTACCAAGGACCACCTGACGTTGGTGGAACTTGGATACCCAGAAGGAGGCACCTAAGCCAAAGGCTCTGCCCGGAACCAGCTGACGGTACTGGAACCAGGATGGGGAGCAGAAGGTACAAGAGCAAAAGACACTGCCGAGAACCAGCTGATGGTGCTGGAACCAGGTGGTGGACCTGAAGGCCCACAGGAGAGGAGAGAACAGCTAAGCCGCGAGGCAGCCGCAGTTACCGAACCCCAACAGTCCTACAGGGGGAGCTGGGCCTACTGGCACTACAGAACCAGCCTTGACTACCAGTTCACGCAGCCCACATAGGAAGCTCCTAAACTGGAGACACCCTGGAGTTGGCTAACCCGACCGCACCACGACGGGGCAAGCATAGGCGTCTCAGTGAGCTTGACACAACCCGGAAACAGCTGATGGTGCTGAAACCAGGCTTGGCACGAGGGAGTACCTGTGTCAAAAACACTGCCGAGAACCAGCTGGCGTTGCTGGAACCCAGATGCGTTGCCCCAGTGTGCAAGAGCCAATGGCACCGAGGACCAGCTGACGGTGCTGGAACCCGGTTACTAAGCTGTAGGTGCCCGCGCTTAAAAGCACTACCAAGGACCGCCTGGCATTGGCGGAACTCGGAAACCCAGGAGGAGGCACCTAAGCCAAAGGCTCGGCCCGGAACCAGCTGACAGTGCTGGAACCAGGTGGTGGACCCGAAGGTCCACAGGAGAGGAGAGAACAGCTAGGCCGCGAGGCAGCCGCAGTTACCGAACCCCAACAGTCCTACAGGGGGAGCTGGGCCTACTGGCACTACAGAACCAGCCTTGACTACCAGTTCACGCAGCCCACATAGGAAGCTCCTAAACTGGAGGCACCCTGGAGTTGGCTAACCCGACCGCACCACGACGGGGCAAGCATAGGCGTCTCAGTGAACTTGACACAACCCGGAAACAGCTGACGGTGCTGAAACCAGGCTTGGCACGAGGGAGTACCTGTGACAAGAACACTGCCGAGAACCAGCTGGCGGTGCTGGAACCCAGATCCGTTGCCCCAGTGTGCAAGAGCCAATGGCACCGAGGACCAGCTGGCGGTGCTGGAACCCGGTTACTAAGCTGTAGGTGCCCGCGCTTAAAAGCACTACCAAGGACCGCCTGGCGTTGGCGGAACTCGGATACCCAGGAGGAGGCACCTAAGCCAAAGGCTCGGCCTGGAACCAGCTGACGGTGCTGGAACCAGGAGGTGGACCCGAAGGCCCACAGGAGAGGAGAGAACAGCTATGCCGCGAGGCAGCCGCAGTTACCGAACCCCAACAGTCCTACAGGGGGAGCTGGGCCTACTGGCACTACAGAACCAGCCTTGACTACCAGTTCACGCAGCCCACATAGGAAGCTCCTAAACTGGAGGCACCCTGGAGTTGGCTAACCCGACCGCACCACGACGGGGAAAGCATAGGCGTCTCAGTGAGCTTGACACAACCCGGAAACAGCTGACGGTGCTGAAACCAGGCTTGGCACGAGGGAGTACCTGTGACAAGAACACTGCCGAGAACCAGCTGGCGGTGCTGGAACCCGGATGCGTTGCCCCAGTGTGCAAGAGCCAATGCCCGGAGGACCAGCTGACGGTGCTGGAACCCGGTTACTAAGCTGTAGGTGCCCGCGCTTAAAAGCACTACCAAGGACCGCCTGGCGTTGGCGGAACTCGGATACCCAGGAGGAGGCACCTAAGCCAAAGGCTTGGCCTGGAACCAGCTGACGGTGCTGGAACCAGGAGGTGGACCCGAAGGCCCACAGGAGAGGAGAGAACAGCTATGCCGCGAGGCAGCCGCAGTTACCGAACCCCAACAGTCCTACAGGGGGAGCTGGGCCTACTGGCACTACAGAACCAGCCTTGACTACCAGTTCACGCAGCCCACATAGGAAGCTCCTAAACTGGAGGCACCCTGGAGTTGGCTAACCCGACCGCACCACGACGGGGCAAGCATAGGCGTCTCAGTGAGCTTGACACAACCCAGAAACAGCTGACGGTGCTGAAACCAGGCATGGCACGAGGGAGTACCTGTGACAAGAACACTGCCGAGAACCAGCTGGTGGTGCTGGAACCCGGATGCGTTGCCCCAGTGTGCAAGAGCCAATGGCACCGAGGACCAGCTGACGGTGCTGGAACCCGGTTACTAAGCTGTAGGTGCCCGCGCTTAAAAGCACTACCAAGGACCGCCTGACGTTGGCAGAACTCGGATACCCAGGAGGAGGCACCTAAGCCAAAGGCTCGGCCTGGAACCAGCTGACGGTGCTGGAACCAGGAGGTGGACCCGAAGGCCCACAGGAGAGGAGAGAACAGCTAGGCCGCGAGGCAGCCGCAGTTACCGAACCCAACAGTCCTACAGGGGGAGCTGGGCCTACTGGCACTACAGAACCAGCCTTGACTACCAGTTCACGCAGCCCACATAGGAAGCTCCTAAACTGGAGGCACCCTGGAGTTGGCTAACCTGACCGCACCACGACAGGGCAAGCATAGGCGTCTCAGTGAACTTGACACAACCCGGAAACAGCTGACGGTGCTGAAACCAGGCTTGGCACGAGGGAGTACCTGTGACAAGAACACTGCCGAGAACCAGCTGGCGGAGCTGGAACCCAGATGCGTTGCCAATCAAAGATTGGCTTCCTACAGCCCCAACTAGCGACGTTGGAGCAAAGGGTAAGCAGGGGGAGCAGAGTGTAGGCCGAAGCCTGCACTGGAGTCAGCTTTGTGTCTGCATTGCGTTTGCAGGACACTTTGCCGGCTACACAGTGGGGGAACAGCAGGCGGTGCTGAACCCCACTAACACATTGGCTGGTGTTTTTCTCTGTGCAGCTAGCACTTCCGGGCAAAAACTAGCGTTGTTAGAGCCCAGGGTCAGCAGGAGGAGGAGAGGAGCAGAGTGTAGGCTGAAGCCTAGTTGAACCAATTTCAAAGGTAACCTTTAACCCCCCTCAGGTGTTGCAAGGTACAAGAGCCACACCTCGTGCAGCATTAATGCTGCACAAGTAAAAGGTTGCTCTATTAATTTGTCTACTTGCACACGCTGAATGCAACACGTACACAATTTAGCCCATTCTACAGTCAAACTGTAGTTGAGGCGTGACTTGTATTTTTAAGGAGACGCAGCACAGGTGTCCCAAATAACGCCTTGGTGCTTGGCGCAGCTTCCTGAGCGTTGTTTTTTGCTGTACAGGAGTCTGCGCTCTTGTGTTATCCCTTGGCAAAGCCCTGTTAGCGATGCCGTCTTATGACCTCATTTTATGTTGGCCGCTGCGGTTAACGATGGCCATAAATCCCAGACCCACAGTGCCTTTTCATAAAGTCACACTGCGGTGCTGGGATTCGTGGCCTTGAGCAGTAAATATTTTCGCCGCTCACACACGTCCTTACACCTGCTTCAGACTGGGCGGCCTCATCTGATCCCTTTTCGCATGCCGCGGCCATGAGGCCGCACAGTCTGAAGAAGGCGGAAGGAGATGAGTGACGACAGGCGAACATATGCACTGCTCGTGCCCATAAACCACACCCTCGCTGACAAAATAAATATGACAACGAGGGGCGTTGTTTATAGCAGGGTGGATGCACAGGCGCAGCCAGCTAACCATGATGTCAAAAGACGGGAAACGCTACCAAGGGGGGTGCTGCGTATCATTAGAAAGGAAAGTCACACCTCAGGGACAGTGGAATGGTCTCAATGAGACACATTTTGTACGTGTTGAGTTCCACGTGGGCAAGTAGAAAAAGTCAGCCACCTTGTACAATTGCAGCAGTACTGCTGTACAAGGTGGCTATTCTACATAGAAACACCTGGGGGTGGGGTGCAGGCTCCCTTCAATTTCAGTTCATGTGCCTGCGTGGCGTTTGCAGGTCACGATGCAAGCTACACAGCAGGGGAACAGCTGGCGTTGCTGAACCCCACTGACACATTGACTGGTGTTTTTCTCTGTGCAGATCGCATGTCCGGGCAAAAACTGGCGGTGTTAGAGCCCAGGGTCAGCAGGAGGAGGAGAGGAGCAAAGTGTAGGCCGAAGCCTGCAATGGTGGCAGCTTTTGGTCGGTTGTGCCAGCGTGGCTTGTGCTGGACATGATGCAAGCTACACAGCAGGGGAACAGCTGGCGTTGCTGAACCCCACTAACACATTGGCTGGTGTTTTTCTCTGTGCAGCTAGCACTTCCGGGCAAAAACTAGCGGTGTTTGAGCCCAGGGTCAGCAGGAGGAGGAGAGGAGCAGAGTGTAGGCCGAAGCCTGCACTGGTGGCAGCTTTTGTTCTGTTGTGCCAGCGTGGCTTGTGCTGGACACATTGCCGACTACACAGCAGGGGAACAGCTGGCGGTGCTGAACCCCACTGACACATCACCTAGTGTTTTTTCTTTGTAGACAACACTTCCAGGTGGCAACTGACAGTGTTGAAACCCAGGGAATCAAAGAGGAGCAGAGTGTAGGCCGAAGCCTGCAGTGGAGCAAGTTGAAAGGGAACCTTTAACCCCCCCCCAGGCATTTGTTGCTGAAAGAGCCATCTTGTACAGCAGTAATACTGCACATGGAAAATGGTGGCTCCGAAAATTATGCTCCTTGCAAACGCTGAAGTACACACTCATATAATGTGTCCCCTCACACCGTCAAACCATCCCGGAAGTGGGACTTTCCTTTGTAATGTGACACAGCACAGCCGTCATTCCAACCCCCTTGGTGCCGGGCGCCACCTCCTCAACGTTGTTTGGTTCTGTCACGGAGCCCGCGCTGTAATGTTATCCCTTGGCCATGCACAGTTAGCGGTGCCCGTCTTCTGACATCATGTAGGTGTCAGGCTGGCAGTGCCTGTGCGTCCAAGCTGCCCGAGATCCAACCTTGCAGTGTCATCTAATGTAGTCCCACTGCGGGCCAGGGATCCATGGGCATGCGCAGTGCATATCATCGCCTCTCACTCACCTCCTTCCTGCTTCTTCAGACTGTGCGGCGTCACGGCCGTGGCATGCTATTAGGGATCAGCTGACGCCGCCTAGTCTGAAGAAGCGTGAAGAAGGGGAGTGAGAGGCTAGTATATGCACTGCGCATGGCCATGGATACCAGGCCCACTGTGGGATCACATTAGACGACACTGCGAGGTGTGATTTCGGGCAGCGTGGACGCACAGGCGCAGCCAGGACGACAACAAATGATGTCAGAGGACGGGCAGCGCAAACTGTGCATGGCCAAGGGATAACATAACAGCGCAGGGTCCATGACGGAATCAAACAACGCTAAGGAGGCAGCACACGGTGCCAAGGGGGTAGCAATGACGGCTGTGCTGCGTCACATTACAAAGGAAAGTCCCACCTCCGGGACGGTTGGACGGTGTGAGGGGACACATTACATGAGTGTGTAGTTCAGCGTTTGCAAGGAGCATAATTTCAAGAGCGACCTTTCCCTTGTGCAGTATTAGTCCTGCACATGGTGGCTCTTTCAGTAACAAACGCCTAGGGGGGGGGGGACAGGTCCCCTTACATTTTAGTTGTGGCAGCATGGCGGTCGCATGACACGTTGCCGGATACACAGCTGGGGATCAGCTGACGTTACTGAACCCCAATAACAGAGGAGCGATTGTTGACTGTGCACACAGCACTTCCAGGCACCAACTGGCGGTGTTAGAGCCCAGGGACAGCAGGAGGAGCAGATTGGAGGTATTGCCGCACACACAGCTGGGGATCAGCTGACGTTACTGAACCCCAATAACAGAGGAGCGAATGTTGACTGTGCACACAGCACTTCCAGGCACCAACTGGCGGTTTTAGAGCCCAGGGACAGCAGGAGGAGCAGAGGAACAGAGTGTAGGCTGAAGCATGATTGGAGCAAGTTGAAAGGGAACCTTTAACCCCCCCCAAGACGTTTGTAGCTGAAAGAGCCATCTTGTGCAGCACTAAGGATGCAAAAGGAAAAGGTGGTTCTTTTAATTATGCTCCTTGCAAACACCGAAGTAAACACTAAAAATGTGTCCCCTTATACCGTTAAACCGTCCCGGAGGTGCGAATTTCCTTCGTAATGGGACACAGCACAGCTGTCATTCCTATCCCCTTGGTGCCGTGCGCTGCCTCCTCAGTGTTGTTTTAAGCTGTCACGGAGCCTGCGCTGTTCTGTTAGCCCTTGGCCATGCCCAATTAGCGCTGCCTGTCTTCTGACATAATTTGGTGTCAGGCTGTCAGTGCCTGTGCGTCCACGCTGCTCCAGATCCCACCTCGCAGTCTCGTCTAACGTAATCCCACTGCGGGCCTTGGAACCATGGGCATGCACAGTGCATATCCTCGACTCTCACTCCCCTCCTTCCCTCTTCTTCAGACTGTGCGGTGTCACGGCCGTGGCATGCTATTAGGGATCAGCTGACGGCGCACAGTCTAAAGAAGGCGGAGGGAAATGAGCGAGAGCCCGAGGGGAAGATATGCACTGCGCATGCCCATGGATCCCAGGCCCGCAGTGTGACTCAATCAGAAGACACTGCGAGGCGGGATCTCGGGCAGCGCGGCCGCACAGGCGCAGCCAGCCTGACACCAAATTATGTCAGAAGACAGGCAGCGCAAATAGGGCATGCCCAAGGGATAACAGAACAGCGCAGGCTCCGTGACAGCTTAAAACAACGCTGAGGAGGCAGCGCATGGCACCAAGGGGGTAGGAATGAAGGCTGTGCTGCGTCACATTACGAAGGAAAGTCCCAGCTCCGGGACAGTATAACGGTATCAGTGAACACATTTTATAAGTGTTAAGTTCTGCGTGTGCAGGAGCTAAAAAAAAGAGCTACCTTTTCCTTGTGCAGCATTACTGCTGCACAAGATGGCTCTTTCAGTAACAAACGACGGGGGGGGGGACAGGTTCCCTTACATTTAGGTTGTTGTGCCAGCGTGGCGGTCGCAGGAAACATTGCCGGCTACACAGCTGGGGATCAGCTGACGTTACTGAAACCTAATAACACTGGGTCGTATGTTTTTACTGTGCAGCCTGCACTTCTGAGCCGCAACTGGCGGTGTTGGAGCCCAGGAATAGCAGTTCAGGTGGTAGAAAGATGAACACAGCAGGAGACCTGGATGACACCCAATTACTTAATCAGGCAGAGGAGTGGCAAATTCCTGCGAGATCCAGGCCTGGTTCATTTTCAGGAAAGTAAGCCGGTCAACGTTATCGGAGGATAGTCGCATGCGACGGTCTGTTAGTACACCACCTGCGGCACTAAAGACACGTTCCGATAAGACACTAGCCGCAGGGCAAGCCAGCACCTCCAATGCATACTGGCTTAGCTCTGGCCATGTATCCAGCTTAGAGACCCAAAACTTGAACGGGGAAGAGCCGTCTGGGAGTACAGTAAGAGGGCAAGCCATGTAGTCTGTCACCATCTGACGGAACCGTTGCCTCCTGCTGACTGGAGCCGCCGGTGATGGTGTAGACATTTGGGGCGGGCACACAAAAGTGTGCCAGAGTTGTGCCATACTGGGCTTGCCTTGGGCAGAGGCACTGCTTCTGCTCCCTCTATGGGCAGAGCCTCCCCCACTGCCTCGACGCACTGAGCTGCTTTGTAAAGCACTAGCAGCACTCCTCTCAGTTGGACAGGAGAAGATGATGGAATTCACCAGTGTGTCGTGGTAGTCCCGCAATTTACGCTCCCGGGTCAACGCAGGGATGAGGTTTTGGACGTTGTCCCGGTAGCAAGGATCGAGGAGGGTGAACACCCAATAATCAGGCATGTTGAGAATGTGGTCGATGCGGCGGTCGTTTCTCAGGCACTGCAGCATGAAATCCACCATGTGCTGCAGAGTGCCAACTAGCCCAGAAACGCTGTCCCCTGCTTGAGACATGATCTCTGCCAGCTCGTCATCACCCCACCCTCGCTGTACACACTGACCACTGGACAATTGTGTCGCTCCCTCCTCTGGAAGGAGCTCTTCCTCCTCCATTGACTCCTCCTCATCCTCCTCACAAATTGGCCCCTGCGTACCCCTTTGTGAGGAACCACGTGGCGCTGACTCTCCAGAAGCTGATGGAAAAGGTGACTCCTCATCCTCCACCTCTTCCACAACATCATCCCTTAACCCTTGCAAAGTTTGCTGAAGCAGGCAGATAAGGGGGACAGTCATGCTGACTAGTGCATCATCTGCACTTGCCATCCGCGTGGAATAATCAAAAGGACGCAAAACCTGGCAGACGTCCTTCATAGTGGCCCACTCTGTGGTTGTGAAGTCTGATCGGCGCTGACTGCGACTTCTTTGCGCCTGATGCAGCTGGTACTCCATAACTGCTTGCTGCTGCTCACACAACCGCTCCAATATATGTAACGTGGAATTCCACCGGGTAGGTAGGTCACATATGATGCGGTGTTCCGGAAGGCGGAATCGGCGCTGCAGAGCAGCAATGCGGGATCTGGCCAAGCTGGAACGCCGCAAGTGAGCACACTCTAGGCGGACCTTGTGCAGCAGGGCATCAAGATCCGGATAGTCCCTCAGAAAACTCTGCACAACCAAATTGAGCACATGTGCCAGACATAGGATGTGAGTGAGGTTGCCAAGGGCCAAAGCTGCCACCAGATTTCGGCCATTGTCACACACTACCATGCCTGGCTGGAGATTCGCTGGCAGTAACCACACATCGCTCTCCTGCTTGATGGCATTCCAGAGCTCCTGCGCTGTGTGGCTTCGATGCCCCAATGAAACTAGTTTCAAGACGGCCTGCTGACGTTTGGCCACGGCTGTGCTCATGTCGGTCATAGGTAAACGTTCACGGGTCCATGTGGAGGTGGACTGTGACGGATCCTGCAGAGAGGAATCTGAGGAACTGGTGTAAGAGGAGGAGTCGATGCGTACAGACTGGATTCCTGCAATCCTTGGAGTGGGCAGGACACGTCCTGCGCCACTCGCACGATCTGTACCTGGCTCAACAACATTAACCCAATGGGCAGTGAGGGAAACATATCGCCCCTGTCCATGCTGACTGGTCCACGCAACGGTGGTGAGGTGGACCTTGCTACTGACGGCGTTCAGTAGCGCATGTTTTATGTTTGCCTCAACATGCCTGTGCAGGGCAGGGACAGCCTGCCTGCTGAAGTAAAAGCGTCTGGGCACCTTGTACTGTGGGACTGCCAATGCCATCAAGTCACGGAAGCTGTCAGTCTCCACCAGCCTGAACGAGAGCATTTCCAGGGACAACAGTTTGGCAATGCCTGCATTCAGAGCCTGTGCTCGGGGGTGGTTGGCCGAGAATGCCCGCCTTTTCTCCCATGCCTGTACTACCGATGGCTGTAGAGTAGACTGGGAGTGTGAGGATGACTGGGAAGGTGGTGCTGTGGGTGGAATTACACAAGGTCTCTGGACAACAGTGCCAGAGGTTCTTCCATGGCGATCCTGGGAGGAAGCCAAACCAGCTGTGCGTGAGCTGGAGGAAGAGGCAACACGAGCTGAAGAGGTGGTAGCTGCCGCTGTTGGTTGGCCTACATCTTCAGTCTGTTTCTGTAACTCCACCGCGTGCCTGGTCCGCACATGTTTCCACATATTTGTGGTATTGAGGTTGCTGACATTTTTCCCTCTTTTTACTTTCTGATGACACAGCTTGCATTTGACAAAACAAATGTCATCTGCAACTGTGTCAAAAAAGGACCAGGCACTGCAAGTCTTGGGAGCGCACTTTTTGGCTTTGGAAAGAGACAGGCTCCTAACGGGTGCCAAAGTGGAGGCTACAGGCTCCGCAGTCTTCCCCCTCCCTCTCCCTCTTTGGCCCGTAAGGGGAAGCTCTTCCTCAGAGCTGCTCCCACCACCTTCCTGTTCCTCACGCCATGATGGGTCAAGGACCTCATCATCTCCACTACCCTCTGCCACCAACTGCTCCTCCTGGGTAGTCTCGGCAGCACAGTACGCATCAGAAAGCGGCACCTGAGTTTCATCATCAGATGCGTACTGCGCTGTGGTCACCGGAGGCACTGGCCCACCTGCCTCTTCAGAGTCAGAGAGAAAAAGCTGTTGGGCATCACTGCACACTGCCTCTTCTTCCATTTCTCCAATGCTGCTTGGCTGGCCCCCTGTTTCCAAGCCAAGAGATTCAGAGAACAGAAGTAGAGACGGCTCCTGTCCTGGGCTCCCTGACTGCCTGGCCAATTTGGCAGGTGGTGAAGAGACAGATGGCTGCTCTCCAGTGCTCTGTGCCTGAGAGGATGTGGCATTAACTGAAGTCGATGCCGAGGCGTTAGCTGCCATCCACCCGACAACGGCTTCAATTTGGTCTTCACGCAGCAGCGGTGCACGGCGCTCTCCGACAAAGCTGCGCATGAAGGACTGTTCCCTGCTGAAACTGAGTGACGACGAGTCACCGGCGCCCGCAGCAGGCACAGAATCACCACGTCCTCTCCCTGCTCCTCTCCCTGCTCCGCGCCCACGCCCACGTGCCTTACTCCCTGCCTTCTTCATCTTGGTTGACAGATAAAGATAAGCAGAAAAGTACTAAAGCCTTAGTGTGCTTATTCCTGAAATGCTCCTCCTAACAGGTGTAAGAAACACTAATGTTGTAAAGTGTGGACTAAACTTTATTATTTTTCAAATGTGGCCTACACAAGTGTTAAGTTGTGTTTGGTGAACTTTACTTTTTTTTTTGTGCAGATCGGGCTACAGAGCTAGTATAAATCACACGGAGACCGTGCAGACAGCCGTAAACGGCGCTGCAAGGCCAAAAAACCCTCCTCTAGGTTATCCTATGTAGTGTGTTTCCACTATTTAGCTGGAGACGGGTGGAAAGACACTAATAGGAATTTTTTTTTTTTAATTTTAAACAGGCTGCACTATTTGAAAAAAAGGAAATTGTTTTTCAAGGTATGAGGCAGTAACGAACCCTGAGCTGAATCCAACCGGCTATGGCTGCACACAGACTACAGGGCGAGCTGGGCTCACACGGAGACCGTGCAGACAGCCGTAAACGGCGCTGCAAGGCCCAAAAACCCCCCTCTAGGTTATCCTATGTAGTGTTTTTCCACAATTTAGCTGGAGACGGGTGGAAAAACACTAATAGAAAATTTGAGAAAAAATGTGCAGCAGGCTGCACTATGAGCAAAAAAGGACAACTGTGTGAGGCAGGTTGAACCCCCCCTGAGCTGAATACAACCGGGTATATGGCTGCACACAGACTACAGAGTGAGCTGCACACACACACACACACAGAGACCTTGCAGAACGCTGTTAAAACAGCGCTGCAAGGCAAGAGCAAGGTGAACAGTGAAGGACACACAGCGTTTTGCTAAATTATCCTTTGGAAAGGAAAATAAAGCAATTAGCTAGCTCAACTGGACCTCAGTTAGAACACAGCGTCCTGTCCCTAACTGAAATCACAGCAGAGTGAGCGCAAAATGGTGGCAGCGTTTTTTATAGTGCAGAGTGACATCATTTCAGCAGCCAATCACAGCCTTGCCAGTACTTACATGCCCACCATGCTAAACAGGATGTGCCCACACTTCCAATCATTCCTCATTGGCTGCTGCGTTCAGTTTGAATTCTGGGAACTTCCGATTCCGGTATCCGATACGCGGGAAGTATCGGAATTGGGTATCGGAATTCCGATACCGCAAATATCGGCCGATACCCGATACTTGCGGTATCGGAATGCTCAACACTAGTCCCTGTTCTACTGTACATGCCACTCTCAGGCTATTAACCTACAGTTAAGTGGGTTTATGGGCAGGCAGAACTGATTACGGCCACCTGCAGGTCAATGAGAGGAGTGCAGAATCAGGCTACCCATTAATCTACCTGCTCTTAAATTGTAGGCTCACAAACCCAGGAGAGACATGTTTGGTGTCTATGAACTCATAATGACCTGGAGAATCATAATGGTGGGTCAGTTTAGCATTTAATGAACATGGTAAAAAAAAAAAGAAAACAACAACACATGTGGGATTGCCCTTTTTTGCAATCTCACGGCACTTGGAATTTTTTCAGGTTTTCGAGTACACAACATGGTAAAATCAATGGTGTTGTTCAAAAGGCCCTTGCGCAGTACCACCAGTGGGTCATTGCCAGACCCCCCGCTGCTGGGACTTCCCCGCTGCAAGAGCCCAATGCCACATGGACCACTCCCCATCGCTGCGCCCTACCGCTCCGCACCGGAAGTATGCTGACCGCCATATTGGAATACCTAAGTGATGGATATTTCAATATGGCACCCGCTGTTGGTACCAGGCCCTTGCTGCTGCCCTTGCTTCTGGGACTCCGCACGACAAGAGCCACACGCTGCAAGGACCCCTCCCCACCGCTGCACCCTCCCGATGCAAGAGCATTGGGCCTAAATCTAGTCTATTTATACAATTGCCTTGCAATGTTTTCATTTCCTGTTCTGTGCAGATGTCACCATATCCCAGAATTCCAAGTGGAGGAAGTTCACCGACCGCCAGTTTGGGACTCCCAAGTGATGGGTGTCTCAATATTGAAACTGCTGCTGGTACCAACCTATAGTGCGTTACCACCAGCGGAACACCATCGCACCACACACACACACTCTATACAGGGCTGCCACTAGGAATTTCAGGGCCCCATACTGGCAAAATTTTCAGGGCCCCCTTGAGACTCCACACAGGCTCCACCCCAGCCCTGCCTCTACCCCTTGAACTGTCCGCAGTCAAAAGATTTTTAAAGCCGCTACCATGACAAGATAGGCCCCTACCCTGTTATGATCCGGTGACCTTGGAGCTGCATGAGAACTTTCAATGGAGAAAGTGGCCACTATACTGACCGCAACCCTGAACTTAAAACTGCAACCAGAAGTAGCCATGGAGTGTACCTAACACACCTAGACACCTCGTCACAGCCGGAGGACTATTTACCCCTAAAGATGGAAATAGGAATACTATCTTGCCTCACAGAAAATCCCCAAAGGAAAGACAGCACCCACAAATATTGGCGGTGAGTCGGAGAGGAAAAAACATACACAGGCAGAAAAAAACAGGATTTAGCACAGGAGGCCACTCTAGCTAGATAGGACAGAATAGGACAGAGTTCTGTGTGGTCAGTATTAAAACCCTTCAAAAAATCCACAGCAGAATATACAAAAAACTTCCTACATCTAACTAAGGATGTAGGAGCATATATCTGCAACTCCAGTGAAACCAACCAGACTGACAAAACACAGACACAGTCTAAACTGGACAAAAGAAAAACAAACGAACAGTACTGAAAATAAGCACACTGCAAGTGTTCCACAGGAAAAGAAACATACACTTTTCTTTGCTGAACTGGCAGATAAGCAGGAGAGGCCAGGCAGAGATCCAACACTTCCAAAGAAACATTGACAACTGGAAAGGGCTAAAGGATCCTGCACACCTAAATATCCCAGTCAGAATTGTAATTATCCGATACACCTGGCCAGGACTGCGAGTCAGAGACAACTGCATTCCCACCAACAACCACTGGAGGGAACCCAAGAGCAGAATTCACAATACTACCCTACTCTAACCTATTAAACGTTTATTAAAGTATCCAATACAATTTAGGTATATTTTTATTTATTTTTCAATTTTTAAAATGACCAATACCACATACAGAGGACAAATACCACCGCACCATGACCAGACCACATATTACCACCATATGATCACCAATAATACCACATACAGGGGACAAATACCACTGCAGTATTACCAGACCACATATTACCACCACATAGTGACCAAATAATAGCACATATAAGGAATAAATACCGCTACACTATTGCCGGACAACATATTACCAGCACTTAGTGACTGAATACTACAATACTGATCAGTAATAAAAAAAAACACAATACTAATATCACCATAAGTGCCAGTATTCACAGGAGATCTGTATTTAGTATGCAGTGTCTGTGTACAGGTAATACAGTGATCACCCATGACATTATACACTGGTGATCTGTATATAGCGTATAATGTAAAGGTAATTCAGTGATTACTGGTGACATTGTACACAGCACCTCTGTATATAGTATACAGTGTATAGCATCAGTGTACAGGTAACACACTGACTCACCAGTGACGTCTCATTCACACTCACACTCACACACTCACACACACTCACACACACACTCTCACACTCACATTCACAGTCACATACTCACACTCACACACTCTGTCGTGAACACGCCACCGCCGCTGGGATCAGCGGAATGATTCACTGACTGCCACCATCTTTGTACAGGAGGAGTGCAAGCAGTTTTAATGTGACCACCGATATCTGTGTGCACAAAGATGGCGGCAGTCTGATTTACTGCACCTGCAAGTGCAGTGAATCATTCGGTTGATCGCGGTAGCAGATGCGCGACGTGTCTACAGGCAGAGGGAGCTGATCACATTAAAGGGATTTTCCCAAGAATGAAAGTTAATTTTAAAAATTGACTGTGTCTGACCATGTACGGAGCATACCACATCTCCTGGGCAGGGGAGGAAGCAAAATATAATACTGACATTACAGTAGGGGATCACAGTGAATTCATTTTATGAGGTTAAATATTTCACTGACTTTTTTTTAACTATTTTATTTCACAAAATGTATCCTCTGCGATCTCTTGCTGTAATGTCAGTATTGTCTTGTGCTTCCTCCCCTGCCCAGAAGCTGTGGTTTTTCTGTACATGGTCAGACACAGGGGTGAGTGTGTCTGACCATGTACAGAGCATATCACATCTACTGGGCAGGGGAGGAAGCAAACGACAATCCTGACATTACTGCAGGGGATTACAGTGGATTCATTTTGTGAGGTAAAATATTTCACTTACAGTTTTTTTTTTTAATATTTTACTTCACAAAATGTATCCTCTCTGATCTCCTGCTGTAATGTCAGTATTGTCTTTTGCTTCCTTTACTGCCCCGGAGCTGTGGTATGTTCGGTACACGGACAGACATAGACAATTTTTAAAATTAACTTTTGCTCATGGGAAAACCTCTTTGAAAAGCAAATATCAATGTCAACATGGCTCCTCCTAAAAAGTACGCCAATGAAAAGGAAAGGAAAGCAGCAAAGGCACAACGTCGAAGACAACAAAGATCAAATTAGACTGTTGAAGAGCAACAGCATCACTGGGACAAAAACAATGCATATACAGTCATGGCCAAAAGTATTGACACCCCAGCAATTCTGTCAGATAATACTCATTTTCTTCCTGAAAATGACTGCAAACACAAATTATTTGGTATTATTATTTTCGTTTAATTTGTCTTAAATGAAATAACACAAACAGAATTGTCTTAAAGCCAAATTGGATATAATTCCACACCAAACACAAAAAGGGGTGGACAAAAGTATTGGCACTATTCAAAAATCATGTGATGCTTCTCTAATTTGTGTAATTAACAGCACCTGTAACGTACCTGTGGCACCCAACAGGTGTTGGCAATAACTAAATCACACTTGTAGCCAGTTGACATGGATTAACGTTGACTCAGCCTCTGTCCTGTGTCCTTGTGTGTATCACATTGAGCATGGAGAAAAGAAAGAAGACCAAAGAACTGTCTGAGGACTTGAGAAACCAAATTGTGAGGAAGCATGAGCAATCTCAGGGCTACAAGTCAATCTCCAAAGACCTGAATGTTCCTGTGTCTACCGTGCGCAGTGTCATCAAGAAGCTTAAAGCCCATGGCACTGCGGCTAACCTCCCTAGATGTGGACGGAAAAGAAAAATTGACAAGAGATTTCAATGCAAGATTGTGCGGATGTTGGATAAAGAACCTCGACTAACATCCAAACAAGTTCAAGCTGTCCTGCAGTCCGAGGGTACAACAGCGTCAACCCATACTATCCATTGGCATCTGAATGAAAAGGGACTGTATGGTAGGAGACCCAGGAAGACCCCACTTCTTACCCCGAGACATAAAAAAGCCAGGCTGGAGTTTGCTAAAACTTCCCTGAAAAAGCCTAAACCGATTTGGAAGAATGTTCTCTGGTCAGATAAGACAAAAGTAGAGCTATTTGGGCAAAGGCATCAACATAGAGTTTACAGGAGAAAAAAGAGGCATTCAAAGAAAAGACCACTGTCCCTACAGTCAAACATGGTGGAGGTTCCCTGATGTTTTGGGATTGTTTTGCTGCCTCTGGCACTGGACAGCTTGACCGTGTGCATGGCATTATGAAGTCTGAAGACTACCAACAAATTTTGCAGCATAATGTAGGGCCCAGTGTGAGAAAGATGGGTCTCCCTCAGAGGTCATGGATCTTCCAGCAGGACAATGACCCAAAACACACTTCAAAAAGCACTAGAAAATGGTTTGAGAGAAAGCACTGGAGACTTCTAAGGTGGCCAGCAATGAGTCCAGACCTGAATCCCATAGAACACCTGTGGAGAGATCTAAAAATGGCAGTTTGGAGAAGGCACCCTTCGAATATCAGGGACCTGGAGCAGTTTGCCGAAGAAGAATGGTCTAAAATTCCAGCAGAGCATTGTAAGAAACTCATTGATGGTTACCGGAAGCGGTTGGTCACAGTTATTTTGGCTAAAGGTTGTGCAACCAAGTATGAGGCTGAGGGTGCCAATACTTTTGTCTGGCCCTTTTTTGGAGTTTTGTGTGAAATGATCAATGTTTTGCTTTTGCTTCATTCTCTTTTGTGTTTATTCATTTAAGACAAATTAAATGAAGATAATAATACCAAATAATTTGTGTTTGCAATCATATTCAGGAGAAAATGAATATTATCTGACAGAATTGCAGGGGTGTCAATACTTTTGGCCATGACTGCAAGTGTAGGTTTCAAGCACATGAGTCCCCTGATGCAAAAGTTATTAGATTATTACAGGATGCCATTAGGCAACAACAGCGCTGCATGCCTGCCCCCATCGTGACATTACTGCCCTCTCAATGCCATAGCATCGGGCTTCCATCTAGTAGGTAGATAGATAAAGAGATATAAAAATATAGATTGATAAAAGATAAATAGACAGCTACATATGTTTTAGATATATAATGTCACATTTATATATTTTGTGAATATCTATTTATTTATTTGCAATTTTCTTAGATAAATTATTTTTCTGTGATTTTTTTGTGCCTTCTATTTTTTTCTTACAAAAATTGGGATTTGAATTTTTTAGTTTCATTGCTATTTCTAGGCCGGGGTCACACTTGTGAGTGCAATGTGAGAAACTCGCACGAGTCTTTCGCCTCAATACCCGGCACTGCCGCCGTCACTCGGTATCTGAGCATTCAGCTGCGTAGAAATACATGCAGCCGCACATTCTGGTTCCGTGTGCCGGCGGCAGTGCCGGGTATTGAGGCGAGAGACTCGCGCAAGTTTCATTAAATTTGCTAGTACAAGGAGAGCCCAGTTTTGGGGATCTGTCGCCTGTGACACAAAGGAGGAGAATAGAAAGAGCAAGTAGATGTTTCAGCAATTTGGGAGAGCATGTCTGGAGTTGGACGATGGGAGTAGATAGATTTGAGTGGTTTAAGAATGTGAAAACAGCATGTGACCTGTACATGGGAGAGGGGAAGAGACACTGATTGATATGGATTTATTGAACAAAGCGTGTTAATGGGTGTTGGGTTTTAAAGAATGCAGCAGATAGAACATAGATGATGCACAAAGAAGTGGGATATATTTCTTGCTGCACAAGCAAACAAATGTAATTTAATATCTTGCATGGCCTGTCTGCTGCCGTGTCCAACTGCATCAGGTAGTGGAGTGGCTAAATGTGCACTGCTGATTCTGTGCTCACAATCAAAGTCTTAATATGGTTTCAGAACATCCATAAGGTTTTTTTCTCAACGTGTTTCAAAGAAAGCAAACTACTTCATCAAGATAATCACAACAATTCTGTATGGAGCCAGTAATGCAGATTTAATAATTTCTCTCCAGTACCTGACTAACATATTCGATTCTCCAACCTGTTGAGGATGAAGCCACTGGCATTACTACCTCCCAAAATGTCATCTGAGTGCAGTCCGATTTCTGCAGACACACAATGTTGAAGATGGAAAAATTCTGTTCTCCATCTTCTACTCACCTGTGCTATGATTCTCCTCATCTGAGAGAATTGGATCACACTGAGATGACACTCTGATCAAACTCTGTTTAGAGCTTTATATGAGAATCATAAGCATAATTGATCTCATTCTCTCGTATGAGAGAATTTACGCTCCTGTGACCCAAGCCTAAGACTCAGATTGGTGATGTAGATGATAGCAAAGCTTAACTCATTATGCTGTTAACTAGCCTAAAAAAAACCTCTGCTCCAGTGTTTTATTTTTTTATTGCAGTGCTGGAGTGGTGTATTTATTCTATGTTTCCTGTCCCTAGTAATATACTAACCTCTGGTTGTAACCTGCTGGAGTGTTTATTGGGATATTTGGAAGTCATAACTCATTGTAAGTCTACGAGAGCTGGAGCAAAACTCTTTAGAGATTGCAACCCTGAACTTAACACCGCAACGAGAAGTAGCCGTGGAGTGTACCTAACACACCTAGACACCTCGTCACAGCCGGAGGACTAAATACCCCTAAAGATGGAAATCGGAATACTATCTTGCCTCAGAGAAAATCCCCAAAGGAAAGACAGCCCCCCACAAATATTGGCGGTGAGTCGGAGAGGAAAAAACATACACAGGCAGAAAAAACAGGATTTAGCACAGGAGGCCACTCTAGCTAGATATGACAGAATAGGACAGAGTTCTGTGCGGTCAGTATTAAAACCCTTCAAAAAATCCACAGCAGAATATACAAAAAACTTCCTACATCTAACTAAGGATGTAGGAGCGTATATCTGCAACTCCAGTGAAACCAACCAGACTGACAAAACACAGACACAGTCTAATCTGGACAAAAGAAAAACAAACGAACAGTACTGAAAATAAGCACACTGCAAGTGTGCCACAGGAAAAGAAACAGACACTTATCTTTGCTGAACTGGCAGATAAGCAGGAGAGGCCAGGCCGAGATCCAACACTTCCAAAGAAACATTGACAACTGGCACGGGCTAAAGGATCCTGCACACCTAAATATCCCAGTCAGAATTGTAATTATCCGATACACCTGGCCAGGACTGCAAGTCAGAGACAACTGCATTCCCACCAACAACCACTGGAGGGAACCCAAGAGCAGAATTCACAACATTACCCCCCTTGAGGAGGGATCACCGAACCCTCACCAGGGCCCCCAGGATGATCAGGACGAGCCAGATGAAAGGCACGGACCAAATCAGCAGCATGGACATCAGAGGCAAAAACCCAAGAATTATCCTCCTGGCCATAACCCTTCCAATTGACCAGGTACTGAAGCTTCCGCCTCGAAAAACGGGAATCCAAAATCTTCTCAACAACATATTCCAACTCCCCATCAACCCCAACTAGTCACAGACATGGACTTCCAGTCCAACACAGGATTATGTACCTGCAACCATGGAAAACCCAGCACGATAACATCATGCAAGTTATGCAACACCAGAAATCGACAATCTTCCTGATGGGCTAGCGCCATGCGCATGGTTACCTGTGTCCAAAATTGGGGCTTATTTCTAGCCAAGGGTGTAGCATCAATGCCCCTCAAAGTAATAGGGTTCTGCAAAGGCTGCAAGGGAAAACCACAACGCTTGGCAAACTCAAAATCTATTAAATTCAAGGCGGCACCTGAATCCACAAACGCCATGACAGAAAATGATGACAATGAGCAGATGACAAGGACACAGATAACAGAAATTTAGATGTTATTTTGATGTCTGAAACCTTGTCGTTCCATTCTAGACAGAATTCTATCACATTGCATAGGCTCAGAAATTTGCTCTGAGGATAACGCCACAGCGCGCACAGTTCTGCGCTCCCGCAGGCGTCGGTCAATCTGAATGGCCAGAGACATAGAATCACTCAGACCGGAAGGCGTGGGAAACCCCACCATAACATCTTTAACGGATTCAGAAAGCCCCCTTCTGAAAATTGCCGCCAAAGCATCATTATTCCATTTAGTCAATACAGACCATTTTCTGAATTTCTGACAATACAATTCTGCCGCCTCTTGACCCTGAGACAGGGCCAACAAGGTCTTCTCAGCTTGATCCACAGAATTAGGTTCATCATATAATAGTCCTAAAGCCTGAAAAAAGGAGTCAATATTAAGCAAAGCCGGAATCCCAGATTCCAGGGAAAATGCCCAATCCTGCGGGTCGCCACGCAGCAGGGAGATTATGATTTTTCCCCGCTGAATGGAATCACCAGAGGATCGAGGTCTCAGGTCAAAAAACAGTTTACAATTGTTTTTAAAGCTCAAAAATTTAGACCTGTCACCAGAAAACAAATTAGGAGTAGGAATCTTCGGTTCTAAAGCAGGAGTCTGAACAATATAATCAGAAATACCTTGCACCCTAGCAGCAAGCTGGTCTACACGAGAAGCTAATTCCTGAACATTCATGCTTGCACCAGGCTCCTCAGCCACCCAGATATTAAGAGGGAAGAGAACACAAAACAGACTGGAGAAAAAAATGGCTCAAGAGCTTCCTTCCCTTCTTCTGAGATGCATTTAACTCATTGTTGGCCAGTTGTACTGTTATGATCCGGTGACCTTGGAGCTGCATGAGAACTTTCACTGGAGAAAATGGCCACTATACTGACCGCAAGCCTGAACTTAACACCGCAACTAGAAGTAGCCGTGGAGTGTACCTAACACACCTAGACACCTCGTCACAGCCGGAGGACTAAATACCCCTAAAGATGGAAATCGGAATACTATCTTGCCTCAGAGAAAATCCCCAAAGGAAAGACAGCCCCCCACAAATATTGGCGGTGAGTCGGAGAGGAAAAAACATACACTGGCAGAAAAAACAGGATTTAGCACAGGAGGCCACTCTAGCTAGATAGGACAGAATAGGACAGAGTTCTGTGCGGTCAGTATTAAAACCCTTCAAAAAATCCACAGCAGAATATACAAAAAACTTCCTACATCTAACTAAGGATGTAGGAGCGTATATCTGCAACTCCAGTGAAACCAACCAGACTGACAAAACACAGACACCGTCTAATCTGGACAAAAGAAAAACAAACGAACAGTACTGAAAATAAGCACACTGCAAGTGTGCCACAGGAAAAGAAACAGACACTTATCTTTGCTGAACTGGCAGATAAGCAGGAGAGGCCAGGCCGAGATCCAACACTTCCAAAGAAACATTGACAACTGGCACGGGCTAAAGGATCCTGCACACCTAAATATCCCAGTCAGAATTGTAATTATCCGATACACCTGGCCAGGACTGCAAGTCAGAGACAACTGCATTCCCACCAACAACCACTGGAGGGAACCCAAGAGCAGAATTCACAACATTACCCCCCCTTGAGGAGGGATCACCGAACCCTCACCAGGGCCCCCAGGATGATCAGGACGAGCCAGATGAAAGGCACGGACCAAATCAGCAGCATGGACATCAGAGGCAAAAACCCAAGAATTATCCTCCTGGCCATAACCCTTCCAATTGACCAGGTACTGAAGCTTCCGCCTCGAAAAACGGGAATCCAAAATCTTCTCAACAACATATTCCAACTCCCCATCAACCCCAACTAGTCACAGACATGGACTTCCAGTCCAACACAGGATTATGTACCTGCAACCATGGAAAACCCAGCACGATAACATCATGCAAGTTATGCAACACCAGAAATCGACAATCTTCCTGATGGGCTAGCGCCATGCGCATGGTTACCTGTGTCCAAAATTGGGGCTTATTTCTAGCCAAGGGTGTAGCATCAATGCCCCTCAAAGTAATAGGGTTCTGCAAAGGCTGCAAGGGAAAACCACAACGCTTGGCAAACTCAAAATCCATTAAATTCAAGGCGGCACCTGAATCCACAAACGCCATGACAGAAAATGATGACAATGAGCAGATGACAAGGACACAGATAACAGAAATTTAGATGTTATTTTGATGTCTGAAACCTTGTCGTTCCATTCTAGACAGAATTCTATCACATTGCATAGGCTCAGAAATTTGCTCTGAGGATAACGCCACAGCGCGCACAGTTCTGCGCTCCCGCAGGCGTCGGTCAATCTGAATGGCCAGAGACATAGAATCACTCAGACCGGAAGGCGTGGGAAACCCCACCATAACATCTTTAACGGATTCAGAAAGCCCCCTTCTGAAAATTGCCGCCAAAGCATCATTATTCCATTTAGTCAATACAGACCATTTTCTGAATTTCTGACAATACAATTCTGCCGCCTCTTGACCCTGAGACAGGGCCAACAAGGTCTTCTCAGCTTGATCCACAGAATTAGGTTCATCATATAATAGTCCTAAAGCCTGAAAAAAGGAGTCAATATTAAGCAAAGCCGGATTCCCAGATTCCAGGGAAAATGCCCAATCCTGCGGGTCGCCACGCAGCAGGGAGATTATGATTTTTCCCCGCTGAATGGAATCACCAGAGGATCGAGGTCTCAGGTCAAAAAACAGTTTACAATTGTTTTTAAAGCTCAAAAATTTAGACCTGTCACCAGAAAACAAATTAGGAGTAGGAATCTTCGGTTCTAAAGCAGGAGTCTGAACAATATAATCAGAAATACCTTGCACCCTAGCAGCAAGCTGGTCTACACGAGAAGCTAATTCCTGAACATTCATGCTTGCACCAGGCTCCTCAGCCACCCAGATATTAAGAGGGAAGAGAACACAAAACAGACTGGAGAAAAAAATGGCTCAAGAGCTTCCTTCCCTTCTTCTGAGATGCATTTAACTCATTGTTGGCCAGTTGTACTGTTATGATCCGGTGACCTTGGAGCTGCATGAGAACTTTCACTGGAGAAAATGGCCACTATACTGACCGCAAGCCTGAACTTAACACCGCAACTAGAAGTAGCCGTGGAGTGTACCTAACACACCTAGACACCTCGTCACAGCCGGAGGACTAAATACCCCTAAAGATGGAAATCGGAATACTATCTTGCCTCAGAGAAAATCCCCAAAGGAAAGACAGCCCCCCACAAATATTGGCGGTGAGTCGGAGAGGAAAAAACATACACAGGCAGAAAAAACAGGATTTAGCACAGGAGGCCACTCTAGCTAGATAGGACAGAATAGGACAGAGTTCTGTGCGGTCAGTATTAAAACCCTTCAAAAAATCCACAGCAGAATATACAAAAAACTTCCTACATCTAACTAAGGATGTAGGAGCGTATATCTGCAACTCCAGTGAAACCAACCAGACTGAGAAAACACAGACACAGTCTAATCTGGACAAAAGAAAAACAAACGAACAGTACTGAAAATAAGCACACTGCAAGTGTTCCACAGGAAAAGAAACAGACATTTATCTTTGCTGAACTGGCAGATAAGCAGGAGAGGCCAGGCAGAGATCCAACACTTCCAAAGAAACATTGACAACTGGCAAGTGCTAAAGGATCCTGCACACCTAAATATCCCAGTCAGAATTGTAATTATCTGATACACCTGGCCAGGACTGCGAGTCAGAGACAACTGCATTCCCACCAACAACCACTGGAGGGAACCCAAGAGCAGAATTCACAACACTACCCTACTCTAACCTATTAAACGTTTATTAAAGTATCCAATACAATTTAGGTATATTTTTATTTATTTTTCAATTTTTAAAATGACCAATACCACATACAGAGGACAAATACCACCGCACCATGACCAGACCACATATTACCACCATATGATCACCAATAATACCACATACAGGGGACAAATACCACTGCAGTATGACTAGACCACATATTACCACCACATAGTGACCAAATAATAGCACATATAAGGAATAAATACCGCTACACTATTGCCGGACAACATATTACCAGCACTTAGTGACTGAATACTACAATACTGATCAGTAATAAAAAAAACCACAATACTAATATCACCATAAGTGCCAGTATTCACAGGAGATCTGTACTTAGTATGCAGTGTCTGTGTACAGGTAATACAGTGATCACCCACGACATTATACACTGGTGATCTGTATATAGCGTATAATGTAAAGGTAATTCAGTGATTACTGGTGACATTGTACACAGGACCTCTGTATATAGAATACAGTGTATAGCATCAGTGTACAGGTAACACACTGACTCACCAGTGACGTCTCATTCACACTCACACTCACACATTCACACACACTCACACACACACTCTCACACTCACATTCACAGTCACATACTCACACTCACACACTCTGTCGTGAACACGCCACCGCCGCTGGGATCAGCGGAATGATTCACTGACTGCCACCATCTTTGTACAGGAGGAGTGCATGCAGTGTTAATGTGACCACCGCTATCTGTGTGCACAAAGATGGCGGCAGTCTGATTTACTGCACCTGCAAGTGCAGTGAATCATTCGGTTGATCACGGTAGCAGATGCACGACGTGTCTACAGGCAGAGGAAGCTGATCACATTAAAGGGATTTTCCCAAGAAAGAAAGTTAATTTAAAAAATTGACTGTGTCTGACCATGTACGGAGCATACCACATCTCCTGGGCAGGGGAGGAAGCAAAATATAATACTGACATTACAGTAGGGGATCACAGTGGATTCATTTTATGAGGTTAAATATTTCACTGACTTTTTTTTAACTATTTTATTTCCCAAAATGTATCCTCTGCGATCTCTTGCTGTAATGTCAGTAATGTCTTGTGCTTCCTCCCCTGCCCAGAAGCTGTGGTTTTTCTGTACATGGTCAGACACAGGGGTGAGTGTGTCTGACCATGTACAGAGCATACCACATCTACTGGGCAGGGGAGGAAACAACCGACAATCCTGACATTACTGCAGGGGATTACAGTGGATTCATTTTGTGAGGTAAAATATTTCACTGACAGTTTTTTTTTTTTTAATATTTTACTTCACAAAATGTATCCTCTCTGATCTCCTGCTGTAATGTCAGTATTGTCTTTTGCTTCCTCCACTGCCCCGGAGCTGTGGTATGTTCGGTACACGGACAGACATAGACAATTTTTAAAATTAACTTTCGCTCATGGGAAAACCCCTTTGAAAAGCAAATATCAATGTCAACATGGCTCCTCCTAAAAAGTACGCCAATGAAAATGAAAGGAAAGCAGCAAAGGCACAACGTCGAAGACAACAAAGAGTAAATTAGACTCTTGAAGAGCAACAGCATCACTGGGACAAAAACAATGCATATACAGTCATGGCCAAAAGTATTGACACCCCTGCAACTCTGTCAGATAATACTCATTTTCTTCCTGAAAATGACTGCAAACACAAATTATTTGGTATTATTATTTTCATTTAATTTGTCTTAAATGAAAAAACATAAACAGAATTGTCTTAAAGCCAAATTGGATATAATTCCACACCAAACACAAAAAAGGGGGTGGACAAAAGTAACATAGTAACATAGTAACATAGTTAGTAAGGCCGAAAAAAGACATTTGTCCATCCAGTTCAGCCTATATTCCATCATAATAAATCCCCAGATCTACGTCCTTCTAAAGAACCTAATTGTATGGTACAATATTGTTCTGCTCCAGGAAGACATCCAGGCCTCTCTTGAACCCCTCGACTGAGTTCGCCATCACCACCTCCTCAGGCAAGCAATTCCAGATTCTCACTGCCCTAACAGTAAAGAATCCTCTTCTATGTTGGTGGAAAAACCTTCTCTCCTCCAGACGCAAAGAATGCCCCCTTGTGCCCGTCACCTTCCTTGGTATAAACAGATCCTCAGCGAGATATTTGTATTGTCCCCTTATATACTTATACATGGTTATTAGATCGCCCCTCAGTCGTCTTTTTTCTAGACTAAATAATCCTAATTTCGCTAATCTATCTGGGTATTGTAGTTCTCCCATCCCCTTTATTAATTTTGTTGCCCTCCTTTGTACTCTCTCTAGTTCCATTATATCCTTCCTGAGCACCGGTGCCCAAAACTGGACACAGTACTCCATGTGCGGCCTAACTAGGGATTTGTACAGAGGCAGTATAATGCTCTCATCATGTGTATCCAGACCTCTTTTAATGCACCCCATGATCCTGTCTGCCTTGGCAGCTGCTGCCTGGCACTGGTTGCTCCAGGTAAGTTTATCATTAACTAGGATCCCCAAGTCCTTCTCCCTGTCAGATTTACCCAGTGGTTTCCCATTCAGTGTGTAATGGTGACATTGATTCCTTCTTCCCATGTGTATAACCTTACATTTATCATTGTTAAACCTCATCTGCCACCTTTCAGCCCAAGTTTCCAACTTATCCATATCCATCTGTAGCAGAATACTATCTTCTCTTGTATTAACTGCTTTACATAGTTTTGTATCATCTGCAAATATCGATATTTTACTGTGTAAACCTTCTACCAGATCATTAATGAATATGTTGAAGAGAACAGGTCCCAATACTGACCCCTGCGGTACCCCACTGGTCACAGCGACCCAGTTAGAGATTATACCATTTATAACCACCCTCTGCTTTCTATCACTAAGCCAGTTACTAACCCATTTACACACAATTTCCCCCAGACCAAGCATTCTCATTTTGTGTACCAACCTCTTGTGCGGCACGGTATCAAACGCTTTGGAAAAATCGAGATATACCACGTCCAATGACTCACCGTGGTCCAGCCTATAGCTTACCTCTTCATAAAAACTCATTAGATTGGTTTGACAGGAGCGATTTCTCATAAACCCATGCTGATATGGAGTTAAACAGTTATTCTCATTGAGATAATCCAGAATAACATCCCTCAGAAACCCTTCAAATATTTTACCAACAATAGAGGTTAGACTTACTGGCCTATAATTTCCAGGTTCACTTTTAGAGCCCTTTTTGAATATTGGCACCACATTTGCTATGCGCCAATCCTGCGGAACAGACCCTGTCGCTATAGAGTCCCTAAAAATAAGAAATATTGGTTTATCTATTACATTACTTAGTTCTCTTAGTACTTGTGGGTGTATGCCATCCGGACCCGGAGATTTATCTATTTTAATCTTATTTAGCCGGTTTCGCACCTCTTCTTGGGTTAGATTGGTGACCCTTAATATAGGGTTTTCATTGTTTCTTGGGATTTCACCTAGCATTTCATTTTCCACCGTGAATACCGTGGAGAAGAAGGTGTTTAATATGTTAGCTTTTTCCTCGTCATCTACAACCATTCTTTCCTCACTATTTTTTAAGGGGCCTACATTTTCAGTTTTTATTCTTTTACTATTGATATAGTTGAAGAACAGTTTGGGATTAGTTTTACTCTCCTTAGCAATGTGCTTCTCTGTTTCCTTTTTGGCAGCTTTAATTAGTTTTTTAGATAAAGTATGTTTCTCCCTATAGTTTTTTAGAGCTTCAATGGTGCCATCCTGCTTTAGTAGTGCAAATGCTTTCTTTTTACTGTTAATTGCCTGTCTTACTTCTTTGTTTAGCCACATTGGGTTTTTCCTATTTCTAGTCCTTTTATTCCCACAAGGTATAAACTGCTTACACTGCCTATTTAGGATGTTCTTAAACATTTCCCATTTATTATCTGTATTCTTATTTCTGAGGATATTGTCCCAGTCTACCAGATTAAGGGCATCTCTAAGCTGGTCAAACTTTGCCTTCCTAAAGTTCAGTGTTTTTGTGACTCCCTGACAAGTCCCCCTAGTGAAAGACAGGTGAAACTGTACAATATTGTGGTCGCTATTTCCTAGATGCCCGACCACCTGCAGATTTGTTATTCTGTCAGGTCTATTAGATAGTATTAGGTCTAAAAGTGCTGCTCCTCTGGTTGGATTCTCCACCAATTGTGAAAGATAATTTTTCTTGGTTATTAGCAGAAACCTGTTGCCTTTATGGGTTTCACAGGTTTCTGTTTCCCAGAAGTATTGGCACTTTTCGAAAAATCATGTGATGCTTCTCTAATTTGTGTAATTAACAGCACCTGTAACTTACCTGTGGCACCCAACAGGTGTTGGCAATAACTAAATCACACTTGCAGCCAGTTGACATGGATTAACGTTGACTCAGCCTCTGTCCTGTGTCCTTGTGTGTATCACATTGAGCATGGAGAAAAGAAAGAAGACCAAAGAACTGTCTGAGGACTTGAGAAACCAAATTGTGAGGAAGTATGAGCAATCTCAAGGCTACAAGTCAATCTCCAAAGACCTGAATGTTCCTGTGTCTACCGTGCGCAGTGTCATCAAGAAGTTTAAAGCCCATGGCACTGTGGCTAACCTCCCTAGATGTGGACGGAAAAGAAAAATTGACAAGAGATTTCAATGCAAGATTGTGCGGATGTTGGATAAAGAACCTCGACTAACATCCAAACAAGTTCAAGCTGTCCTGCAGTCCGAGGGTACAACAGCGTCAACCCATACTATCCGTTGGCATCTGAATGAAAAGGGACTGTATGGTAGGAGACCCAGGAAGACCCCACTTCTTACCCCGAGACATAAAAAAGCCAGGCTGGAGTTTGCCAAAACTTACCTGAAAAAGCCTAAACCGATTTGGAAGAATGTTCTCTGGTCAGATAAGACAAAAGTAGAGCTATTTGGGCAAAGGCATCAACATAGAGTTTACAGGAGAAAAAAGAGGCATTCAAAGAAAAGACCACTGTCCCTACAGTCAAACATGGTGGAGGTTCCCTGATGTTTTGGGATTGTTTTGCTGCCTCTGGCACTGGACAGCTTGACCGTGTGCATGGCATTGTGAAGTCTGAAGACTACCAACAAATTTTGCAGCATAATATAGGGCCCAGTGTGAGAAAGATGGGTCTCCCTCAGAGGTCATGGGTCTTCCAGCAGGACAATGACCCAAAACACACTTCAAAAAGCACTAGAAAATGGTTTGAGAGAAAGCACTGGAGACTTCTAAGGTGGCCAACAATGAGTCCAGACCTGAATCCCATAGAACACCTGTGGAAAGATCTAAAAATGGCAGTTTGGAGAAGGCACCCTTCGAATATCAGGGACCTGGAGCAGTTTGCCGAAGAAGAATGGTCTAAAATTCCAGCAGAGCATTGTAAGAAACTCATTGATGGTTACCGGAAGCGGTTGGTCGCAGTTATTTTGGCTAAAGGTTGTGCAACCAAGTATTAGGCTGAGGGTGCCAATACTTTTGTCTGGCCCATTTTTGGAGTTTTGTGTGAAATGATCAATGTTTTGCTTTTGCTTCATTCTCTTTTGTGTTTATTCATTTAAGACAAATTAAATGAAGATAATAATACCAAATAATTTGTCTTTGCAATCATATTCAGGAAGAAAATGAATATTATCTGACAGAATTGCAGGGGTGTCAATACTTTTGGCCATGACTGCAAGTGTAGGTGTCAAGCACACGAGTCCCCTGATGCAAAAGTTATTAGATTATTACAGGATGCCATTAGGCAACAACAGCGCTGCATGCCTGCCCCCATCGTGACATTACTGCCCTCTCAATGCCATAGCATCGGGCTTCCATCTAATAGGTAGATAGATAAAGAGATATAAAAATATAGATTGATAAAAGATAAATAGACAGCTACATATAAAAATTGCAACTGAAACCGCGCATAAAGGGACCAGAAACACGTATGGAAATATGTAGACACACGTGCAAACAATGGAATGGTACCTGGGGGGCTTCTGGGGGCTGGACAATACCAACCAAAATGCAGAAAGAACCACCAGGGTCCACCCGTAACCACTGCTGAGGAGTGACCCAATAACCTGCAATAATGATGTGGCGGGCCCCCTACCAAATATAAGATATCAAATAGAGTGTCCCGATAAACACAAATGGTGAAAAAGATGGACTTACCAGAACACAGGTGCAGTGGTGTCGGCAAGGTGGACGCACTTGGGGTTCTGTGGTGAAGAGCCCAGCACCGGGAAGGTAGAAGGCGTGAGGGCAAGCGGACCTGGAAGGGGCTGCAGCACAGCAGAGCACCGAGAAATAGGTGCCAAAGGATGAATGGATAAGTCCACGTGGGTGCTGCGCAGGGAAGCCCCGAGGAGATATACGGGCAAACCTGCAGGGGAGCAGGCACAGGAACGCTGTGCAGTAGCTGCGTAGAGCCAGGGAAAGCCCCGGCCGGTGGCGTCCCTGGATACGAGCGGGGGGAAGATGGCCGACAAAAGACTCAGCGTGTGACGTCACAGCTACGGAGCGGCACTGGGACCAAACTTAACCAACGCGTTTCAGAGGAACTCCGTCCTCCTTCGTCAGGGTTACCGGTCCCTGGGTGCTCAGATGATTTATACAAGAGCCCTGTCAGTCAAACCCCCAAGCGGCCCGCCCCTATCCCCAGTGATCTGGGCTGCCCATATGAAAGAGTGGTAGCAGAATAAATAAATAATACAGATGGTCATAGCAGCGTGTGGGTGCACTAAATGAATCGCATATGCTGAAGAGAAGGGGGGTAAAAAGGAGAACACTATTCACAAACAAGTGAGTACACAAAATAAATAAATAGATATAAAAACATCTTTTAATAAATAGATTAAAAAATGAAAATAGTGTAATATAAAATGGAATAAATATATAATCATAATAAAAGATACAAAGTGCGTGTATCAACCTAAAATACAAATAAAAACAAAAACAATATCCCTTGCACGTTAATTGTATATACCTGTACGGGCAATCTGATGGAGGAACCCCCATAAAATAACCCCACCTGAGATACTCCCCCAGAATGACCAGGGGGAAAAAATTAGAAGTGAAGTGGGTATGATCAATATAATGAATGAATGGGTTAGATAGAGATGGGTACAAACACTGGTGTGTGCCCCATACAATAATTAAAAGGCAAATAGTTCCAGCCCATGATTAAGGCCCTTGGGTGCAAGACAATTAAGTGAAAATATCCATTTCGATTCAATCCTGGACATGGCTTGTATCAGATTGCCCCCTCTCATGTTTTGTTGGATTTTATGGATCCCGAGAAAACGCACGTCTTTTATGGATCTATCATGTTTCTCACTAAAATGTCGTGAGAGGGGGTGGCCCACAAAACCTTTCTGGATATTAATCAGATGCTCCTTGATCCGCACCATGAGAGGTCTCTTGGTGCGGCCCACATATAATTTCCTGCACGGACACTCAATGAGGTAAATAACTTTAGTGGATAAGCAAGAAATGCTCTCCTTAATAGTGAATTCGTGCAAAGAATCCGAGTCCGTGAATGTGTATTGGCACATATGTTTTAGATATATAATGTCACATTTATATATTTTGTGAATATCTATCTATTTATTTATTTGCAATTTTCTTAGATAAACTATTTTTCTGTGATTTTTTGTGCCTTCTATTTTTTTCTTACAAAAATTGGGATTTGAATTTTTTAGTTTCATTGCTATTTCTAGGCCGGGGTCACACTTGTGAGTGCAATGTGAGAAACTCGCACGAGTCTTTCGCCTCAATACCCGGCACTGCCGCCGTCACTCGGTATCTGAGCATTCAGCTGCATAGAAATACATGCAGCCGCACATTCTGGTTCCGTGTGCCGGCGGCAGTGCCGGGTATTGAGGCGAGAGACTCGCGCAAGTTTCATTAAACTTGCTAGTACAAGGAGAGCCCAGTTTTGGGGATCTGTCGCCTGTGACACAGAGAAGGAGAATAGAAAGAGCAAGCAGATGTTTCAGCAATTTGGGAGAGCATGTCTGGAGTTGGACGATGGGAGTAGATAGATTTGAGTGGTTTAAGAATATGAAAACAGCATGTGACCTGTACATGGGAGAGGGGAAGAGACACTGATTGATATGGATGTATTGAACAAAGCGTGTTAATGGGTGTTGGGTTTTAAAGAATGCAGCAGATAGAACATAGATGATGCACAAAGATGTGTTATATATTTCTTGCTGCACAAGCAAACAAATGTAATTTAATATCTTGCATGGCCTGTCTGCTGCCATGTCCAACTGCCTCAGGTAGTGGAGTGGCTAAATGTGCACTGCTGATTTTGTGCTCACAATCAAGGTCTTAATATGGTGTCAGAACATCCATAAGGTTTTTTTCTCAACGTGTTTCAAAGAAAGCAAACTACTTCATCAAGATAATCACAACAATTCTGTATGGAGCCAGTAATGCAGATTTAATAATTTCTCTCCAGTACCTGACTAAGATATTCGATTCTCCAACCTGTTGAGGTGGCAGGCACTGGCATTACTACCTCCCAAAATGTCATCTGAGTGCAGTCCGATGTATGCAGACACACAATGTAGAAGATGGAAAAATTCTGTTCTCCATCTTCTACTCACCTGTGCTATGATACTCCTCATCTGAGAGAATTGGATCACACTGAGATGACACTGATCAAACTCTGTTTAGAGCTTTATATGAGAAACATAAGCATAATTGATCTCATTCTCTCGTATGAGAGAATTTACGCTCGTGTGACCCAAGCCTAAGACTCAGATTGGTGCTGTAGATGATAGCAAAGCTTAACTCATTATGCTGTCAACTAGCCAAAAAAACTCTGCTCCAGTGTTTTATTTTTTTATTGCAGTGCTGGAGTGGTGTAAATATTCTATGTTCCCTGTCCCTAGTAATATACTAACCTCTGGTTGTAACCTGCTGGAGTGTTTATTGGGATATTTGGAAGTCATAACTCATTGTAAGTCTACGAGAGCTGGAGCAAAACTCTTTAGAGATTGTGAACATAACCTCTGATTTTGAGTCCGTCAGAAATTCCGGTACAATAATAAACATGAATTGGTTGCACTATTACTAGTACCATTTTTTAGCAAAATACTTTGTATTGTTTTTGGTGTTTTTCACCTGTTTTTCATTATGTTTTTTTCATCCTTTTATTTTGCACCTTTTAAAAGTATTTTTATTATGTGTTTGCTGATTTTTCTATGGGATGGGTTCTGGGTTTGCATATGTTTTGGGCTGACACATTATTTTTTAAAAGTCTCAAATTTTTTGCCTAAGTTTACTTTACATATTGTGTACATCTGAATTTTTTTTTGTATTGTATGCATTTTAGCAGAACGAACAATTTTTGCACTAAAAAATAGTAAAAAACGTTAAAGACAAAACTAAAGAGCACTTTGTGTTTTGTGCAATATTCAAGTACAACTTGCACCATTTTGAAGAATTTGGTGCTAAAAAATGTCAAGAAATACCACAAGACAAAAAAAAAGATTATAATTTCAATAAAGCCTTGTGGAAGTAATGACGCTATAAAAGCAAGTAAAATAAAATAAATAAATAAAGATACTTCTGAATTAATGTAAATGATGAATCGGAGTTAGAGCTTTTATTGGGAAAATGTCTTCTGTTCTAGGAAGCACCAGCATAAAACTCAGCAAATACATTTTCATTTTAATGCCTGCAAAAACCAGTTTGTGAGAAACATTAAAAGTAATTAATGTCCAGTTATTCAGCTGTGGCCAAGTTTCTCAATGTGATTCAGTGACATAGATTGATAAAGTCAATTCCATAATGTGGTTTGTAGAAGTTTTTGTTCAATGTGTGATGGTAATTATCATGAACTGGTAAAAAGATTAATGACTGCTTATATCATGAAGTGATTATCAAAAAACTTTAATTTATTTTGTTGAAAATATTCTTGAATATGTTATATTTTGCCAGTTCACTTGTTTCATTCTTGTACAGCTAAAATAATGTTGCTTGTAAATTAGTCATTTTGTGGGAACTATGAAGTAGATGTACACTTTTTTCTACATTTAACAATATTTATGCACAATAAATATGAAAATATAAAGACATTTATGTTCACTCATGGAAGTGTAAAAGCTCATAAAATAGAATTAATAATGGCCATATATCGTAATTCTGTTCTATCCTTTTTGTAAATAATTAATCTCAAAAATTGCACAATGCAAAGCCTGCTAAGAAATAATTCAGATGCACGAACTTTGCATTTGAAATTTTAGCCAATAGTTTTGGCACTATTTACAACATTTGTATGGCTTTTGAAAGATAACTGCAGATGTAGAATGGTAGTGAATCCACCACTTCTTGTCTGCCTATCAAGATACAAGCTAAAAGCAATTCTTGGAAGATTTTATAACAACTGGAATCGCAATAAATAATAAAAAAAAATGTAACTTAGTTACATAGGTTGAAAAAAGACTCAGGTCCATCAAGTACAACCTCTCTCCAACAATCAGCATCGGACTGGCATGCTGGGACATCGGACAATCCTCCGATGGGCCCCCCAGATCTGGGAGATCCTTCGTGCCGGATATCGTGGGGACTAGTTAATAATTGTGGTCATTATCATGACCATGGACCTACTAATGTTAAGATGGCCGCCGGGAAAATCACTGCTATGCTCGGAACGCTGACGTCATCATGTGGCACATAGCAGTGGCGTTTAAAGGCTGCCGGCCAATCAAAGGCCGTGTGCATCACTGTCATTGAACATCACTGCTATCTGCTGGGTCTTAACGTCAGTGAGCATAGCAGTGTTGTTAAATGGCCGCTGGTTAGCAGCCTTTAAATGTTAATGCTATGAACCATTTACCGAAGTCAGTGCATGACCTCTGATGAGTCGACGGCCATGTTAACGACCGCGCTGGATATAAAGCCACAGAAGTATGCCAAGCACAGGAAGGTAAAAATATTTTTTTCCGACTGAGAATAAGCAGGGTAGTGGACATGTGACCATAGAGACCTAGAATGGAGCAGCATAGGGGCCCAGGATGGGGGGATAAATATAAGCCTAAGATGCGGGGATACATAAAGGCTCAAGATGGGAGGGATACATAGAAGCCCACAATGGAGGGATAGATGGAGGCCAAGGATTGGGAGGATACATAGAGACCTAGGATGGGGTGAATACACAAAGGCCCAGGATAGGGGAGGTTGCATACAGGCTCAGGATAGGGGTGAAATACATAGCATCCAAGGATTGGGGAATACACCGAGACCCAAGATAGGGAGGATATATAGAGGCCCAGGATTGGAGGAATACATAAAGGCCCAGGATCGAGGACTATGTAGAAGCCCAGGATGGAGGGGATACATAGAGGCTCAGAAAGGGGAGATATATAGAGGCTTAGGATGGAAAATACATAGAGGCCCAGGTTGGGGAATACATGGAGGCTCAGGATGGGGTGAATACATAGAGACCAGGAATGGGGGAGGATGCATAGAGGCTCAGGATTGGGATAACACATAGCAGCCCAGGTTTGGGGGAATACATAGAGCTCCAAGATAGGGAGGATACATAGAGGCCCAAGATGGGGGAGGATGCATAGAGGCCCAGGATTGAGGGGTTGAATAGAGGGTCAGGATGGGGGTATATATAGAGGCCCAGGAAGGAGAATACATAGAGGCCCAGGATGGGAGGGATACATGGAGGCCCAAGATGGGGGTTGGAAAATAAAGGCCCAGTATGGGGGATGCATAAAGGCCCAGGATGGGGGGATATATAGTGGCTCAGGATTGGGGGGATACAAACAGGTACAGAATGGGGGATACATAGGGGCCAAGAACTGGGCAACATAGAAGCCTAGGATAGGGGTTATTATTAAATAAAGGGGCCCAAGATGAGGTATATTATTAAGCAAAGGGGGCCATGATTGGTGACAATTATTGTATGCAGGCCAAAACGAGGAATGTACATTATTTATGGTTGCAAGTGTGGACACAATTACTGTATGTTAGGTGTCGAGTTCCCGCCTCTGCACAGGGGGAATCTCGAACCATCTCTGCTGCAGTCTCCCATTCTTCTGCAGTCGCAGTGGAGTCTGCTCAGCAGAGACGTCGTTCCCAGCATCTTGCTCAGTCTCACTCTGTGCATAGGATTACTGCTGCTTTGCCTGCTTCTGCCATTGAAGCCAGTGCTGGGCAGCGGCGAGCAGACGCTTTTGGGATCTAAGTCCTGCTTTTTCCCTTCTGAACATGCCCAGGGTGAGATCTCCCATTGGAGATCAAGGGTCACATGCTCAGATGCTGCAGCGGTTCCCATTGGTCCTTTATTGGAAGGTCCTGAACGTGCTGCAGCTATATAAGCTGCGCATGACCGCACGGCCATGCGCTAGTGTACATTTGTAAACGTGTGTGTGTTGTGAGTGAAAGTCGTTCATTAAAATCCCCTCCCTATCGGATGACTGTTCGCGGAAGGTGGGTGATTGCTATCTAGCGCCCGACTTGCTACCAGCTTGTTACACAACACACGGCATCTAATTGCTGTGACCGCCAGTGTGGCGCCGTGCCCTTTCACAGCGCTTTCCTGACCCAAGCCTGGGTGGTTAGTGGCGTCCGCCAGTGCGGCACCGCATGCACTCTCGTGCATCTTTATTCTTACTTTGGTTACGCTGACACCCCATTAGCGGTGTCGAGCGCAAGTAGTCTAGTCGGACTCGGATTCCAAGTCTTGGGACTGAGCTTGGTGACTCCTTGCTTGCGCTCTTGTGTGCAGTACCGCGGCTCTGTGACTTAACAGGGTTCGCTTCCTTCACACAGGGTGAAGTTAACCCGTGTGTGTATTCACATTGTACCGCCATATAGTCCGTCATAACTTGGCAGCAGGTTCCATCTCTGCACGGTGGACCCCGGGCTGCGAACGCACCTTAATCTATCTTATTATTTGGTGCGTTCCGCTAGCCCTAACATTACACTAGCGCCAGGGTCTGGCTAGTAATGATGGACATACAGCAATCTTTGCAGTATATCCAGCAGCTGGAGGGTAGGTTGGCGGCTCTCGAGAGCTCAACCTCAGCTGTGGATGTTACCGCAGTTGCTGTACAGGCTGTTAGCGTGCCTGCAGCAACCTTGTCCACTGCCACCCCTGTTCCGACATTATCTCGCCTCCCGCTGCCAGAAAAATTTTCTGGAGATAGCAAATCTTGTAGGGAATTCGTGAGTCAGTGCTCTATTCACCTCACGCTCCTGGCTGCACGTTTTCCCACAGAGCGGGCTAAGGTGGGATTTATTGTCTCTCTCTTGTCAGACAGGGCGTTGGAATGGGCTACGCCGCTGTGGGAGCGTGGCAATCATGTGGTGCAGAGTGCTTTGCTGTTTCTGAACACTCTGAAACAGGTCTTTTTAGGACCTCAAGTCACCCATGATACTGCGCTCCAACTGCTGGCATTAACTCAGGTTGAGTCCTTGGTCAGCCATTTTGCCATCCACTTCCGCACTTTAGCTTCTGAGCTGGAGTGGTCGGATAAAGCCCTTATCCCCATATTTTGGAAGGGGCTGGCTGATCACGTGAAGGACACTCTGGCCACTAGGGAGATTCCTGCCACACTGGAGGAGTTAATAACTATCTCTACTCGTATTGACCTCGTATTGTGCACTCAAGGTCTGTCATGTTTGCCAGCAGTCAGGACATCTTTCCACCAGATGTCCCCAGCGGTCGAGGAAACGTCAGCGTCTAGTGGTAGTGGGTGGAGGTACACTAGACACGGCGACGTTTGCCTCCAAATTGTCCTTTAAGGGGACAATTATTATAGGCTCATTCTCCCACTCGGTAGAGCTCTGCGTGGATTCTGGGGCGGAGGGCAATTTTATGTCTTCGGTGGCGCAGTGGTTAGCACTACAGCCTTGCAGCGCTGGGGTCCTGGGTTCTAATCCCACCCAGGACAACATCTGCAAAGAATTTGTATGTTCTCTCTGTGTTTGCGTGGGTGTCCTCCGGGCACTCCGGTTTCCTCCCACATTCCAAAGACATACTATTAGGAATTCTAGATTGTGAGCCCAATCGGGGACAGTGATGATAATGTGTGCAAAACTGTAAAGCGCTGCGGAATATGTTAGCGCTATATAAAAATAAAGATTATTATTATTATTATTCCTTCGCCCAACGTCACGCAATACCCCTGGTTATGCTAGCTCAACCAGTAACGGTACGAGTGGTGAATGGGTCGACATTGCCTTCACAGATAACACACCAGACCATCCCTTTTACTCTGTCCATGTCGCCATCCCATCAGGAGATTATATCTCTGCTCGTCATTCCTGAGGGAATTGATGAGGTCCTGTTGGGAATACCTTGGCTACAGTACCACGCTCCTCATATCGAGTGGTCCTCAGGCAGAATTCTGGGATGGGGTGAATCTTGTGGGGGTAGGTGTCAGAGGGAGTGCGTTCAGGTTGCTACTACAGAGGTACCCACAGATCTTTCCTCTCTCCCCAAGTAATACTGGTCTTATGCAGACGTGTTCTCCAAAAAGGCGGCGGAGACCCTTTCGCCCCATCGCCTCTATGACTGTCCTATTGATCTCTTGCCTGGTGCTGAGCCTCCCCGGGGTCGAGTCTATCCGTTATCTCCCCCAGAGATGGAGGCAATGTCACAGTACATCCTGGAAAATCTGGTAAGAGGATTCATTAGGAAGTCAGTGTCACCTGCTGGGGCAGGGTTCTTCTTCGTGCAGAAGAAGAATGGGGAATTGCGTCTATGCATAGACTACAGGGGTCTTAATGCCATCACCGTTAAGAATAAGTATCCTTTGCCCTTGATATCTGAGCTCTTCGATAGGCTTCGGGGAGCAAGGGTATTTACTAAATTAGATCTGCAGGGTGCTTACAACCTGATTCGCATCCGTGAGGGGGACGAATGGAAGACAGCTTTTAACACCAGGGATGGGCACTATGAATATCTGGTGATGCCCTTCGGGCTCTGTAATGCCCCAGCCGTCTTCCAGGACTTTGTGAACGACATCTTCCGGGATATGCTCTCCTCCTCGGTCGTAGTCTATCTGGATGATATTCTCATCTACTCTCCTGATATTGACTCCCACCGGAGAGATGTTTGCAAAGTCTTCGACCTCCTATGGGCAAACTCCCTCTATGCCAAGTTGGAGAAGTGTATGTTCGAGCAGGAGTCCTTACCTTTCCTGGGCTATGTTATCTCTGCCCAGGGATTGGCTATGGATCCTGCCAAACTACAGGCTGTGATGGACTGGTAGGAACCCCATTCACTTAAAGTGGTGCAGCGCTTTATGGGGTTCATTAACTACTATCGTCAGTTCATCCCACACTTCTCAACTTTGGTAGCTCCCTTGGTAGCCCTCACCAAGAAGGGAGCAAATCCCAAAGTGTGGTCTGAAGAGGTCTCCAGGGCATTTTCTTCTACTAAGTCTCATTTTGCTAGCTCTCCCATCCTACATCATCCCGATGTCGATAAGCCGTTTATAATGGAGGTGGATGCCTCTTCCGTTGGTGCTGGAGCAGTCCTCTTCCAAAAGGATGCTCAAGGTCGGAAGCATCCTTGCTTCTTCTTCTCCAAGACCTTCACACCAGCGGAGAGGAATTATTCCATCGGGGACAGGGAGTTGCTAGCCATGAAGTTAGCTTTTTCAGAGTGGAGACACCTCTTGGAGGGAGCTCGCTTTCCCTTCCAAGTGTTCACTGACCACAAGAACTTGTTGTACCTGCAGACAGCCCAGCGGTTAAATTCTCGCCAGGCCAGATGGTCCTTGTTCTTCTCACGGTTTCATTTCACCCTCCATTTTCTTTCTGGGGAGGAGAACATTCGGGCCAACGCTCTCTCTCGCTCCGTTGTGTCATCTGTGGAGGAGGAAGAGGAGCCTCGGCTTATTGTCCCCACTGAGAGCTTGAGAACTGTGGCCCCGGTTTCGCTAGAGTCTGTGCCTCCGGTTTGCGACCGGAGGTTCTCTCTTGGGCACACTCGTCCAGGGTGGGTGGACATTTTAGTTCCAAAAGGACATCTGAGTTACTGGCGAGGACATACTGGTGGCCGCATATGGCTCGTGATGTCGCAGAATATGTTTGGGCGTGTGTCTCTTGTGCCAAGAACAAGTCCCCTCGGCGACGGCCAGCTGGTTTGCTGTAGTGAATTCGGTTGTCGGGCTCCCTCCTGTGGTCATGAATGGTACTTCGGCTGGTTCTGTCCATGGACTTCCTCTGGTGGGTGTTTCTGAGTTTCACAGGTGACGAGGTTAATTCGTTAGCTGCTGCTCTATTTAACTCCACTTAGATCTTTGCTCCATGCCACCTGTCAATGTTCCAGTATTGGTCTGTTCACTCCTGGATCGTTCTTGTGACCTGTCTTCCCATCAGAAGCTAAGTTCCAGCTTGTATTTCTTTGGTTTGCTATTTTTCTGTCCAGCTTGCTATTTAATTTGTTGTCTTGCTTGCTGGAAGCTCTGGGACGCAGAGGGAGCGCCTCCGCACCGTGAGTCGGTGCGAAGGGTCTTTTTGCGCCCTCTGCGTGGTCTTTTTGTAGGTTTTTGTGCTGACCGCAAAGTAACCTTTCCTATCCTCGGTCTGTTCAGTAAGTCGGGCCTCACTTTGCTAAATCTATTTCATCTCTGTGTTTGTATTTTCATCTTTACTCACAGTCATTATATGTGGGGGGCTGCCTTTTCCTTTGGGGAATTTCTCTGAGGCAAGGTAGGCTTTATTTTTCTATCTTCAGGGCTAACTAGTTTCTTAGGCTGTGCCGAGTTGCATAGGGAGCGTTAGGCGCAATCCACGGCTATTTCTAGTGTGTTTGATAGGTTTAGGGATTGCGGTCAGCAGAGTTCCCACGTCCCAGAGCTCATCCTTATTATCAGTAACTATCAGGTCATTCCGTGTGCTCTTAACCACCAGGTCCATTATTGTCCTGACCACCAGGTCATAACAGTACAGGTGGCCCAAAGTACTAATGCATCTCAATAGAGGGATAAGAGAAGTTCTGAGACCATTTTTTTTCTTTGCAGTGTGTTTTGTCTCTATTTTCCCCTTTACCTCTGGGTGGTTCAGGACACTGGTGTAAACATGGACATTCAAGGTCTGTCCTCTTGGATGAATAATAGATATACAAGGATACAAAACATTCAAGATTTTGTGGTTCAGAATCCGATGTCAGAGCCTAGGATTCCAATTCCTGATTTGTTTTTTGGTCATAGATCTAAGTTCTTGAATTTCAAAAATAATTGTAAATTGTTTCTTGCCTTGAAACCTCGCTCCTCAGGTGACCCTGTTCAACAAGTAAAGATCATTATTTCTTTGTTACGTGGTGACCCTCAAAACTGGGCATTTTCCCTTGCGCCAGGAGATCAAGCATTGCGTGATGTTGATGCGTTTTTCCTGGCGCTTGGATTGCTTTATGACGAACCTAATTCAGTGGATCAGGCAGAGAAAATCTTGCTGGCTCTGTGTCAGGGTCAGGATGAAGCAGAGATATATTGTCAGAAGTTTAGAAAGTGGTCTGTGCTCACTCAGTGGAATGAATGTGCCCTGGCAGCAATCTTCAGAAAGGGTCTCTCTGAAGCCCTTAAGGATGTCATGGTGGGGTTTCCCATGCCTGCTGGTCTGAATGAGTCTATGTCCTTGGCCATTCAGATCGATCGACGCTTGCATGAGCGTAAAGCTGTGCACCATTTGGCGGTACTATCTGAGCATGGGCCTGAGCCTATGCAATGTGATAGGACTTTGACCAGAGCTGAACGGCAAGAACACAGACGTCGGAATGGGCTATGTTTTTACTGTGGTGATTCCACTCATGCTATCTCCGATTGTCCTAAGCGCACTAAGCGGTTCGCTAGGTCTGCCACCATTGGTACGGTACAGTCTAAATTTCTATTGTCTGTTACTCTGATTTGCTCTTTGTCATCCTATTCTGTTATGGCATTTGTGGATTCAGGTGCTGCCCTGAATTTGATGGACTTGGAGTATGCTAGGCGCTGTGGTTTTTTCTTGGAGCCCTTGCAGTATCCTATTCCATTGAGAGGAATTGATGCTATGCCTTTGGCCAAGAATAAGCCTCAGTATTGGACCCAATTGACCATGTGCATGGCTCCTGCACATCAGGAGGATATCCGCTTTCTGGTGTTGCATAATCTGCATGATGTGGTCGTTTTGGGGTTGCCATGGCTACAGGTTCATAATCCAGTATTGGACTGGAAATCTATGTCTGTGTCCAGCTGGGGTTGCCAGGGGGTACATGGTGATGTTCCATTTTTGTCTATTTCGTCTTCCACTCCTTCTGAAGTTCCAGAGTTTTTGTTGGATTATCGGGATGTATTTGATGAGCCCAAAGCCAGTGCCCTACCTCCTCATAGGGATTGCGATTGTGCAATTAATTTGATTCCTGGTAGTAAGTTTCCTAAGGGCCGATTGTTCAATTTATCTGTGCCAGAACACGCCGCTATGTGGAGATATATAAAGGAATCCTTGGAGAAAGGCCATATTCGCCCGTCGTCATCACCGTTAGGAGCAGGGTTCTTTTTTGTGGCCAAGAAGGATGGTTCTTTGAGACCTTGTATTGATTACCGCCTTCTTAATAAAATTACTGTCAAATTTCAGTATCTTTTGCCGTTGCTGTCTGATTTGTTTGCTCGTATTAAAGGGGCCAGTTGGTTCACCAAGATAGACCTTCAAGGGGCGTATAATCATGTGCGTATTAAACAAGGCGATGAATGGAAAACAGCATTTAATACGCCCGAGGGCCATTTTGAGTACCTGGTTATGCCATTCGGACTTTCCAATGCTCCATCAGTATTTCAGTCCTTTATGCATGACATCTTCCGAGAGTACCTGGATAAATTCCTGATTGTGTATTTGGATGATATTTTGGTCTTTTCGGATGATTGGGAGTCTCATGTGAAGCAGGTCAGAATGGTGTTCCAGGTCCTTCGTGCGAATTCCTTGTTTGTGAAGGAGTCAAAGTGTCTCTTTGGAGTTCAGAAGGTTTCATTTTTGGGGTTCATTTTTCCCCTTCTACTATCGAGATGGACCCTGTTAAAGTCCAGGCCATTTACGATTGGACTCAGCCGACATCTGTGAAGAGCCTGCAAAAGTTCCTGGGCTTTGCTAATTTTTATCGGCGCTTCATCGCTAATTTTTCCATTGTTGCTAAACCGTTGACTGATTTGACCAAGAAGGGTGCTGATGTGGTCAATTGGTCTTCTGCGGCTGTAGAGGCTTTTCAGGAGTTGAAGCGTCGTTTTTCTTCTGCCCCTGTGTTGTGCCAGCCAGATGTTTCGCTTCCGTTTCAGGTTGAGGTTGATGCTTCTGAGATTGGAGCAGGGGCTGTGTTGTCGCAGAGAAGTTCTGATTGCTCGGTGATGAAGCCATGTGCTTTCTTTTCTAGAAAGTTCTCGCCTGCTGAGTATAACTATGATGTTGGTAATCATGAATTGTTGGCCATGAAGTGGGCATTCGAGGAGTGGCGTCATTGGCTGGAAGGAGCCAAGCATCGCGTGGTGGTCTTGACAGATCACAAGAATTTGACTTATCTTGAGTCTGCCAAACGGTTGAATCCGAGACAGGCTCGATGGTCGTTAGTTTTCTCCCGTTTTGATTTTGTGGTTTCGTACCTTCCGGGCTCTAAGAATGTGAAGGCTGATGCCCTGTCAAGGAGTTTTGTGCCTGACTCTCTGGGTGTTCCTGAGCCGGCGGGTATTCTCAAAGAGGGGGTAATTTTGTCTGCCATCTCCCCTGATTTGCGGTGGGTGCTGCAAAAATTTCAGGCTGATAGACCTGACCGTTGCCCAGCGGAAAAACTGTTTGTCCCTGATAGATGGACTAGTAGAGTTATCTCTGAGATTCATTGTTCAGTGTTGGCTGGGCATCCTGGAATCTTTGGTACCAGAGATTTGGTGGCTAGATCCTTCTGGTGGCCGTCTTTGTTGCTGGATGTGCGTTCTTTTGTGCAGTCCTGTGGGACTTGTGCTCGGGCTAAGCCCTGCTGTTCTCCTGCCAGTGGGTTGCTTTTGCCCTTGCCGGTCCCGAAGAGGCCCTGGACGCATATTTCTATGGATTTTATTTCCGATCTCCCCGTCTCTCAAAAGATGTCGGTCATTTGGGTGGTTTGTGATCGCTTTTCTAAGATGGTCCATTTGGTACCTTTGTCTAAATTGCCTTCCTCCTCTGATTTGGTGCCATTATTTTTCCAGCATGTGGTTCGTTTACATGGTATCCCGGAGAACATCGTTTCTGACAGAGGTTCCCAGTTTGTTTCAAGGTTTTGGCGATCCTTTTGTGCTAGGATGGGCTTTGATTTGTCTTTTTCCTCGGCTTTCCATCCTCAGACAAATGGCCAAACCGAACGAACTAATCAAACTTTGGAAACATATCTGAGATGCTTTGTTTCTGCTGATCAGGATGATTGGGTGTCTGTTGTGAATTCTGTGGCAGAGCTCCCTCCTGTGGTCACAAGTGGTACTTCGGCTGATTCTCTCTGTGAGCTTCCGTTGGTGGAGGAAAGTGGTACTGCGGCTTCTGAGTTTCCTTCCTCAGGTGATGTGGGGAAGTCGTTAGGTGCTGCTCTATTTAACTCCACCTAGTGCTTTGATCCTGGCCTCCAGTCAATGTTCTAGTATTGGACCTGTTTCCTCCTGGATCGTTCCTGTGGCCTGCTGCTCTGCATAGCTAAGTTCCACTTTTGCTATTTTGTTTGCTGTTTTTTCTGTCCAGCTTGTCTATTTGTTTTTTCCTGCTTGCTGGAAGCTCTGGGACGCAGAGGGTGTACCTCCGTGCCGTTAGTTCGGTACGGAGGGTCTTTTTGCCCCCTTTGCGTGGTTTTTGTAGGGTTTTGTGTTGACCGCAAAGTTACCTTTCCTATCCTCGCTCTGTTCAGAAAGTTGGGCCTCACTTTGCTAAATCTATTTCATCTCTACGTTTGTCTTTTCATCTTAACTCACAGTCATTATATGTGGGGGCTGCCTTTTCCTTTGGGGTATTTCTCTGAGGCAAGGTAGGCTTATTTTCTATCTTCAGGCTAGCTAGTTTCTCAGGCCGTGCCGAGTTGCATAGGGAGCGTTAGGCGCAATACACGGCTGCCTTTAGTGTTGTTGGAGAGGATTAGGGATTGCGGTCAACAGAGTTCCCACGTCTCAGAGCTCGTTCTTGTTTTTTGGGTTATTGCCAGGTCACTGTATGTGCGCTGACCTCTATGTCCATTGTGGTACTGAATTACCTTTCATAACAGGTGTCCTTTTTGCCGTTGGCTGAGTTCGCCCTTAATAATCGGGCCAGCTCGGCTACTTTGGTTTCGCCGTTTTTCTGCAATTCTGGTTTCCATCCTCGTTTCTCTTCAGGGCAGGTTGAGTCTTCAGACTGTCCTGGTGTAGATACTGTGGTGGATAGGTTGCAACAGATTTGGACTCATGTGGTGGATAATTTGACATTGTCCCAGGAAAAGGCTCAACGTTTCGCTAACCGCCGGCGCTGTGTGGGTCCCCGACTTCGTGTTGGGGATTTGGTTTGGTTGTCGTCTTGTTATGTTCCTATGAAGGTTTCCTCTCCTAAGTTTAAGCCTCGTTTCATTGGTCCGTATTAGATTTCTGAGGTTATCAATCCTGTGTCATTTCGTTTGGCCCTTCCTGCTTCTTTTGCCATCCATGATGTGTTCCATAGGTCGTTATTGCGGAGATACGTGGCGCCTGTGGTTCCATCCGTTGATCTTCCTGCCCCGGTGTTAGTTGAGGGGGAGTTGGAGTATGTGGTGGAGAAGATTTTGGATTCTCATGTTTCGAGACGGAAACTCCAGTACCTGGTCAAGTGGAAGGGTTATGGTCAGGAAGATAATTCCTGGGTTTTTGCCTCTGATGTTCATGCTGCCGATCTGGTTCGTGCCTTTCATTTGGCTCATCCTGGTCGGCCTGGGGGCTCTGGTGAGGGTTCGGTGACCCCTCCTCAAGGGGGGGGTACTGTTGTGAATTCTGTTGTCGGGCTCCCTCCTGTGGTCATGAATGGTACTTCGGCTGGTTCTGTCCATGAACTTCCTCTGGTGGGTGTTTCTGAGTTTCACAGGTGACGAGGTTAATTCGTTAGCTGCTGCTCTATTTAACTCCACTTGGATCTTTGCTCCATGCCACCTGTCAATGTTCCAGTATTGGTCTACTTCTCTCCTGGATCGTTCTTGTGACCTGTCTTCCCATCAGAAGATAAGTTCCAGCTTGTATTTCTTTGGTTTGCTATTTTTCTGTCCAGCTTGCTATTTAATTTGTTGTCTTGCTTGCTGGAAGCTCTGGGACGCAGAGGGAGCGCCTCCGCACCGTGAGTCGGTGCGGAGGTTCTTTTTGCGCCCTCTGCGTGGTCTTTTTGTAGGTTTTTGTGCTGACCGCAAAGTAACCTTTCCTATCCTCGGTCTGTTCAGTAAGTCGGGCCTCACTTTGCTAAATCTATTTCATCTCTGTGTTTGTATTTTCATCTTTACTCACAGTCATTATATGTGGGGGGCTGCCTTTTCCTCTGGGGAATTTCTCTGAGGCAAGGTAGGCTTTATTTTTCTATCTTCAGGGCTAGCTAGTTTCTTAGGCTGTGCCGAGTTGCATAGGGAGCGTTAGGCGCAATCCACGGCTATTTCTAGTGTGTTTGATAGGTTTAGGGATTGCGGTCAGCAGAGTTCCCACGTCCCAGAGCTCGTCCTTATTATCAGTAACTATCAGGTCATTCCGTGTGCTCTTAACCACCAGGTCCATTATTGTCCTGACCACCAGGTCATAACAGTTTGCTTTACCCTCTGCCCTGGGAGATGGTCAGGATGGACTTTGTAGTGGGCTTACCCAAGTCTCGTAACTGCACCTGTTATGACCTGGTGGTTAGGAGCACCCGGAATGACCTGATAGTTAAACCTCATACAGGACGAGCTCTGGGATGTGGGAGCTCTGCTGACCGCAAGCCCTAATCCTATCACACACACTAAAAATTGCCGTGGAGCGCTCCTGACCAGACCTAGGCGCCTCGTCACAGCCAAAGAGCTATCTAGCCCTAGAGATAGAAAAAAAAGCCTAACTTGCCTCAGAGAAATTCCCCAAAGGTAAAGGAAGCCCCCCACATATATTGACTGTGAGTAAAGATGGAAGTCACAAACGCAGAGATGAAACAGGTTTCAGCAAAGGGAGGCCAGACTTACTAAATAGACAGAGGATAGGAAAGGTAACTTTGCGATCAGCACAAAAACAAAAGACCACGCAGAGCGGAGGTTCTTTTTGCGCCCTCTGCGTGGTCTTTTTGTAGGTTTTTGTGCTGACCGCAAAGTAACCTTTCCTATCCTCGGTCTGTTCAGTAAGTCGGGCCTCACTTTGCTAAATCTATTTCATCTCTGTGTTTGTATTTTCATCTTTACTCACAGTCATTATATGTGGGGGGCTGCCATTTCCTTTGGGGAATTTCTCTGAGGCAAGGTAGGCTTTATTTTTCTATCTTCAGGGCTAGCTAGTTTCTTAGGCTGTGCCGAGTTGCATAGGGAGCGTTAGGCGCAATCCACGGCTATTTCTAGTGTGTTTGATAGGTTTAGGGATTGCGGTCAGCAGAGTTCCCACGTCCCAGAGCTCGTCCTTATTATCAGTAACTATCAGGTCATTCCGTGTGCTCTTAACCACCAGGTCCATTATTGTCCTGACCACCAGGTCATAACAGTTTGCTTTACCCTCTGCCCTGGGAGATGGTCAGGATGGACTTTGTAGTGGGCTTACCCAAGTCTCGTAACTGCACCTGTTATGACCTGGTGGTTAGGAGCACCCGGAATGACCTGATAGTTAAACCTCATACAGGACGAGCTCTGGGATGTGGGAGCTCTGCTGACCGCAAGCCCTAATCCTATCACACACACTAAAAATAGCCGTGGAGCGCTCCTGACCAGACCTAGGCGCCTCGTCACAGCCTAAGAGCTATCTAGCCCTAGAGATAGAAAAAAAGCCTACCTTGCCTCAGAGAAATTCCCCAAAGGTAAAGGAAGCCCCCCACATATATTGACTGTGAGTAAAGATGGAAGTCACAAACGCAGAGATGAAACAGGTTTCAGCAAAGGGAGGCCAGACTTACTAAATAGACAGAGGATAGGAAAGGTAACTTTGCGATCAGCACAAAAACAAAAGACCACGCAGAGCGGAGGTTCTTTTTGCGCCCTCTGCGTGGTCTTTTTGTAGGTTTTTGTGCTGACCGCAAAGTAACCTTTCCTATCCTCGGTCTGTTCAGTAAGTCGGGCCTCACTTTGCTAAATCTATTTCATCTCTGTGTTTGTATTTTCATCTTTACTCACAGTCATTATATGTGGGGGGCTGCCTTTTCCTTTGGGGAATTTCTCTGAGGCAAGGTAGGCTTTATTTTTCTATCTTCAGGGCTAGCTAGTTTCTTAGGCTGTGCCGAGTTGCATAGGGAGCGTTAGGCGCAATCCACGGCTGTTTCTAGTGTGTTTGATAGGTTTAGGGATTGCGGTCAGCAGAGTTCCCACGTCCCAGAGCTCGTCCTTATTATCAGTAACTATCAGGTCATTCCGTGTGCTCTTAACCACCAGGTCCATTATTGTCCTGACCACCAGGTCATAACAGTTTGCTTTACCCTCTGCCCTGGGAGATGGTCAGGATGGACTTTGTAGTGGGCTTACCCAAGTCTCGTAACTGCACCTGTTATGACCTGGTGGTTAGGAGCACCCGGAATGACCTGATAGTTAAACCTCATACAGGACGAGCTCTGGGATGTGGGAGCTCTGCTGACCGCAAGCCCTAATCCTATCACACACACTAAAAATAGCCGTGGAGCGCTCCTGACCAGACCTAGGCGCCTTGTCACAGCCAAAGAGCTATCTAGCCCTAGAGATAGAAAAAAAAGCCTAACTTGCCTCAGAGAAATTCCCCAAAGGTAAAGGAAGCCCCCCACATATATTGACTGTGAGTAAAGATGGAAGTCACAAACGCAGAGATGAAACAGGTTTCAGCAAAGGGAGGCCAGACTTACTAAATAGACAGAGGATAGGAAAGGTAACTTTGCGATCAGCACAAAAACAAAAGACCACGCAGAGTGTGCAAAAAAGACCTCCGCACCGACTCACGGTGCGGAGGGCCACTCTGCATCCCAGAGCTTCCAGCTAGCAAGACAAAAGCATGATAACCAGCTGGACAAGAAAACAGTGAACAAATAATGACTATCAGGAACTTAGCTTCTGCAGGAGAAGGCAGGTCACCAGAGACATCCAGGAGCGAACTGAACCAATGCAAAAACATTGACAGCTGGCATGGAGTAACGATCTGAGAGGAGTTAAATAGAACAGCCCACCAAAGGATAAACCACGTCACCTGTGTAAGGAACCTCAGAAGCAGCAGCTTCACTCATAGCCACCAGAGGGAGCCCATAGACAGAACTCGCCGAAGTACCATTCACGACCACAGGAGGGAGTTCGACAACAGAATTCACAACATGCACCATTATCTGGTTGATCTCCGACCATTTTTCCAAAATAGTGCACTTGGTGCCTCTTCCACGGCTATCTTCTGCACGGGCTCTGGCTGTGTTGTTCATTGTTAAAGAAATTATAGCAATTATGTTAAAGAAAGGGTTAATCTTCATTTTGTTAAATATCAGAAAATAGCAAAAAAACAAGTTTTGCATAAGTCTTGCACAACGTTATCATCTGAGTCGCATTTAGTGCCATTTCCCGGATATCTTTGGTCAAGATTTCCCAGAAAATGTCAAGGACATCTGTATTTGTCCGAAAACACCCAAAAATGTGTAGTTCTAGCCAACATTACATAAAACCCCAGACATGAGAACAACAACTCCCCGCTTTCTTATACCACATTCATCATTTCATCCCAGGATGTTTTTGACAATGTATTGTGTAAGAACTTAATTTATGCCAATCTATTATGTAACTTGTTTTTCCCCTTTTTGGGGTATAAAAAATGGCTCCACAGTGAATAACGGCGGATACGCTATTATCTTGGAAAGACAACACATGTCTGTCTCTCTGATTTAGTTCTTCCCAATTCTAGGTGCCTATGAATAGAGATACCTGAGGTTGGTTCGATTGAGAGAAAATCTCGTCTTCAACAACTTGGAGGCCCCAAGCGGGATCTATTCCCCTTCGACAGTCATTCCGGACTGACCAAAGGATACTGGCAGCCTGTCCCAGAGAGAGAAAAATAAAAACCCGGGTAAGTGAGCAATTGCTCGCATGTTTTTCTGTCTCTCCGGACAAGGAGGTTAGTAGGTCAGTCTGTAGGGATTTTCTAACGGGAATCCACTCAGGTAGAACAAAATTTGTGTTATTTGCTGTTTGTTGAAATCTGACATCTGTCCCTCTGTCCTCTGTGTTTCTGTCTGTGTCAATTGAATTGCATAAGCTATAAGTGTTTAACTGTTATATTGCCTAAAAGTGCTGCTGGCTTATTGGCATATTGCTATATACGGTGTCTGTGTATTTTCTGACCTGTCTAATCTGTTTTTTTCTGTTCTGTTCTGTTCATACACTGGAGGTGTTGATTGTCATGATGGTGGAGATTTTTGGATTTGTTGAAAAAGGTGTGAAGTGCTGAAAAGTAAAGTTATAATATGCTTTGTTATACCTGTTCCACTTATCTCACCCTGTTGTGAATTCTGCTTTTGGGCTCTCTCCGGTGGTTGTAGGTGGTAATGCAGTTGTCCCTGGGTTGCAGTCCTGGTCAGGTGTATCTGCTAATTGCAGTTCTGACTGGGGTATTTAGGTGTGCAGGATTCATTAGTCCTTGCCAGTTGTCCATGGTTGTTGGGAGGTGTTGGACCTCTGTCTGGTTCCTCCTGCCTTGCTGCCAAATCAGCAAAGATAAGTGTCTGGTTTTGTTTCTGCGGCACACATGCTGTGTGCTTGATAATTCAGTGCTATTCATTTGTTTTTTCTTGTCCAGCTTAGATTGTGTCAGTATTTTCTCAGTCTTGTTGGATTCTCAGGAGTTGCAGATATACGTTCCACGTCTTTAGGTAGATGGTGGAATTTTTTGTATTATCTGCTGTGGATATTTTTGGAAGGGTTTTAATACTGACCGCTTAGTATTCTGTCCTATCCTTTCCTATTTATCTAGAGTGGCCTCTTTTGCTAAATCCTGTTTTCTGCCTGCGTGTGTCTTTCCTCTCCTACTCACAGTCAATATTCGTGGGGGGCTGCCTATCCTTTGGGGTTCTGCTCTGAGGCAAGGTAGAATTCCTATTTCCATCTATAGGGGTATTTAGTCCTCCGGCTGTGTCGAGGTGTCTAGGGTTTGTTAGGCACACCCCACGGCTACTTTTAGTTGCGGTGTTAGTTCAGGATTTGCGGTCAGTACAGTTTCCACCTACTCCAGAGAAAGTTTCATGCGGCTCCAAGATGACCGGATCATAACACTCACCCTCATTACTATTTTTGCCCTGTTGCTGTTGATTGACTACATGGTCACTTTCTATTAGTGTGTCATTGGTTGTTAAGATAAACCATTGTCTGACTCAAAGAATTAGGAAAACTGGGCAGAGTCTGTGTTTGCATTGGAAGTAGAAATTAGGTGTTATTTTTGAACATGGTATATTCCAGGTCCAGGGGATGTGTATGTGTATGTGGAATTGTTGAATTGCAGTGTGTGACAAGAACCCAGAGTGAACAATTGACAGAAAGCTGTGGTTTTTGAGAATTGGGAGTGCTCCTCATATTCATGCTGCATGCCGTGTGAAAACTGTTTGTGTTCAGTCACTATAGTTGAGAAACGAGTGGCGGGGTGGTGGACTGGTTTTTAGAAAGAGTACATTTGACGCCTGTAATTCCGCACCAATTATAGACGGGGGAATAGGCTATATAGAGTGTTCTCTTGTCATATAGTACCACACCCTCATGTGCTGTCGAAAAGTTGGACATACATCGTAGATACTAGATGGTATATGCCACAGTGGCAGGATATTGTCACGCATGATTATTATTTTGGAATCTCAGGAATAGATTCAGGAATTGATTTGGCATATTCAGGGTCTAGAGAGGATTCGGATACTGATGTATGAGGAATATATAGCGCTTGCCTTTGGAACTGTGTTGTTTATAGTGATATACGTCTTCTTGTTCAGGAGAATTTGTATCAGCATCAGGAGGGAGCAGAGAGCTGCGGTACAGCTAATTGCCTTGGAAGCAGGAATTGCTGGCTATTAGGGCAGCACGGTGGCGCAGTGGTTAGCACTACAGCTTTGCAGCGCTGGGGTCCTGGGTTCTAATCCCACCCAGGACAACATCTGCAAAGAGTTTGTATGTTCTCTCCGTGTTTGCGTGGGTTTTCTCCGGGCACTCCGGTTTCCTCCCACATGCCAAAGACATACTGATAGGAATTCTAGATTGTGAGCCCAATCGGGGACAGTGATGATAATGTGTGCAAACTGTAAAGCGCTGCGGAATATGTTAGCGCTATATAAAAATAAAGATTATTTATTATTTATTTATTATTCTAATTGACCAGTAGGGTCCAGCTAATACATAACAGGGCTGAAGATAGGGGTCGCTACCTTTGACAGCTGTTATGGGTGCAATTTTGACCAGGTCAGGACAGAATATGGATCCAGGATACAAGATGAAGGACCTGGTGAGTCTAGAACATGGCAAAAAGGCTGTTAAGAATGCAGCAAAGATTTTGGACAGGGCAGGGATGCCAAAGAATGGATGTTTAGATGCTGAAAGATGGAAGCGGTTTAGCACGGAGCATGCTGTATGGATTGAGAAACATGTCTGTGAGGAGCAAGTGTCTGCATGGATCAGAACATCTGAGCGACATGATCCGTATATAATACACCTCTTTTTCCAATAAAGAAGAAGCAAATTGAGGGACAGCCAGCGGTCTACCATATGGTACATGATTTAAGGGAAATTAACAAACTAATGATCATTGATACACCCATAGTGCCAAACCCGCATACTCTGTTGAATCAAATTCCTCCTAATGCGAAATGTTTTACTGTAATTGATTTGAGCAATGCTTTTTTCTCAGTGCCAATTGATGAGCAGAGCCAACTGCTGTTTGCTTTTACTCATGCAGGCAAACAGTACTGTTGGACGCAGTTGCCTCAGGGGGGTGCTACATCTCCCTCTGTTTTTTCTGAGGCAATGGCAGGGATTTTACTCTCTTGGCACCCAGACAATGGAGAAGTTCAATTACTTCAATATGTTGATGACCTGCTACTATGTGCCCCAAGTAGGCCGGTGTGTTTAACCCCTTCATGACCTTGGGATTTTTCGTTTTTCCGTGTTCGTTTTTCACTCCCCTCCTTCCCAGAGCCATAACTTTTTTATTTTTCCGTCAATTTGGCCATGTGGGGCTTATTTTTTGCGAGACGAGTTGCACTTTTGAACGACATCATTGGTTTTAGCATGTCGTGTACTAGAAAACGGGAAAAAAATTCCAAGTGCGGTGAAATTGCAAAAAAAGTGCAATCCCACACTGGTTTTTTATTTGGCTTTTTTGCTAGGTTCACTAAATGCTAAAACTGACCTGCGATTATGATTCTCCAGGTCAGTACGAGTTCATAGACACCTAACATGACAAGGTTATTTTTTATCTAAGTGGTAAAAAAAAATTCCAAACTTTGCTAAAAAAAAAAAAAAAAATTGCTCCATTTTCCGATACCTGTAGCGTCTCCATTTTTCGTGATCTGGGGTCAGTTGAGGGCTTATTTTTTGCGTGCCGAGATGACGTTTTTAATGATAGCATTTTGGTGCAGATACGTTCTTTTGATCGCCCGTTATTGCATTTTAATGCAATGTCACGGCGACCAAAAAAACGTAATTCTGGCGTTTTGAATTTTTTTCCCGCTACGCCGTTTAGCGATCAGGTTAATGCTTTTTTTTATTTGATAGATCGGGCGATTCTGAGCGCGGAGATACCAAATATGTGTAGATTTTATATTTTTTTATTGATTTATTTTGATTGGGGCGAAAGGGGGGTGATTTAAACTTTTATATTTTTTTTATTTTTTTAACATTTTTTTCAACTTTTTTTTTTACTTTTGCCATGCTTCAATAGCCTCCATAGGAGGCTAGAAGCAGGCACAGCACGATCGGCTCTGCTACATAGCAGCGATCTGCTGATCGCTGCCATGTAGCAGAAATGCAGGTGTGCTGTGAGCGCGGACCACAGGGGGGCGCTCACAGCCACCGGCGTTCAGTAACCATAGGGGTCTCAAGGACCTCTATGGTTACAATGGAGACGCATCGCCGACCCCCGATCATGTGACGGGGGTCGGCGATGACGTCATTTCAGGCCGCCCGGCCGGATGCGGTAGTTAAATGCCGCTGTCTGCGTTTGACAGCGGCATTTAACTAGTTAATAGGTGCGGGCAGATCGCGATTCTGTCCGCGCCTATTACGGGCACATGTCAGCTGTTCAAAACAGCTGACATGTCCCGGCTTTGATGCGGGCTCACCGCGGAGCCCTGCATCAAAGCAGGGGATCTGACCTTGGACGTACTATCCCGTCCAAGGTCAGATAGGGGTTAAATGAAAGTCTCATTGTTGATCTTTTGTACCACGAAGGGTGCAAGGTTTCCAAGGATAAATTGCAGATAGCAAAGGAAAAAGTTACATTCTTGGGTCATTGCATTTCACCTCAACTCAAACACATAACACCAGAAAGGAAAAAAGCGATCAGCCAAGCGGTAGAGCCCGCTTCAATCCCTGCATTGAGAACATTCCTAGGGCTGGTAGGTACTGTAGAGAATGGGTTCCTGCTGCATCCCAGTTGATTTGATGCAACCCCTCTTTGATGTGCTGTCAGCATGCAACAAGGGACAGCTATATCAGCTAACCACTGATGCAAAAGAGGGGTTTAAGGATCTAAAAGAAGCCATTCTCTCGGCACCGGCACTCAGAATTCCGAACTATGACATTCCTTTCCGTTTATACTGTCATGAATCGGGGGGACATGCAAAAGGTGTATTGACGCAGATGCATGGGGGAAAGCATCGCCCTTTGGAATACTATTCAGCTCAGCTGGATGTTGTCACAAAGGGGGCACCCACCTGTATCAGAGCAGTCACTGCATGTGCAATATTAAAAGAAAAGTCGCAGATTTGGTGCTGGCTAATTATTTGGAAATTCTAGTACCACACTCTGTCCAAGAGCTGCTGCTCCAAGGCAGAACAAAACACTTGTCCATGAACAGACTGACAAAGTATGAAGTGGCATTGTTGACACCCCCAAATGTGACAATAAAAAGGTGCACTGTTCTAAACCCAGCCACTTTGTTATCTGACACAGATGATGACCAGGCACCTGAGGCTCAGAATGATTGTTTTGAGCTGATGGAGGCAGAAACAAAACCACTTGCCAATGTGCAAGAGACACCAATTCCTGATGCAGACCTAGAGCTTTATGTAGATGGGTCGCGATTCTACCAGGACGGGGTGTCCCACACAGGATATGCCATAGTTGACCAACATGAAGTTGTCAAAGATGAAGCACTACCATCTGGGATGTCTGCTCAGGAGGCTGAATTGAAAGCACTCACTGAGGCGTGTATAATGGCTGAGCATTTGATAGCGAACATCTACACAGATAGTCGCTATGCTTTTGGCATTTGACATGATTACGGTCCCATATAGAAGAGCAGACAGTTTGTTGGTTCCTCTGGCAAACCCATTAAAAATGCAGAGTTGCTTGCTCAGCTCCTCAGGGCGCTAGAGCTCCCAAAGAAAGTTGCAATAATCAAGGTACAAGCCCATACTAGAGAGCGCACTAGGGAAGCCGAAGGCAACAGCAGAGCTGACCTTGCAGCAAAAGCTGCTGCTCTATTACCTCTCCCCGTGGAAATATACACTGGACTCTGGGGAGATGGATCTACAACTACTCCGGAGCCTGCAAGACCAGGCCTCCGCACCAGAGAAAGAAGATTGGCAAAGGCACTCTTGTGTGAAGGAAGAAGATGGTCTGTGGAAAGCAGAGAGTAAGTATTGCCTTCCTAGGGCACTGTTCCCCATGATGTGCGCTCTCGCTCATGGACTAACACATCAGTCCAAGGATGCAATGGTAAGTCAGGTGAAAGCAAGTTGGGTTGCCCCAGGTTTCCACTATGCTGCTGCAAACTTCATACAGGGATGTGTAATCTGTGCATGCCACAATGTAGGAAAAATGGTGAAGTAGCCACCAAAGTGCACCGCCAGACCATTGTACCCCTTTCAGCGAATACAGATTGATTTCATACAGCTTCCAAGGGTGGGCACCTATGAGTATGTGCTGGTGTGCATTGATTTATTTTCCAACTGGCCAGAGGCGTGGCCTTGTTCTAGTGCCAACGCACGTACTGTTGCAAAGAAATTACTATCAGAAATTGTTTGCAGATATGGGGTACCAGAGGTCATTGAAAGTGACAGAGGTAGTCACTTTACTTCACAAATGTGTCAGGAGATCACCCGAGCTCTAGGAAATGAGCAATCATTCCACACTCCATACCATCCGCAGAGCAGCGGTAAGGTGGAGAGGTTGAATGGTACTTTGAAAATGAAAATACAGAAAGCAATGGACTGAGTGTCTTCCCATTGCACTGTATCCTGTTAGGGTCACACCCAACAAAAAGACAAGTCTGAGCCCATATGAGATCCTGCTTGGGGGACCTCCGAAAACAGGCTTGTATTTCCCACAGCAATTGCAAGTGTCTCATTCAAATATGACAGCTTATGTTGGTGCTTTGCAGCAAGTATTGCAGCAAATTCATACTCGTGTTTTCAGTTCTATTCCAGATCCTTCCTCCTTGCCAGGCGCGCATGACCTTAGGCCTGGAGACTGGGTGGTGACTCGGAAGCATTTGAGAAAAAGTCTTGATCCCCGATTCGAGGGACCTTACCAAGTCCAGCTGACCACACCAACATCCGTCAAGTTGGAAGGAAAGCCTGCCTGGATTCACGCATCTCACTGCAAAAGATTCCACAAGAATTAAAGACAATGTCGCTAGGAAAGTACTATCCCTTTACCCTCTTCATGCTCATCTTCATTGTACACTGTAAACAGGATAATGAGATACTCGAGCAATGGGATAGTGAAGTGTCAAAGTAATGGATTAATAAATTTGTCCAATATAATAATTACATTGCACAGGCCCGAAACCTGTGAAATTGCTGGATATGTTTCCATGCTCCTATAGCCGCCAAAACTATGCCTTATTTTGTTTCTCCCATCTCTGAAAGAGACTTGTTTGGTGGAAGGTGCTGGGAAATGCGGCCTTTAGAGCTAACAGACCAGCAGAGCAAAACTGCCGCCGCCTTGCCCATCACAGGATGGACTAGGCAGCCATGGTTTCAAATTAATCTTACAAGAAACCAGGATCCCTCAAAGAAACATCCAGATAATTTGTTTGTATTTAAAGATAATGATGGTACCTGGGGAAATAAAGAGATGGACAAAAATTATATAGAGAAAGTCCCTGATCAAGAACTAAAAATCAGTTTCTCAGCAAAAATCCCTTTTCCTAAGGAGGGTAAATTGCAATGCTATAGACAAGTCTGTCTAGAACGTACACTGCATGATTCTAACTGGTCTAGAAATTATTTCTTCATAGGAGGTGACACTGGGGTATGTAAAGAGAGAGAAGCAGTCCATGTAGATGAAGAAACTAGGGAAGGCCAATATGGAGATGGAGCAGCTGATATGTCTGTAAGCATTAATACCAAACCCCAATGTTCACCATTACGATATTACAGATCAGTGACTACCGATTTAACTTACTCCTGGTGTCTTTACACTGATACCACACTGATAGTTTCAATCACAATTGCATTAATTAGTGAATACCAATTTGAGCTGCCCAAGGGCATATACATAGTGTGTGGCAGTAATGCATACAGATGGATTTCCCGAGGGGCAGAGGGTGCGTGCACCTTGGCTAGATTAGAACCCGCTACATGGGTGTGGGATGCAAAAGATTTCCCTTATAAGAATATCCCAAGCCATATGATAGCCAAGTGTAGTGCGACTCCCGTCCAGGAAAAACATTTAATGCATACCCCATGGTACCTTAAAACAGGAATGGTATTGACAGGCCCTCTTGGAGTTATGTTTGGGACCATAAGAAATGTTCAGATGATAGAAGAGTTAGGTGACATTTTCGATAATGTAACTGAATATCTGTTTGATGCCCTTAATGTCAAGTCTGCATACATGAAACAACTAATAGTCATTACAAATCAGCATTCAATGGTGCTTGATTATCTAACTGCATCTCAAGGGAGATTCTGTCAGGTGGTGGGACCTGCATGTTGCCATTATATAGATCCCGCCGGACTTATGAGAGTTACACATGACATAGAGCAGGCCAGGTTGATCAAGGAAGGGGTGCGTAAAGCTAACTCCCTTGAGGACTTACCGTTCCCTGAATGGCTTTCTTGGTTAAACCCCTTAAATTGGTTCAAAGGAATAGGTGGATGGGTTTCAGAGGTGCTACATTTCCTCATACAGACAGTCTTTATAATCCTTTTCATTGCTGTACTGATAAAGCTATTTGTAATGTTAATCAAGAAAATTCTTGGTTCTAACTGCAAATGTTTTCCAGGTAAATACCGAACTAAGATTGATACTGACACTGACGTAGAAATAAAGCCTACCCAAGTGATGATGACTACTTTCATAACTGCGCTACAACGTGAATGCATATTCTGCAACAAGCAAACATCTGTGGACCTGGTCGATTGCATGCACTGCGGAAAGCCCATGGTCTAAAGGAGAATTCGCGAGAATTGGAGAGCTACTTGACCAAAAGAACAAGAGAACTTTAGATGGACTTTTCCTGATTATGACAATTAATAGGATAAATCATTTATTCTCTATATTCTAGATTTTTTATATACTCACTCACATAGAGATATTAATAGATTAACAAAGTTTATTATTATTATCATTTCCATATTATTTCCATATATATCTGTATCCCCTTATAGTGGTTCCTATAAGAATTGGGTTGCGAAGGGAAAAGTAGGCCTGGATCCAAGTATAGTCTGAATGGATACACAGCAGGACTGATATCCCATGATATACATAGGAAAAGCCGTGTATTTTGTGAAGTAGGGCTATCTTGCAGGCCTAAGGATAGGAAGGAATCATCTAGGGCAAGGTAGATCAGATGATAAAAAGAGGGGAATTGTTAAAGAAATTATAGCAGTTCTGTTAAAGAAAGGGTTAATCTTCATTTTGTTAAATATCAGAAAATAGCAAAAAAACAAGTCTTGCATAAGTCTTGCACAACGTTATCATCTGAGTCGAATTTAGTGCCATTTCCCGGATATCTATATATCTTTGGTCAAGATCTCCCAGAAAATGTCAAGGACATCGGTATTTGTCCGAAAACACCCAAAAATGTGTAGTTCTAGCCAACATTACATAAAACCCCAGACATGAGAACAACAACTCGCCGCATTCTTACACCACATTCATCATTTCATCCCAGGATGTTTTTGACAATGTATTGTGTAAGAACTTCATTTATGCCAATCTATTATGTAACTTGTTTTTCCCCTTTTTGGGGTATAAAAGATGGCCCCACAGTGAATAAAGGCGGATACGCTATTATCTTGGAAAGACAACACGTGTCTGTCTCTCTGATTTAGTTCTTCCCAATTCTAGGTGCCTATGAATAGAGATACCTGAGGTTGGTTCGGTTGAGAGAAAATCTCGTCTTCAACATCATCAAACACATCTTTCGCCTACACGGTATGCCAGACAAAATTGTTAGTGACCGGGGTCCCCAGTTTGCGTCTCGATTCTGGAGAGAGCTTTGTCGTCTACTCAGTATTGAGTTGAATCTCTCTTCGGCATATCATTGTGAGACGAATGGGTTGGTAGAGAGGGCCAACCAGACCTTGGTCACGTATTTACAACATTTTGTCTCTGCCAGGCAGGATGACTGGGCATCCTTGCTACCGTTGGCAGAGTTTGCGCTTAACAACGCCGTAGCCGACTCCACCGGTCAGACTCCATTCCTCCTAAATTATGGCCAGCATCCGCGTGTCCCTGTGCCCATGCCTGTATCTTCCGCCGATTCCAGGGTGGCAGACTGGCCTGTGGAGGCACGGGACATTTGGGACCGCACTCAGGATGCCATTCGGGCCTCCAAGGAGAGAATGAGGTCCTCCGCTGATGCTCATCGGTGCCCCGCTCCGACCTTTGCTCCTGGCGACTTAGTGTGGCTCTCCGCCCGTAACATCAGGCTGCGTGTTGAGTCCACTAAGTTTGCACCTCGCTACTTGGGTCCCTTCAAGGTCCTCGAACAGGTTAACCCTGTGGTCTACGGTCTGGCCCTTTCTCCACGCTCGGGTATCACTGACACCTTTCATGTGTCCCTCTTGAAACCCGTATACATGTCCCGGTTTTCCAAGTCATCTGCCGGGACATTGGGTTCGTCTACGGACGATTACGAGGTGAATGCTATTTTGGGGTGCAAGGTGATATGTGGCAAAAAATTCTATTTGGTGGATTGGAAGGGTTATGGCCCAGAGGACAGGTCCTGGGAGCCTGCTGAACACATTCAAGCTCCACAGTAGGGTTGAGCGACTTTTACTTTTATAGGATCGGGTCGGGTTTCACGAAACCCGACTTTTTCAAAAGTCGAGGTGAGTGAAATCGGCCGATTCTATAAAAAAGTCGGGGTCGGGGTCGGCGAAACACGAAACCCAATGCAGTGCATTGGGTTTCCAATGGTTCCCAGGGTCTGAAGGAGAGGAAACTCTCCTTCAGGCCCTGGGATCCATATTTAAGTGTAAAATAAAGAATTAAAATAAAAAATATTGCTATACTCACCCTCTGACGCGCCCTGGTACTAACCGGCAGCCTTCCTTCCTTAGAATCAGCGCGTGAAGGGCCTTAGATGATGTCGCGGCTTGTGATTGGTCGCGCGACCGCCCATGTGACCGCTCGCGCGACCAATCACAAGCCGCGACGTCACCGAAGGTCCTTCAAGCGCTGATTCTTAGGAAGGAAGGCTGCCGGAAAGAAGCAGGGAGCGTCCGAGGGTGAGTATATTCCTATTAGGTATATTCCTATTAGGTATATACTCACCTTCGGAAGCGCCCTGCTTCTTTCCGGCAGCCTTCCTTCCTAAGAATCAGCTCTTGAAGGACCTTCGGTGACGTCGCGGCTTGTGATTGGTCGCGCGAGCGGTCACATGGGCGGTCGCGCGACCAATCACAAGCCGCGACGTCATCTAAGGCCCTTCACGCGCTGATTCTAAGGAAGGAAGGCTGCCAGTTAGTACCAGGGCGCGTCAGAGGGTGAGTATAGCAATATTTTTTATTTTAATTCTTTATTTTACACTTAAATATGGATTCCGATACCGATTTCCGATATTGCAAACATATCGGAATTCCGATACCAGATTCAGAAGATCGCCGACCTCATGGCCGACCCCACACAGGGGTCGGGTCGGGTTTCATGAAACCCGACTTTGCCAAAAGTTGGCGACTTCTGAAAATGGCCAACCCGTTTCGCTCAACCCTACTCCACAGTTCATTGCTGCCTTTGAGTGTAGCGAGGTCAAAGGAGGGGGGGCCCTAGGAGGGGGGTAATGTTAGGTGTCGAGTTCCTGCCTCTGCACAGGGGGAATCTCGAACCATCTCTGCTGCAGTCTCCCATTCTTCTGCAGTCGCAGTGGAGTCTGCTCAGCAGAGACGTCGTTCCCAGCATCTTGCTCAGTCTCACTCTGTGCATAGGATTACTGCTGCTTTGCCTGCTTCTGCCATTGAAGCCAGTGCTGGGCAGCGGCGAGCAGACGCTTTTGGGATCTAAGTCCTGCTTTTTCCCTTCTGAACATGCCCAGGGTGAGATCTCCCATTGGAGATCAAGGGTCACATGCTCAGATGCTGCAGCGGTTCCCATTGGTCCTTTATTGGAAGGTCCTGAACGTGCTGCAGCTATATAAGCTGCGCATGACCGCACGGCCATGCGCTAGTGTACATTTGTAAACGTGTGTGTGTTGTGAGTGAAAGTCGTTCATTAAAATCCCCTCCCTATCGGATGACTGTTCGCGGAAGGTGGGTGATTGCTATCTAGCGCCCGACTTGCTACCAGCTTGTTACACAACACACGGCATCTAATTGCTGTGACCGCCAGTGTGGCGCCGTGCCCTTTCACAGCGCTTTCCTGACCCAAGCCTGGGTGGTTAGTGGCGTCCGCCAGTGCGGCACCGCATGCACTCTCGTGCATCTTTATTCTTACTTTGGTTACGCTGACACCCCATTAGCGGTGTCGAGCGCAAGTAGTCTAGTCGGACTCGGATTCCAAGTCTTGGGACTGAGCTTGGTGACTCCTTGCTTGCGCTCTTGTGTGCGGTACCGCGGCCCTGTGACTTAACAGGGTTCGCTTCCTTTCTTCACCCAGGGTGAAGTTAACCCGTGTGTGTATTCACATTGTACCGCCATATAGTCCGTCATTACTTGGCAGCAGGTTCCATCTCTGCACGGTGGACCCCGGGCTGCGAACGCACCTTAATCTATCTTATTATTTGGTGCGTTCCGCTAGCCCTAACACTGTAGATGCCTATTAGGGGACATCACTGCAGTAATATAATTTACTTTTGTGAATATTGTCTTGCATGAGGGAACAAAAGGGAGGTCCTGTTCCTGTGGAGGGTGGCATTAAGTTGCTTTTTTTCTTCATCTGACGTAGTGTAGAAATTGATTAAAAAGTGGGTTATGTGCTATAGAAGCAATCAGCAACATATAGCTGTGTGTTATTTTCCGCAGTCAGTGTAGTACATGTACATTATACATTGACACTATATACAGACCTCCTTTGCATAATGTCTCTGGAGATCACTGTATTATTTGTACATTATATGCTATATACACAGCTGCTGCGTGTAATGTCACCAGTGATCACTGTATTATTTGTATACTATATAGAGCTCCTGTGTATAATGTCACCAGTGATCACTGTATTAGATGCACACTGTTTGCTATGTACAGAGCTGCTGTGTATAACGTCACCAGTGGTAATATTTGTATATACTATATAATACTAAACTATTGTGGTTTTTATTCATGATCATTATTTAAGAATAGTGTTGAGCGATACCATCCGATACTTGAAAGTATCGGTATCGGATAGTATCGGCCGATACCCGAAAAATATCGGATATCGCCGATACCGATATCCGATACCAATACAAGTCAATGGGACATCAAGTATCGGAAGGTATTCTCATGGTTCCCAGGGTCTGAAGGAGAGGAAACTCTCCTTCAGGCCCTGGGATCCATAGGGATGTGTAAAATAAAGAATTAAAATAAAAAATATTGATATGCTCACCTCTCCGGCGGCCCCTGGACATCACGCTGGTAACCGGCCGGCTTATTTGTTTAAAATGAGCGCCTTCAGGACCTGGGAATGACGTCGCGGCTTCTGATTGGTCGCGTGCCGCCCATGTGACGGGCACGCGACCAATCAGAAGCCGCGATGTCATTCGCAGGTCCTTAATTCCTAGAATTAGGAGTTTTGTGAATGAGAATGACGTCGCGGCTTCTGATTGGTCGCGTGTCGGTCACATGGGCGGCACGCGACCAATCAGAAGCCGCGACGTCATTCGCAGGTCCTGAAGGCGCTCATTTTAAACAAAGAAGCCGGCCGGTTACCAGCGTGATGTCCAGGGGCCGCCGGAGAGGTGAGCATATCAATATTTTTAATTTTAATTCTTTATTTTACACATCCCTATTGATCCGGTACCGATACCCGATACCACAAAAGTATCGGATCTCGGTATCGGAATTCCGATACCGCAAGTATCGGCCGATACCCAATACTTGCGGTATCGGAATGCTCAACACTATTTAAGAATCATTTAGTCACTATTTGGTAATAATTAGGGTTGAGCGAAACGGGTTGGCCGTTTCATGAAACCCGACCCGACCCCTGTGTGGGGTCGGCCATGAGGTCGGTGATCTTCTGATCTGGAATTGGAATTCGGATACTGAGTTCCGATATGTTTAAGATATCGGGAATCGGTATCGGAATGCATATTTAAGTGTAAAATAAAGAATAAAAATAAAAAATATTGATATACTCACCTTCGGACGCGCCCTGGTTCTAACCGGCAGTCTGCGTTCCTAAAAATGAGCAAGTGTAGGACCTTTGATGACGTCGCGGCTTGTGATTGGTCGCGTGAGCGGTCACATAGGCGGTCACGCGACCAATCACAAGCCGCGACATCATCTAAGGTCCTTCACGCGCTCATTCTTAGGAAGGAAGGCTGCCAGTTAGAACCAGGGCGCGTCCGAGGATGAGTATATTTCTATTAGGGATATACTCACCCTCGGACGCACCCTGGTTCTAACCGGCAGCCTTCCTAAGAATGAGCAAGTGAAGGACCTTCGATGACGTCGCAGCTTGTGATTGGTCGCATGACCGCTCATGTGACCGCTCATGTGACCGCTCACGCGACCAATCACAAGCCGCGACGTCATCGAAGGTCCTTCATTTGCTCATTTTTAGGAACGCAGGCTGCCGGTTAGAACCAGGACGCGTCCGAGGGTGAGTATATCCCTATTTTTTATTTTTATTCTTTATTTTACACATTAATATGGATCCCAGGGCCTGAAGGAGAGTTTCCTCTCCTTCAGACCCTGGGAACCAATAGTATCCCATTGCACTGCATTAGGTTTCATGTTTCGGCCGACCCCGACCCCGACTTTCCTATAGGATCGGCCGATTTCACTCGACCCGACTTTTGAGAAAGTCAGGTTTCGTGAAACCCGACCTGATCCTAAAAAAGAAAAGTCACTCAACCCTAGTAATAATATGTGTTCTAGTAATAGTGGGACATTGTTAGTCCTTTGTATGTGGTATTATTTGGTCAGCATGTAGTGGTAATATGTCATCTGGTCATGGTGTGGCGGTATATGTTCCATGTATGTGGTACTATTCGGTCTCTATGTGGTGGCAATACAGTGGGGTAAATACGTTTTTGATCCCTCGCTGATTTTGTAAGTTTGCCCATTGACAAGGGCATAAACACTCTATAATTTTAAGGGTAGGTTAATTTTAACATTGGGAGATAGAATATCAAAAGTAAAATAAAGAAAATCACATTGAATAAATTATATAAATTTATTTGCATTTTGCAGTGGGAAATAAGTATTTGATCCTTCTGGCAAACAAGACTTAATACTTGGTGGAAAAACCTTTGTCAGCAAGCACAGCACTCAGATGATTTTTGTAGTTGATGATGAGGTTTGTGCACATGTCAGTATGAATTTTGGTCCACTCCTCTTTGCAGATCATCTCTAAATCATTAAGATTTTGAGGATGTACCTTGGCAATTCAGAGCTTCAACTCCTTTCATAAGTTTTCTATGGGATTAAGGTCTGGAGACTGGCTAGGCCACTCTATGACTTTAATGTGCTTCTTTTTGAGCCACTCCCTTGTTTCTTTGCCTGTATGTTTTGGGTCATTGTCTTGCTGGAATACCCAGCCACAACCCATTTTTAATGTCCTGGTGGATGAAAGGAGGTTATTACTCAGGATTGGATACATTCATTCTCCTATTGATGTGATGAAGTAGTCCTTTGCCCTTAGCAGAGGAACAGCCCCAAAACATATGGTGTTCTTTGGGTTATAGGCAGCTTTTATCATCCTCATAACATGACAAGTTGAACCCTGCTATTCTGTTCGTTACCACTATACACTTGTTATGTTCGTCATTTTTGACTGGACCTAATAAAGTCTTTATTTTAGCTAATTTAAGTGTTTTAATTGAATAATTTTTGCAGTATTATATTGTATGTGAACCTGGTTGTTTATAAACAAATGAAAAATGGAAAGAAAAACTTACTTTTTTTTTGTGTCAAAACATTTAACATGGCTTTATTGGAATATTTATGCATACTGCATATTTGCACATACAAAAATAATTATTTATCCAACTGTAAACTATAACTAATAACAATAAACTAAATTTAATTATATTATTTTCCAACAAAAACAAAAAAAAAATTTACAGTTCATTTTTGTTTTATGTAAAATGATAAATAAGTCACAGGGTGCAAAATTTACTCTTTGCAATTGACATGTCTTTTGCATAAATATTTTTCACATCTGTAACATATCACATTTGATTTGCGATTGCTTGATGTTGGACACAAGTCGCATCGTTTCCGTTTTAGACTGGTTGCGTTGCTGGTGGCGTCCGTGTGTATTGTAGCAGTGCTGGTGGAAGCTGTTAGTTCACTTTCTTTGTCTTGCTGTTGGATCCGGTGGACAATGACTGCCGCTCCATCAACTCTCGGTGTTACCTTTCGTTCTTCAATATATGGCCTAACCAGTGATTTTCCCAACTCCTCTATAAAAAGTCTTCTCTTATATAGTTTATTTTTGTTCCAATTTGGGTGTATTTCCTTCCATAGCACGAATGCATTGTATGCTGACACATCAAGCATATTGTTAAAAATCACGATTGGCCACCGATTTGTTTTGCGCTTACAGGTGTAAGTGCCTATCAGTTGATCTAGAGTATGAATAGCCACTATTGTAGCATTATAATGTAAAATGATGTCCGGTTTTCTGTCGTCTCTATTACTGATTTCACTATCATGATGAATTGTGCTCATCAGAATTACCTGCTTGTGTTTCTTTGGGACGTAAGTAACTACTGTGGTATCCTAAGTAAAATAAAACAGAACTATAAATGTCTCTCTTACTGAAAATACATTGCGGCATTTCTGGCTTATTTTTTCTAACAGTACCCAACATGGTCATATTTATTTTCATCAACATCTGCCCTAATTGATATGATGTAAAAAAAATTGTTACATGTGACATTTTGTCTTTTGAGTCCCTGGGTCAAATCCAAGACTACTCGCATACCTTGATTTTCTTCGGCTCTTACTCCAGCTCGTTTTCCTATGGATACCTGAGCATTTAGAGCGTACGCACTTTTGCTGTCGCACATAGTCCATATTTTGATGCCATACTTTCCAGGCTTACTTGGAATATACTGCCTGAATGGACACCTACCTCTGAACGAGACCAATTGCTCGTCTACAGTCACATTGTCACCAGGATTATAAAATATTGGTAGAATTTCTACCCATTTGTTCCACAAATCTCCAATAGGGGCAAGTTTGTTGTTGGCTCTTCTTTCAATTCGATTGCTTTTATTATCAAAACAAAGGACTATTGAAATTTGATGAAATCTTTCCACAGACATTGTGGCCCTAAATATGTGGTGACCAGTTCCTGAATGCCATAAACTACTGGTTGACTCACCAGATGATCTGTAGACTCCTGCTAACAGTAGTAATCCTATTTAAGCATTTAGAGCTGTCAAATCTAAAGTCTTCCATTTTGTGCTATAAACTTGTTGTCCCTCAATGTTGGACATTTGGATTATGATGTTTTGTATGGTAATATTTATAAACAATTTGAATGCAGATTGTATGTCATCAGTTCTTGAGATAGCATACCTGGTAGGACCAGGCGTACCTTTTATGACATCTTTAGAAGAGGGTCTACCAGACTGAGTAAAAGGCTGCAGCTTCCAAATGACATCTTTGTTCTTTGAAAGGATTTCTTGCATCCCACTAGTTGTCTGGGTTTCCTCATCAGATTCCACTTCAGAATCTGATTGCTGTGCATTGAATTCCCCATCACTTATGTGGTCCTCCTCTTGGGACACATTCTCAAGCGGGGCATCATCATCAGAATTAGAGGCGTTTACAAAGTCCTCCAACTCTCCTTCAGTCAATATACGCTTTCTCATTATGCAAACAGGTAACACTCTGGAATGAAAAAATAAAATATATACATAAACAATAATAATACAATGAGAGAACAAACTATTACCAGTTTTACAACAATAAACACAATTAGCGCCCCATCACACATTGAGAAATCCACTGCGATTGTGATGCTGGAGCGTCGCAAACAAAACCATCCATATAAGCATGCACTCATTCTATCAATTGCTGCTTTACACTATACCATTTAATCAAAAGAATTAAATTCTTTGACAATAAAAAAATTGTTTATCTGCTACATACTGTACCTGTAAAGATGATCCTTCGGAACTCTGTTGTCTGTATATGTCCTCTCTGCTCTCTCTAGCTGGACTGAAAATGAAACTGGATAGACTACTATGGCAATTGTCTACTGATAAGATAAAATATAACACCCCCACCCTTTAGGATAAGAGCTCAGAGTTAAGCAAACACTCTTTTCAGACAGAATTTATTAGTACTCTTTCAGGTCAGCATTTCACAGAAATTATATCAGGGAACACAAGTAAAAAAGAGAATATGTTCATTTACAATATGACCTGAATTGAACTATTTTACATGAACAGCAGGGTAAAAATATTTGGCACATAACTATACTGGAAGGTAATCCATCAGCAGCATTGTAATGAGAAAATGTACTGTATGTATGTGTAAATCTGCATGGACCAAAAGGACCTAAATAAATTGATAAATAGTAGTAGATGTAACATATAGTCCAAAATGAGATTATAGTTCCTTTATTTTACTCATAAAATGGATGGAGATCACTATAAAAGGCTATCAGTCATTTTTGACCAAACAGTACAAGTGTATAAAAAATTGTGGAGCAAAAAGTAAGCAAACAAAAAAGTACCCATAGTAAGAACCCCTCAAATGAGGAAAAGTCAATCAATCACAAGTTTCAGAACCGCATCTTGAATATTTAAAAAAATATTAAAGTTCAATATTGGTCGTTTTTGAATCAACATAACAACAGGGTGTTAATGCCAAAGAGCTCAATTTTGGTCTCATCTGACCAGAGCACCTTCTCCCAATCACTTACAGAATCATCCAGGTGTTCATTGCCAAACTTCAGGTGGGCCTGCACATGTGAGTAGTGTATAATAGCCATGATCCGTCAAACTCAATCTGACAGGTGCCCCGCCCCTATCAAAGTGTATCAAAGTGTCTAACCCCTCCCCTCCCCTTGTCTGACGGCTGGTATCCAGCTGTCCCTCCTTGTTTGATTTCCCCTTTTGATATAGTTTAATATAGTTTAATTTGTTGTAGTTTTGATATTATTCCCGTATTTTGTGGAATAACACATGTTTATAATTATAGCCTAGTCGTGTATTTATTTTACACGTGGTTTATAACACCTTTCTCATTTGTTTTATAATAGATTTTATACGTATCCCCGAGTTTGATTCTGTAAGCTTTTGTTTTATTCACAGTGTATTCATATAGTGGAGAACTTAAAGCTGTTTATATGTGTCTCTACTGAACACTATGGTGAACATTAACTAAATGTTTATTTTTCACAAACAGAGAATCTGCTGTGGGTATTTGCAGTGTATTCATATAGTGGAGAACTTAAAGCTATCTATTTGTTTTTGTAAATGGTGAACACTAACTAAATGGTGAACATTACCTAAATTAGGTTAACTGTGGCTCAGAGGTTTATAGCACCTAGGTCAAGCAATTGTTGTTGTATTTGCGTACCCCATAAATGTTTATTCTCACAAACAGAAAAGTTATTGTGTCCTGAAGATGACATCTGAGGTTATTTGTTTTTTGTATTAGCTTTCTCAGAAAACAGCTGTGTTATCGGAGGGTCAGATATTTTTGTACAAACTCATGCTGTTTGGTGATCTTTGTGAAGCAGAACTTTGTTTTATAACACATTTGTACTTGTATTGTACCTGGATTGATATTTGCTTTCTCTTTTTTGTGTCCTGAAGATGGCATCTGCAAAGTTTTTTGTTATCTACTGAGGCCATTGCAAGTTGTGTTTATTCACATTGTAGCAGGTTTTATCCTTGTGGCTGCCTTATATACACAGAAGAGATATGCACCAATGTCACAACACAAGTTATAATATGACCCAATGTTACAACACAAGTAAGAAGCGGCGTGTTTTATACGAATAAAAACCAAAGACACGATATTGTAAAAAAAAAAAAAAAATTTAAAAGATTTATTTCTCACGATAAAACAGCATCTCAAAGACATTTCAACACTATAAAAAATTCTTACAGAATATAAAAAGTAAAAACATTAAAATAGTACAATGAACAATTACACTTCTTACAAAATAATTAATATAGAGTTACAAGGCGAGTACAGCATTTTAGCCAGTACATTCTTTACATCGTGAGCCACATGGTTTGCAGCATCGGTAGAGACCTTTTTTAGGTAGCAGAGTTCCACGTGTGGTACCTAATGACGGGGAATGTAAAGATTGAATTGTACGGGGAACCGCCGCTAACTTCAGCGGTGTAGATACAGAGCGTGTCTCACTGTTGGTAATTTTTAATTCATCTAAAAGCTTCCTAGTAGCGGTGTTACCCACAACTGTAGACGGCATATTTAGTTCGGCCATAGCCTGCATAAATGAATCCCAACCCGGTGGTAAATTTCTACTGTTCAGAGCATGGCTCTGCGTTGTACTACGTACCAAATCCAGTAAGTTAGACCCTGGTATTACGGATCCTTTGAAAATAAATTCAGCATTATTATTCCATGCTGTGACATTTTTATTCTGCAGCAGCCTGTTTAGTAAAAATTCAGCATTCTTTTTATATCTCTGGTTTATATGGCTGACAATTTCAGCGATCTCATGATTTTTATCAGAGTCGGTATGATTTTTATCAGAGTCGGTATTTGGCAATTGATATATATATATATATATATAATATGACCCAATGTTACAACACAAGCAAGTAAGAAGCGGTATGTTTTATACGAATAAAAAAACCAAAGACACGATATTGTAAAAATAGAAAAAGATTTATTTCTCACAATAAAACAACAGCTCGAATTTTAACATGAAATAGACATTTAGGACTTATGTTATTATCTTTATGCACGTTGCCTGTGCTGTCTATAATTTGACTCTATCCTTGTTTTGTTGAAAATAACTGGACATACATAAGAAACCGGGCAATATATCTTTATAGAAATAACACTTCTGCACTCTTTGTGCATTTCTATCAGTTTTATTCATGCATTTATAACACACCATGTTTGATATTGGTAATTTGATTCTGGGAACACATTTTAAGTTACTTCTGCACATGTATTACTGTTTTTAGGCCATATAAATAGAAAATTATGTAGAAACCCAAAGTTTTGATAAGTGTATGAAAATACACCAATATTAACTATTTGTGCTATTTTAGGCGTAAATTTGTCCTATATGTATAGCAGTCAGGAGTTGGGGCGATGAAATATGTGTTACAAGCGTAGTGAATTGCAGATATATTCTACAGTGTATGTCATTTTGAGAAATGTGTGGCATAACCAATGTATACAGTAACAGGCGGAATGACTGAGTGTAATACTGCACTCAATACTGTGCAAAGGGTCTGAATACTTATGACCGTGTGATATTTCAGTTTTCTTTTTAATAAATTCGCAAAAAATCTACATTTCTGTTTTGTTCAGGCATGATGGCGTGCAGAGTGTACATTAATATATATATATATCTCAGAATGCAACTGAATAGTATTGCTAATTAGGCCATATAAATAGAAAATTATGTAGAAACGCAAAGTTTTGATAAGTGTATGAAAATACACCAATATTAACTATTTGTGCTATTTTAGGCGTAAATTTGTCCTATATGTATAGCAGTCAGGAGTTGGGGCGATGAAATATGTGTTACAAGTGTAGTGAATTGCAGATATATTCTACAGTGTATGTCATTTTGAGAAATGTGTGGCATAACTAATTACCTATTACGGCCACATTTCTATGCAGTGTATTTTAGAACCAGTGTTTCTGGCTGCAGACTGTAATGTGTAAGGTATTCTCATTTTTATATACTGTATTTTATAACACACCATGCCGTTTATATAATAATCACAGTTGTGTCTCTACAGGACAACGTGGCTTACAAAGACATTTCATTAATATAAGTGTGAAACTGACAGACAAGCACAGCTGTGTCTCTACAGGACATGCTGGTCACTAGACAGCCAGAGTTTCTGTGGGGGAGATATACTAACAGAGGTTCTGTTGACCCAATAAACCGGTGTAGAACGTACACAGAGAGCAACTTGCAATATTTACTAAGGTAGCGGAAATGAGTTTACTGCAGTTATCAGAGCATTGTATTTTATTTGACAGCCACAAGTCACACAGGTCATGATGATAGTGTATCTGCAGCATGTTATTTGGAAATAAAGAAGCCTTTTTTGTATTCGCCCGCATTTTATATAAAATCTGCATAAAAAAATCTTCTTGGCTACACCAAAACACGTAAGAAACAAATGTATAACTTTTAGATCTACCGCATCCACAGATATTATTCCAGCGTTCTTTAATTCTACATTATTTTAGCACATATTAATTTCACAACTTTTATATGATATTTATAACACTCATTTTATATGAGTTTTCTAACACATTCTCACGGGAATATTATATATATATATTTTGTGTTTTGCGCAATTATTTGACACTGTAATTGGCATTTTATATAAAATATGCATAAAAAATCTGCACATTCTCACGGGAATATTATATATATATTTTGTGCTCTGCATCATTATTTGACACTGTAATTCGCATTTTATATAAAATCTGCATAAAAAATCTTCTTGGCTGCACCAAAACACGTAAGAAACAAATGTATAACTTTTAGCGCTGTCGCATCCGCAGATATTATTCCAGCGTTCTTTAATTCTATATTATTTTATCACATATTAATTTCACAACTTTTATATGATATTTATAACACATTCTCATTTATAAGGGATTTATAACACAATATTGTAAAATCATTTATTGGTTCGCGGCCTTACTAATATCCTTTGAAAATAAATTCAGCATTATTATTCCATGCTGTAACATTTCTATTCTGCAGCCTCCTGTTTAGTAAAAATTCAGCATTCTTTTTATATCTTTGGTTTATATTATATTAGCTTTTTGATAATCCCGGGAGTGCCATCTATCTAGCCCTAGTATTTTTGTTATCTCAAAAGGGTGTGACACAGTCCCATATATTATTCCAGCATTCTTTAATTCTACATTATTTTAGCACATATTAATTTCACAACTTTTATATGATATTTATAACACTCATTTTATATGAGTTTTCTAACACATTCTCACGGGGATATTATATATATATATATATATACTGTATATATTTTGTGTTATGCACCATTATTTGACACTGTAATTCGCATTTTATATGCCGCTGCTTTTTCTTGTTTTTGTGTAAAAATCTCTGGCAGACAGGCACAGCTGTATCTCTACAAGACATGCGGGACACACCAGAGACATTGGAAATTGGGGGTTATAATGTCGAATTCAGAAAATAACCATTTTATATTGAATGACTAATGATTTCTATAGGCCTACTTTACTATGAAATTATGCATAAAAAATCTTCTTGGTTAACCCAAAACCGTAAGAAACAAACGCATAACTTTTAGCTCGAACACATCAGCATATATTATTACAGTTTTTTGCTGAATTAAAAATTATACAGTTATTTCATATTTTTGGGGCTTCATGACAGGAGAAATTATTGATAGAAACCCAGAGTTTTGATACGTGTATGAAAATACACCAATATTAACTATTTGTGCTATTTTAGGCACAAATTTGGTCTATATGCATAACAGGCAGGAGTTGGGGCGAAGAAATATGTGTTACATGCGTAGTGAATTGCAAATATATTCTGAAGTGTATGGCATTTTGAGAAATGTGTAGCATAACCAATTACCTATCACGGTCACTAGATGGCAGAATATCATATTAATTATACATTGGGGTTTACTTTTGGAAGCTTATAAAGGCGGTGTGTATGTGCACAGGATGACTTATTTTGTTTTTATAGTCACTAATATCCATATTAAATGACTCTTTAGCTTTATGAGTAAGAGACAACATACAAATAGAATCCTTTTCCCTAGTAGTTTTATATTCTATGTCTGATATATTTCTACACAAAGCTACAAAACTATTTTGTAGTTTATAATGTATCACAGTAGTTTCATGTGAAGTTACATCTTAGGTTCTGTTCAGACTATTGTAATATCTATAGCTTAAAATAGAGCCAAATAGCTACTTTCAAACACGGACATACACCATTGATTTTCGTCACAAATGGATCCAATATATCTCGTGTCACGGTTTATTTTTACCGCGTTGCGGTTTAAAGTTATAAGCATTTAAATAATAATTTTCTCATTAGATATGTGACTCGCGATATTTATTTGCTTAGGTTAGATCATTTTCAGTTTAACAATACATTTTATCACAAAAATGACCTTATTTGGGGCCCTAGAAACAACATAGCAGCATTAGTAAGCCCCTTTCTTTTTACATTATCAAGAATCCCTGGGTTAAGATAACGTAAGTTTATATGCATAAAGCATTTAATATAGTGCACCAAACATGATATGGTTTTTGATTTCTATGAACTGTCGCGAACAAATCATATAAGGTTAAAAATATGAATATTATTGAATATAATGTTTTACTATTGTTTACAGTATTTTATTTTCCGGGTGTTACTTTTGTTCATGTACTACTGGTTTCTTCCTCAGTTGTGATTTTTACCTTTTCTATATAAATATGGGTAAATGAATTGGCCATTATAGATTTATGGCGCTGTAAAGAGAGAGGAGAATTACAGAAAGGAGATGGCTGCAGGCAAACACACACACACAACAAACACACATAACATACAGAAAACACACAACACATACAACAAACATACATACACAACATACAGAACACACACACACACACAACACAGAACCCACACACCACAAACACACATAACATACAAAACACACACACACAACACATACAACAAACATACATACACAACATACAGAACACACACACACACACAACAAACACACATAACATACAAAACACAACATAACATACAGAAAACACACAACACATACAACAAACATACATACACAACATACAGAACACACACACACACACACACACACACACACAACACAGAACCCACACACCACAAACACACAACATACAAAACACACACACACAACACATACAACAAACATACATACACAACATACAGAACACACACACACACACAAAAAACACACATAACATACAAAACACAACATAACATACAGAAAACACACAACACATACAACAAACATACATACACAACATACAGAACACACACACACACAACAAACACACATAACATACAAAACACACACAACACATACAACATACACACACACACACACAACACACAGAACACATACAACACATGCTGTATGTGTTGTGTGTTTTCTGTATGTTATGTTGTGTTTTGTATGTTATGTGTGTTTGTTGTGTGTGTGTGTGTGTTCTGTATGTTGTGTATGTATGTTTGTTGTATGTGTTGTGTGTGTGTGTTTTGTATGTTATGTGTGTTTGTGGTGTGTGGGTTCTGTGTTGTGTGTGTGTGTGTGTTCTGTATGTTGTGTATGTATGTTTGTTGTATGTGTTGTGTGTTTTCTGTATGTTATGTGTGTTTGTTGTGTGTGTGTGTTTGCCTGCAGCCATCTCCTTTCTGTAATTCTCCTCTCTCTTTACAGCGCCATAAATCTATAATGGCCAATTCATTTACCCATATTTATATAGAAAAGGTAAAAATCACAACTGAGGAAGAAACCAGTAGTACATGAACAAAAGTAACACCCGGAAAATAAAATACTGTAAACAATAGTAAAACATTATATTCAATAATATTCATATTTTTAACCTTATATGATTTGTTCGCGACAGTTCATAGAAATCAAAAACCATATCATGTTTGGTGCACTATATTAAATGCTTTATGCATATAAACTTACGTTATCTTAACCCAGGGATTCTTGATAATGTAAAAAGAAAGGGGCTTACTAATGCTGCTATGTTGTTTCTAGGGCCCCAAATAAGGTCATTTTTGTGATAAAATGTATTGTTAAACTGAAAATGATCTAACCTAAGCAAATAAATATCGCGAGTCACATATCTAATGAGAAAATTATTATTTAAATGCTTATAACTTTAAACCGCAACGCGGTAAAAATAAACCGTGACACGAGATATAGTGTATATTGGATCCATTTGTGACGAAAATCAATGGTGTATGTCCGTGTTTGAAAGTAGCTATTTGGCTCTATTTTAAGCTATAGATATTACAATAGTCTGAACAGAACCTAAGATGTAACTTCACATGAAACTACTGTGATACATTATAAACTACAAAATAGTTTTGTAGCTTTGTGTAGAAATATATCAGACATAGAATATAAAACTACTAGGGAAAAGGATTCTATTTGTATGTTGTCTCTTACTCATAAAGCTAAAGAGTCATTTAATATGGATATTAGTGACTATAAAAACAAAATAAGTCATCCTGTGCACATACACACCGCCTTTATAAGCTTCCAAAAGTAAACCCCAATGTATAATTAATATGATATTCTGCCATCTAGTGACCGTGATAGGTAATTGGTTATGCTACACATTTCTCAAAATGCCATACACTTCAGAATATATTTGCAATTCACTACGCATGTAACACATATTTCTTCGCCCCAACTCCTGCCTGTTATGCATATAGACCAAATTTGTGCCTAAAATAGCACAAATAGTTAATATTGGTGTATTTTCATACACGTATCAAAACTCTGGGTTTCTATCAATAATTTCTCCTGTCATGAAGCCCCAAAAATATGAAATAACTGTATAATTTTTAATTCAGCAAAAAACTGTAATAATATATGCTGATGTGTTCGAGCTAAAAGTTATGCGTTTGTTTCTTACGGTTTTGGGTTAACCAAGAAGATTTTTTATGCATAATTTCATAGTAAAGTAGGCCTATAGAAATCATTAGTCATTCAATATAAAATGGTTATTTTCTGAATTCGACATTATAACCCCCAATTTCCAATGTCTCTGGTGTGTCCCGCATGTCTTGTAGAGATACAGCTGTGCCTGTCTGCCAGAGATTTTTACACAAAAACAAGAAAAAGCAGCGGCATATAAAATGCGAATTACAGTGTCAAATAATGGTGCATAACACAAAATATATACAGTATATATATATATATATATAATATCCCCGTGAGAATGTGTTAGAAAACTCATATAAAATGAGTGTTATAAATATCATATAAAAGTTGTGAAATTAATATGTGCTAAAATAATGTAGAATTAAAGAATGCTGGAATAATATATGGGACTGTGTCACACCCTTTTGAGATAACAAAAATACTAGGGCTAGATAGATGGCACTCCCGGGATTATCAAAAAGCTAATATAATATAAACCAAAGATATAAAAAGAATGCTGAATTTTTACTAAACAGGAGGCTGCAGAATAGAAATGTTACAGCATGGAATAATAATGCTGAATTTATTTTCAAAGGATATTAGTAAGGCCGCGAACCAATAAATGATTTTACAATATTGTGTTATAAATCCCTTATAAATGAGAATGTGTTATAAATATCATATAAAAGTTGTGAAATTAATATGTGATAAAATAATATAGAATTAAAGAACGCTGGAATAATATCTGCGGATGCGACAGCGCTAAAAGTTATACATTTGTTTCTTACGTGTTTTGGTGCAGCCAAGAAGATTTTTTATGCAGATTTTATATAAAATGCGAATTACAGTGTCAAATAATGATGCAGAGCACAAAATATATATATAATATTCCCGTGAGAATGTGCAGATTTTTTATGCATATTTTATATAAAATGCCAATTACAGTGTCAAATAATTGCGCAAAACACAAAATATATATATATAATATTCCCGTGAGAATGTGTTAGAAAACTCATATAAAATGAGTGTTATAAATATCATATAAAAGTTGTGAAATTAATATGTGCTAAAATAATGTAGAATTAAAGAACGCTGGAATAATATCTGTGGATGCGGTAGATCTAAAAGTTATACATTTGTTTCTTACGTGTTTTGGTGTAGCCAAGAAGATTTTTTTATGCAGATTTTATATAAAATGCGGGCGAATACAAAAAAGGCTTCTTTATTTCCAAATAACATGCTGCAGATACACTATCATCATGACCTGTGTGACTTGTGGCTGTCAAATAAAATACAATGCTCTGATAACTGCAGTAAACTCATTTCCGCTACCTTAGTAAATATTGCAAGTTGCTCTCTGTGTACGTTCTACACCGGTTTATTGGGTCAACAGAACCTCTGTTAGTATATCTCCCCCACAGAAACTCTGGCTGTCTAGTGACCAGCATGTCCTGTAGAGACACAGCTGTGCTTGTCTGTCAGTTTCACACTTATATTAATGAAATGTCTTTGTAAGCCACGTTGTCCTGTAGAGACACAACTGTGATTATTATATAAACGGCATGGTGTGTTATAAAATACAGTATATAAAAATGAGAATACCTTACACATTACAGTCTGCAGCCAGAAACACTGGTTCTAAAATACACTGCATAGAAATGTGGCCGTAATAGGTAATTAGTTATGCCACACATTTCTCAAAATGACATACACTGTAGAATATATCTGCAATTCACTACACTTGTAACACATATTTCATCGCCCCAACTCCTGACTGCTATACATATAGGACAAATTTACGCCTAAAATAGCACAAATAGTTAATATTGGTGTATTTTCATACACTTATCAAAACTTTGCGTTTCTACATAATTTTCTATTTATATGGCCTAATTAGCAATACTATTCAGTTGCATTCTGAGATATATATATATATTAATGTACACTCTGCACGCCATCATGCCTGAACAAAACAGAAATGTAGATTTTTTGCGAATTTATTAAAAAGAAAACTGAAATATCACACGGTCATAAGTATTCAGACCCTTTGCACAGTATTGAGTGCAGTATTACACTCAGTCATTCCGCCTGTTACTGTATACATTGGTTATGCCACACATTTCTCAAAATGACATACACTGTAGAATATATCTGCAATTCACTACGCTTGTAACACATATTTCATCGCCCCAACTCCTGACTGCTATACATATAGGACAAATTTACGCCTAAAATAGCACAAATAGTTAATATTGGTGTATTTTCATACACTTATCAAAACTTTGGGTTTCTACATAATTTTCTATTTATATGGCCTAAAAACAGTAATACATGTGCAGAAGTAACTTAAAATGTGTTCCCAGAATCAAATTACCAATATCAAACATGGTGTGTTATAAATGCATGAATAAAACTGATAGAAATGCACAAAGAGTGCAGAAGTGTTATTTCTATAAAGATATATTGCCCGGTTTCTTATGTATGTCCAGTTATTTTCAACAAAACAAGGATAGAGTCAAATTATAGACAGCACAGGCAACGTGCATAAAGATAATAACATAAGTCCTAAATGTCTATTTCATGTTAAAATTCGAGCTGTTGTTTTATTGTGAGAAATAAATCTTTTTCTATTTTTACAATATCGTGTCTTTGGTTTTTTTATTCGTATAAAACATACCGCTTCTTACTTGCTTGTGTTGTAACATTGGGTCATATTATATATATATATATATATATATCAATTGCCAAATACCGACTCTGATAAAAATCATACCGACTCTGATAAAAATCATGAGATCGCTGAAATTGTCAGCCATATAAACCAGAGATATAAAAAGAATGCTGAATTTTTACTAAACAGGCTGCTGCAGAATAAAAATGTCACAGCATGGAATAATAATGCTGAATTTATTTTCAAAGGATCCGTAATACCAGGGTCTAACTTACTGGATTTGGTACGTAGTACAACGCAGAGCCATGCTCTGAACAGTAGAAATTTACCACCGGGTTGGGATTCATTTATGCAGGCTATGGCCGAACTAAATATGCCGTCTACAGTTGTGGGTAACACCGCTACTAGGAAGCTTTTAGATGAATTAAAAATTACCAACAGTGAGACACGCTCTGTATCTACACCGCTGAAGTTAGCGGCGGTTCCCCGTACAATTCAATCTTTACATTCCCCGTCATTAGGTACCACACGTGGAACTCTGCTACCTAAAAAAGGTCTCTACCGATGCTGCAAACCATGTGGCTCACGATGTAAAGAATGTACTGGCTAAAATGCTGTACTCGCCTTGTAACTCTATATTAATTATTTTGTAAGAAGTGTAATTGTTCATTGTACTATTTTAATGTTTTTACTTTTTATATTCTGTAAGAATTTTTTATAGTGTTGAAATGTCTTTGAGATGCTGTTTTATCGTGAGAAATAAATCTTTTAAATTTTTTTTTTTTTTTTACAATATCGTGTCTTTGGTTTTTATTCGTATAAAACACGCCGCTTCTTACTTGTGTTGTAACATTGGGTCATATTATAACTTGTGTTGTGACATTGGTGCATATCTCTTCTGTGTATATAAGGCAGCCACAAGGATAAAACCTGCTACAATGTGAATAAACACAACTTGCAATGGCCTCAGTAGATAACAAAAAACTTTGCAGATGCCATCTTCAGGACACAAAAAAGAGAAAGCAAATATCAATCCAGGTACAATACAAGTACAAATGTGTTATAAAACAAAGTTCTGCTTCACAAAGATCACCAAACAGCATGAGTTTGTACAAAAATATCTGACCCTCCGATAACACAGCTGTTTTCTGAGAAAGCTAATACAAAAAACAAATAACCTCAGATGTCATCTTCAGGACACAATAACTTTTCTGTTTGTGAGAATAAACATTTATGGGGTACGCAAATACAACAACAATTGCTTGACCTAGGTGCTATAAACCTCTGAGCCACAGTTAACCTAATTTAGGTAATGTTCACCATTTAGTTAGTGTTCACCATTTACAAAAACAAATAGATAGCTTTAAGTTCTCCACTATATGAATACACTGCAAATACCCACAGCAGATTCTCTGTTTGTGAAAAATAAACATTTAGTTAATGTTCACCATAGTGTTCAGTAGAGACACATATAAACAGCTTTAAGTTCTCCACTATATGAATACACTGTGAATAAAACAAAAGCTTACAGAATCAAACTCGGGGATACGTATAAAATCTATTATAAAACAAATGAGAAAGGTGTTATAAACCACGTGTAAAATAAATACACGACTAGGCTATAATTATAAACATGTGTTATTCCACAAAATACGGGAATAATATCAAAACTACAACAAATTAAACTATATTAAACTATATCAAAAGGGGAAATCAAACAAGGAGGGACAGCTGGATACCAGCCGTCAGACAAGGGGAGGGGAGGGGTTAGACACTTTGATACACTTTGATAGGGGCGGGGCACCTGTCAGATTGAGTTTGACGGATCATGGCTATTATACACTACTCATGTGGCTTCTTGAGCAGAGGGACCTTATGGGTACTGCAGGATTTTAAACCTTTACAGCATAATGTGTTACCAATTTTTTTTGGTGACTGTGGTCCCAGCTGCCTTGAGATCATTAACATGTTCCCCCCGTCTAGTTTTAGGCTGATCTCTCACCTTCCTCATGATCAAGGATACCCCTAGAAGTGAGCTTTTGCATGGTGCCCCAGATAAATGTCGATTGTCATTTTGTGTCACGATGGGGACGTGGCTTAGCTTGCTTAGCTTACGCTCCCATGTCGCAAGGCCACAATGACGTGTGGCATGCGTCCCAGGTGGTAATAGAATGTAGACCCACTGGACCATAGAGGGGGACCTAGGCCTACTGGGACTAGGGAAAGGCATCGATCGGGGTCTGTGGCAGCTGAGCATGTGGTCAAGATGGTAACATGCAGGACTAGATGACACCGCACAACTTCAGGTAACAAGAAATATAAACTTTACTTAGACAAAGTCATCATACAGAACACAAGACATAACAATTCAGGCTCCCAGTTCCGAACATCAAGGAAGGGTGAACATCTCAGGACAGCAAACATCAGATGATGGCAAGAGGTCATCATGAGTTAATGCAGTCCAAGGTCATCTGGCATGGGCATATCAGGAGAACCTCTTTATTAGGCCTCAGGTGTAGCTCTGGCACAGTAGGAGAACATCAGACACTGCCCTCAGAAAGACGTCATAACATTATGGACCCCAGGGAACAGGCAGGACATCAGGACAAAGGCAAGACATAGACAGCACAGGTCCAGGAACATCGACATAGAAACTCAAGACATTGGCTGGTCAGATAAAGGACACACAGGCAGAGCCGTCACCGAGGAACACTAGTAGACTGGAGACTCCTCAGAAACACGGAGGAGGAGCTCGTCCAGGAACACGAGTAGATTGGAGATTCCTAAGAGACAAAGAGGAGAAGCCTATCCAGAAACACAAGTGGAACCGACTCTGGAACACTGGCTGGACCGCCAGGGCAACAGAATGGATTTCTTGACACAGGCTAGACATCTAGGAGAAAGGCAGGAGATCTGGACTCCGGACAACAGACAATGCTAAAGGCAGGGAACATCAGGACACAGGCAAGACATCACAGACACCGACAGGGAAGACTCCATGCATCAGGCAACGGCTATCAAACTCCAGGCACCAGGCGATAGTCATCAGGCTCCAGGCACCAGGCAGTGGATGTGAGGCTCCGGAGAGTGGACACGACCTAGAAAGGAACTCAAGTGGTATAGTGCAAGCACCACAGCATTGCACTGGAGCTGGATGGAGCTAGAACCGCATAGCAGGCTGAGTACAGTGTAGTAGACGGTCAGCAGGAACACCGGACTCCATCTTCAAAAGACGAACACAGGTTTAATTTTCAAGACACTAGTTATAAGACACTCACAGTCACTGGGTAAATGGTTCAAGACACAGAAGGACTTCAATAATATCACACAGCAGGAATCCACATTCAAGGCAAGGACTTTGGTACCAACAAATAGACGGGACAGGTCCAGGGACAAAGACATCAGCTTCCATAGAACTGATAGCAGGCAGAACAGGATCTGAAGACCAGGCAGACATGGAGGACCAAACACACATGGTTGGCTCAAAAACCTAATTAGAAGCTATGGCCATGCCCAACAGGGAAGAGGAACTTTAAATAGGAGCTGGCTGTCAGCAATAGGCTGGGGACAGCAATTCATGTGCACACACTGCCCCTAATAAAAGCGGGAAATGTGTGGCTGTGCAGACCCTAAGCACAGACAAAAACCAGTACAGCATAGCCAGCACAGGAACTGAGGCCTATGGAACCTGGCAGCAGCTGCAAGCCTGGACACACAAGGAAAGTCATGCACTAGATGAAGAGGACCTCGCAACCCTTGGATAGGTTCCACAGGGACAGCCAGGGACAGAACAAGCAGATGGTCATGCAGCGGAGCAAAGACTCTACAACACATGTATGGCTACGCAGCAGACCAGGGAACTTAGCAGCATCCATACAGGTGTCGTAGCTGTTTTTCGTTCTGACCCAAATGTCAGCTGACAGATCACCAGTGAGGGCCAAATTGTGGAGTTACGCCCGTCATTTTACAAGCGCGCTTGGAGACAAAAAGACACCTCACACATATCCTGTGAGCAAGTCACTTTTATCTGAAGTAAAAGAGCAAGAAGCAATATTTTATACCATTTACAACATATGTGATTCTCAATGCAATTCATGTAGCCCCCACCATCACCCAGGGTCATACTGACCTTTATTCTCTCACGTACCCGGAGCATGTTGTGACTGACTATTGGGAACATACATGATAAGAATTACAGTCTCCTTGAAGAGGAGACCGTCAGACTACTGAGTCAACAGATTCTAGTAATTCTAACACTTAAAGGCAAAAGGCACTTAAAGGCAAGGTAGTTAAAGGCAAACTATTAACCCTTCTATATCAATTTCCCCCTTTTGTAAATGGTATAACCTCTGCTACGGGGTCAGCTGATGTCCACAAAGGAGCTACTGTCTCATGGGTCTAGTACCCACAAGGGGACTTCCTACCTGCTTCACCCATCCACCCTCAGTGTGGACACTCACCTCCCCCGTCAGCAGTGGCTACACGGGGCCTATGATACACTACAGAAGGTTCAGCCTTAGATTTTTTTTACACCTACATTATTCCATAGCTTAGGTAATATATATATTAGCGCTTTTACGGCTACATAAAACAATAAGCAAAGCAACAAAATTTGCATACAAGTCTGTAAAATACCAAAAATAATCCATCCGCTAGGTCGCTAAGCCAATTGGCTGGATTTAAAAAGGAGTCTCTATATTGTATTAGTCTCATTTAGAGCCTTAAGGAACCACGAAAATCTGAGTCCAAGTCTCACTTGTGCATACAGTGTGGTGTTAATACCTTCCTTGGCTCCTGGGGTAAGGCTAAGTACAGCATAGTCCTTGCAGATACTGGGCTGTGTGCACAGATCCAACAGTCCAGCAGTTTTTGTCCTTCCGCGTCTTTTATAAGAAAAGCAAGATGTTGAATAAGTTTGTTTATCCAGTGTCTCTGTAAGATGCAAACATCCTACCACAGCCAGGAAGGTGATTAGGAGAACCGTCATTCTGCTGGTGAAAAGATCTTTTTGCAGTGACTGGCAAGGATCCAGGTGGGCTTTCCCTCAAGTTTCCCTGAGGTGAATGTGGTCAGCTGGACTTTAAAACGGGCCATCAAACCGTGGATCTAGGCTCCTTCTCACGTGTCTGTGTATGACCACCCAATCACCTGCATTCAGCAGATGTACGTCTGTGTATGACCACCAATCACCTGGATTCAGCTGATGTACGTCTGTGCTGGCATTAGTATCTGGAATGGATGAAAACACATGTTTATGCACCACATTAAGTCTTTTCTGTAAGGCCTGGACATGGGCTGTCATAGCACTGTGTTGCTTTTGTAGCACCTGTGGGAAGTACAGACCAGCCTCTGGCAAACTACTAAACAGGACTTCAAAAGGACACAAGCCTGTCTTTCTATTTGGAGTGTGTGTGACTGAAAAGAGTGCAAGAGACAAGCACTCTACCCCGCTCTTTCCTTTGTCTGCCATGGCCTTTGATTTTCCAGTTTAAGTGTCCCATTTAGTCTCATCACTTTCCCACTACTTTGTGGTCTATATGGTGCATGATATGCTTGCTGTACTCCCAGGACCTGCATGACTTCCCTCGTTATTTCTCCCGTGAAGTGTGTGTCCCTATCGCTGTCTATGGTTTCTAGGACACCATACCTGCAGATCAGTTTTTTTCATCAGTTTGTCTGCAGTCGCTTTAGTATTTGCACATTTTACCAGATAGGCTTCCAGCCAACCAGAGAAGAGATCTACACATACTAGGATATTTTTCACACACTCCTACCTTGGGTAGCTGTATGTAGCCAGTCTGCAGTCTCTGAAACGGGTAGAGAGGCATGGGTGTCGCTTTCTTAGGGATTTTTACTGTTTTACCTGGGTTGTGCTGTGCACAGATAAGGCATGACCGTACGAGCTTTGCGGCTGCGTAACTGAAACCAGGAGCAATCCAGAGGGCATCTTGTGTTGCTTGCGCCATGATTGGGAGCAGGGATCTTGGTATATACGATTTATCCTGATTCTCCCATACTCTTTCTGAGTTCAGCTCAGCTCCCATTCTCCCAGTGTTCCTTCTCTGTTTGGGCAGCTGGAGGGATTTCAGGACATCTAGGCTCAGTGTGGCTGGAATACGCTGACTCCCCGCCACCGTCCACTGCTCCCTAGGCCGCATTGCTGCTACTTTAGCAGCCTCGTCTGTCCTTCTGTTGCCTTTTTCCTCCACAAAGTCACCGTCCGTGTGTGCTTTTTACCTTGACGATGCCAACCTGGACTGATAACGTCAATGCCTCCACTAATTGTTTCACCAGCTCTACGTTTTTAATGGGCTTTACCGGCTGATTTAAGAAACGCTCTGCTTCTCCAGATAGGGCAATATTCATGGGATATTCCCCATGCACAATTTGAAACTGTGTAACTGTTAGCGACTTTACCTGCAGCAACTCTACATGCCTCAGTGAGTGCCTTCAACTCTGCCTCCTGCACCAACATGTGAGGAGCGAGTGGTTCAGCTCGGATTACCTCATGTGAGGATACTACTGCATATCCAATGTAGAGTCGCTCATTCTGGTGGTATCTGGAGCCATCTACAAAAATAAAAAAACTCAAAATATGCATTAGGAACAGGTTTTTTTTCTTCCCACGAACATATGTAAAACCCACTGTCTCCTGACTCATCAGTTCCTATGCAGTCATGTTTGTGCGTCATGTCAACGTCATGTCATGTTCTCTTTCCCACCTGCCAATGCTGTCACCAATTCCCCCTTTTCTGAATCCACAGGCAGATGAGTGGCTGGATTCAGAACATTATGTCTTTTGAGGGTGACATATTCAGGAATTAGTATTAGAGCACATTCAAGTCTGATCTGTCTATCCATAGACAGGTGTTTTGGTTGAACTTGTACGAGTATGGCATTAATGTCACGTGGGGAACAAAATTGTCAAAAAGAAAAAGTCAGTGTGATCTCACATGTCTTTCAGTAATACAGCAGCTCTTACAGCATGTACACATGTAGAAGACCCTCTACTCATGGGGTCTAATTGTGCTAAGTAGTAAGCTATCGGTCTCTGTTTCTTTTCATGTTGTAGTGTCAGTACTGCGGTAGCATGTCCACCCTGCTCTGTGCAAAATAAGAAAAATGGCTGATCATAGTTTGGAATGTCTGACACAATGAGCAGCTTGAGAGAGTGGAAGGAGTCAATTGCTTCTTGAGTGAGATTGTAGGGGTCTGATGGCAAACAGTCATAGAGTGGGTGCATCATTTGTGAAGCAGACCTTATTCAAGGCCTACAGTAGGTCACCAAACCTAGAAAAGTGCGTAGATGCTGGTGTGACCTGGGTAAAGGGAGATTTGTATTGCCTGTTTTCTGTCTTCAGTCAGGTGTCTTGTACCTTCAGCAATACAATGTCCTAAAAATGTCACCTTTTGTTTGCAATCACGTGAGACTCTGCAACCCTTTTCTGCCAAAAAAAAAAACACAGCAAGGAAACTGTAGCTTCCGGACATCTGGTCCGGGCAGCAGAGCAAGAGGTCATCCACGTACTGTAATAGTACAATCTGTGGATGAGGTGGTTGCCACTGCTCAAGAATCCCTGCCATCGCTGTTGAATAGATGGTTGGGGAGTTCTTTCCCCCTTTGTGGGAGGACCGTCCAACAGTATTGTTTACCTTCGTGAGTGAAAGAAAAAAAATACTGACAGTCAGAGTGCAGTGGTACAGAGAAAAATGCATTTGCCAAATCAATAACTGTGAAACATTTTGATGTCGCGGGGATCGGTGTGTGTATTAGGGACTGTTGAGGTCACACTCACTGTAACATCATTAATAGCTCGTTAGTCATGAACTATTCTGTAAGTGTCAGGGGAACCCTTGGGTCCTTTTTTTTTTCTTAATGGGATACAAAGGGGTGTTGCAGGGGGAATATCTCTGCACTAGAACCCCTGCCTTAACATACTCTTTAATATCCCTGCTCAGGGCCATTGATTTGACTAGACTTAAGGGGTATTGCCTTAACCAAAGAGGAGTGATTACTTCTCTTGATTTATCATGACAGGGGGAATGGGCAGCCGACCCATATCAGATTTTCCCCTTGCCCAAACGGTGTCTGGTACCTGACTCTTTTCCCTGTCCTCAGACATTCTGATGTCAGGTGTTACTTTCACTACTCTTGCCATATACACCATTTCTGCAATATTACACAAGTGTTTATATAAGTCACACATTAATGTCCAAATATTTATACCCGTATTTGATTGGGTAGAGTACCCCTTAAAAAAAACTAAATTTGATTCACAAAATGTTACCAAAAGAAAATTATATATATATATATATATATATATATATATATATATATATATATATATATATATATATATATAATTCCGAAAGATACTGAGTCATGAAACGGGGGAGCACAATGCCATAGGCCACAGCAAAGCACAAGCTTATTCTAAGAAAGTAGCAGCCCTATATAAATCCATAACTAACAGTTCCGAATACAAAAAGAAGGGATTTGAAAAATGCCAAATATCAATGCCAGTTGCTTGTGATAAGGTATAAGAACTGGAAAAGACAAATAAACAGTGACTATGGTTTGAGCCAATAAAATGAATGGCTAAAAAAAAACTATATATCATATGGAGACAACCTAGAAATACACAGTAACTATACTAGGAAACTACTAAAACTGGCAAATGAATGGAATTAAGTGTAACTACAATAGGGCATGATTTACCTGTGGTATAATGTGCACATGGAAGACCCTGGGCGTCCATCTGCCCCAAGTGTTTATATGAAAGTGGACTTGTGACTGTAATACCCTCAGGAGAGTACTGTATAGTGCCTAGACAGCACTCAACTCTGCTCCCAGCAAATTCATAGGGGTATTGTCACTAACAATAAGTTTGTAAGCACCTCTTGGCTGTCTCGTGACTCTAGTCTTTTCTTGTTTAGTCATAGGGGCTTCAGTCGCTTGTCCCCCTACCCTCACGTATTCCACAGTCTCGTCAGTAATCATGTCTGGCAGTATCAAGTCTTTGTGTACTAGTCCCAGCTGCCCCAGTGTTGGTCAAGAATTCTGTCTATTTCCCTCCCAGCATTGGTATGGTGGTCATCAAGGCAGGACCAGGTCTGGAGGGGACAAGAACAGGGCACACATTTGTCACTGGGTTGTCAGTTTCCTAGTCTGAAGGTGAAGTAGGTGGAAGATTGGTCTGAGTGTCCATTTTCTCCACAATTCCAGCACTTCACTGTTTCTAAGTCCTTAGGTCCCTTACTACGTCTCTACTGTTTTCCTCGTTTTCCAGCATACATGACACGTCGTCTTATTGTCCTAGTTTCTTCAACTCCTTTAGCAACCTTTAGGAGGTCTTTGGATCTACATTTCTCCATTTAGGTCTGCCTGTCTGTACTGCGTCTCATAAGCCTTTTGTCATACCGTCAATGAATGTATTTACCAATATTTTAACATTGAGTGGGTTTACTGGACTGTACCCCATGTCTGCCCATTTCAGCTGTAACCGTCCAGAGTACATCTCTACTCTCTCTCCTTTAGTCACATCTGTAAAAGTCTTAATTTGCATCCTAGTACGTCACCTGCTTTGGTGCTCACCAACTCTCTAGGTCTGCTCAGGTGCACTTATACGTCCATCATATTGTCTTTGTCTGTAAAATGGGAAAGGTTTGTTCTCAGGGTCAGCCAATCATTTTAGCGTAGCTAGCTAGTCAGAGGGCTTCCAGGGATAATACTCCTGTATCTGTCTTACACTACCTGATTACATCACAGATCATACAAGTATTTCTCCAGTCTGGGTTTGTCTGACCGCAATGTTTACAAGTCCATCTGTCTTGTCTTGGTCTCTGGTTATACAAAGGTATGACCGTAGCAGTAATGTGTCGGTCATAGTCGGACTTTTAAACATCAAAACATTCATAATACACCTTACTTCCGTCCCGCTGCACTCTCTCAGATGCCATTTATTCACATGCTATTTTCCTCATTTGTATGTGCCTTTTTGAACATCCAAACATCCATCCACTCACTGGCATTTTTGCCTGTTTCAATATTGGTCTCACATCTTTCACTGCTTCCTTTTTCCAATCTGTACAGCGGTTTTTGGATCCCATTGGGGGCCCTGACTGCACACAGAATAAGTCGCCCATGGCTTCAACTTATCCGCTCAGACACTCACCTCTAAAAATGCCCTTTTTTTTTAGTGTGCCTTGCCTTAAACCAGGGTTGCAACACGTGACAAGTCAGAGTGAGTGTCAAGATTTAGCGGGAAAGGTTACACCACCTATTTCCCGGTAGACCTAAAGGATTCTAGCGAGCAGGTTACACCACCTACCACTCGGTAGATCAGCTGGCTAGCACAGCTCCATGGAACGGCAAGGTTACACCACCAATTTTCCGTAGGCTGACAGTAGCAGGTTACACCACCTATTACATCAGCCGTGCAGTTGGCTACCTCTTCTGTTGATCCTCAATTTGCTATATCAATCACTCAACTTGAAGCAGGTGAATCTTTTACCAATCTTTTCAATCACTTACAAGCTTCCTCTAAAACTAGGCACAGTTCTTTTCACTTTCAAATTCCAACTTGAAGTTACGATATTTCTTTCTACTTCAATACATACAGTACTATTGCTTTAAACACAAATCTCTCAGCGTGTACTGAACCAAGGACAGAATATGCACAGCTCCATATTCTTCAGCGCAGCTGCATTGACCCCCCTTTCTCTGGCCCGCAGCACAAGGAGGAGAAAATCAAAAATAATTCGCACAGGGGTTCGCCCCTCCCATCAGGTAAACACAGATAAGAGCTTGTCTTACACACACACAAAAAAAATGCAGCAGTTTTCAGACTTAATCTCTACAAAACATTTATTCTCTCGGAATTAAAAACAGTTTCTCTATACAGGCAGATCACTGCACAACTTGAATAAGCTGATTCTGACCGCGTTCAGCCCAAACACATATACAAACCTATCCAATGTCAAACTACACATAACACAGGTTTCACTGAATCTCAGATGTAAATTAAATGTACATTAAAAATATCCACAACTCATTCATCCTGGACAATTAACAACAGTTAGATAAGTAATTATACTTATGTGATCACTCATACATACATGCTCATTCAGGGATTGTTGTTTCTTTTCCTTTCACTTTCAGTTGATTTTTACAAGAAGAAAATCCCTTATCTCAATCACTCCACCTAATTCAGCTCAAACTGCGCTGAATAATGTCTTCTGTCACATACAGAGGACCACACCTAACGGAACCCCTAATCAATCAGGGATTTATGTTTATTCCTTATACTTACTTACTCACCTCTCATCTCATTCAGAGTTTCTCATAGACATACATACATACAAGGTTTACACAGCCTGCCTATTTTGCACTTTGGAATTAACACAACTCTATATAACAAAAACTGCAGCAGTGTCCACTGACACTCTGAAAGCACTTTAAGGCCAAACAACAAAAACCACGGCCATAATACAAAATACAGCTTCATATAATGTACTGCCAATCCAAAATGACCAAAATAACAACACTGCACAGAGTCTATCCCAGCTCTGTATTACACACTACGCAAATACACAACCAATTAGGATACTGACAAATGATACAGATAACAATTATCATCTTATAACTCTATTATTCAACTCTCATACGGACATAAATAGACATAACACAAAACTCACTGGTGATGTGGATTCTTTGAACCATGCTCGCAGTCTTTTACCCAGAGGTATGGAGAGATCCAGATGAGAGATTGCAGGTGCAAAACAGGTTTGTAAGAATAATATTTCTCACCTTGCTGCAGCTGGTGTTTTGCATGCCAATCTCCCAGAAGCTCCCCCATACGGATTCCGAATAGGCTGGATACACGGCCCCACGTTGGGCGCCAAAACTGTCGTAGCTGTTTTTCGTTCTGACCCAAATGTCAGCTGACAGATCACCAGTGAGGGCCAAATTGTGGAGTTACGCCCGTCATTTTACAAGCGCGCTTGGAGACAAAAAGACACCTCACATATATCCTGTGAGCAAGTCACTTTTATCTGAAGTAAAAGAGCAAGAAGCAATATTTTATACCACTTACAACATATGTGATTCTCAATGCAATTCATGTAGCCCCCACCATCACCCAGGGTCATACTGACCTTTATTCTCTCACGTACCCGGAGCATGTTGTGACTGACTATTGGGAACATACATGATAAGAATTACAGTCTCCTTGAAGAGGAGACCGTCAGACTACTGAGTCAACAGATTCTAGTAATTCTAACACTTAAAGGCAAAAGGCACTTAAAGGCAAGGTAGTTAAAGGCAAACTATTAACCCTTCTATATCACAGGTAACAAACAACAGTATCCCAGCTGATTAGGGTAAAGGAGCAAAGAGTAAGAGCACAGACATGCAGAGTAACGCTGGGGAAACAAGGCACAAACAAACCTGTGTTCCATTTTGTATGTCTTCAATTTTCTTACTATTGCACCAACAGTTGTCTCTTTCTCACTCAGCATCTTACTCATGGTTTTGTAGCCCATTCCAGCTTTGAGTAGGTCTATGACCTTGTCTCTGAAATCCATATAAACCTCTTTGGTCTTGCCCATGTTGTAGAGGTTACAGTATGACTGATTAATTGAATCTGTGGACAGAAGTCTTTTATAAAGGTGACAATGTAAGACAGCTGTTTTTAAAGCACATAATGAGTAGATTAGGAGCATCTAACTGGTCTGTAGGAGCCAGAACGTTTTATGAATGGTAGGGGATCAAATAGTCATTTCTCACTGCAAAATGAAATAAATTTATATAATTTATACAATGTAATTTTCTAGACTTTATTTTTGATATTCTATCTCTCAATGTTAAAATTGACCTACCCTTAAAATTATAGACTGTGTTGTGAATTCTGTTGTCGGGCTCCCTCCTGTGGTCATGAATGGTACTTTGGCTGGTTCTGTCCATGGACTTCCTCTGGTGGGTGTTTCTGAGTTTCACAGGTGACGAGGTTAATTCGTTAGCTGCTGCTCTATTTAACTCCACTTAGATCTTTGCTCCATGCCACCTGTCAATGTTCCAGTATTGGTCTAGTTCTCTCCTGGATCGTTCTTGTGACCTGTCTTCCCATCAGAAGCTAAGTTCCAGCTTGTATTTCTTTGGTTTGCTATTTTTCTGTCCAGCTTGCTATTTAATTTGTTGTCTTGCTTGCTGGAAGCTCTGGGACGCAGAGGGAGCGCCTCCGCACCGTGAGTCGGTGCGGAGGGTCTTTTTGCGCCCTCTGCGTGGTCTTTTTGTAGGTTTTTGTGCTGACCGCAAAGTAACCTTTCCTATCCTCGGTCTGTTCAGTAAGTCGGGCCTCACTTTGCTAAATCTATTTCATCTCTGTGTTTGTATTTTCATCTTTACTCACAGTCATTATATGTGGGGGGCTGCCTTTTCCTTTGGGAAATTTCTCTGAGGCAAGGTAGGCTTTATTTTTCTATCTTCAGGGCTAGCTAGTTTCTTAGGCTGTGCCGAGTTGCATAGGGAGCGTTAGGCGCAATCCACGGCTATTTCTAGTGTGTTTGATAGGTTTAGGGATTGCGGTCAGCAGAGTTCCCACGTCCCAGAGCTCGTCCTTATTATCAGTAACTATCAGTTCATTCCGTGTGCTCTTAACCACCAGGTCCATTATTGTCCTGACCACCAGGTCATAACAGTACAGGTGGCCCAAAGTACTAATGCATCTCAATAGAGGGATAAGAGAAGTTCTGAGACCATTTTTTTTTCTTTGCAGTGTGTTATGTCTCTATTTTCCCCTTTACCTCTGGGTGGTTCAGGACACTGGTGTAAACATGGACATTCAAGGTCTGTCCTCTTGGATGGATAATCTCACTACAATGATACAAAACATTCAAGATTTTGTGGTTCAGAATCCGATGTCAGAGCCTAGGATTCCAATTCCTGATTTGTTTTTTGGTGATAGATCTAAGTTCTTGAATTTCAAAAATAATTGTAAATTGTTTCTTGCCTTGAAACCTCGCTCCTCAGGTGACCCTGTTCAACAAGTAAAGATCATTATTTCTTTGTTACGTGGTGACCCTCAAGACTGGGCATTTTCCCTTGCGCCAGGAGATCCGGCATAGCGTGATGTTGATGCCATTTTCCTGGCGCTTGGATTGCTTTATGACGAACCTAATTCAGTGGATCAGGCAGAGAAAATCTTGCTGGCTCTGTGTCAGGGTCAGGATGAAGCGGAGATATATTGTCAGAAGTTTAGAAAGTGGTCTGTGCTCACTCAGTGGAATGAATGTGCCCTGGCAGCAATCTTCAGAAATGTTCTCTCTGAAGCCCTTAAGGATGTCATGGTGGGGTTTCCCATGCCTGCTGGTCTGAATGAGTCTATGTCCTTGGCCATTCAGATCGATCGACGCTTGCGTGAGCGTAAAGCTGTGCACCCTTTGGCGGTACTATCTGAGCATGGGCCTGAGCCTATGCAATGTGATAGGACTTTGACCAGAGCTGAACGGCAAGAACACAGACGTCGGAATGGGCTATGTTTTTACTGTGGTGATTCCACTCATGCTATCTCCGATTGTCCTAAGCGCACTAAGCGGTTCGCTAGGTCTGAAACCATTGGTACGGTACAGTCTAAATTTCTATTGTCCGTTACTCTGATTTGCTCTTTCTCATCCTATTCTGTTATGGCATTTGTGGATTCAGGCGCTGCCCTGAGTTTGATGGACTTGGAGTATGCTAGGCGCTGTGGTTTTTTCTTGGAGCCCTTGCAGTATCCTATTCCATTGAGAGGAATTGATGCTACGCCTTTGGCCAAGAATATGCCTCAGTACTGGACCCAATTGACCATGTGCATGGCTCCTGCACATCAGGAGGATATCCGCTTTCTGGTGTTGCATAATCTGCATGATGTGGTCGTTTTGGGGTTGCCATGGCTACAGGTTCATAATCCAGTATTGGACTAGAAATCTATGTCTGTGTCCAGCTGGGGTTGCCAGGGGGTACATGGTGATGTTCCATTTTTGTCTATTTCGTCTTCCACTCCTTCTGAAGTTCCAGAGTTTTTGTTGGATTATCGGGATGTATTTGATGAGCCCAAAGCCAGTGCCCTACCTCCTCATAGGGATTGCGATTGTGCAATTAATTTGATTCCTGGTAGTAAGTTTCCTAAGGGCCGATTGTTCAATTTATCTGTGCCAGAACACGCCGCTATGCGCAGTTATATAAAGGAATCCTTGGAGAAAGGCCATATTCGCCCGTCGTCATCACCGTTAGGAGCAGGGTTCTTTTTTGTGGCCAAGAAGGATGGTTCTTTGAGACCTTGTATTGATTACCGCCTTCTTAATAAAATTACAGTCAAATTTCAGTATCCTTTGCCGTTGCTGTCTGATTTGTTTGCTCGTATTAAAGGGACTAGTTGGTTCACCAAGATAGATCTTCGAGGGGCGTATAATCTTGTGCGTATTAAACAAGGCGATGAATGGAAAACAGCATTTAATACGCCCGAGGGCCATTTTGAGTACCTGGTTATGCCATTCGGGCTTTCCAATGCTCCATCAGTATTTCAGTCCTTTATGCATGACATCTTCCGAGAGTACCTGGATAAATTCCTGATTGTGTATTTGGATGATATTTTGATCTTTTCGGATGATTGGGAGTCTCATGTGAAGCAGGTCAGAATGGTGTTCCAGGTCCTTCGTGCGAATTCCTTGTTTGTGAAGGGGTCAAAGTGTCTCTTTGGAGTTCAGAAGGTTTCATTTTTGGGGTTCATTTTTTCCCCTTCTACTATTGAGATGGACCCTGTTAAAGTCCAGGCCATTTACGATTGGACTTAGCCGACATCTGTGAAGAGCCTGCAAAAGTTCCTGGGCTTTGCTAATTTCTATCGGCGCTTCATCGCTAATATTTCTACTGTTGCTAAACCGTTGACTGATTTGACCAAGAAGGGTGCTGATGTGGTCAATTGGTCTTCTGCAGCTGTAGAGGCTTTTCAGGAGTTGAAGCGTCGTTTTTCTTCCTCCCCTGTGTTGTGCCAGCCAGATGTTTTGCTCCCGTTTCAGGTTGAGGTTGATGCTTCAGAGATTGGAGCAGGGGCTGTTTTGTCGCAAAGAAGTTCTGATGGCTCGGTGATGAAGCCATGTGCTTTCTTTTCTAGAAAGTTTTCGCCTGCTGAGCGTAATTATGATGTTGGTAATCGTGAGTTGTTGGCCATGAAGTGGGCATTCGAGGAGTGGCGTCATTGGCTTGAAGGAGCCAAGCATCGCGTGGTGGTCTTGACAGATCACAAGAATTTGACTTATCTTGAGTCTGCCAAACGGTTGAATCCGAGACAGGCTTGATGGTCGTTATTTTTCTCCCGTTTTGATTTTGTGGTTTCGTACCTTCCGGGCTCTAAGAATGTGAAGGCTGATGCCCTGTCAAGAAGTTTTGTGCCTGACTCTCCGGGTGTTCCTGAGCCAGCGGGTATTCTCAAAGAGGGGGTAATTTTGTCTGCCATCTCCCCTGATTTGCGGCGGGTGCTGCAAAAATTTCAGGCTGATAGACCTGACCGTTGCCCAGCGGAGAAACTGTTTGTCCCTGATAGATGGACTAGTAGAGTTATCTCTGAGATTCATTGTTCAGTGTTGGCTGGGCATCCTGGAATCTTTGGTACCAGAGATTTGGTGGCTAGATCCTTTTGGTGGCCGTCTTTGTCACGGGATGTGCGTTCTTTTGTGCAGTCCTGTGGGACTTGTGCTCGGGCTAAGCCCTGCTGTTCTCGTGCCAGTGGGTTGCTTTTGCCCTTGCCGGTCCCGAAGAGGCCCTGGACACATATTTCTATGGATTTTATTTCGGATCTCCCCGTCTCTCAAAAGATGTCGGTCATTTGGGTGGTTTGTGATCGCTTTTCTAAGATGGTCCATTTGGTACCTTTGTCTAAATTGCCTTCCTCCTCTGATTTGGTGCCACTATTTTTCCAGCATGTGGTTCGTTTACATGGTATCCCGGAGAACATAGTTTCTGACAGAGGTTCCCAGTTTGTTTCGAGGTTTTGGCGATCCTTTTGTGCAAGGATGGGCATTGATTTGTCTTTTTCCTCGGCTTTCCATCCTCAGACAAATGGCCAAACCGAACGAACTAATCAAACTTTGGAAACATATCTGAGATGCTTTGTTTCTGCTGATCAGGATGATTGGGTGTCCTTTTTGCCGTTGGCTGAGTTCGCCCTTAATAATCGGGCTACTTTGGTTTCGCCGTTTTTCTGCAATTCTGGTTTCCATCCTCGTTTCTCTTCAGGGCAGGTTGAGTCTTCGGACTGTCCTGGTGTAGATACTGTGGTGGATAGGTTGCAGCAGATTTGGACTCATGTGGTGGACAATTTGACATTGTCCCAGGAGAAGGCTCAACGTTTCGCTAACCGCCGGCGCTGTGTGGGTCCCCGACTTCGTGTTAGGGATTTGGTTTGGTTGTCGTCTTGTTATGTTCCTATGAAGGTTTCCTCTCCTAAGTTTAAGCCTCGTTTCATTGGTCCGTATAAGATTTCTGAGGTTATCAATCCTGTGTCATTTCGTTTGGCCCTTCCTGCTTCTTTTGCCATCCATAATATGTTCCATAGGTCGTTATTGCGGAGATACGTGGCACCTGTGGTTCCATCCGTTGATCCTCCTGCCCCGGTGTTGGTTGAGGGGGAGTTGGAGTATGTGGTGGAGAAGATTTTGGATTCTCTTATTTCGAGACGGAAACTCCAGTACCTGGTCAAGTGGAAGGGTTATGGTCAGGAAGATAATTCCTGGGTTTTTGCCTCTGATGTTCATGCTGCCGATCTGGTTCGTGCCTTTCATTTGGCTCATCCTGGTCGGCCTGGGGGCTCTGGGGAGGGTTTGGTGACCCCTCCTCAAGGGGGGGTACTGTTGTGAATTCTGTTGTCGGGCTCCCTCCTGTGGTCATGAATAGTGTTGTTGAGCGATACCGTCCGATACTTGAAAGTATCGGTATCGGATAGTATCGGCCGATACCCGAAAAGTATCGGATATCGCCGATACCGATATCCGAAACCAATACAAGTCAATGGGACATCAAGTATCGGAAGGTATCCTGATGGATCCCAGGGTCTGAAGGAGAGGAAACTCTCCTTCAGGCCCTGGGATCCGTAGTGAGGTGTAAAATAAAGAATTAAAATAAAAAATATTGTTATATTCACCTCTCCGGCGGCCCCTGGAACATCACCGCGAGGAACCGGCATTCGGCAGGCTTCTTTGTTCAAAATGAGCGCCTTTAGGACCTGCGGAATGACGTCGCAGCTTCTGATTGGTCGCGTGCCGCCCATGTGACCGCCACGCAACCAATCCCTATTTATTATAATTGCCAGACCTGAAATAACAATTACTTTTCACCTATTGTGTCCCCCCAATTCCTTGTAGATTGTAAGCTTGCGAGCAGGGACCTCACCCCTAATGTCACTGTATAAATTGTCTTAACTGGTACCGAATTTATTGTTTGTACATGTTCCCGCTTACTTGTAAAGTGCTGCGGAATGTGTTGGCGCTATATAAATAAAAATTATTATTATTATTATATTGTCAAGGCCAAATTTTAATTTCCTACAAAGTCTGGTGTCGTCAGCAAAGAATGACACTTTTCTCTCAATCCCATCCACAAGGTCATTAATGAAGAATTGGTCCTAGCACAGATCCCTGCGGTACCTCACTGCTGACTATATCCCATTTAGAGAACGTACCTTTAATGATGACTCTTTATTTCTTGTCATGTTGGCAATTCCTTACCCATCTGTATATAGTTTCCGCCAGTCCCTGCGTATGGAGCTTCAGTATAAGATTGTTATTTGGTACTGTGTCAATTGTCTTTGCAAAGTCCAAATAAATCAAATTAGCTGCATTACCAACATCCAGATTTGAGATTATCTCCTCATAGAAACCCAAGATGTTGGTTAAGGTACCATCACACTCAGCGATGCTGCAGCGATATAGACAACGAGCCGATCGCTGGAGCGTCGCTGTTTAGGTCGCTGTAGAGACGTCAAACACAGCAACTCCAGAACGATGCAGGAGCGATCCAGTGACGTAACGGCGACTCACATATCGTTTTCGCTGGTTGTTAGCTCCATGTAAAACGTTGCTGGCATCGTTGCTTTTGATGTCAAACATGACGATACACGCCGACCTGACGACGAAATAAAGTTCTGGACTTCTAGCTCCGACCAGCGATGGCACAGCAAGATCCAGATCGCTGCTGTGTGTCAAACACAACGAGATCGCTATCCAGGACGCTGCAACGTCACAGATCATTGTCGTTCTCGTTGCAAAGTTGCTGAGTGTGACGTGTTATGAAAGGCAATTCAGAATCACAATGGACATGGAGGTCAGAGCACATACAGTGAACTGACAATAACCCAAAATAATAGAACGAGCTCTGAGACGTGGGAACTCTGCAGACCGCAATCCCTAAGCCTATCAAACCACACTAAAGGTAGCCGTGGAGCGCTCCTGACCAGAACCTAGGCGCCTCGTCACAGCCTGAGAAACTAGCTAATCCTGAAGATAGAAAAATAAGCCTACCTTGCCTCAGAGAAATTCCCCAAAGGAAAAGGCAGCCCCCCACATATAATGACTGTGAGTAAGATGAAAACACAAACATAGAGATGAAACAGATTTAGCAAAGTGAGGCCCGACTAGCTGAACAGAACGAGGATAGGGAAGATAACTTTGCGGTCAGCACAAAAACCTATAAAAAACCACGCAGAGGGGACAAAAAGACCCTCCGCACCGACTAACGGTACGGAGGTGGTCCCTCTGCGTCTCAGAGCTTCCAGCAGGCGAGAAAAACCAATAAAGCAAGCTGGACAGAAAAATAGCAACAAAATAACATAAGCAAAACTTAGCTTTGCAGAGCAGCAGGCCACAGGAATGATCCAGGGAAAAAACAAGTCCCACACTGAAACATTGACAGGAAGCATAGATCAAAGCATCAGGTGGAGTTAAGTAGAGAAGAAGCTAACGAGCTCACCAGATCACCTGAGGGAGGAAACTCAGAAGCTGCAGTACCACTTTCCTCCACAAACGGAAGATCCCAGAGAGAATCAGCCGAAGTACCACTTGTGACCACAGGAGTGAACTCTGCCACAGAATTCACAACAGTACCCCCCCTTGAGGAGGGGTCACCGAACCCTCACCAGAGCCCCCAGGCCGACCAGGATGAGCCACATGAAAGGCACGAACAAGATCGGGAGCATGGACATCAGAGGCAAAAACCCAGGAATTATCCTCCTGAGCATAACCCTTCCATTTAACCAGATACTGGAGTTTCCGTCTTGAAACACGAGAATCCAAAATCTTCTCCACAATATACTCCAATTCCCCCTCCACCAAAACCGGGGCAGGAGGCTCAACAGATGGAATCATAGGTGCCACGTATCTCCGCAACAATGACCTATGGAATACGTTATGTATGGAAAAAGAATCTGGAAGGGTCAGACGAAAAGACACAGGATTAAGAACCTCAGAAATCCTATACGGACCAATAAAATGAGGTTTAAACTTAGGAGAGGAAACCTTCATAGGAATATGACGAGAAGATAACCAAACCAGATCCCCAACACGAAGTTGGGGACCCACACGGCATCTGCGATTAGCGAAAAGTTGAGCCTTCTCCTGGGACAAGGTCAAATTGTCCACTACCTGAGTCCAAATCTGCTGCAACCTGTCCACCACAGTATCCACACCAGGACAGTCCGAAGACTCAACCTGTCCAGAAGAGAAACGAGGATGGAACCCAGAATTGCAGAAAAACGGTTTAACCAAGGTAGCCGAGCTGGCCCGATTATTAAGGGCGAACTCAGCCAAAGGCAAAAAGGACACCCAGTCATCCTGATCAGCAGAAACAAAGCACCTCAGATATGTTTCCAAGGTCTGATTGGTTCGCTCGGTCTGGCCATTAGTCTGAGGATGGAAAGCCGAGGAAAAAGACAAGTCAATGCCCATCCTACCACAAAAGGCTCGCCAAAACCTCGAAACAAACTGGGAACCTCTGTCAGAAACAATATTCTCTGGAATGCCATGCAAACGAACCACATGCTGGAAGAACAAAGGCACCAAATCAGAGGAGGAAGGCAATTTAGACAAGGGTACCAGATGGACCATCTTAGAAAAGCGATCACAGACCACCCAAATGACTGACATCTTTTGAGAAACGGGAAGGTCAGAAATAAAATCCATAGAGATATGTGCCAAGGCCTCTTCGGGACTGGCAAGGGCAAAAGCAACCCACTGGCACGAGAACAGCAGGGCTTAGCCCGAGCACAAATCCCACAGGACTGCACAAAAGCACGCACATCCCGCGACAGAGAGGGCCACCAAAAGGATCTAGCCACCAACTCTCTGGTACCAAAGATTCCAGGATGACTAGCCAACACCGAACAATGAAGTTCAGAGATAACTCTATTCGTCCACCTATCAGGGACAAACAGTTTCTCCGCTGGGCAACGATCAGGTTTATTAGCCTGAAATTTTTGCAGCACCCGCCAAAAATCAGGGGAGATGGCAGACACAATTACTCCTTCCTTGAGGATACCCGCCGGCTCAGATAAACCCGGAGAGTCGGGTACAAAACTCCTAGACAGAGCATCCGCCTTCACATTTTTAGAGCCCGGAAGGTACGAAATCACAAAGTCAAAACGGGCAAAAAACAACGACCAACGAGCTTGTCTAGGATTCAAGCGCTTGGCAGACTCGAGATAAGTCAAGTTCTTATGATCAGTCAATACCACCACGCGATGCTTAGCTCCTTCAAGCCAATGACGCCACTCCTCGAATGCCCACTTCATGGCCAGCAACTCTCGGTTGCCCACATCATAATTACGCTCAGCAGGCGAAAACTTCCTGGAAAAGAAAGCGCATGGTTTCATCACTGAGCAACCAGAACCTCTCGGCGACAAAACAGCCCCTGCTACAATCTCAGAAGCATCAACCTCGACCTGGAACAGAAGAGAAACATCTGGTTGACATAACACAGGGGCAGAAGAAAAACGACGCTTCAACTCTTGAAAAGCTTCCACAGCAGCAGAAGACCAATTGACCACATCAGCACCCTTCTTGGTCAAATCGGTCAACGGTTTAGCAATACTAGAAAAATTGCAGATGAAGCGACGATAAAAATTAGCAAAGCCCAGGAACTTTTGCAGACTTTTCAGAGATGTCGGCTGAGTCCAATCATGGATGGCTTGGACCTTAACAGGATCCATCTCGATAGTAGAAGGGGAAAAGATGAACCCCAAAAATGAAAGCTTCTGCACACCAAAGAGAAACTTTGATCCCTTCACAAACAAAGAATTAGCACGCAGGACCTGAAAAACCGTTCTGACCTGCTTCACATGAGACTCCCAATCATCCGAGAAGATCAAAATGTCATCCAAGTACACAATCAGGAATTTATCCAGGTACTCTCGGAAGATGTCATGCATAAAGGACTGAAACACTGATGGAGCATTGGCAAGTCCGAACGGCATCACGAGATACTCAAAATGACCCTCGGGCGTATTAAATGCAGTTTTCCATTCATCACCTTGCTTAATTCGCACCAGATTATACGCACCACGAAGATCTATCTTTGTGAACCAACTAGCCCCCTAAATCCGAGCAAACAGATCAGATAACAATGGCAAGGGGTACTGAAATTTAACCGTGATCTTATTAAGAAGGCGGTAATCTATATAAGGTCTCAGCGAACCATCCTTCTTGGCTACAAAAAAGAACCCTGCTCCTAATGGCGACGATGAAGGGCGAATATGCCCCTTCTCCAGAGATTCCTTCACATAACTGCGCATAGCGGTGTGCTCAGGCACGGACAAATTAAACAATCGACCTTTTGGGAATTTACTACCAGGAATCAAATTGATAGCACAATCACAATCCCTATGCGGAGGTAGGGTATTGGACTTGGGCTCATCAAATACATCCCGGTAATCAGACAAGAACTCTGGGACCTCAGAAGGAGTGGATGACGAAATTGACAGAAATGGAACATCACCATGTACCCCCTGACAACGCCAGCTGGACACCGACATGGATTTCCAATCTAATACTGGATTATGGGCTTGTAGCCATGGCAACCCCAACACGACCACATCATGCAGATTATGCAACACCAGAAAGCGAATAACCTCCTGATGTGCAGGAGCCATGCACATGGTCAGCTGGGTCCAGTATTGAGGCTTATTCTTGGCCAAAGGCGTAGCATCAATTCCTCTCAATGGAATAGGACACTGCAAGGGCTCCAAGAAAAACCCACAACGCTTAGCATATTCCAAGTCTATCAAATTCAGGGCAGCGCCTGAATCCACAAATGCCATGACAGAATATGATGACAAAGAGCAGATCAAGGTAACGGACAGAAGAAATTTTGACTGTACAGTACCAATGGTGGCAGACCTAGCGAACCGCTTAGTGCGCTTAGGACAATCAGAGATAGCATGAGTGGAATCACCACAGTAGAAACACAGCCCATTCAGACGTCTGTGTTCTTGCCGTTCAACTCTGGTCAAGGTCCTATCACACTGCATAGGCTCAGGTTTAAGCTCAGGTAATACCGCCAAATGGTGCACAGGTTTACGCTCACGCAAGCGTCGACCGATCTGAATGGCCAAAGACATAGACTCATTCAAACCAGCAGGCATAGGAAATCCCACCATGACATCCTTAAGGGCTTCAGAGAGACCCTTTCTGAATATTGCTGCCAGCGCAGATTCATTCCATTGAGTGAGCACTGACCACTTTCTAAATTTCTGACAATATACCTCTATCTCATCCTGAGCCTGACAAAGAGCCAGCAAATTTTTTTCTGCCTGATCCACTGAATTAGGCTCATCGTACAGCAACCCAAGCGCCAGGAAAAATGCATCGATATTACTCAATGCAGGATCTCCTGACGCAAGAGAAAACGCCCAGTCCTGAGGGTCGCCGCGCAAAAAAGAAATGACGATCCTAACCTGTTGAATTGGGTCACCAGAAGAGCGAGGTTTCAAAGCCAGAAATAGTTTACAATTATTTTTGAAACTCAGAAATTTAGTTCTATCTCCAAAAAACAAATCTGGAATAGGAATTCTCGGTTCAAGCAAAGAATTCTGGACCACAAAATCTTGAATATTTTGAACTCTTGCCGTGAGCTGATCCACACATGAAGACAGACCTATAATGTCCATTGCTACACCTGTGTCCTGAACCACCCAAATGTCTAGGGGGAAAAAAAAGACAAAACACAGTGCAAAGAAAAAAAAATGGTCTCAGAACTTCTTTTTTCCCTCTATTGAGAATCATTAGCACTTTTGGCTTCCTGTACTGTTATGAAAGGCAATTCAGAATCACAATGGACATGGAGGTCAGAGCACATACAGTGAACTGACAATAACCCAAAATAATAGAACGAGCTCTGAGACGTGGAAACTCTGCAGACCGCAATCCTTAAGCCTATCAAACCACACTAAAGGTAGCCGTGGAGCGCTCCTGACCAGAACCTAGGCGCCTCGTCACAGCCTGAGAAACTAGCTAATCCTGAAGATAGAAAAATAAGCCTACCTTGCCTCAGAGAAATTCCCCAAAGGAAAAGGCAGCCCCCCACATATAATGACTGTGAGTAAGATGAAAACACAAACATAGAGATGAAACAGATTTAGCAAAGTGAGGCCCGACTAGCTGAACAGAACGAGGATAGGGAAGATAACTTTGTGGTCAGCACAAAAACCTATAAAAAACCACGCAGAGGGGACAAAAAGACCCTCCGCACCGACTAACGGTACGGAGGTGGTCCCTCTGCGTCTCAGAGCTTCCAGCAGGCGAGAAAAACCAATAAAGCAAGCTGGACAGAAAAATAGCAACAAAATAACATAAGCAAAACTTAGCTTTGCAGAGCAGCAGGCCACATGAATGATCCAGGGAAAAAACAAGTCCCACACTGAAACATTGACAGGAAGCATAGATCAAAGCATCAGGTGGAGTTAAGTAGAGAAGAAGCTAACGAGCTCACCAGATCACCTGAGGGAGGAAACTCAGAAGCTGCAGTACCACTTTCCTCCACAAACTGAAGATCCCAGAGAGAATCAGCCGAAGTACCACTTGTGACCACAGGAGTGAACTCTGCCACAGAATTCACAACAGTGACGGTACCTTTAGACACAACTTTTCTTTCATGAATCCATCTTTTTTATTATGTAAATTTGTATGTATTAAAGTGAGATAAAAATCTACAATAAATAAAAGAAAATAAATGACACTAAAAATCCAGTGCAAAATTATATTTAATCCAAACATGTCATTTATACTGTATATAAAACGTCATAGTGATTTTTTTTCTGTTCTTTTATATAACGTATATTGCAATGTACATCTATGAAGTGAAAATAATGGTTTGAAAAAATGAAAAGCAAGTATACATTTCTGATATAATTTAAAGGGATTCTTTGGTCAAAAAACCCATTACAAATAGTACCTCATTCAGAACCTCCAAAAGCATTAGAGTTACAGGAAGCACTAAATAATGACTGTCCCTGAATGACTCAGCTTGCACATAACAAGAGTAGAGCACTTGCTGTTCCTACTGATCTTTCAAATGAAGACAACCCCCTCAAAATTGAAAAGGAAGAAGAGTTAAATTCTATGACTTGTCAAAAGTTTGTTAAAATCATTTAAATACTACTTACACAATGCAGGAAATAACAGTAAAGAAGAGATATTGTTTCCTTCACTGCATGGTAATCACAGCTCCCTGTAGACAACTAAATCTCAAAGACCATATGAGAAAAGCATGTTTGTTTATTCAGAAGTAACTAAATTAAACATTGTTCTTCACTCCAGAAGATTGATTTAAAATGATAAACAGTATTTGAAAACTATTAAGGTTTTCAACATATGTAAATCTGATTGTTGACCTTACCTCCACAACAGCGACTGAAGTTGATACTTAACAATAATATAACTTTATGCAAGGATAAATAACATAATTTCATACTATATTGTCTATAAGTAAATAAAAATTATATATGACTATTACAATGAACTATTTGCTAAGTATTTCAACGGCATGTGATGTGTTAAGCGTAATTAGAGAAGATTGCTACATCCATCACTTCCTGAGATAAAAACAGTTGAACTTAAATAATTTTATGCTGCTCAAAAGAAATATGATGAGTAGTGTTGAGCAGGGCCGGCGTCAGCACCCGGCACAGCGGGCAAATGCCAGGGCCCTGGGGAGAGGGGGGGGGCCCACTCATGCTGTCATAGATACAGCTGGGATAGCAGAGCAGGAAATAACATGCTCTCTCCCCCCACAAAGTCACGCTGGCTGCGTTCTCTTAACCCCTATGTGCCAGCTCTGACACAAGCATCTTCTCACTCAGTCAGTGCAGCCAGGCAGGCACACATAGGGGTTAACAGAAGGCAGCCAGTGTGACATTGTGGGCGGAGAGAGCACGTTCTCTGCTCTCCCCCCTGGGTGGCTGCAGACAGTGCTGAAGTTTATCAGGCAGATTCCGAGGAGCTCCATCCTACTAGTGCCTGAGTGAGTGCAAAGGTATCCAGCAGTGGTTGCAATTGTGGCTCAGTCTGCTGCTGTCTTTCTCCGCTGCCTAAAAATGTGGGTGATGTCTGGAGGAGCAGCTGGTGGGGTGCAGCCTGCAACCTGCAGCCACCCAGCTCTCCCAGAATATATGAATGCTGCACCAAACCTGCACCAGTGGGGTAGGAAGAAGCTTAACCCCTTCCCATCTGTATGAAGGTTATTGCTAAACCTTAAAGATAACAATCCGACCCGCATAAATGGGGTTAACCAGATGCCAGGAGGAAGGGGAGCTGCTGCCATGGATAACACTGAGCTTGGGCTGTACGTTGGGGCCCCGTGGCCCCAGGCTGGTGACTGGAGGGACTCTGCCCAGTGCTGGCATGTGGGTGATTTCTGCTCCGGAGTCTCAGCTTCTCTCCTCCACATCACACTGTGCAGTCACAGCAACATTGGTTGTCTCTGTCCAGGTCCCAGCAGCTGCCACTGCTCCCACCAAGGACATGGCATCACTTAACCCTTCCCCTGCGGCCACTGGCAACAAATCCAGATTATTCCTTGATTAAATCAGGTTCCAACCCAATAGAGGAGCAGACATTTCCTGCTGCCATTAGGGTCCGGGAGGGGGTGACATTGGCTGCCCTGCTACTCTGTAGTGGGGGGTGACAAGTGTAACATGGGGTAACGATGACAGAGAAATGCACAGGATAATAGTGAGAGCGACAGAGGGCAGTGTATGGTATGGAGCAGTCAGGGGGTGGGCTGCAGGATCCCCCCATATTGTACATGACTGCTCGGGACAGGGAGGCGTTTAATGAGCTTCTAATGACAGGGCACTAATTGGGTCATTAGGGTTTGTGGAAAGGATTCAGCATCAGGTCCCTCATTAATGCCCGAGCCGCCTGTTACTTTGTAGCACAGATCTGTTGGGGCCGCAAAACCAAACAACGTTGTTTATGTAGAAAAGTCTTTGTTTCATAGAAAAACTCAAAACAGAAAAGCACCTCTCCTGTATATATACACTGCACAGCACCTTTCCTCCTGTATATATACACTGCACAGCACCTCTCCTGTATATATACACTGCACAGCACCTTTCCTCCTGTATATATACACTGCAGAATCTACAATAGCTGTCACTCATGTAAGAATTGAAATCGGGCATTGTACTATACATTTCTCTGCCGTATCTGTGCATCATAAATCGGGGTATGTGTTAAAGGGGGGGCCCACTGAAACTCTTTCGCCCGGAGCCCTTGAAAACCTGGAGCCAGCCCTGGTGTTGAGCATTCAGATACCGCAAGTATCGGGTATCGGCCGATATTTGCGGTATCGGAATTCCGATACCGATTTCCGATATTTCCCGCATATCGGATACCGGAATCGGAAGTCCTCAGAAATCAAACTGCACGCAGCAGCCAATGAGGAATGAATGGAAGTGTGGGCACATCCTGTTTAGCATGGTGGGCATGTAACTACTGGCAAGGCTGTGATTGGCTGCTGAAATGATGTCATGATGCACTAAAAAAACGCTTGCCGCCATTTTGCGCTCACTCTGCTGTGATTTCAGTTAGGGACAGGATGCTGTGTTCTAACTGAGGGCCAGTTGAGATAGCGAATTGCTTCATTGCACTTTTCCCAGGCTAATTTAGCAACCGCTGTGTTCACTGTTCACCTTGCTCTTGCCTTGCAGCGCTGTTTTAACAGCGTTCTGCAAGGTCTCTCTTGTGTGTGTGTGTGTGTGTGTGTGTGTGCAGCTCACTCTGTAGTCTGTGTACAGCCATAGCCGGTTGTATTCAGCTCAGGGGGGGTTCACACTGCCTCATACAGTTCTATCCATTGTCCTTTTTTGCTCATAGTGCAGCCTGCTGCACATTTTTTCTCAAATTTCCTATTAGTGGCTTTCCACCCGTCTCCAGCTAAATTGTGGAAAACACTACATAGGATAACCTAGAGGAGGGTTTTTGGGCCTTGCAGCGCCGTTTACAGCTGTCTGCACGGTCTCCGTGTGAGTGCAGATCGCCCTGCAGTCTGTGTGCAGCCACAGCCGGTTGTATTCAGCTCAGGGTCCGTCACTGTCTCATACCATAAAAAACTTGTCCTTTTTTCCTCATAGTGCAGCCTGCTGCACATTTTTCCTCAAATTTCCTATTAGTGGCTTTCCACCCAAATTGTGGAAAAACTCTACATAGGATAACCTAGAGGAGTGTTTTTGGGCCTTGCAGCGCCGTTTACGGCTGTCTGCACGGTCTCCATGTGAGTGAAACTCGCTCTGTAGCCCAATCTGCCAAAAAAAAGTAAAGTTCACCAAACACCGCTTAACACTTGTGTAGGCCACATTTCATCATTAATAAAGTCTAGTCCACACTTTAGAAAATTAGTGTTTCTTACACCTGTTAGGAGGAGCATTTCAGGAATAAGCACACTGAGGCCTTAATACTTTTCTGCTTATCTTTATCTGTGAACCAAGATGAAGAGGGCAGGGAGTAAGGCACGTGGGCATGGGCGCGGAGCAGGGAGAGGAGCAGGGAGAGGACGTGGTGATTCTGTGCCTGCTGCGGGCACCGGTGACTCATCATCACCCAGTTTCAGCAGGGAACAGTCCTTCATGCGCAGCTTTGTCAGAGAGCGCCGTGCACCGCTGCTGCGTGAAGATCAAATTGAAGCCGTTGTCGGATGGATGGCAGCTAACGCATCGACATCGACTTCAATTAGTGCCACATCCTCTCAGGCACAGACCGCTGGAGAGCAGCCATCTGTCTCTTCACCACCTGCCAAATTGGCCAGGCAGTCAGAGAGCCCAGGACAGGAGCCGTCTCTACTAGGGTTGAGCGAAACGGGTCGAACATTTTCAAAAGTCGCCGACTTTTGGCTAAGTCGGGGTTTCATGAAACCCGATCCGACCCCTGTGCGTGGTCGGCCATGCGGTACGCGACTTTCGCGCCAAAGTCGCGTTTCAATGACGCGAAAAGCGCCATTTCTCAGCCAATGAAGGTAAACGCAGAGTGTGGGCAGCGTGATGACATAGGTCCTGGTCCCCACCATCTTAGAGAAGGGCATTGCAGTGATTGGCTTGCTGTCTGCGACGTCACAGGGGCTATAAAGAGGCGTTCCCGCCGACCGCCATCTTACTGCTGCTGATCTGAGCTTAGGGAGAGGTTGCTGCCGCTTTGTCAGAAGCAGGGATAGCGTTAGGCAGGGTCCATTAACCACAAAACCGCTTGTGCTGCAGCGATTTGCACTGTCCAACACCACCCTCGGTGTGCAGGGACAGTGGAAGTTTTTTTTTTTCCCCTCAGCGCTGTAGCTCATTGGGCTGCCCTAGAAGGCTCCCTGATAGCTGCATTGCTGTGTGTACGCCGCTGTGCAAACCAACTGCTTTTTTCAAAGCACAAATCCTCTTGTTCCTTCCTTTCTGCACAGCTATCTTTTTTGTTTGTCCACACTTTTTATTTCATTTGTGCATCAGTCCACTCCTTATTGCTGCCTGCCATACCTGGCTGAGATTACTGCAGGCAGGGAGATAGTAGCTGCCTGCCATACCTGGCTGAGATTACTGCAGGCAGGGAGATAGTAATTGTAGGACATTCCCTGTTTTTTTTTTTTTTTTTTTTTGGTGGGAGATTAAGATTGGCAATTTGGCATTTCTGCTAGAGTGCCATCCCTGTGTGTGCCATCTCTCTCACATAGTGGGCCATAGAAAGCCTTTTCATTTTTCTGTATTTTTTTTTGTGGGGTGTATAAATTCTCCCTGATAAAAATACAGTGGGAGATTAATATTGGCCTTTGGGCTTGTGTGCCAGTCCTGAGTGTGCCATCTCTCTCACAAATAGTGGGCCATAGAAAGCCTATTTTATTTTTTTTGGGGTTTTATAAATTCTCCCTGAAAAAAGGGAGATTAATATTGGCCTCTGGGCTTGTGTGCCAGTTGTGAGCGTGCCATCTGTGCCAGTCCTGAGCGTGCCATCTCTCTCACAAATAGTGGGCCATAGAAAGCCTATTTAAATATTTTTTTGGTTTTATAAATTCTCCCAGAAAAAAAGGGAGATTAATATTGGCCTCTGGGCTTCTGTGCCAGTCCTGAGCGTGCCATCTGTGCCAGTCCTGAGCGTCCCATCTCTCTCACAAATAGTGGGCCATAGAAAGCCTATTTAATTTTTTTTTTGGTTTTATAAATTCTCCCAGAAAAAAAGGGAGATTAATATTGGCCTCTGGGCTTCTGTGCCAGTCCTGAGCGTGCCATCTGTGCCAGTCCTGAGCGTCCCATCTCTCTCACAAATAGTGGGCCATAGAAAGCCTATTTAATTTTTTTTTTGGTTTTATAAATTTTCCCTGAAAAAAGGGAGATTAATATTGGCCTCTGGGCTTGTGTGCCAGTTGTGAGCGTGCCATCTGTGCCAGTCCTGAGCGTGCCATCTCTCTCACAAATAGTGGGCCATAGAAAGCCTATTTAATTTTTTTTTTGGTTTTATAAATTCTCCCAGAAAAAAAGGGAGATTAATATTGGCCTCTGGGCTTCTGTGCCAGTCCTGAGCGTGCCATCTGTGCCAGTCCTGAGCGTCCCATCTCTCTCACAAATAGTGGGCCATAGAAAGCCTATTTTTTTTTTGGGGGGGGTTTTAGAAATTCTCCCTGGAAAAAAAAAGGGAGATTAATATTGCCCTTTGGGCTTGTGTGCCAGTACTAAGCGTTCCATCTCTCTCTCTCTCTCTTAGTCAGTGGGCCATAGAACGCCTATTTTTGGTTTTATTTGTTTTCTAAATTCTCCCTGAAAAAATCATTTTATTTTATTTGGTTTCTAAATTCTTCCTGATAAAATCATATTTTTTTTATTATTTTTTTTTCTAAAGTCTCCCTGAAAAAAAAAAAAAAAAAAAAAAAAACAGTGGGAGATTAATATTGGCCTTTCTGCTTGTGTGCCAGTCTTGACTCCTGGGTGCGTCATCTCTCAGTCAGTGGGCCATAGAACGCCTATTTTTGGTTTTATTTGTTTTCTAAATTCTCCCTGAAAAAATCATTTTATTTTATTTGGTTTCTAAATTCTTCCTGATAAAATCATATTTTTTTTATTATTTTTTTTTCTAAAGTCTCCCTGAAAAAAAAAAAAAAAAACAACCAAAAAAAACAGTGGGAGATTAATATTGGCCTTTCTGCTTGTGTGCCAGTCTTGACTCCTGGGTGTGCCATCTCTCTCTCTCTCTCTCTCTCTCTCTCTCTCTCTCTCTCTCTCCAATTGTGGTCCATAGAAAGCCTATATTTTTTTTCCTTGATTTGGGTTCCAAAATCTACCAGAGAAAATAACTACATCAATCATTGGTAGAAAAATATTGGCCTCTGGGCTTGTGTGCCACTTCTGATTCCTGTGTGCGTCATCTCTCAGTCAGTGGGCCATAGAACGCCTATTTTTGTTTTTATTTGTTTTATAAATTCTCCCTGAAAAAATCATTTTATTTTATTTGGTTTCTAAATTCTTCCTGATAAAATCATATTTTTTTTATTATTTTTTTTTCTAAAGTCTCCCTGAAAAAAAAAAAAAAAAAACAGTGGGAGATTAATATTGGCCTTTCTGCTTGTGTGCCAGTCTTGACTCCTGGGTGCGTCATCTCTCAGTCAGTGGGCCATAGAACGCCTATTTTTGTTTTTATTTGTTTTGTAAATTCTCCCTGAAAAAATCATTTTATTTTATTTGGTTTCTAAATTCTTCCTGATAAAATCATATTTTTTTTATTATTTTTTTTTCTAAAGTCTCCCTGAAAAAAAAAAAAAAAAACAACCAAAAAAAACAGTGGGAGATTAATATTGGCCTTTCTGCTTGTGTGCCAGTCTTGACTCCTGGGTGTGCCATCTCTCTCTCTCTCTCTCTCTCTCTCTCTCTCTCTCTCTCTCTCCAATTGTGGTCCATAGAAAGCCTATATTTTTTTTCCTTGATTTGGGTTCCAAAATCTACCAGAGAAAATAACTCCATCAATCATTGGTAGAAAAATATTGGCCTCTGGGCTTGTGTGCCACTCCTGATTCCTGTGTGCGTCATCTCTCACTCAGTGGCCCATAGAAAGCATATAGTTTGTTACATTTGTTTTCTAAATTCTCCCTGCAAAAATCAAATTTCTTTTTTTTTTGGGGGGGTTTCTAAAGTGTTCCTGAAAAAAATAAAAATAAAAAACAAATAATAGTGTGACATTAATATTAACATTTGTGCTTCAGTGACAGTCCTGCGTGTGGGGCATCTCTCTAATTTGCAGCCACCAAAAAAAGAGTGTGTAACATTGTGCCTGATTTTCGCGGTGGTCTCACCAACCTGTAAAGGGGTAGCTAAATCATACTGAAGTTATAGCTCACCGTGTAAGTTGTGTGACTGCAACAAATAACGTTAGTTTGGTTACGTTTTTAAAACAATGAGGAAGTCTAGTGGAAGAGGTCGTGGCCGGGGGCGTTCATTGTCAGCTGGTAATGAGGGTAGTGGTAGTGGTGGAGCATCAGGTGGTCGTGGGGAAAAAAATATTGCACCTAAGTCTGGAGCTGTGGAGCCAGGTTCGTCGTCCGGCTACACAAGGCCTCGAACGCTCCCTTTTCTGGGATTAGGAAAACCGCTTTTAAAGCCGGAGCAGCAAGAGCAAGTTTTGGCTTATCTTGCTGACTCAGCCTCTAGCTCTTTTGCCTCCTCTCGTGAAACTGGTAAAAGTAAAAGCAGCGCGTCGTTAGTGGATGTTCACGGTCAGGGACAAGTCACTTCCTTGTCCTCTTCAGCAAAAACAACAACAGAGAAGAATGCAGCAGGCGACACAACGGGTTACTCCATGGAGCTCTTTACACATACCGTCCCTGGCTTAGAAAGTGAAGCAGTTAACAGTCCATGCCCATTACAAATTGAATCTGACATGGAGTGCAGTGACGCACAGCCACAGCCAGACTACTATGCTGGTCCTTTGACTCAGACCACAACATTGCCCTCGCAGGGTGCTGATCAAGAATCAGACCCTGATGAGACTATGTTGCCCCATCACGAACGCTATACCACCGAACGACACGGTGACACAGACGAAGTTGCGCAGGAGGTACAAGAAGAGTTATTAGATGACCCAGTTCTTGACCCCGATTGGCAGCCATTGGGGGAACAGGGTGCAGGCGGCAGCAGTTCTGAAGCAGAGGAGGAGGAGGGGCCGCAGCAGGCATCAACATCGCCACAGGTTCCATCTGCCGGGCCCGTATCTTGCCCAAAACGCGTGGCAAAGCCAAAACCTGGTGGAGGACAGCGTGGCCATCCGGTTAAAGCTCAGTCTGCAATGCCTGAAAAGGTATCCGATGCTAGAAAGAGTGCAGTCTGGCATTTTTTTAAACAACATCCAATTGATCAGCGCAAAGTCATCTGTCAAAAATGTTCTACTTCCTTAAGCAGAGGTCAGAATCTGAAAAGTCTCAATACTAGTTGCATGCATAGACATTTAACCACCATGCATTTGAAAGCTTGGACTAACTACCAAACGTCCCTTAAGGTTGTTGCACCCTCGGCCAATGAAGCTAGTCATCAACGCAACATCCCTTCCGGCAGTGTAGGACCACCATTTAGCGCACCACCTGCTGTATCTGTGCAGGTATCTTTGCCAGGCCAAAGCAGTCAGGGTCAGGGAATCACCAGTTTCGTAGTAGGAAACACTGCATCTAGGGCACCGGCGGCAACAATACCATCTCCCACCGTCTCTCAGTCTGCCATGTCCACCGGCACCCCCGCTAGTTCCACGATCTCCATCTCTCCAGTCCAGCTCACCCTACATGAGACTATGGTTAGAAAAAGGAAGTACTTAGCCTCGCATCCGCGTACACAGGGTTTGAACGCCCACATAGCTAGACTAATCTCGTTAGAGATGATGCCCTACCGGTTAGTTGAAAGCGAAGCTTTCAAAGACCTGATGGACTACGCTGTACCACGCTACGAGCTACCCAGTCGACACTTTTTTTCCAGAAAAGCCATCCCAGCCCTCCACCAGCATGTTAAAGAGCGCATCGTCCATGCACTCAGGCAATCTGTGAGCACAAAGGTGCACCTGACAACAGATGCATGGACCAGTAGGCATGGCCAGGGACGTTACGTGTCCATCACGGCACACTGGGTAAATGTGGTGGATTCAGGGTCCACAGGGGACAGCAAGTTTGGGACAGTTCTGCCTAGCCCACGGTCTAGTAAACAGTTGTCTGTAGCCGTTCGCACCCCCTCCTCCTCCTCCTCCTCCTCGTCCTCCTGCAGAAGCAAGAGCTCGTCCACAGACCGCAGTCGCACAAACACTCCATCCGCACCTGCCACTGTTGCACACCAGGTCTCCCATTATGGGGCAGCTACTGGCATACGTCAGCAGGCTGTATTGGCTATGAAGTGTTTGGGCGACAATAGACACACCGCGGAAGTTCTGTCCGAGTTCTTGCAGCAAGAAACGCAGTCGTGGCTGGGCACTGTAGATCTTGAGGCAGGCAAGGTAGTGAGTGATAACGGAAGGAATTTCATGGCTGCCATCTCCCTTTCCCAACTGAAACACATTCCTTGCCTGGCTCACACCTTAAACCTGGTGGTGCAGTGCTTCCTGAAAAGTTATCCGGGGTTATCCGACCTGCTCCTCAAAGTGCGTGGACTTTGCGCACATATCCGCCGTTCGCCTGTACACTCCAGCCGTATGCAGACCTATCAGCGTTCTTTGAACCTTCCCCAGCATCGCCTAATCATAGACGTTGCAACAAGGTGGAACTCAACACTGCACATGCTTCAGAGACTGTGCGAACAGAGGCGGGCTGTTATGTTTTTGTGGGAGGATACACATACACGGGCAGGCAGTAGGATGGCAGACATGGAGTTGTCAGGTGTGCAGTGGTCGAAGATTCAAGACATGTGTCAAGTCCTTCAGTGTTTTGAGGAATGCACACGGCTGGTTAGTGCAGACAACGCCATAATAAGCATGAGCATCCCCCTAATGCGTCTGCTGATGCAAAGTTTGACGCACATAAAGGATCAGGCGTCTGCACCAGAGGAAGAGGAAAGCCTTGATGACAGTCAGCGATTGTCTGGTCAGGGCAGTGTACATGACGAGGTACCGGGCGAAGAGGAGGTGGAGGATGAGGAGGATGATGGGGATGAGTATATTTTTAATGAGGAAGCTTTCCCGGGGGCACGGGAAATTGGTGGCGTGGCAAGGCCGGGTTCTGGTTTTTTGAGGGACACAAGTGACGTAGATTTGCCTGCAACTGCCCCTCAACCAAGCACAACCGCAGATTTGACAACGGGAACTTTGGCCCACATGGCGGATTATGCCTTGCGTATCCTCAAAAGGGACACACGCATTACAAAAATGATGAACGATGACGATTACTGGTTGGCCTGCCTCCTTGATCCTCGCTATAAAGGCAAATTGCAAAATATTATGCCACATGAGAACTTGGAACTAATATTAGCAACAAAACAATCAACTCTTGTTGACCGTTTGCTTCTGGCATTCCCTGCACACAGCGCCCGTGATCGTTCTCACACGAGCTCCAGGGGCCAGCAGACCAGAGGTGTTAGAGGGGCAGAAATCAGAAGTGGCGTTGGCCAGAGGGGTTTTCTGACCAGGTTGTGGAGTGATTTTTCTAGGACCGCAGACAGGACAGGTACTGCAGCATCAATTCAAAGTGACAGGAGACAACATTTGTCCAGTATGGTTACAAACTATTTTTCATCCCTTATCGACGTTCTCCCTCAACCGTCATTCCCATTTGATTACTGGGCATCCAAATTAGACACCTGGCCAGAATTGGCAGAATATGCATTGCAGGAGCTTGCTTGCCCGGCAGCTAGTGTCCTATCAGAAAGAGTATTCAGTGCTGCAGGTTCAATACTAACAGAAAAAAGGACTCGTCTGTCTACCCAAAATGTAGATGATCTAACCTTCATTAAAATGAACCACAACTGGATTTCAAAATCTTTTGCCCCACCCTGCCCGGCTGACACCTAGCTTTCCTATGAAAAGGTCTTGCCTGTGGACTATTCTGAATGACTTTTCCAATCTCGTAATTTTCTTCACCTGATTGTCCAGCATACGACATGTTTCTACCTCACGAAATGGCCAAACTCCCCACACGGGGTCGTGCTATCGCCACTTTGCGCTTGGACCCTTGAGAGTGCTGTTTGTCTGAAGAGGTGGGTGAGCCCGCTTTTGGTCGACGGCACTGCCACTGGGTCCCTCATAGTACAATAAAGTGTCTCTGGCGGTGGTGGTGCGCACCCAACGTCAGACTCACCGTTGTAATATGAGGGGCCCTGTGCCTGTACCGCCGGCCACAAGCCAGTTCCCCCCCCCCCCAGCTCAAACAGTGCTCTACCACTAGCAAAATTATCTCTCACAGCTTCACCAATGTGTAGTCTAGGCGCTGACATCCTTCAATGACTGGCACTGACAATACCATTGTTTTGACATTTTTGTTATGTTAGGCCTTCGAAGCCTGTCTGCGGTCACTCCTTCCACTAGACTTCCACTGACCAGACCACTGCTGCCCGTGTACCCCTGGAACCAATTTAAAATTGCCTACAGCCATGTGTGATTATTTTAGGCCGTCGATGCCTGTCTGCGGTCACTCCTTCCACTAGGCCTCCACTGACCACACCACTGCTGCCCGTGTAACCCTGGAACCAATTTAAAATTGCCTACAGCCATGTGTTATTATTTTAGGCCTTCGATGCCTGTCTGCGGTCACTCCTTCCACTAGGCCTCCACTGACCACACCACTGCTGCCCGTGTAACCCTGGAACCAATTTAAAATTGCCTACAGCCAGCCCAATTTTTTTATTTTAGGCCTTCGATGCCTGTCTGCGGTACATTCTTTCAACTACTACTACACTGACCAGGGCACTGCTGCCCAAGTACCCCTGGAACCAATTTAAAATTGCCTACAGCCATGTGTTAATATTTTAGGCCTTCGATGCCTGTCTGCGGTCACTCCTTCCACTAGGCCTCCACTGACCACACCACTGCTGCCCGTGTAACCCTGGAACCAATTTAAAATTGCCTACAGCCATGTGTTATTATTTTAGGCCTTCGATGCCTGTCTGCGGTCACTCCTTCCACTAGGCCTCCACTGACCACACCACTGCTGCCCGTGTAACCCTGGAACCAATTTAAAATTGCCTACAGCCAGCCCAATTTTTTTATTTTAGGCCTTCGATGCCTGTCTGCGGTACATTCTTTCAACTACTACTACACTGACCAGGGCACTGCTGCCCAAGTACCCCTGGAACCAATTTAAAATTGCCTACAGCCATGTGTTAATATTTTAGGCCTTCGATGCCTGTCTGCGGTCACTCCTTCCACTAGGCCTCCACTGACCACACCACTGCTGCCCGTGTAACCCTGGAACCAATTTAAAATTGCCTACAGCCATGTGTTATTATTTTAGGCCTTCGATGCCTGTCTGCGGTCACTCCTTCCACTAGGCCTCCACTGACCACACCACTGCTGCCCGTGTAACCCTGGAACCAATTTAAAATTGCCTACAGCCAGCCCAATTTTTTTATTTTAGGCCTTCGATGCCTGTCTGCGGTACATTCTTTCAACTACTACTACACTGACCAGGGCACTGCTGCCCAAGTACCCCTGGAACCAATTTAAAATTGCCTACAGCCATGTGTTAATATTTTAGGCCTTCGATGCCTGTCTGCGGTCACTCCTTCCACTAGGCCTCCACTGACCACACCACTGCTGCCCGTGTAACCCTGGAACCAATTTAAAATTGCCTACAGCCATGTGTTATTATTTTAGGCCTTCGATGCCTGTCTGCGGTCACTCCTTCCACTAGGCCTCCACTGACCACACCACTGCTGCCCGTGTAACCCTGGAACCAATTTAAAATTGCCTACAGCCAGCCCAATTTTTTTATTTTAGGCCTTCGATGCCTGTCTGCGGTACATTCTTTCAACTACTACTACACTGACCAGGGCACTGCTGCCCAAGTACCCCTGGAACCAATTTAAAATTGCCTACAGCCATGTGTTAATATTTTAGGCCTTCGATGCCTGTCTGCGGTCACTCCTTCCACTAGGCCTCCACTGACCACACCACTGCTGCCCGTGTAACCCTGGAACCAATTTAAAATTGCCTACAGCCATGTGTTATTATTTTAGGCCTTCGATGCCTGTCTGCGGTCACTCCTTCCACTAGGCCTCCACTGACCACACCACTGCTGCCCGTGTAACCCTGGAACCAATTTAAAATTGCCTACAGCCAGCCCAATTTTTTTATTTTAGGCCTTCGATGCCTGTCTGCGGTACATTCTTTCAACTACTACTACACTGACCAGGGCACTGCTGCCCAAGTACCCCTGGAACCAATTTAAAATTGCCTACAGCCATGTGTTAATATTTTAGGCCTTCGATGCCTGTCTGCGGTCACTCCTTCCACTAGGCCTCCACTGACCACACCACTGCTGCCCGTGTACCCCTGGAACCAATTTAAAATTGCCTACAGCCATGTGTGATTATTTTAGGCCGTCGATGCCTGTCTGCGGTCACTCCTTCCACTAGGCCTCCACTGACCACACCACTGCTGCCCGTGTAACCCTGGAACCAATTTAAAATTGCCTACAGCCATGTGTTATTATTTTAGGCCTTCGATGCCTGTCTGCGGTCACTCCTTCCACTAGGCCTCCACTGACCACACCACTGCTGCCCGTGTAACCCTGGAAACAATTTAAAATTGCCTACAGCCAGCCCAATTTTTTTATTTTAGGCCTTCGATGCCTGTCTGCGGTACATTCTTTCAACTACTACTACACTGACCAGGGCACTGCTGCCCAAGTACCCCTGGAACCAATTTAAAATTGCCTACAGCCATGTGTTAATATTTTAGGCCTTCGATGCCTGTCTGCGGTCACTCCTTCCACTAGGCCTCCACTGACCACACCACTGCTGCCCGTGTAACCCTGGAACCAATTTAAAATTGCCTACAGCCATGTGTTATTATTTTAGGCCTTCGATGCCTGTCTGCGGTCACTCCTTCCACTAGGCCTCCACTGACCTGTCTACTGCGGCCCGTGTACCCCTTGAACCAACCTAATAAAATATTTAAAAAATTAATTTGATTATAAAAAATAAGATCGTGTTGAGATCTCAAATGCAGACATTTTAACATTAAAAACAAACACACAACAAAAATCTGGAACTGTACTAAAAAGGTCCACCAGCTACAATTACTTTCTCCTGCAAGAAGTTAACTGAAAGGTTTTTTTGGAGTTGTTAACACAGATATGGCATCCACCGAGTGTTGTCCTGTCGCGTCTCCTTTAAATTATTTCCAATAAGATGTTAAACTATTAATTTAATAAAATCAATAATTAAAAAAATAATTGAGTAAGTCAAAAGCACATTGCAAATAAACATTAATTACAAATCAAGAAGCATGGCGCGTCCGAGGGTGAGTAGATACCGAATAAGAATATAATCACCCTCGGGCGCGCAATGCTTATTTACAACAGCCTTCCTTCCTAAGAATCAGCCCTTCCGTGGTGTAGAGAGAGGTTGTTGTTACACTCCAAGGTGTTCCCCAGGTTGCCTTTCCTGAGCTTCGATCTTCCGGCTCTCGTTTACTAGCTGTTGGAAACTACGCTGCATTAGGCCTACAAATTGTGTATGGGTGAAACAGTGGCGCATCTGCGGTCCCTCCTTCCACTAGGCCTCCACTGACCTGTCTACTGCTGCCCGTGTACCCCTTGAACCAACATCTTAAAATAAAAAAATAATTATTTTGATTATAAAAAATAAGATCGTGTTGAGATCTCAAATGCAGACATTTTAACATTAAAAACAAACACACAACAAAAATCTGGAACTGTACTAAAAGGTCCACCAGCTACAATTACTTTCTCCTGCAAGAAGTTAACTGAAAGGTTTTTTTGGAGTTGTTAACACAGATATGGCATCCACCGAGTGTTGTCCTGTCGCGTCTCCTTTAAATTATTTCCAATAAGATGTTAAACTATTAATTTAATAAAATCAATAATTAAAAAAATAATTGAGTAAGTCAAAAGCACATTGCAAATAAACATTAATTACAAATCAAGAAGCATGGCGCGTCCGAGGGTGAGTAGATACCGAATAAGAATATAATCACCCTCGGGCGCGCAATGCTTATTTACAACAGCCTTCCTTCCTAAGAATCAGCCCTTCCGTGGTGTAGAGAGAGGTTGTTGTTACACTCCAAGGTGTTCCCCAGGTTGCCTTTCCTGAGCTTCGATCTTCCGGCTCTCGTTTACTAGCTGTTGGAAACTACGCTGCATTAGGCCTACAAATTGTGTATGGGTGAAACAGTGGCGCATCTGCGGTCCCTCCTTCCACTAGGCCTCCACTGACCTGTCTACTGCTGCCCGTGTACCCCTTGAACCAACATCTTAAAATAAAAAAATAATTATTTTGATTATAAAAAATAAGATCGTGTTGAGATCTCAAATGCAGACATTTTAACATTAAAAACAAACACACAACAAAAATCTGGAACTGTACTAAAAGGTCCACCAGCTACAATTACTTTCTCCTGCAAGAAGTTAACTGAAAGGTTTTTTTGGAGTTGTTAACACAGATATGGCATCCACCGAGTGTTGTCCTGTCGCGTCTCCTTTAAATTATTTCCAATAAGATGTTAAACTATTAATTTAATAAAATCAATAATTAAAAAAATAATTGAGTAAGTCAAAAGCACATTGCAAATAAACATTAATTACAAATCAAGAAGCATGGCGCGTCCGAGGGTGAGTAGATACCGAATAAGAATATAATCACCCTCGGGCGCGCAATGCTTATTTACAACAGCCTTCCTTCCTAAGAATCAGCCCTTCCGTGGTGTAGAGAGAGGTTGTTGTTACACTCCAAGGTGTTCCCCAGGTTGCCTTTCCTGAGCTTCGATCTTCATGCTCTCGTTTAGTAGGTGTCGGAAAGTAGGCTGCATTAGGCCTAAAAAATGGGGAATGGGGTGGAGAGAGATGGTGTGTTACACTCCAAGGTGTTCTCCAGGTTTCCTCGCCATTGCTTCGATCTTCCGACTCTCGTTTAGTAGTTGTAGAAAACTACACTGCATTAGGCCTACAAAATGGGTATCGGGTGGAGAGAGATGGTGTGTTACACTCCAAGGTGTTCCCCAGGTTTCCTTGCCATTGCTTCGGTCTTCCGACTCTCGTTTAGTAGTTGTAGAAAAGTACACAGCATTAGGCCTACAAAATGGGTATGGGGTGGAGAGAGATGGTGTGTTACACTCCAAGGTGTTCCCCAGGTTGCCTTTCCTGAGCTTCTATCTTCAGGCTCTCATTAAATTGTGGTTAAATGGAACAACTGCATTTGGCGTACTAGTTGGTTTGGGGCCTACTATCGGTGTCTGCCACTCCTTGCTGTTCTCCTGGTTTCCTGTCCTGAAATTCCATTTTCAGCCTCTCGTTAAGTAGTTGTTAATGTTAGACTGCATTTGGCCTACTAGTTGGGTTGGGGCCTACTATCGGTGTCTGCCACTCCTTGCTGTTCTCCTCCACTGAACAAAGCTGTGCCGCCTGTTTACTACGGTTGCCAATTTTGAACTGCATTTCGACTACTTACTGATTTGGCCCTACTCTCTGTGTCAGCCTCTCATTCCAGTTGTCCTCCACTGCAATGCCCCCTGGTTATTCCTGTGTTACCAATTTTGAACTGCATTTAGCCCACTTTCTTCTTTGGGCCTATATCTGTGTTTCCACTTCATCGTGCCCATTGCCCAGCCAGTGATAGATGAGTCTGCTGGTACATTGACCCATAACGCAACATTCCCCGTGCACGCTACACAACAACATTGTGACCCTGCTGAAAGTCAGGTTGCTCTTCCCGCATACCATACCACCTTACACGGGGACAAAGAGGAAGGTGCAGATGAAAGTGCAGGTTCCTTCATCAGGTGGGGGGAGGAATACTAGTTGGCGACGTCACTGGCACAGGGCCTCTCATAGTACGCAAAAGTGTTGCTGCCGGTGGGAGGCGCCCCCGCCGTGCAAACACACCGCTGTACTTTGAGGGGCCCTGTGCCAGTGCCAATGCCAACGAGTGGGCCCCCCCTGCTTGCTCAGGATCACAGCACTTGCAAAGTTGAAATACTTACCTCTCCCTGCTCCACTGCCGTGACGTGGTCCAGATTTACTGGGCCCACTAATTACTTGAACCAGCCCTACCCCCCACAACTTTAGCCAAATGACCCCCAATTTCAAATGCCTTCCAATTATTTTAAGGTAAATTACGCTTGACAAGCTTCATTAAGAAGAATGGATGGTTTTGACATTAAAATGGGCACTCTAGGTGTTTTCCTGGCCCCCACTCACTGCCGACTATGCTGCCCCATTGACTTGCATTGGGTTTCGTGTTTCGGTCGATCCCGACTTTACGTCATAATCGGCCGATTTCACTCGACCCGACTTTGGACATAGTCGGGTTTCGCAAAACCCGGCTCGACTCTAAAAAGGTCAAGGTCGCTCAACTCTAGTCTCTACTTCTGTTCTCTGAATCTCTTGGCTTGGAAACAGGGGGCCAGCCAAGCAGCATTGGAGAAATGGAAGAAGAGGCAGTGTGCAGTGATGTCCAACAGCTTTGTCTCTCTGACTCTGAAGAGGCGGGTGGGCCAGTGCCTCCGGTGACCACAGCACAGTACGCATCTGATGATGAAACTCAGGTGCCGCTTTCTGGTGCGTACTGTGCTGCCGAGACCACCCAGGAGGAGCAGTTGGTGGCAGAGGGTAGTGGAGAAGATGAGGTCCTTGACCCATCGTGGCGTGAGGAACAGGAAGGTGGTGGGAGCAGCTCTGAGGAAGAGATTCCCCGAACGGGCCAAAGAGGGAGAGGGAGGGGGAAGACTGCGGAGCCTGTAGGCAAGCTGTGTCATCAGAAAGTCAAAAGAGGGAAAAGTGTCAGCAACCTCAATACCACAAATATGTGGAAACATGTGCGGACCAGGCATGCGGTGGAGTTACAAAAACACACTGAAGACCTAGGCCAACCAACAGCGGCAGCTACCACCTCTTCAGCTCGTGTTGCCTCTTCCTCCAGCTCACATACAGCTGGTTCGGCTTCCTCCCAGGATCGCCATGGAAGAACCTCTGGCACTGTTGTCCAGAGACCTAGTGTAATTCCACTCACAGCACCACGTTCCCAGTCATCCTCACACTCCCAGCCTAGTCTACAGCCATCGGTAGTACAGGCATGGGAGAAAAGGCGGGCATTCTCACCACCCCCGAGCACAGGCTCTGAATGCAGGCATTGCCAAACTTCTGTCCCTGGAAATGCTCTCATTCAGGCTGGTGGAGACTGACAGCTTCCGTGACTTGATGGCATTGGCAGTCGCACAGTACAGGGTGCCCAGCCGCTTTTACTTCAGCAGGCAAGCTGTCCCTGCCCTGCACAAGCATGTGGAGGGACACATAAAACATGCGCTACTGAACGCCGTCAGTAGGAAGGTCCACCTCACCACTGATGCGTGGACCAGTCAACATGGACAGGGGCGATACCTTTCCCTCACTGCCCATTGGGTTAATGTTGTTGAGCCAGGTACAGGTCGTGCGAGTGGCGCAGGACGTGTCCTGCCCACTCCAAGGATTGCAGGAATCCAGTCTGTACGCATTGACTCCTCCTCATACACAAGTTCCTCAGAATCATCGCTGCAGGAGCCGTCACAGTCCACCTCCACATGGACCCGTGAACGTTTACCTGTTACGACCGACATGAGCACAGCCGTGGCCAAACGTCAACAGGCCGTCTTGAAATTAGTTTCTTTGGGGAATCAAAGCCACACAGCGCAGGAGCTCTGGAATGCCATTAAGCAGGAGAGTGATGTGTGGTTTGTGCCAGCAAATCTCCAGCCAGGCATGGTAGTGTGTGACAATGGCCGAAATCTGGTGGCAGCTTTGGCCATTGGCAACCTCACTCACATCCCATGTCTGGCACATGTGCTCAATTTGGTTGTGCAGAGTTTTCTGAGGGACTATCCGGATCTTGATGCACTTCTGCACAAGGCCCGCCTAGAGTGTGCTCACTTGCGGCGTTCCAGCTTGGCAAGATCGCGCATTGCTGCTCTGCAGCGCCGATTCCGCCTTCCGGAACACCGCATCATATGTGACCTACCTACCAGGTGGAATTCCGCGTTACATATGTTGGAGTGGTTGTGTGAGCAGCAGCAAGCAGTAATGGAGTACCAGCTGCATCAGGCGCAAAGAAGTCGCAGTCAGTGCCGATCAGACTTCACAACCACAGAGTGGGCCACTATGAAGGACGTCTGCCAGGTTTTGATTATTCCACGCGGATGGCAAGTGCAGATGATGCACTAGTCAGCATGACTGTCCCCCTTATCTGCCTGCTTCAACAAACACTGCAAGCGTTAAGGGATGATGTTGCGGAAGAGGTGGAGGATGAGGAGTCACCTTTTCCATCAGCTTCTGGACTGTCAGCGCCACATGGTTCCTCACAAAGGGGTAGGCAGGGGACACTTTGTGAGGAGGAGTCAATGGAGGAGGAAGAGCTCCGTCCAGAGGATGGAGTTACACAATTGTCCAGTGGTCAGTGTGTACAGCGAGGGTGGGGTGATGACGAGCGGGCAGAGATCATGTCTCAAGCAGGGGACAACGTTTCTGGGCCAGTTGGCAGTCTGCAGCACATGGTTGATTTCATGCTGCAGTGCCTGAGAAATGACCGCCGCATCGACCACATTCTCAACATGCCTGATTATTGGGTGTTCACCATCCTCGATCCTCGCTACCGGGACAACGTCCAAAACCTCATCCCAGCATTGACCCGGGAGCGAAAAATGCGGGAGTACCACGACACACTGGTGAATTCCATCATCTTCTCCAGTCCAACTGAGAGGAGTGCTGCTAGTGCTTTACAAAGCAGCTCAGTGCGTCAAGGCAGTGGAGGAGGCTCTGCACAAAGAGGGAGCAGAAGCAGTGCCTCTGCCCAAGGCAAGCCCAGTATGGCACAACTGTGGCAAACTTTTGTGTGCCCGCCCCAAATGTCTACACCATCACCGGCGGCTCCAGTCAGCAGGAGGCAACGGTTCAGTCAGATGGTGACAGACTACATGTCTTGCCCTCTTACTGTACTTTCAGACGGCTCTTCCCCTTTCGAGTTTTGGTTCTCTAAGCTGGATACATGGCCAGAGCTAAGCCAGTATGCATTGGAGGTGCTGGCTTGCCCTGCGGCTAGTGTCTTATCGGAACGTGTCTTTAGTGCCACAGGTGGTGTACTAACAGACCGTCGCATGCGACTATCCTCCGATACCATTGACCGGCTTACTTTTCTGAAAATGAACCAGGCCTGGATCTCGCAGGAATTTGCCACTCCTCTGCCTGATTAAGTAATTGGGTGTCATCCAGGTCTCCTGATGTGTTCATCTTTCTACCACCTCAACTGCAATTCCTGGGCTCCAACACCGCCAGTTGCGGCTCAGAAGTGCAGGCTGCACAATCAAAACATACGACCCAGTGTTATTGGGTTTCAGTAACGTCAGCTGATCCCCAGCTGTGTAGCCGGCAATGTGTCCTGCGACCGCCACGCTGGCACAACAACCTAAATGTAAGGGAACCTGTCCCCCCCCCCCCCCGTCGTTTGTTTCTGAAAGAGCCAACTTGTGCAGCAGTAATGCTGCACAAGGAAAAGGTAGCTCTTTTTTAGTTTAGCTCCTTGCACACGCAGAACTTAACACTTATAAAATGTGTTCACTGATACCGTTATACCGTCCCGGAGGTGGGACTTTCCTTCGTAATGTGACGCAGCACAGCCGTCATTCCTACATCCTTGGTGCTGTGCGCTGCCTCCTCAGCATTGTTTTAAGCTGTCACGGACCCTGCGCTGTTCTGTTATCCCTTGGCCATGCCCAATTTGCGCTGCCTGTCTTCTGACTTAATTTGGTGTCAGGCTGGCTGCGCCTGTGCGGCCGTGCTGCCCGAGATCCCGCCTCGCAGTGTCTTCTGATTTAATCACACTGCGGGCCTGGGATCCATGGGCATGTGCAGTGCATATCTTCCCCTCAGGCTCTCGCTCATCTCCCTCCGCCTTCTTCAGACTGTGAGCCGTCAGCTGATCCCTAATAGCATGCCACGGCCGTGACGCCGCACAGTCTGAAGAAGAGGGAAGGAGGGGAGTGAGAGGCGAGGATATGCACTGTGCATGCCCATGGATCCAGGGCCCGCACTGGGATTACATTAGACGACACTGCAAGGTGGGATCTCGGGCAGCGTGGACGCACAGGCACTGACAGCCTGACACCTAAATGATGTCAGAAGATGGGCACCGCTAAGTGTGCATGGCCAAGGGATAACATAACAGCGCAGGCTCCATGACAGCTTAAAACAACGCTGATGAGGCAGCGCACGGCACCAAGGGGGTAGGAATGACAGCTGTGCTGCGTCCCATTGCGAAGGAAATTCCCACCTCCGGGACGGTTTTACGGTATCAGGGGACACATTTTATAAGTGTTTACTACTTTGTTTGCAAGGAGCATAATTAAAAGAGCAACCTTTTCCTTTTGCATCCTTAGTGCTGCACAAGATGGCTCTTTCAGCTACAAACGCCTTGGGGGGGGGTTAAAGGTTCTCTTTCAACTTGCTCCAATCAGGCTTCGGCCTACACTCTGTTCCTCTGCTACTCGTGCTGTCCTTGGGCTCTAACACCGCCAGTTGGTGCCTGGAAGTGCTGTCTGCACAGTCAACAGTCGCTCCTCTGTTATTGGGGTTCAGTAAAGTCAGCTGATCCCCAGCTGTGTGTGCGGCAATACCTCCAATCTGCTCCTCCTGCTGTCCCTGGGCTCTAACACCACCAGTTGGTGCCTGGAAGTGCTGTCTGCACAGTCAACAGTCGCTCCTCTGTTATTGGGGTTCAGTAACGTCAGCTGATCCCCAGCTGTGTATCCGGCAACGTGTCATGCGACCGCCATGCTGCCACAACTAAAATGAAAGGGAACCTGTCCCCCCCCTAGGCGTTTGTTACTGAAAGAGCCACCTTGTTCAGCACTAATACTGCACAAGGAAAAGGTGGCTCTTTAAATTATGCTCCTTGGAAACGCTGAACTACACACTCATGTAATGTGTCCCCTCACACCGTCCAACCGTCCCGGAGGTGGGACTTTCCTTTGTAATGTGACGCAGCACAGCCGTCATTCCTACCCCCTTGGCTCCGTGCGCCGCCTCCTTAGCGTTGTTTGATTCTGTCACGGACCCTGCGCTATTATGTTATCCCTTGGCCATGCACAGTTTGCGCTGCCTGTCCTCTGACATCATTTGTTGTCGGCCTGCCTGCGCCTGTGCGTCCACGCTGCCCGAAATCCCACCTCGCAGTGTCGTCTAATGTGATCCCACAGTGGGCCTGGGATCCATGACCATGCGCAGTGCATATACTAGCCTCTCACTCCCCTTCTTCCCGCTTCTTCAGACTAGGCAGCGTCAGCTGATCCCTAATAGCATGCCATGGCCGTGACGCCGCACAGTCTGAAGAAGCAGGAAGGAGGGGAGTGAGAGGCGATGATATGCACTGCGCATGCCCATGGATCCCAGGCCCGCAGTGGGATTACATTAGATGACACTGCGAGGTTGGATCTCGGGCAGCTTGGACGCACAGGCACTGCCAGCCTGACACCTAAATGATGTCAGAAGACGGGCACCGCTAAGTGTGCATGGCCAAGGGATAACATTACAGCGCGGGCTCCGTGACAGAATCAAACAACGTTGAGGAGGCTGCGCACGACACCAAGGGGGTTGGAATGACGGCTGTGCTGTGTCACATTACAATGGAAAGTCCCACCTCCGGGACGGTTTGACGGTGTGAGGGGACACATTATATGAGTGTGTAGTTCAGCGTTTGCAAGGAGCATAATTTAAAGAGCCACCTTTTTCCATTTGCAGTATTACTGCTGTACAAGATGGCTCTTCCAGCAACAAATGCCTGGGGGGGGGGGTTAAAGGTTCCCTTTCAACTTTCTCCAGTGCAGGCTTCGGCCTACACTCTGCTCCTACTGCAGACCCTGGGCTCTAACACCGCCAGTTGTTGCCCGGAAGTGCTAGCTGCACAGAGATAAACACCCGCCAATGTGTCAGTGGGGTTCAACAACGCCAGCTGTTCCTCTGCTGTGTAGCCGGCAACGTGTCCAGCACAAGCCACGCTGGCACAATAACAGACATTTTCCTGCCTCCAGTGCAGGCTTCGGCCTACACTTTGCTCCTCTTTGATTCCCTGGCTTTCAAAACTGTCAGTTGTCACCTGGAAGTGTTGTCTACACAGAAAAAACACTTGCTGATGTGTCAGTGGGGTTCCGCAACGCCAGCTGTTCCCCTATTAAAGGGGAACTGAAATTAAAGGGAACCTGCCACCCCCAGGTGTCTCTATGTATAACAGCCACCTTGTACAGCAGTAATTCTGCATTTGTACAAGGTGGCTAACTTTTTCTCCTTGCCCACGTGGAACTCAACACGTACAAAATGTGTCTCATTAGAGACCATTACACTGTCCCTGAGGTGTGACTTTCCTTTTTAATGACACGCAGCACCCTCCTTGGTAGTGCTGGCCATCTTCTGACATCATTGGTTGGCTGGCTGCGCCTGTGCGTCCGCCCTGCCCGACACAACACCCCTCGGTGTCTGATATATTTTGACTGCTAGGGTGTGATTGATGGGCATGTGCAGTGCATATGTTCGCCTGTCTTCACTCATCTCCTTCCGCCTTCTTCAGACTGTGCGGCCTCATGGCCGCGGCATGCGATAAGGGATCAGCGGAGGCCGCCCAGTCAGAAGCAGGTGTAAGGACATGAGTGAGCAGCGAACATATTTACTGCGCAAGGCCAAGAATCCAAGCCCCGCAGTGTGAATTTTTGAAAACACACTGTGGGTCTAGGATTCATGGGCATCGCTAAACGCAGCGGCCGACAAGAAATGAGGTGAGAAGACAGGCAGTGCTCACAGCAAATAACAACGCTCAGGAGGCTGCGCCCAGCACCAAGGCGTTATTTTGGACACCTGTGCTGCGTCTCCTTAAAAAGACAAGTCACGCCTCCACTACAGTTTGACTGTATAATGGGCTAAATTGTGTACGTGTTTCATTCAGCGTGTGCAAGTAGAAAAATTCATAGAGCAACCTTTTACTTGTGCAGCAATAATGCTGCACAAGGTGTGACTCTTGTACTTTGTAACACCTGAGGGGGGATAAAGGTTACCTTTGAAATTGGTTCAATTAGGCTTCGGCCTACACTATCCTCCTCCTGCTGCCCCTGGGCTCTAACACCGCCAGTTGGTGCCCGGAAGTGCTGGCTGCACAGAGAAAAACACCTGCCAATGTGTCAGTGGGGTTCCGCAATGCCAGCTGTTCCCCTGCTGTGTTCTTGGCAATGTGTCCAGCACAAGCCACGCTGGCACAACACACCTAAAGCTGCCACCAGTGCAGGCTTCGGCCTACACTCTGCTCCTCTCCTCCTCCTGCTGACCCTGAGCTCTAACACCACCAGTTGTTGCCGGGAAGTGCTAGCTGCACAGAGAAAAACACCCGCCATTGTGTCAGTGGGGTTCAGCAACGCCAGCTGTTCCCCTACTGTGTAGCCGGCAACGTGTCCTGCAAACGCCACGCAGGCACCTGAACTGAAATTAAAGGGACCCTGCCCCCCCCACAGGCGTTTGTATGTATAACAGCCACCTTGTAAAGTGGTAATGCTGCACTTGTACAAGGTGGCTCACTTTTTCTCCATGCACACGTGGAACTCAACACGTACAAAATGTGTCTCATTAGAGACCATTACACTGGCCCTGAGGTGTGACTTTCCTTTTTAATGACACGCAGCACCCCCCTTGGTAGCGCTGCCTGTCTTCTGACATCATTGGTTGGCTGGCTGTGCCTGTGCGTCCGCCCTGCCCGACACAACGCCCTTCGGTGTCTTATTTAATTTGACTGCGAGGGTGTGATTGATGGGCATGTGCAGTGCATATGTTCGCCTGTCTTCACTCATCTCCTTCCGCCTTCTTCAGACTGTTCTGCCTCATGGCCGTGGCATGTGATAAGGGATCAGCTGAGGCCGCCCAGTCAGAAGCAGGTGTAAGGACATGAGTGAGCGGCGTACATATTTACTGCGCAAGGCCATGAATCCCAGCCCTGCAGTGTGACTTTATGAAAAGACACTGCGGGTCTGGGATTCCTGGCCATCGCAAACCGCACCGGCCGACATGAAATGAGGTGAGAAGACAGGCAGCGCTCACAGCGCATGGCCAAGGGATAACACAAGAGCACAGACTCCTGTACAGCAAATAACAACGCTCAGGAGGCTGCGCCCAGCACCAAGGCGTTATTTTGGACACCTGTGCTGCGTCTCCTTAAAAAGACAAGTCACGCCTCCACTACAGTTTGACTATATAATGGGCTAAATTGTGTATGTGTTTCATTCAGCGTGTGCAAGTAGAAAAATTCATAGAGCAGCCTTTTACTTGTGCAGCATTAATGCTGCACAAGGTGTGGCTCTTGTACTTTGTAACACCTGAGGGGGGTTAAAGGTTACCTTTGTGAAGAGCAGAACAAAAATGATTACCTCAATGAACAAAAATAAAAAAAAGAATTTGTGATAAATATTGACCTGTCCATTCAAGGACATTTTAGCTATAGTATGAAATCCTGTTTTTCTTGTCTGTGGAATTGCCTTTGTACTGTTTGTTGTGAAACTGCCGCCCACGAAACTGTTTTCTTTTCTTTTCTTTCTTTCCTGTTTTGTCTCTTTGTTTAAACATGCAAAACTTGTATAACCACTAAACCTACTGAAACAACTATATAAAGAAGGGATAGCACCGTTGAAGGCAGGCGTGCTTCAGAGACTTCCCAGTAATACACTATACAAGACGTGTCTTGTGTATTATTTCTGGTGATTCCCCACTTCCAAAGGCTGCTCCGACTGAGTGTGATCCCGACATTTCCTGGCGCCTGAACAGGGACCCGAGGTCTGTGTATTCCTTCAAGAACACCGGCAGAATACGAACGAAAAGAGAATCTGGGATAATGGACGGCAGATAAACAAAAACCTGGCCAGGTAAGAGACACTGTTAGATCTCTTATATCTGCCCTGCACTGTCCGTAAGATTTTCTGTGTCGTGTTCTTTAGCGGGTAGTTCTAGTAGAGGAGGATACCTATAGCTCGGGTTCTTGAACTATTTAGGAATTGATCACCTCACGGAGTACGGCATTGAATGAGAGTGAATGTGAATAGAAGGTGTGTGGAAGTTGGGAATAGCCCTATAAGCCGCCCAGGGGGTTGAAACAGAAGAAGTGACTGTCCCACTGGGCAACGTGGTTGCGTCCTTTCGGGGAGACCTCCGCGCCTATGTTCAATCTCTGATCCTGTCTTTGACAAAAACCTGGTGACGGATAAGTGTATGATAGTATGAGCCCAGGACAGATAAATTAGCCTGGGACAAGAATACGTTGTGTGTGATAGTATAAGCCCAGGACAGATAAATTAGCCTGGGACAAGATACGTTGTATGTTCTTTTTCTTTTTCTGTCTGGTTGCATTTGTGTTGTTTGCTATAGGTGTAGGAATCAGGATTTTCTTACATCAACACAGTTTAAACATCCTAGCTCCTTAGGAAGAAGGTAACGAGGTATTCTCATACCCAAACGCCACCTAGGGCAAGAAAGCTCAGGATAAGAAAATGGGGAATAAGCAAACAAAGTCGGAACCAGAAGAATTAGATATCTATACTATCATAAAGGAGAGAAGTGGTGAAGATGCCACTAAGGGGCTGAAAAAGATTTTTAGTAAGTTTGGAGTTACTAGGGCAGAAGCTTTTAGTAGAAAACTATGGGAAGGAATTCAGGAAAGGAAAAAAGGCATAATCAGAGACAAGAAATGGATAGATCAGATCCAAGCATTGATTGATGTCTCTAGGGTAGCAGAAAATGAGGGATGGACATATAATCAACAGAGTAAAAAGTGGTGTATTAGACCCACAGGCTGTGGAGAAAAACAAAATGTGGAATCTAAAAATACCCCACCCCCATACCTTAACCCACATGCCCCATCTTTTCTCCAAACACCACCTCAAAGTTTAGCCGGACCAGGAGGATGGGTATGTCCGCACTGTGGACAACAAAATCCAGACTGGAGAAATGATTGCCTAGCCTGTGGTACACCTAGACATGGCGCTGTACTTGCCCCTGTTAGGGTAGTACCAAGACCCTTTAGGGAACCTGGTGCTGACGGAGTAATGGGAACTAGATATCACCAAACTCGACAATATTTCCCTTGGTCCCCCGCTGAAGGCATGTCTCTCTTGCATAACGCACCAGATCCCACCCAGTGTCCAGTTAGATTTGCACAATATATACAGCAAATTATGCAGACTCACGCTGGAGTTTGGGCAGATGGAGAAGAATTATGTAGAATGAAAATGACTCCTGGACTCTTCCAGGAGCTATTAGCAAATCTACAGGTACATAGGCCCCAAGCAGGAGATGGTGCCTTACAAACGATAGAATCAGGTACACAATTTGTAGATCACTTAATGGTTTTCATGAGGGAGAGACAGAGGCAGAGAGGAACAACGGGAGTGGTGGCTCAGAAATCTGGACAATCAGTAGACGAATATTATCTAAGTGTAGAAAATAATTTCAGAGATGAAGGCATGGATCTAACCGCTCCAGGAATGATGAGGTTAGTTACAAAAACCTTTATAGATGGATTGTCTCCAAAAGTGAAGGAAAAGCTTAAGGCCGCAACCCCTGATTGGAGAACCTTGGAAGACCCACACCTGGCTAGACAGAAAGCTGTAGGGATAGAAATGGACTTAAGAGAAAATTCTAAGCCAGTAAGAATTGCACAGGCTAATACTGGCTCTGCTAATCAAAAGTTTACTTGTCATTACTGTAAGAAGCCAGGACATTTCCAAAGGGAATGTAGGAAGAGAAAAGCAGATATAGATTCAGGAACCTTTGTACCCAAAAATAGGATAAATAACCCAGTGCCTGATCAAACAGACAGCTCAGAATGACTGAAAGTTATGCAGGTCTCTCTTCCTTCTAGAAGACCAATAATACAAGTTGAAGTTGAGGGTAAAAATGTACCTTTTCTGATAGATACGGGAGCAACATCCTCCATTTTAAATCAGGACTTTTTACCATATCCTGACAATATATCCTCAAAGGTTACATATGCAGAAGGGTATGATGGTAAAATTCAGGCGTTGCCCTTTACAAAACCTTTAAATGTGAGCTTTGGCCTTAAAACTTTTGTATCCAAATTTTTATTTGCTAAAGGTGCACCTACCTGCTTGTTGGGTACTGATGTCTTAAGTAAAATGCATGCAAACATCCATTTTAGAGAAGATGGCACAGTTATGCTGACCATCCCTGAAGATGCAGAAACTCTGGAACCATATGTTAGAATACAGGCAATGGAGGATTTTCCCGAAATTTACACTCAACAAGCAAAAATTGACTTGTCTCGGGTTCCTGACAGCCTATGGGCAAAAGGAGACACTGATGTAGGATTTTTATCAGTAGCTCCTATACTGTTAGAAACTGCCCCGGGAACCATATTACCTCAGCTTAGGCAATACCCCATCAGCGCCCAGCAAGAACAGGCGATTTCTCAACAAATTCAGGATTATGTGTTACAAGGTGTTTTGGTAGAAATCAGGTCACCCGCCAATACACCCTTGTATCCTGTTAAAAAGAAAGTGTCCTCCAAATAAACTATGGTGAAATATCGCATGGTGCACGACTTACGGGAAATCAATAAGGTTTTGGCACCGGTCACCCCTGTGGTACCGAATCCTCATACCTTACTGTCTCAAATTCCCAGCACTGCTGCATATTTTACGGTAATTGACTTATCAAACGCATTTTTTTCTGTGCCACTACATAAGAACTGTTGGCATTTGTTTGCCTTTACATTCAAGGGTAAACAATTAGCATGGACAAGATTGCCACAAGGTATGGTACACTCACCAACTTTGTACTCTGAAGCAATGCAGACCGTGCTAAAAAATTTCATCCCAGAACCAGGAGTAGTCATTCTACGGTATGTAGATGACTTACTTATTTGTTGCCCTGATGAGCAGACGGCAGTTACCTCAACTGTTAATTTCTTAATTTTCCTAGCGCAAGAAGGCTGTAAAGTAAATAGACAGAAACTCCAGGCTTGTCAACAAACAGTCGTGTTTTAGGTCACTGCATATCACAGGGCATCAGACACCTCACACCTCAACGTACGGAAGCCATACGTAACATGCTTGAACCCAGGAATCACAAACAGCTGCGTGCTTTCCTAGGTATTGTTTCACACTGTAGACAGTGGATCATACATGCAAGTCAACTCATGCAGCCTTTATATGACTGTATTGCCAACACACCATATTCACTCAGTGAAGAGGCTAAACAGCCATTTTCCTCTTTGAAAACAGCACTGGTATCAGCTCCGGCTTTGGGACTCCCAGACTACACTAAACCTTTTCAATTGATGGCAGCTGAGATATCCTCACATGCTACAGGGGTGCTCACACAAAAACATGGAAACAAACAGAGACCTGTGGCATACATATCAGCTCATCTGGACCCTGTAGCTAGAGCCGCACCTTCTTGTGTAAGAGTAGTAGCCGCAATGTTATTAGATAAAGCTTCTGAGATTGTTCTTGATCACCCACTTCTAGTTCAGACCACTCATGATGTACATGGCATTCTTAACCAGGTCCAACCTAAACATATTTCAATGGCCAGGTTATGCAGTAGTAACTCAGCATGAAGTGCTGAAAGCAGAACCTCTCCCTGCTAATCAGTCTGCACAAGAAGCAGAACTTACGGCATTAGTTGAAGCTCTAAAAATAGCCAAAGATCAGACAGCAAACATATACACTGATTCTAGATATGCACATGGCATTATTTTCGATTTTGGCGTAATATGGAGAGCCAGAGGTTATATGACTGCTTCAGGCCAACCTGTTAAACATGCCTCCCTCATTAGACAGATTCTGGAGGCAGCACAAGAAACTAAAGAAATAGCGGTGATAAAGGTAGCTGCACATGTGAGACTCGACACCGAGGAAGCCAGGGGTAACGATAAAGCCGATAAGGCAGCAAAACAGGCAGCACGTAAACCCTTACATCATGCCCACACACTAGATAGCTCTGAAGATGATGAGGAAAGATTGAAGGAAGCTCAGAAACAGGTAGACGACGAAGAACGAGGGCAGTGGCAGAAAAAAGGGGCAGAAGATCAGCAAGGATTATGGAAAAAAGGAACTTTGTTGTGTTTACCCAGAGCCTGGTACCCCGCAGTGGCAAGTGACCTCCACCTACCCACGCATGTGTCGGCAAATGGTATGACGCTCAAGGTAAAAGAAAGGTGGTTGGCTCCAGGCTTTGGTAATTTTGCTCGGAACATGTGTGCTGCATGCGCTATATGCCTGGCACACAATCCAGGTCAGGCCATTAAAACCCCAACCAAGCATCATGTAAGACCACTGTATCCCTTTCAAAGACTCCAGATCGACTACATCCAACTTCCTAGGTACAATGGATACGAATATGTGCTTGTGTGTGTGGACATGTTCTCAGGGTGGCCAGAGGCTTATCCAGTTCGTAAAGCCTCAGCAAAAACTACTGCCATTAAAATAGCACATGAACTGATACCCCGTTACGGCATGCCTGAGGTGATCGAGTCAGATAGGGGTACCCATTTTACCAGTTTCACACTCCATATCATCCACAGAGTTCAGGTAAAGTGGAAAGATTAAATGGGACAATAAAATTAAAAATCCAGAAGGCCATGGCAGAAACAGGAAAGCCTTGGACCGAGTGTCTACCACTTGCCCTGTATTCCATCCGAAACACCCCAAGGGGGAAGGCTAAGCTGTCACCACATGAGATTCTTTTTGGTAGAGCAGCAAATTTGGGTTGTTATTTTCCACAACAACTGATGTTGAATACTGAGACTTTAACTGCTTATGTACAAGAATTACAAAAACGTTTAACTAAAGTGCATTCGCAAGTTTTTGCTTCCCTTCCAGATCCAGAAAATCTCGAAGGAGGCCACAAGTTGGAACCTGGTGATCAAGCCTACGTGAAAAGACACACCAGAAAGACTCTGGAACCGAGATTTGACGGACCTTTCCAAGTCCTGTTAACAACTCCAACAGCAGTCAAGCTTGAAGGAAAGGCATCATGGATACATGCAAGCCATTGCAAAAAAGCAGTATAAGACTCATGATATTGATGTTAATAATGTTAACCTCAACGGAGGCATGGGAAAGACTGAATTCTCTAGCCCCTTTGAACAATAGATTCGTACAACATCATAGAAAATTAGTGCATGACTTGTTAAATAATACGCAACCCCTGGCAGATTGTTGGATCTGTACCCATTCACCAGTATCAGCCACAAGTATACCTTTTCTAGCAGTTCCTGTGTCAGCTGAAGAAATATTCGCTTGGCCTAATTGTTCAGACAACCTGGCCAACAACCAACCTGGCAATACTAGGCTATGGAATACTACAATTGCCATACCAATTGTGGGATGGGTAGAATTTCCTTGGTGGCAGGGCAATCTTACAGGAAAAATAGACAACTTACAATATTTAGCATTCAAGGGAGGAAAATGGGTACCTAGGAATAAGACTGGATTAACTGATTTAGGACAGGTCCCCACTGAAAATCTACAGCTCAGTTTCAGTACAACCACCCCTTCCTCTGATGCTTTCAAACCTACAGTATTGGAAAGATACATACATAATAGAAAATGGGAACATTCTGAGTTGTTCCCCCAAGGTGATGCAAACAGTTGTACAAGTAAGCCGGGGAACATGGTTTGTAATGAATCCAATGAGTATGTCAACGGAATGCATGTATGTGGGAATCCCGCAGCCGGGTACTGTAGCCCCTTGGGACAAAAACCCTCTTGGAGTATGCTTCAGAATGTATCTAGTTTTGTGGATTTGGCTCACAGATTGGTATTGCAGCACTCAGCTTTGTGGGATCTGCCTGAGGGTACATTTTGGATATGCGGAGAAGGAGCATATAAATGGCTTCCCGTAGGTATAAAGGGTACTTGTACATTAGGACGCCTAACCCCGGCTACTTTCATAATTTCAAATAAACAAGTGAATATGCAAGCCGTGCCCAAGCACACACTGTATATAAGAGCTGCAGATAACTCACCACGTCCCTCGGGGAGGCCGCATATAGTACAAATGGGAATTCCCAACAAAATTGCTAGTACCATTTTTATTTATCCTATGTTAACACAGATGTGGGATAAATTAGTTAGAGCCACGGATTATCTAGATGATCAGATTTGGGATATATTGGACATATTAAATACTAGTATAGCTGTACAGAATCAGCTTATAATAGTCACTAACCAACATACCCTGGTATTGGATTACCTAACTGCCTCACAAGGGGGTATGTGTCAAATCATCGGACCCACCTGCTGTCATTATATAGACCCGAATAGTACTATGAGTATGAGATTTAAATTAAAAGACGTACAACGACTCAGGGATCAGTATGACAAAGACAATGACCAAAATAAGGATAGCTGGTGGTCAGATACCTTTTCTTTTCTTAACCCGGCCAATTGGTTCAGAGGGATCGGTGGGTGGGTTACCGGGATTATGCAAAGCCTAATACATACAGTTATGGTTATTGTAATTATATATGTATTATTCAAGGTTGTACTCAAGGGTATCTCGGTATGCACAAATAAATTTTGTGTAATGGATGCGAGAATATAAAGTTTTTTTTTTGTAATATCACAAAAAGAATGACTAAAATGATCGACAAGGTTTTGAATGGAATATGTCAAAGGGGGGATTGTGAAGAGCAGAACAAAAATGATTACCTCAATGAACAAAAATAAAAAAAAAGAATTTGTGATAAATATTGACCTGTCCATTCAAGGACATTTTAGCTATAGTATGAAATCCTGTTTTTCTTGTCTGTGGAATTGCCTTTGTACTGTTTGTTGTGAAACTGCCGCCCACGAAACTGTTTTCTTTTCTTTTCTTTCTTTCCTGTTTTGTCTCTTTGTTTAAACATGCAAAACTTGTATAACCACTAAACCTACTGAAACAACTATATAAAGAAGGGATAGCACCGTTGAAGGCAGGCGTGCTTCAGAGACTTCCCAGTGATACACTATACAAGACGTGTCTTGTGTATTATTTCTGGTGATTCCCCACTTCCAAAGGCTGCTCCGACTGAGTGTGATCCCGACACCTTTGAAATTGGTTCAATTAGGCTTCGGCTTACACTATCCTCCTCCTGCTGCCCCTGGGCTCTAACACCGCCAGTTGGTGCCCAGAAGTGCTGGCTGCACAGAGAAAAACACCCGCCAATGTGTCAGTGGGGTTCAGCAACGCCAGCTGTTCCCCTGCTGTGTTGTCGGCAATGTGTCCAGCAGAAGCCACGCTGGCACAACACACCTAAAGCTGCCACCAGTGCAGGCTTCGGCCTACACTCTGCTCCTCTCCTCCTCCTGCTGACCCTGGGCTCTAACACTGCCAGTTGTTGCCCAGAAGTGCTAGCTGCACAGAGAAAAACACCCGCCATTTTGTCAGTGGGGTTTAGCAACGCCAGCTGTTCCCCTGCTGTGTAGCCGGCAACATGTCCTGCAAACGCCACGCAGGCACCTGAACTGAAATTAAAGGGACCCTGCCCCCCCCACAGGCGTTTGTATGTATAACAGCCACCTTGTACAGTGGTAATGCTGCATTTGTACAAGGTGGCTCACGTTTTCTCCATGCACACGTGGAACTCAACATGTACAAAATGTGTCTCATTAGAGACCATTACACTGTCCCTGAGGTGTGACTTTCCTATTTAATGACACGCAGCACCCCCCTTGGTAGCGCTGCCCGTCTTCTGACATCATTGGTTGGCTGGCTGCGCCTGTGCGTCCGCCCTGCCCAACACAATGCCCCTCGGTGTCTTATTTATTTTGACTGCGAGGGTGTGATTGATGGGCATGTGCAGTGCATTTGTTCGCCTGTCCTCACTCATCTCCGTCCGCCTTCTTCAGACTGTTCGGCCTCATGGCCGTGGCATGCGATAAGGGATCAGCGGAGGCCGCCCAGTCAGAAGCAGGTGTAAGGACATGAGTGAGCGGCGAACATATTTACTGCGCAAGGCCACGAATCCTGCGGGTCTGGGATTCCTGGCCATCGCTAACCGCACCGGCCAACATGAAATGAGGTGAGAAGACAGGCAGCGCTCACAGCGCATAGCCAAGGGATAACACAATAGCGCAGACTCCTGTACAGCAAATAACGATGCTTAACAGTCTGCGCCCAGCACCTAGGTGTAAATTTTGACACCTGTGCTGCGTCTCCTTAAAAAGACAATAAAGGCACAGATGATTGGCCTCGGGGAGACGAAAACATCCAACACCGCGGAGACACCATCACGTGTTTCTCAACGCAGTGATTCCAGAACACTGCCCCCATCCCTTATGGGAAATATGCAGATGCATGTAAAGAACCTGCGGAGACACCATCACGTGTTTCTCGACGCAAGCAGGGAATAGCCAGGACTTTCCCCGGGAAGGAACAACCACGGGAAGGGCAGCATCCTATGAAGGAAAGCCACCTATGCCAAGCATGGTATCCATCCACAGACAGCTGTTTCGGGGTTTTTGCCCCTCATCAGTGTGGTGTAGGAATCTGGCTATTAGGAGCAGTGCCTAGTAAAAAGGCTATAAAGGCACAGATGATTGGCCTCGGGGAGACCAAAACATCCAACACCGCGGAGACACCATCACGTGTTTCTCGACGCAAGCAGTGAATAGCCAGGCCTTTCCCCGGGAAGGAACAACCACGGGAAGGGCAGCATCCTATGAAGGAAAGCCACCTATGCCAAGCATGGTATCCATCCACAGACAGCCTGGCTATTCACTGCTTGCGTCGAGAAACACGTGATGGTGTCTCCGCAGCTTCTTTACGTGCATCTGCATGTTTCCCATAAGGGATGGGGGCAGTGTTCTGGAATCACTGCGTTGAGAAACACGTGATGGTGTCTCCGCGGTGTTGGATGTTTTGGTCTCCCCGAGGCCAATCATCTGTGCCTTTATAGCCTGTTTACTAGGCACTGCTCCTAGTAGCCAGATTCCTACTCCACACTGATGAGGGGCAAAAACCCCGAAACAGCTGTCTGGAGTGAGGTTTTCTGGAGCAATCCAGACCCTTTTGCAGAGAATTCTGTTTTTTTCTGTGGTCGTTTGTACCGACAGCTTTGAAGATGAGTTATGTGAAGAACACCATCCGAGTGACGTTGGAGCCATCTATCCGGGCAAGGAACAGTGTGGTCTTTATTGTACATGACCTTATTGAGGAAAAGGCTGGAGGAAAGCGGGAGAACATCTATAGCATCAATGAGTTCCCTAATCAAGGTAACTACGATGTTACTTTTATGTCGGAGCATTATTGCCTGAATGTCTATGAGTGGTTTCGGAATCATGCCAGAGATCCCTGTTTGAAGGGAGTCAAATGTGAACCACTGTTTGGTCTTCAGGAAAGGCAGGTGACTATCACTGTCTATAACCCCTTTACTGAACCTGCATTGTTGGAGAGCTTCCTCTCACAGTATTGTGACTTTGTTTCAAAGGGAGAGAAGCAAGTGAACTGTTTAGGAATCTTCAATTGTCGATACAAGTATCGTGTAAGGTTCAGAAGAGATCCTGGCAGTGTGGGTGGGTTCAGACACCCTCCGGCGAACTTCTCTGTGGCAGGGCATAGGGGTTTCCTCACGTACCCTGGGCAGCCTCTGTTTTGCAGGAGATGTTTCTCTTTTGGACATGTCCAGGCAGACTGCCAGAAGGGGCGGTGTTGCCGAAACTGCAAGAAGGAGGGGCATATGGCTGGTGATTGCCCGATGGCTAAGACCTGTGACGTGTGTGGTAGTAGTGACCACATGTATAAGGATTGTCCGTGGAGGGCGCCTAGACGCTCAGAGAGTGAATGGAGAGAGGAGGAGGAGAGAAGGAGGAGGTTGGCGACTATCAGGAAGGAAACTGAAAGAATGGAGAGAGAGGAAAGGAGGGAGAGGGAGAAGGAAAGACGCTCTGTGACTCCAGATGACATTGTGCTAGCACCCCGTGGTGCTATGAGTGATGCACAGAAGGAAGATAAGGAGTTTTGGATGGCGGCAAAAAAAGTAGAGAAGGGGTTTAATAAGGAAGATCAGGAAGAAGATGAGGAAGAAGATGATGACTCTACTGTGCCTGAAATGTTTTCTCTTGAGGAAGCAATGGATGCAACGGAGGAAGACGTGCGTATTTCTGAAGCTGAGAGCCCTGTGCACCCCTCAGATCCTCAGAATATTAGAGGGCTTTCTTCAGATCAGGACAGGGGTGCGAATAAGTGTCAGAGAGAGGAGGATGGGGAAAGTGATGAGGCATGCAGTAGTATGCCTAAGAGGAAAATTGGGCCAGCTAAAAAAAAATGGAGTGAGCACGAAGGGGTTAGTGGTTCAGAGACTTGCTGTTCAGTCCAAATGGCAGAGGAGGACAATGGTGATACTGGGTAAAATGAAAGCTCAGTGGATCTGTTGTTTTTTTTTCTCTCTCCTTTCTGTGAGTCTTGACCTTTGTCAAGGGCTTTTTGTGTAATGTGTGTAGTTTTGTGGTAATTTTTGCATTGTTTTTTGTTTTTATAGTATGGGTTTTTCTATAGTTTCTCAAAATGTGAGAGTTTTTAAGAAAGCGAGGAGGAGAGCAGCAATTTTGGATTTTTTAGCTATGCAGAGTGCATCTATTTTTTGTTTGCAAGAATGTGGGATTGTGGATGGTGTGAAAGGGGATGAGTGGTCTTATGGTGCGTCTGTGTGGTCTGGTAGTGCAAATAATAGAAATGATGGTGTGGGTATTTTAGTTAAGGGGCAGGAGGTTGTTTTGAATAATTATTTGGTGGTGGAGGTGGGGAGGTGTATCTTAGCAAATTTTGAATATAAAAATGCTAAGTTTTGTGTTATCAATATTTATGCGCCAGTAGAAAAAAATGAGCGTAAGTTATTATTTGAAAAAGTGAAGCTTTTTGTTCCAGGAAGAGTGCCTGTGGTGATTGTGGGTGATATGAATTGTGATGTGGGGGGAGTGAATGTGGATGTGTCTGGAAAAGTTTTGCTGGAGTTAGTTACTGACTTTGATTTGAGTGATATGCAGCGTGTGTGTAAGGTTAACCCTTTGTTAGATACCTTTTTTTTCTGATAGTGGAAGAGCACAGTCCAGGTTGGATTATTGTTTTATTTCTAAAAATATTATTCCTGTTGGATATAAGCAGGATAGGGTCGTTTTTTCGGACCATGTTTGTGTGTTGTGCGAGTTAGATATTAATGTTAGTGGTGTGTTTGGAAAGGGTTTGTGGAAATTAAATGTGAAATTGTTGGAAAATGAAGCTGTGAGGAAGGAGTATGTGAGAAAGTATGAACAGTGGTGTAAAAGTAAGGAAAGTTTTGGGAATGTTTGTGAGTGGTGGGATTGGGTTAAGAGGCAGACAAAAAAGTTTTTTAAAAGTGTGGGGTATGAATTTGCGGCAATTAAGAGGGAAAAGTTTGTTAAGTTGAATGCCCGTTTATGTTTATTGTATAAATTGAGGGAAGGAGGAATGGAGGTGGAGGAGGGGATAAAAAAGGTTAAAAAAGAAATTAAAGAGTTTTTGGAAGAGAAAGGGAAGAGTATTATTTTTAGGGCAAAAATTGATAGAATGGAGCAAGATGAAAGGTGTTCGAGGTTTTTCTTTAAAAAGGTTTTTGGGAAAAAGCAGAGTATGGGTGTTTTGAATGCAGAGGATGGAAGAGAGGTAAGTGGGGAGGATATGTGTGAACATGTGGCTAAGTTTTATGAGGAGCTGTATGCAGTGAAGTGGATGGATGAGGCATTGGAGGAGGATGTACTAAGTGTATTAGAAAATAAATTGAGTGAGATGGAGAGAGAGAGAGAGTGATGGGTGAGGTGACAGGTGATGAGGTATGGAAGGTAATGAATAGCATGGCGTTAAATAAGACTCCAGGAGAGGATGGTCTTCCTATAGAGTTTTATAGGGTGATGTGGCATGTGATTGGTAAGGATTTTGTGGATATGTGTAAGTATATGTGGTCTAGTATGGAGGTGGCTGAGAGTATGCGTGCAGGGATGGTTGTGTTAATACCTAAAAAAGGAGATTTGAAGAGTTTAAAAAATTGGAGACCGATAACGTTGTTGAATTGCGATTATAAGATCTATGCGAAAGTAATGGCGAATAGGATGCGTGATGTGATAGAGAGTGTGATTGGGGATGAACAGTGTTGTGCGGTGCCTGGGAGACATATACATGAGTGTGTGTGTATGTTGAGAGATTGTTTGTGGGACTGTATGAGTCGGAAGAAGAGTGTATTTGTTTTGAGTTTGGACTTTGAAAAGGCGTATGATCGGTTATCACATAGTTTTTTGTTCCGGGTATTATTGAGAATGGGGTTTCCGCCTGATTTTGTTTGGAGGGTGAGGAGCTTATATAAAGACATTTATAGTTGTGTTTTGATGAATGGTTCTGTGGGTAGAAGAGTGAATGTTTTTTCAGGTGTGCAACAAGGTTGTTCTTTGTCTCCTGTGGTTTTTATTTGTGTGATTGAACCATAGCTTTGTATGTTGAGGAAAGATAAAGTGATTAGAGGTGTACAAGTGCCAGGAGGTGGAGGGAGGGAATGGAAGGTTAGTGCTTATATGGATGACGTGTGTGTGTTGTGTGATTCAGAGTATTCTGTGAGGCGGGTGAAGTTATTAGCGTCTATTTTTTGTGGTGCGTCAGCATTTAAGGTGAATTGGGAGAAGAGTGAGTGTAAGGTTTTTGGGGGAGGGGTTTTAAGTAAGGATGTAGGAGTGAATGAGGTGACTGGGTCTATTAAGGTTTTGGGTGTGAAATTTTCAGAGAGTTTGGATGGGAAAGAAAGTTGGGATGATGCAAAAGGAAAGGTTGAGCGGAAGTTATGTTTTTGGAAGATGAGAAGTCTTTCGTTTTTTGGAAAAATCTTAGTTATTAAAAGTGTGATTTTGCCTATTTTCTTATATATTGCAGTGGTCTTTCCGCCGGGGTATATGTGTATGAGAGGGTTAAATAGGATTCTGTTTGTGTTTTTGTGGAATTCTAGAATGGAGAGGGCTAGGAGGGAGGTTTTGGTGAAACGTTTAGAAAAAGGTGGGTTGGGTTTTCCAAACCTTGAGGTGTTTTTTGGTGTAAATATTGTGGTTTTTGTGTTGAGGGTGATTAGGATGGATGGCAAGTTTTCTTGTCTGTGTAGGTTTTTGTTTGGGGCGTATTTATTTCGTTTGAAGTGGCGAGAGAGGGATCTGAGGTATCCAGTTGCTTTTGACGTGCCTAGATGGTATGTGTGGGTTTATAAATTTTTGGTGAAGTATGAGTTATGTGATGTGGATGTTAGGTTGTTGAGTAATAAGAAGGCTGTATATAGGATGATTGAATGTAGAGAGACAGAGTGTGGAATAAACATGGTAAGAGGGAATGATATAGATAAAGTATGGAAGAAAGTGCGGTTAGACGGTATGACGAATAGGCAGAGTGAGATTGTGTGGCAGTCTTTGCATGGAGTGTTACCAGTTAGAGAATTTCAGAAGAATCGTGGGTTGGGGAGAAATGATATGTGTCCGAGAGGTGGATGTGGTGGAAGGGAAAGTGTAATACATGTGTTTTGGAATTGTCATTATGCTAGGGAGGTGATTGGAAGAATGGGACCGTTGTGTAAAGAATTGTGTGGTGTGAGCTTGTTATCATTCGAGTTGTTCATGTTTGGCTTGGGAATGTGTGATGGAGTGAAGGAGAGAGTGTTGTGGTTAATAGTTGCATGTATAAAAGAAGTATTATGGGATGTGAGGAATGTGTATGTTTTTAAGAGATAAGAAAATTGTAGTAAAGAATAGTCTAAAAGTGATTTTGGGGAAGATGTATGTGTGTTTTCTATGGGATAAAAGAAGAAGGGGGGAGGTGGATGCCGAAGGGATTTGGAAGGTGAAGAAGTGGAGATACCTTGTAAATATGTCTTGACTTGCTTTTTCTGATGTTGTATTAAACTGAAATTTTCCGATGATGATGGGAACAGCTTTTGTGTTTTGGATTTGACGCAGCTGTTTGGGATTTTTCTTTGGTCTTGGATTTCTGGACCGTGGATTTTCCCATCTGAGGGGAAAAAAAAAAAAAGAAACAGCTGTCAGGAGTGAGGTTTTCTGGAGCAATCCAGACCCTTTTGCAGAGAATTCTGTTTTTTTCTGTGGTCGTTTGTACCGACAGCTTTGAAGATGAGTTATGTGAGGAACACCATCCGAATGACGTTGGAGCCATCTATCCGGTCAAGGAACAGCGTGGTCTTTATTGTTCGTGACCTTATTGAGGAAAAGGCTGGAGGAAAGAGACAAAACATCTTTAGTATCAATGAGTTCCCTAATCAAGGTAACTACGACATTACTTTTATGTCAGAGCATTATTGCCTGAACATCTATGAGTGGTTCCGGAATCATGCCAGAGATCCCTGTTTGAAGGGAGTGAAATGTGAACCACTGTTTGGTCTTCAGGAAAGGCAGGTGACTATCACTGTCTATAACCCCTTTACTGAACCTGCATTGTTGGAGAGCTTCCTCTCACAGTATTGTGACTTTGTTTCAAGGGGAGAGAAGCAAGTGAACTGCTTAGGAATCTTTAATTGTCGATACAAGTATCGTGTAAGGTTCAGAAGAGATCCTGGCAGTGTGGGTGGGTTCAGACACCCTCCGGCGAACTTCTCTGTGGCAGGGCATAGGGGTTTCCTGACGTACCCTGGGCAGCCTCTGTTTAGCAGGAGATGTTTCTCTTTTGGACATGTCCAGGCAGACTGCCAGAAGGGGCAGTGTTGCCGAAACTGCAAGAAGGAGGGGCATATGGCTGGTGATTGCCCGATCGCTAAGACCTGTGACGTGTGTGGTAGTAGTGACCACATGTATAAGGATTGTCCGCAGAGAGCGCCTAGACGCTCAGAGAGTGAATGGAGAGAGGAGGAGGAGAGAAGGAGGAGGTTGGCGATTATCAGAAAGGAATCTGAAAGAATGGAGAGAGAGGAAAGGAGGGAGAGGGAGAGGGAGAGGGAGAGGGAAAGACGCTCTGTGACTCCAGATGACATTGTGCTAGCACCCCGTGGTGCTATGAGTGATGTACAGAAGGAAGATAAGGAGTTTTGGTTGGCGGCAAAAAAAGTAGAGAAGGGGTTTAATAAGGAAGATCAGGAAGAAGATGAGGAAGAAGATGATGACTCTACTGTGCCTGAAATGTTTTCTCTTGAGGAAGCAATGGATGCAACGGAGGAAGACGTGCGTATTTCTGAAGCTGAGAGCCCTGTGCACCCCTCAGATTCTCAGAATATTGGAGGGCTTTCTTCAGATGAGGACAGGGGTGGGAATAAGTGTCAGAGGGAGGAGGATGGGGAAAGTGATGAGGCATGCACTAGTATGCCTAAGAGAAAAATTGGGCCGGCTATAAAAAAATGGAGTGAGCACGAAGGGGCTAGTGGTTCAGAGACTTGCTGTTCAGTCCGAATGGCAGAGGAGGACAATGGTGATACTGGGTAAAATGAAAGCTCAGTGGATCTGTTGTTTTTTTTTTCTCTCCTTTCTGTGAGTCTTGACCTTTGTCAAGGGCTTTTTGTGTAATATGTGTAGTTTTGTGGTAATTTTTGCATTGTTTTTTGTTTTTATAGTATGGGTTTTTCTATAGTTTCTCAAAATGTGAGAGTTTTTAAGAAAGCAAGGAGGAGAGCAGCAATTTTGGATTTTTTAGCTTTGCAGAGTGCATCTATTTTTTGTTTGCAAGAATGTGGGATTGTGGATGGTGTGAAAGGGGATGAGTGGTCTTAGGGTGCGTCTGTATGGTCTGGTAGTGCAAATAATAGAAATGATGGTGTGGGTATTTTAGTTAAGGGGCAGGAGGTGGTTTTGAATAATTATTTGGTGGTGGAGGTGGGGAGGTGTATCTTAGCAAATTTTGAATATAAAAATGCTAAGTTTTGTGTTATCAATATTTATGCGCCAGTAGAAAAAAATGAGCGTAAGTTATTATTTGAAAAAGTGAAGCTTTTTGTTCCAGGAAGAGTGCCTGTGGTGATTGTGGGTGATATGAATTGTGATGTGGGGGGAGTGAATGTGGATGTGTCTGGAAAAGTTTTGCTGGAGTTAGTTACTGACTTTGATTTGAGTGATATGCAGCGTGTGTGTAAGGTTAACCCTTTGTTAGATACCTTTTTTTCTGATAGTGGAAGAGCACAGTCCAGGTTGGATTATTGTTTTATTTCTAAAAATATTATTCCTGTTGGATATAAGCAGGATAGGGTCGTTTTTTCGGACCATGTTTGTGTGTTGTGCGAGTTAGATATTAATGTTAGTGGTGTGTTTGGAAAGGGTTTGTGGAAATTAAATGTGAAATTGTTGGAAAATGAAGCTGTGAGGAAGGAGTATGTGAGAAAGTATGAACAGTGGTGTAAAAGTAAGGAAAGTTTTGGGAATGTTTGTGAGTGGTGGGATTGGGTTAAGAGGCAGACAAAAAAGTTTTTAAAAAGTGTGGGGTATGAATTTGCGGCAATTAAGAGGGAAAAGTTTGTTAAGTTGAATGCCCGTTTATGTTTATTGTATAAATTGAGGGAAGGAGGAATGGAGGTGGAGGAGGGGATAAAAAAGGTTAAAAAAGAAATTAATGAGTTTTTGGAGGAGAAAGGGAAGAGTATTATTTTTAGGGCAAAAATTGATAGAATGGAGCAAGATGAAAGGTGTTCAAGGTTTTTCTTCAAAAAGGTTTTTGGGAAAAAGCAGAGTATGAGTGTTTTGAATGCAGAGGATGGAAGAGAGGTAAGTGGGGAGGATATGTGTGAACATGTGGCTAAGTTTTATGAGGAGCTGTATGCAGTGAAGTGGAGGGATGAGGCTTTGGAGGAGGATGTACTAAGTGTATTAGAAAATAAATTGAGTGAGATGGAGAGAGAGAGAGTGATGGGTGAGGTGACAGGTGATGAGGTATGGAAGGTAATGAATAGCATGGCGTTAAATAAGACTCCAGGAGAGGATGGTCTTCCTATAGAGTTTTATAGGGTGATGTGGCATGTGATTGGTAAGGATTTTGTGGATGTGTGTAAGTATATGTGGTCTAGTATGGAGGTGGCTGAGAGTATGCGTGCAGGGATGGTTGTGTTAATACCTAAAAAAGGAGATTTGAAGAGTTTAAAAAATTGGAGACCGATAACGTTGTTGAATTGCGATTATAAGATCTATGCGAAAGTAATGGCGAATAGGATGCGTGACGTGATAGAGAGTGTGATTGGGGATGAACAGTGTTGTGCAGTGCCTGGGAGACGTATACATGAGTGTGTGTGTATGTTGAGAGATTGTTTGTGGGACTGTATGAGTCGGAAGAAGAGTGTATTTGTTTTGAGTTTGGACTTTGAAAAGGCGTATGATCGGTTATCACATAGTTTTTTGTTCCGGGTATTATTGAGAATGGGGTTTCCGCCTGATTTTGTTTGGAGGGTGAGGAGCTTATATAAAGACATTTATAGTTGTGTTTTGATGAATGGTTCTGTGGGTAGAAGAGTGAATGTTTTTTCAGGTGTGAGACAAGGTTGTCCTTTGTCTCCTGTGGTTTTTATTTGTGCGATTGAACCGTTGCTTTATATGTTGAGGAAAGATAAAGTGATTAGAGGAGTACAAGTGCCAGGAGGTGGAGGGAGGGAATGGAAGGTTAGTGCTTATATGGATGACGTGTGTGTGTTGTGTGATTCAGAGTATTCTGTGAGGCGGGTGAAGTTATTAGCGTCTATTTTTTGTGGTGCGTCAGCATTTAAGGTGAATTGGGAGAAGAGTGAGTGTAAGGTTTTTGGGGGAGGGGTTTTAAGTAAGGATGTAGGAGTGAATGAGGTGACTGGGTCTATTAAGGTTTTGGGGGTGAAATTTTCAGAGAGTTTGGATGGGAAAGAAAGTTGGGATGATGCGAAAGGAAAGGTTGAGCGGAAGCTATGTTTTTGGAAGATGAGAAGTCTTTCGTTTTTTGGAAAAATCTTAGTTATTAAAAGTGTGATTTTGCCTATTATCTTATATATTGCAGTGGTCTTTCCGCCGGGGTATATGTGTATAAGGGGGTTAAATAGGATTCTGTTTGTGTTTTTGTGGAATTCTAGAATGGAGAGGGCTAGGAGGGAGGTTTTGGTGAAACGTTTAGAAAAAGGTGGGTTGGATTTTCCAAACCTTGAGGTGTTTTTTGGTGTAAATATTGTGGTTTTTGTGTTGAGGGTGATTAGGATGGATGGGAAGTTTTCTTGTCTGTGTAGGTTTTTGTTTGGGGCGTATTTATTTCGTTTGAAGTGGCGAGAGAGGGATCTGAGGTATCCGGTTGCTTTTGACGTGCCTAGATGGTATGTGTGGGTTTATAAATTTTTGGTGAAGTATGAGTTGTGTGATGTGGATGTTAGGTTGTTGAGTAATAAGAAGGCTGTGTATAGGATGATTGAATGTAGAGAGACAGAGTGTGGAATAAACATGGTTAGAGGGAATGATATAGAAAAAGTATGGAAGAAAGTGCTGTTGCACGGTATGACGAATAGGCAGAGTGAGATTGTGTGGCAGTCTTTGCATGGAGTGTTACCAGTTAGGGAATTTCAGAAGAATCGTGGGTTGGGGAGAAGTGATATGTGTCCGAGAGGTGGGTGTGGTGGAAGGGAAAGTGTAATACATGTGTTTTGGAATTGTCATTATGCTAGGGAGGTGATTGGAAGAATGGGACCATTGTGTAAAGAATTGTGTGGTGTGAGCTTGTTATCATTCGAGTTGTTCATGTTTGGCTTGGGAATGTGTGATGGAGTGAAGGAGAGATTGTTGTGGTTAATAGTTGCATGTATAAAGGAAGTATTATGGGATGTGAGGAATGTGTATGTTTTTAAGAGAAAGGAAATTGTAGTAAAGAATAGTCTAAAAGTGATTTTGGGGAAGATGTATGTGTGTTTTCTATGGGATAAAAGAAGAAGGGGGGAGTGGATGCAGAAGGGATTTGGAAGGTGAAGAAGTGGAGATACCTTGTAAATATGTCTTGACTTGTTTTTTTCTGATGTTGTATTAAACTGAAATTTTCCGATGATGATGGGAACAGCTTTTGTGTTTTGGATTTGACGCAGCTGTTTGGGATTTTTCTTTGGTCTTGGATTTCTGGACCGTGGATTTTCCCATCTGAGGGGAAAAAAAGGAAACAGCTGTCTGTGGATTGATACCATGCTTGGCATAGGTGGCTTTCCTTCATAGGATGCTGCCCTTCCCGTGGTTGTTCCTTCCCAGGGAAAGGCCTGGCTATTCACTGCTTGCGCCGAGAAACGCGTGATGGTGTCTCCGCAGCTTCTTTACATGCATCCTTAAAAAGACAAGTCACGCCTCCCCTACAGTTTGACTGTATAATGTGCTAAATTGTGTACGTGTTTCATTCAGCGTGTGCAAGTAGAAAAATTCATAGAGCAACCTTTTACTTGTGTATCATTAATGCTGCACAAGGTGTGGCTCTTGTAGTTTGTAACACCTGAGGGGGGGTTAAAGGTTACCTTTGAAATTGGTTCTACAAGGCTTCGGCCTACACTCTGCTCCTCCTGCTGACCCTGGGCTCTAACACCGCCAGTTGGTGCCCGGAAGTGCTGGCTGCACAGAGAAAAACACCCGCCATTGTGTCAGTGGGGTTCAGCAACGCCAGCTGTTCCCCTGCTGTGTAGCTGGCAACGTGTCCTGCAAATGCAACGCAGACACAAAACTGCCTCCAGTGCAGGCTTCGGCCTACACTCTGCTCCCCCTGCTTATCCTTTGCTCCAACACCGCTAGTTGTGGCTCTAGGAAGACAATCTTGAATAGGTCGAAATCCGGGTTCCAGTACCGTCAGCTGGTTCTCGGCAGTGTCTTTGTCACGGGTACTCCCTCGTTCCCAGCCTGGGTCCAGCACCGTCAGCTGGTTCCGGGTAGTGTCAAGGTCACTTAGACGCCAACATGTTGTCCCGTCGTGTTGCGGTCGGGTTAGCCAACTCCATGGTACCTCCAGTTTAGGAGCCTCCTATGTGGGCTGCGGGAATTGGCAATCAAGGCTGGTTCTGTAGTGCCAGTAGGCCAAGCTCCCCCTGTAGGACTGTTGGTGTTCGGTAACTGCGGCAGCCTCGAGGCCTAGCTGTTCTCTCCTCTCCTGAGGACCTTCTAGTACACATCCTGGTTCCAGCACCGTCAGCTGGTTCCGGGCAGAGCCTTTGGCTTAGGTGCCTCCTTCTGGGTATCCGAGTTCCGCCAACGCCAGGCGGTCCTTGGTAGTGCTTTGAAACGCAGGTACCAACAGCTTTGTAACTGTGTTCCAGCACCATCAGCTGGTCCTCGGTGCCATTGGCTCTTGCACACTTGGCAACGCATCCGGGTTCCAGTGCCGTCAGCTGGTTCTCGGCAGTGTCTTTGTCACGGGTACTCCCTCGTGCCCAGCCTGGGTCCAGCACCGTCAGTTGGTTCCGGGTAGTGTCAAGGTCACTTAGACGCCTATACGTTGCCCCGTCGTGTTGCGGTCGGGTTAGCCAACTCCATGGTGCCTCCAGTTTTGGAGCTTCCTATGTGGGCTGCGGGAATTGGCAATCAAGGCTGGTTCTGTAGTGCCAGTAGGCCAAGCTCCCCCTGTAGGACTGTTGGTGTCCGGTAACTGCGGCAGCCTCGCGGCCTAGCTGTTCTCTCCTCTCCTGTGGACCTTCTGGTCCACATCCTGGTTCCAGCACCGTCAGCTGGTTCCAGGCAGAGCCTTTGGCTTAGGTGCTACCTTCTGGGTATCCGAGTTCCGCCAACGCCAGGCGGTCCTTGGTAGTGCTTTTAAGCGCGGGTACCTACAGCTTTGTAACCGTGTTCCAGCACCGTGAGCTGGTCCTCGGTGCCATTGGCTCTTGCACACTTGGGCAACGCATCCGGGTTCCAGTACCGTCAGCTGGTCCGGGCAGAGCCTTTGGCTTAGGTGCCTCCTTCTGGGTATCCAAGTTCCGCCAACGTCAGGCGGTCCTTGGTAGTGCTTTTTAGCATGGGTACCTCCTGCTTAGTAACCGGGTTCCAGCACCGTCAGCTGGTCTTCAGTCATGCCATTGGCTCTTGCATACTTGGCCAACGCATCCGGGTTCCAGTACCGTCAGCTGGTTCTCGGCAGTGTCTTTTGCTCTTGTACCTTCTGCTCCCCATCCTGGTTCCAATAACGTCAGCTGGTTCCGGGCAGAGCCTTTGGCTTAGGTACCTCCTTCTGGGTATCCGAGTTCCGCCAACGTCAGGCGGTCCTTGGTAGTGCTTTTTAGCACGGGTACCTCCTGCTTAGTAACTGGGTTCCAGTAACATCAGCTGGTCCTCGGTAGTTCAATTGGCTCTTGGACCTTCGGGTAGCCATCCGAGTTCCAGTTCCATCAGCTGGTTCTCGGCATTTTCTCAGCCTTCTTGTACCTTCTGCTACATTTCAAGTTCAAGACCCTAAAGACGACGACCCGGAAGACCACCCCTAAGATGACGACGACACCAGAGATGACAACCACTGAGATGACGATGACCCTGGAGACGACGACCCTGAATACCACACCGATGATGGCGGAGACGACGACCCTGGAGACGACGACCCTGGAGACGACGACATGGAAGACCGAGAAGTAGAAGAACAAGAGGCTGCAGAACAAAGAGCAGAAGAACATTAAGCATAACACTTAATATCAGAGCAAAAGATATTATCTAAATTATATGCAGAAGAAGACTAAGCAGTGTATGGGGGTGAGTCCGTTCCTCCTCGTGGTGCCCCTGGATAAAGCCTGATGCTGCAGGCCAAAGTGAACGCGGACAAATGTAACTTTTATGACAGGCAGAACGGAAGGTGTAATCTTCAAACTTTTATAGATAACAACTACAGGAATGCCTGTCACAAATGAGAATATGATGAAGTAGAATAGGAATAATAATAATAGTTGAATAAAATGAATATGAAGAATGTAATTTAAAAAAAAATAGGTAGAAGATAAAGAAGATGAATAAGGTGAAGAAGAAGTTGATGGCAAAGATGCTGATGATGATGAAGATGAAAGTGTGGGAAAAGTTAAAAAAAAGGTGAAGGGCGTGGAATAGTGAAACATCAATATCTGACAAAATAAAAACAATCTTAACATAGTCAATATCTTTGTAACTCCGAATGTCTTAAAAAAAAAAAAAAATTCCTGCTATTCTATTTGATTGGGCTAAACCTCTATGCCTTTAATGTCTCCGCCACCTCCCCAAATACACCCTGCATTATTCTTAGTTGTTTTCCTTCATGTGGAATGAACCTACAAGGAAAGAAAGGGTTTATTTTAATTCCGATATTTTGGTCCCATTAACTTGCATTGGGATCGGGTATCGGTATCGGCGATATCCGATATTTTTTGAATATCGGCCGATCCTATCCGATACCGATACTTTCCGATATCGGAAGGTATCGCTCAACACTAATGATGAGTAAATTTGCTGATTGGCCCTAAAATCATAGAATCATAGAATGTTAGAGTTGGAAGGGATCTCCAGGTTCATCGTTTCCAACCCCCTGCTCAATGCAGGATTCAATAAACCATCTGTGGAGACACAGGGTTCAGTGGGTGTGGTCTGAAAGACCACATGGACCAGGGCTCATCACAATGAACATCGACACTCCTTTCCCATTAGCAGAATACTACTCAGACAACACAGGGTGAGGGTAAAACAGTTTGGCCTCAATTTACTGAACTACCAACAGTCAATAACATAGTGTACAGTCCAAGCAATTTACAGAGACTCTCTGGGATTAGAGCATCTGCAACTTCGGGGATTACAGAGCTAACGTTCCCAACCAGTAGCACCCTACTTTTGGTGGACACCCACAGAGAGGAGAAAGTGGCAATCTAGATCATTGAGGTATGTGGCCAGATGACACGATTGTCCCAACCTAGATGCTCCAAATGTCTTCATGGGCTCAGTGATGGACAGTGGATCAAATCTGTATTCCACCAGTTGGAGACATGGTGCCTGGCTGCTGTTCTGTAGAGTCTTTCATCAGACGTAGATAGGTACCTTTTTATACTCACAGCTGTCCTCCATGTAATCATCCACAGGTCAGGGAGACGGTGGGATGAGGTTAAATCTCATTGTTGACGTATTCAATCTGCATAGTGTCATTCACCATATGCAGGTCAACAAGCTGCATAGACTAATACAATGGATATCAACATATTAGCACATATTTATTGCTCGATTACCCCACATCCCTGTCTGCCAAGGTTGGCAGCAATATAATTTGCAACAAATATAAATTCAAAATTCAACGTTCAGGCTCATATGAACAAAAGCCTATGTCTCTTGATCCATAGAAGAAAAACACTTCTCGTCTTATCAAGAACAAATGCAGTGTCATCGCATTCCTCCCCCTTCTTAATTAGTCATATATAGTGTTGAGCGATACCTTCCGATATCGGAAAGTATCGGTATCGGATTGGATCGGCCGATATTCAAAAAATATCGGATATCGCCGATACCGATCCCAATGCAAGTCAATGGGACCAAAATATCGGAATTAAAATAAACCCTTTCTTTCCTTGTAGGTTCATTCTACATGAAGGAAAACAACTAAGAATAATGCAGGATGTATTTGGGGAGGTGGCGGAGACATTAAAGGCATAGAGGTTTAGCCCAATCAAATAGAATAGCATGATTTTTTTTTTTTTAAAGACGTTCGGAGTGACAAAGATATTGACTATGTAAATTTTTTTTTATTTTGTCAGATATTGATGTTTCACTATTCCACGCCCTTCCCCTTATTTTTTTTTACTTTTCCCACACTTTCATTTTCGTCATCATCAGCATCTTTGACATCAACTTCTTCTTCACCTTATTCATCTTCTTCTTCATCTTCTACCTATTTTTTTTTTTTATTACATTCTTCATATTCATTTTATTCAACTATTATTATTCTTCCTATTCTACATATTCATTTTATTCAACTGTTATTATTCTTCCTATTCTACTTCATCATATTCTCATTTGTGACAGGCATTCCCGTAGTTGTTATCTATAAAAGTTTGAAGATTACACCTTCCGTTCTGCCTGTCACAAAAGTTACATTTGTCCGCGTTCAGTTTGGCCTGCAGCATCAGGCTTTATCCAAGGGCACCACGAGGAGGAACGGACTCACCCCATACACTGCTTAGTCTTCTTCTGCATATAATTTAGATAATATCTTTTGCTCTGATATTAAGTGTTATGCTTAATGTTCTTCTGCTCTTTGTTCTGCAGCCTCTTGTTCTTCTGCTTCTCGGTCTTCCATGTCGTCGTCTCCAGGGTCGTCGTCTCCGCCGTCGTCGTCTCCGCCGTCGTCGTCGTCGTCGTCATCGGGGTGGTCTTCAGGGTCGTCATCTCCAGGGTCGTCGTCATCTCACTGGTTGTCGTCTCTGGTGTCGTCGTCCTCTTAGGGGTGGTCTTCCGGGTCGTCGACTTTAGGGTCTTCAACTTGGAAATGTAGCAGAAGGTACAAGAAGGCTGAGAAAATGCCGAGAACCAGCTGATGGAACTGGAACTCGGATGGCTACCCGAAGGTTCAAGAGCCTATGGAACTACCGAGGACCAGCTGACGTTACTGGAACCCGGATACTAAGCAGGAGGTACCCGTGCCTGAAAGCACTACCAAGGACCACCTGACGTTGGTGGAACTTGGATACCCAGAAGGTAGCACCTAAGCCAAAGCCTCTGCCCGGAACCAGCTGACGGTACTGGAACCAGGATGGGGAGCAGAAGGTACAAGAGCAAAAGACACTGCCGAGAACCAGCTGACGGTGCTGGAACCAGGTGGTGGACCCGAAGGTCCACAGGAGAGGATAGAACAGCTAGGCCGCGAGGCAGCCGCAGTTACCGAACCCCAACAGTCCTACAGGGGGAGCTTGGCCTACTGGCACTACAGAACCAGCCTTGACTACCAATTCACGCAGCCCACATAGGAAGCTCCTGAACTGGAGGCACCCTGGAGTTGGCTAACTCGACCACAACACGACGGGGCAACGCATAAGCGTCTCAGTGAGCTTGACACTACCCGGAAACAGCTGACAGTGCTGGAACCAGGCTTGGCACGAGGGAGTACCTGTGACAAAAACACTGCCAAGAACCAGCTGGCGGTGCTGGAACCCGGATGCGTTGCCCCAGTGTGCAAGAGCCAATGGCACCGAGGACCAGCTGACGGTGCTGGAACCCGGTTACTAAGCTGTAGGTGCCCGCGCTTAAAAGCACTACCAAGGACCGCCTGGCGTTGGCGGAACTCGGATACCCAGGAGGAGACACCTAAGCAAAAGGCTCGGCCCGGAACCAGCTGACGGTGCTGGAACCAGGTGGTGGACCCGAAGGCCCACAGGAGAGGAGAAAACAGCTAGGCCGCGAGGCAGCCGCAGTTACCGAACCCCAACAGTCCTACAGGGGGAGCTTGGCCTACTGGCACTACAGAACCAGCCTTGAGTACCAATTCACATAGCCCACATAGGAAGCTCCTAAACTGGAGGCACCCTGGAGTTGGCTAACCCGACCGCAACACGACGGGGCAAGCATAGGCGTCTCAGTGAGCTTGACACTACCCGGAAACAGCTGACGGTGCTGGAACCAGGCTTGGTACGAGGGAGTACCTGTGACAAAAACACTGCCGAGAACCAGCTGGCGGTGCTGGAACCCGGATGCGTTTTCCCAGTGTGCAAGAGCCAATGGCACCAAGGACCAGCTGACGGTGCTGGAACCCGGTTACTAAGCTGTAGGTGCCCGCGCTTAAAAGCACTACCAAGGACCGCCTGGCGTTGGCGGAACTCGGATACCCAGGAGGAGACACCTAAGCCAAAGGCTCGGCCCGGAACCAGTTGACGGTGCTGGAACCAGGTGGTGGACCCGAAGGCCCACAGGAGAGGAGAGAACAGTTAGGCCGTGAGGCAGCCGCAGTTACCGAACCCCAACAGTCCTACAGGGGGAGCTTGGCCTACTGGCACTGCAGAACCAGCCTTGACTACCAATTCACGCAGCCCACATAGGAAGCTCCTAAACTGGAGGCACCCTGGAGTTGGCGAACCCGACCGCAACACGACGGGGCAAGCATAGGCGTCTCAGTGAGCTTGACACTACCCGGAAACAGCTGACGGTGCTGGAACCAGGCTTGGCACAAGGGAGTACCTGTGACAAAAACACTGCCGAGAACCAGCTGGCGGTGCTGGAACCCGGATGCGTTGCCCCAGTGTGCAAGAGCCAATGGCACCGAGGACCAGCTGACGGTGCTGGAACCCAGTTACTAAGCTGTAGGTGCCCGCGCTTAAAAGCACTACCAAGGACCGCCTGGCGTTGGCGGAACTCGGATACCCAGGAGGAGGCACCAAAGCCAAAGGCTCGGCCCGGAACCAGCTGACGGTGCTGGAACCAGGTGGTGGACCCGAAGGCCCACAGGAGAGGAGAGAACAGCTAGGCCGCGAGGCAGCCGCAGTTACCGAACCCCCACAGTCCTACAGGGGGAGCTTGGCCTACTGGCACTACAGAACCAGCCTTGACTACCAATTCACGCAGCCCACATAGGAAGCTCCTAAACTGGAGGCACCCTGGAGTTGGCTAACCCGACCGCAACACGACGGGGCAAGCATAGGCGTCTCAGTGAGCTTGACACTACCCGGAAACAGCTGACGGTGCTGGAACCAGGCTGAGCCCGAGGGAGTACCCGTGACAAAAACACTGCCGAGAACCAGCTGGCGGTGCTGGAACCCGGATGCGTTGCCCCAGTGTGCAAGAGCCAATGGCACCGAGGACCAGCTGACGGTGCTGGAACCCAGTTACTAAGCTGTAGGTGCCCGCGCTTAAAAGCACTACCAAGGACCGCCTGGCGTTGGCGGAACTCGGATACCCAGGAGGAGGCACCTAAGCCAAAGGCTCAGCCCGGAACCAGCTGACAGTGCTGGAACCAGGTGGTGGACCCGAAGGCCTACAGGAGAGGAGAGAACAGCTAGGCCGCGAGGCAGCCGCAGTTACCGAACCCCAACAGTCCTACAGGGGGAGCTTGGCCTACTGGCACTACAGAACCAGCCTTGACTACCAATTCACGCAGCCCACATTGGAAGCTCCTAAACTGGAGGCACCCTGGAGTTGGCTAACCCGACCGCAACACGACGGGGCAAGCATAGGCGTCTCAGTGAGCTTGACACTACCCGGAAACAGCTGACGGTGCTGGAACCAGGCTGAGCCCGAGGGAGTACCCGTGACAAAAACACTGCCGAGAACCAGCTGGCGGTGCTGGAACCCGGATGCGTTGCCCCAGTGTGCAAGAGCCAATGGCACGACCGAGGACCAGCTGACGGTGCTGGAACCTGGTTACAAAGCTGTAGGTGCCCGCGCTTAAAAGCACTACCAAGGAACGCCTGGCGTTGGTGGAACTTGGATACCGAGGAGGAGGCACCTAAGCCAAAGGCTCGGCCCAGTACCAGCTGACGGTGCTGGAACCAGGTGGTGGACCCGAAGGCCCACAGGAGAGGAGAGAACAGCTAGGCCGCGAGGCAGCCGCAGTTACCGAACCCCAACAGTCCTACAGGGGGAGCTTGGCCTACTGGCACTACAGAACCAGCCTTGACTACCAATTCATGCAGCCCACATAGGAAGCTCCTAAACTGGAGGCACCCTGGAGTTTGCTAACCCGACCGCAAAACGACGGGGCAAGCATAGGCGTCTCAGTGAGCTTGACACTACCCGAAAACAGCTGACGGTGCTGGAACCAGGCTGCGTTGCCTATTAAAGATTGTCTTCCTACAGCCCCAACTAGCGATGTTGGAGCAAAGGGTAAGCAGGGGGAGCAGAGTGTAGGCCGAAGCCTGCACTGGAGTAAGCTTTGTGTCTGCGTTGCGTTTCCAGGACACTTTGCCGTCTACACAGCAGGGGAACAGCTGGCGGTGCTGAACCCCACTGACACAATGGCGGGTGTTTTTCTCTGTGCAGCTAGCACTCCCGGGCAAAAACTAGCGGTGTTAGAGCCCAAGGGCAGTAGGAGGAGGAGAGGAGCATAGTGTAGGCCGAAGCCTAGTTGAACCAATTTCAAAGGTAACCTTTAACCCCCCTCAGGTGTTACAAAGTACAAGAGCCACACCTTCTGAAGCATTAATGCTGCACAAGTGAAAGGTTGCTCTATTAATTTGTCTACTTGCACACGCTGAATGAAAGACGTACACAATTTAGCCCATTCGACAGTCAAACTGTAGTGGAGGCGTGACTTGTATTTTTAAGGAGACGCAGCACAGGTGTCCCAAATAACGCCTTGGTGCTTGGCGCAGCTTCTTGAGCATTGTTATTTGCTGTACAGGAGTCTGCGCTCTTGTGTTATCCCTTGGCAATGCCCTGTTAGCGCTGCCCGTCTTTTGACATCATTTCATGTTGGCCGGTGCGGTTAACGATGGACATAAATCCCAGACCCACAGTGCCTTTTCATAAAGTCACACTGCGGTGCTGGGATTTGTTTCCTTGAGCAGTAAATATTTTCGCCGCTCACACACGTCCTTACACCTGCTTCAGACTGGGCGGCCTCTGCTGATCCCTTCTCGCATGCCGCTGCCATGAGGCCACACAGTTTGAAGAAGGCGGAACGAGATGAGTGACGACAGGCGAACATATGCACTGCTCATGCCCATAAACCACACCCTCGCTGACAAAATAAATAAGACACCGAGGGGCGTTGTTTCTAGCAGGGCGGACGCACAGGCGCAGCCAGCTAACCAATGATGTCAAAAGACGGGAAGCGCTACCAAAGGGGGTGCTGCGTATCATCAGAAAGGAAAGTCACACCTCAGGGACAATGGAATGGTCTCAATGAGACACATTTTTTTACGTGTTGAGTTCCACGTGGGCAAGGAGAAAAAGTCAGCCACCTTGTACAAATGCAGCAGTACTGCTGTACAAGGTGGCTGTTATACATAGAAACACCTGGGGGTGGGGGGCAGGCTCCCTTCAATTTCAGTTCATGTGCCTGCGTGGCGTTTGCAGGTCACGTTGCCGGCTACACAGCAGGGGAACAGCTGGCGGTGCTGAACCCCACTAACACATTGGCTGGTGTTCTTCTCTGTGCAGCTAGCATGTCCGGGCAAAAACTGGTGGTGTTTGAGCCCAGGGTCAGCAGGAGGAGGAGAGGAGCAGAGTGTAGGCCGAAGCCTGCACTGGTGGCAGCTTTTGGTCAGTTGTGCCAGCGTGGCTTGTGCTGGACACGATGCCGGCTACACAGCAGGGGAACAGCTGGCGGTGCTGAACCCCACTGACACATTGGCGGGTGTTTTTCTCTGTGCAGCTAGCAGTTCCGGGCAAAAACTGGCGGTGTTAGAGCCCAGGGTCAGCAGGAGGAGGAGAGGAGCAGAGTGTAGGCCGAAGCCTAGTTGAACCAATTTCAAAGGTAACCTTTAACCCCCCCTCAGGTGTTACAAAGTACAAGAGCCACACCTTGTGCAGCATTAATGCTGCACAAGTGAAAGGTTGCTCTATTAATTTGTCTACTTGCACACGCTGAATGAAAGACGTACACAATTTAGCCCATTCTACAGTCAAACTGTAGTGGAGGCGTGACTTGTATTTTTAAGGAGACGCAGCACAGGTGTCCCAAATAACGCCTTGGTGCTTGGCGCAGCTTCTTGAGCATTGTTATTTGCTGTACAGGAGTCTGCGCTCTTGTGTTATCCCTTGGCAATGCCCTGTTAGCGCTGCCCGTCTTTTGACATCATTTCATGTTGGCCGGTGCGGTTAACGATGGACATAAATCCCAGACCCACAGTGCCTTTTCATAAAGTCACACTGCGGTGCTGGGATTTGTTTCCTTGAGCAGTAAATATTTTCGCCGCTCACACACGTCCTTACACCTGCTTCAGACTGGGCGGCCTCTGCTGATCCCTTCTCGCATGCCGCTGCCATGAGGCCACACAGTTTGAAGAAGGCGGAACGAGATGAGTGACGACAGGCGAACATGTGCACTGCTCATGCCCATAAACCACACCCTCGCTGACAAAATAAATAAGACACCGAGGGGCGTTGTTTCTAGCAGGGCGGACGCACAGGCGCAGCCAGCTAACCAATGATGTCAAAAGACGGGAAGCGCTACCAAGGGGGGTGCTGCGTATCATCAGAAAGGAAAGTCACACCTCAGGGACAATGGAATGGTCTCAATGAGACTCATTTTTTTACGTGTTGAGTTCCACGTGGGCAAGGAGAAAAAGTCAGCCACCTTGTACAAATGCAGCAGTACTGCTGTACAAGGTGGCTGTTATACATAGAAACACCTGGGGGTGGGGGGCAGGCTCCCTTCAATTTCAGTTCATGTGCCTGCGTGGCGTTTGCAGGTCACGTTGCCGGCTACACAGCAGGGGAACAGCTGGCGGTGCTGAACCCCACTAACACATTGGCTGGTGTTCTTCTCTGTGCAGCTAGCATGTCCGGGCAAAAACTGGTGGTGTTTGAGCCCAGGGTCAGCAGGAGGAGGAGAGGAGCAGAGTGTAGGCCGAAGCCTGCACTGGTGGCAGCTTTTGGTCAGTTGTGCCAGCGTGGCTTGTGCTGGACACGATGCCGGCTACACAGCAGGGGAACAGCTGGCGGTGCTGAACCCCACTGACACATTGGCGGGTGTTTTTCTCTGTGCAGCTAGCAGTTCCGGGCAAAAACTGGCGGTGTTAGAGTCCAGGGTCAGCAGGAGGAGGAGAGGAGCAGAGTGTAGGCCAAAGCCTAGTTGAACCAATTTCAAAGGTAACCTTTAACCCCCCCTCAGGTGTTACAAAGTACAAGAGCCACACCTTGTGCAGCATTAATGCTGCACAGTGAAAGGTTGCTCTATTAATTTGTCTACTTGCACACGCTGAATGAAAGACGTACACAATTTAGCCCATTCTACAGTCAAACTGTAGTGGAGGCATGACTTGTATTTTTAAGGAGACGCAGCACAGGTGTCCCAAATAACGCCTTGGTGCTTGGCGCAGCTTCCTGAGCATTGTTATTTGATGTACAGGAGTCTGCACTCTTGTGTTATCCCTTGGCAATGCCCTGTTAGCGCTGCTCGTCTTATGACCTCATTTCATGTTCGCCGGTGCGGTTAGCGATGGAAATGAATCCCAGACACACAGTGTGTTTTCAAAAAATCACACTGCGGGGATGGGATTCATGGCCTTGTGCAGTAAATATGCTCGCCGCTCACACATGTCCTTACACCTGCTTCAGACTGGGCGGCCTCAGCTGATCCCTTATCGCATGCCTTGGCCATGAGGCCGCCCAGTCTGAAGAAGTTGGAAGGAGATTAGTGAAGACAGGCGAACATATACACTGCACATGCCCATCAATCACACCCTCGCTGTCAAAATAAGTAAGACACCGAGGGGCGTTGTGTCGAGCAGGGCGGACGCACAGGCGCAGTCAGTCAACCAATGATGTCAGAAGACGGGAAGCGCTACCAAGGGGGGTGCTGCGTATCATTAGAAAGGAAAGTCACACCTCATGGACAGTGGAATGGTCTCAATGAGACACATTTTGTACGTGTTGAGTTCCACGTGGGCAAGGAAAAAAAGTCAGCCACCTTGTATAAATGCAGAATTACTGCTGTACAAGGTGGCTGTTATACATAGAAACACCTTGGGGGTGGGTGGCAGGCTCCCTTCAATTTCAGTTCATGTGCCTGCGTGGCGTTTGCAGGTCACGTTGCCGGCTACACAGCAGGGGAACAGCTGGCGGTGCTGAACCCCACTGACACATTGGCGGGTGTTTTTCTCTGTGCAGCTAGCACTTCCGGGCCCAAAACTAGCCGTGTTAGAGCCCAGGGTCAGCAGGAGGAGGAGAGGAGGAGAGTGTAGGCCGAAGCCTGAACTGGTGGCAGCTTTTGTTCGGTTGTGCCAGCGTGGCTTGTGCTGGACACGTTGCCGGCTACACAGCAGGGGAACAGCTGGCGGTGCTGAACCCCACTAACACATTGGCTGTTGTTTTTCTCTGTGCAGCTAGCACTTCCGGGCAAAAACTAGCGGTGTTAGAGCCCAGGGGCAGCAGGAGGAGGAGAGGAGCATAGTGTAGGCCGAAGCCTAGTTGAACCAATTTTAAAGGTAACCTTTAACCCCCCCTCAGGTGTTACAAAGTACAAGAGCCACACCTTGTGCAGCATTAATGCTGCACAAGTGAAAGGTTGCTCTATTAATTTGTCTACTTGCACACGCCGAATGAAAGACGTACACAATTTAGCCCATTCTACAGTCAAACTGTAGTGGAGGCGTGATTTGTTTTTTAAGGAGACGCAGCACAGGTGTCCCAATTAACACCTTGGTGCATGGGCACAGCTTCCTGAGCGTTGTTATTTGCTGTACAGGAGTCTGCGCTCTTGTTATCCCTTGGCCATGCGCTGTTAGTGCTGCCTGTCTTCTGACCTCATTTCAGGTCGGCCGTTGCGGTTAGTGATGGACATGAATCCCAGACCCACAGTGTGTTTTCAAAAATTCACACTGCGTGGCTGGGATTCATGGCCTTGTGCAGTAAATATGTTTGCCGCTCACACATGTCCTTACACCTGCTTCAGACTGGGCGGCCTCATCTGATCCCTTATCGCATGCCGTGGCCATGAGGCCGCCCAGTCTGAAGAAGGCGGAAGGAGATGAGTGAACACAGGCGAACATATGCACTGCACATGCCCATCAATCACACCCTCGCAGCGAAAATATATGAGACAATGAGGGGGGTTGTGTCGGGCAGGGCGGACGCACAGGCACAGGCAGCCAACCAATGATGTCAAAAGATGAGCAGCGCTATCAAGGGTGGTGCTGCGTATCATTAGAAAGGAAAATCACACCTCAAGGACAGTGGAATGGTCTCAATGAGACACATTTAGTACGTGTTTAATTCACCGTGGGCAAGGAGAAAAAGTCAGCCTCCTTGTACAAATGCAACAGTACTGCTGTACAAGGTGGCTGTTATACATAGAAACACCTGGGGGGGTGGGGGCTGGTTCCCTTTAATTTCAGTTCAGGTACCTGCATGGCGTTTGCAGGACACGTTGCCAGCTACACAGCAGGGGAACAGCTGGCAGTGCTGAACCCCACTGACACATTGACTGGTGTTTTTCTCTGTGCAGCTAGCACGTCCGGGCAAAAACTGGTGGTGTTAGAGCCCAGGGTCAGCAGGAGGAGGAGAGGAGCAGAGTGTAGGCCGAAGCCTGCACTGGTGGCAGCTTTTGGACTGTTGTGCCAGCGTGGCTTGTGCTGGACACAATGCCGGCTACACAGCAGGGGAACAGCTGGCGGTGCTGAACCCCACTGACACAATGGTGAGTGTTTTTCTCTGTGCAGCCAGCACTTCCGGGCCCCAACTGGCGTAGTTAGAGCCCAGGGTCTGCAGGAGGAGCAGAGTTTAGGCCGAAGCCTAATTGAACCAATTTCAAAGGTAACCTTTAACCCACCCTCAGGTGTTACAATGTTGAAGAGCCACACCTTGTGCAGCAGTAAAGCTCCACAAGTTAAAGGTTGCTCTTTAAGTTTTGCTCATTGCACACACAGAATGAAAGACGTACACAATTTAGCCCATTGAACAGTAGCACTGCATTGGAGGCTGGACTTGTCTTTTTAACGAGACACAGCACAGGTGCACATACATAACGCCTTGGTGCTGTGCGCAGCCTCCTGAGCTTTGTTATTTGCTGTACAGGAGTCTGCGCTATTGTGATCCCTTGGCCATGCGCTGTGAGCGCTGCCTGTCTTCTCACCTCATTTCATGTTGGCCGTTGCGGTTAGCAATGGCCATGAATCCCAGACCCGCAGTGTGTTTTCAAAAATTCACACTGCGTGGCTGGGATTTGTGGCCTTATGCAGTAAATATGTTTGCCGCTCACACATGTCCTTACACCTGCTTCAGACTGGGCGGCCTCAGCTGATCCCTTATCGCCTACCACGGCCATGAGGCCGCACAGTCTGAAGAAGGCGGAAGGAGATGAGTTAAGACAGGCGAACATATGCACTGCACATGCCCATCAATCACACCCTCGCAACGAAAATATATGAGACAACGAGGGGGGTTGTGTCGGGCAGGGCGGACGCACAGGCACAGGCAGCCAACCAATGATGTCAGAAGATGGGCAGCGCTACCAAGGGTGGTGCTGCGTACCATTAGAAAGGAAAGTCACACCTCAGGGACAGTGGAATGGTCTCAATGAGACACATTTTGCACGTGTTGAGTTCCACGTTGGCAAGGAGAAAAAGTCAGCCACCTTGTACAAATGCAGCATTACTGCTGTACAAGGTGGCTGTTATACATAGAAACACCTTGGGGTGGGTGGCAGGGTCCCTTTAATTTCAGTTCATGTGCCTGCATGGCGTTTGCAGGTCATGTTGCCGGCTACACAGCAGGGGAACAGCTGGCGGTGCTGAACCCCACTAACACATTGGCTGGTGTTTTTCTCTGTGCAGCTAGCAGTTCCGGGCAAAACTGGCGGTGTTAGAGCCCAGGGTCAGCAGGAGGAGGAGAGGAGCAGAGTGTAGGCCGAAGCCTGCACTGGTGGCAGCTTTTGTTCTGTTGTGCCAGCGTGGCTTGTGCTGGACACATTGCTGACTACAAAGCAGGGGAATAGCTGGCGTTGCTGAACCCCACTGACACATCAGCTAGTGTTTTTTCTGTGTAGACAACACTTCCAGGTGGCATCTGAGTGTTGAAACCCAGGGAATCAATGAGGAGCAGAGTGTAGGCCAAAGCCTGCAGTGCAGCAAGGTGAAAGGGAACCTTTAACCCCCCCCCCAGGCATTTGTTGCTGAAAGAGCCATCTTGTACAGCAGTAATACTGCACATGGAAAATGGTGGCTCCTAAAATTATGCTCCTTGCAAACGCTGAAGTACACACTCATATAATGTGTCCCCTCACACCGTCAAACCGTCACGGAAGTGGGACTTTCCTTTGTAATGTGACACAGCACAGCCGTCATTCCAACCCCCTTGGTGCCGTGCGCCACCTCCTCAACGTTGTTTGGTTCTGTCACGGAGCCCGCGCTGTAATTTTATCCCTTGGCCATGCACAGTCAGCGGTGCCCGTCTTCTGACATCATTTAGGTGTCAGGCTGGCAGTGCCTGTGCGTCAAAGCTGCCCGAGATACAACCTCGCAGTGTCATCTAATGTAATCTCACTGCGGGCCAGGGATCCATGGGCATGCGCAGTGCATATCATCGCCTCTCACTCACCTCCTTCCTGCTTCTTCAGACTGTGCGGCGTCACGGCCGTGGCATGCTATTAGGGATCAGCTGACGCCGCCTAGTCTGAAGAAGCGTGAAGAAGGGTAGTGAGAGGCAAGTATATGCACTGCGCATGGCCATGGATACCAGGCCCACTGTGGGATCACATTAGACGACACTGCGAGGTGGCATTTTGGGCAGCGTGGACGCATAGGCGCAGCCAGGACGACAACAAATGATGTCAGAGGACGGGCAGCCAAACTGTGCATGGCCAAGGTATAACATAACAGCGCAGGGTCCATGACGGAATCAAACAACGCTAAGGAGGCAGCGCACGGTGCCAAGGGGGTAGCAATGACGGCTGTGCTGCGTCACATTACAAAGGAAAGTCCCACCTCTGGGACGGTTGGACGGTGTGAGGGGACACATTACATGAGTGTGTACTTCAGCGTTTACAAGGAGTATAATTTCAAGAGCGACCTTTTCCTTGTGCAGTATTAGTGCTGCACAAGGTGGCTCTTTCAGTAACAAACACCTGGGGGGGGGGACAGGTCCCCTTACATGTTAGTTGTGCCAGCGTGGCGGTCACATGACACGTTGCCAGATACACAGCTGGGGATCAGCTGACGTTTCTGAACCCCAATAACAGAGGAGCGACTGTTGACTGTGCAGACAGCACTTCCAGGCATCAACTGGCGGTGTTAGAGCCCAGGGACAGCAGGAGGAGCAGATTGGAGGTATTGCCGCACACACAGCTGGGGATCAGCTGACGATACTGAACCCCAATAACAGAGGAGCGACTGTTGCCTGTGCAGACAGCACTTCCAGGCACCAACTGGCGGTGTTAGAGCCCAGGGACAGCAGGAGGAGCAAGTTGGAGGTATTGCCACACACACAGCTGGGGATCAGCTGACGTTACTGAACCCCAATAACAGAGGAGCAACTGTTGACTGTGCAGACAGCACTTCCAGGCACCAACTGGCGGTGTTAGAGCCCAGGGACAGCAGAAGGAGCAGATTGGAGGTATTGCCGCACACACAGCTGGGGATCAGCTGACGTTACTGAACCCCAATAACAGAGGAGCGACTGTTGACTGTGCAGACAGCACTTCCAGGCACCAACTGGTGGTGATAGAGCCCAGGGACAGCAGGAGGAGCAGAGGAACAGAGTGTAGGCCGAAGCCTGATTGGAGCAAGTTGAAAGGGAACCTTTAACCCCCCCCAAGACGTTTGTAGCTGAAAGAGCCATCTTGTGCAGCACTAAGGATGCAAAAGGAAAAGGTTGCTCTTTTAATTATGCTCCTTGCAAACACAGAAGTAAACACTAAAAATGTGTCACGTAATACCGTAAAACCGTCCCGGAGGTGGGAATTTCCTTCGTAATGGGACGCAGCACAGCTGTCATTCCTATCCCCTTGGTGCCTTGCGCTGCCTCCTCAGCGTTGTTTTAAGCTGTCACGGAGCCTGCGCTGTTCTGTTATCCCTTGGCCATGCCCAATTAGCGCTGCCTGTCTTCTGACATAATTTGGTGTCAGGCTGTCAGTGCCTGTGCGTCCACGCTGCACCAGATCTCACCTCGCAGTGTCGTCTAATATAATCCCACTGCGGGCCTTGGATCCATGGGCATGCACAGTGCATATCCTCGACTCTCACTCCCCTCCTTCCCTCTTCTTCAGACTGTGCGGCGTCATGGCCGTGGCATGCTATTAGGGATCAGCTGACGGCGCACAGTCTAAAGAAGGCGGAGGGAGATGGGCGAGAGCCCGAGGTGAAGATATGCACTGCGCATGCCCATGGATCCCAGGCTCGCAGTGTGATTCAATCAGAAGACACTGCGAGGCGGGTTCTCGGGCAGCGTGGGCGCACAGGCGCAGCCATCCTGACACCAAATTATGTCAGAAGACAGACAGCGCAAACTGGCCATGGCCAAGGGATAACAGAACAGCGCAGGCTGCGTGACAGCTTAAAACAACGCTGAGGAGGCAGCGCATGGCACCAAGGGGGTAGGAATGATGCCTGTGCTGCGTCACATTATGAAGGAAAGTCCCAGCTCCGGGACGGTATAACGGTATCAGTGAACACATTTTATAAGTGTTAAGTTCTGCGTGTGCAAGGAGCTAAACTAAAAGAGCTACCTTTTCCTTGTGCAACATTACTGCTGCACAAGATGGATCTTTCAGTAACAAACGCCGAGGGGGGGGGGACAGGTTCCCTTACATTTAGGTTGTTGTGCCAGCGTGGCGGTCGCAGGACACATTGCCGGCTACACAGCTGGGGATCAGCTGACGTTACTGAAACCCAATAACACTGGGTCGTATGTTTTGACTGTGCAGCCTGCACTTCTGAGCCGCAACTGGCGGTGTTGGAGCCCAGGAATAGCAGTTCAGGTTGTAGAAAGATGAACACATCAGGACACCTGGATGACACCCAATTACTTAATCAGGCAGAGGAGTGGCAAATTCCTGCGAGATCCAGGCCTGGTTCATTTTCAGGAAAGTAAGCCGGTCAACGTTATCGGAGGATAGTCACATGCGACGGTCTGTTAGTACACCACCTGCGGCACTAAAGACACGTTCCGATAAGACACTAGCCGTGGGGCAAGCCAGCACCTCCAATGCATACTGGCTTAGCTCTGGCCATGTATCCAGCTTAGAGACCCAAACTTGAACGGGGAAGAGCCGTCTGGGAGTACAGTAAGAGGGCAAGCCATGTAGTCTGTCACCATCTGACGGAACCGTTGCCTCCTGCTGACTGGAGCCGCCGGTGATGGTGTAGACATTTGGGGCGGGCACACAAAAGTTTTCCACAGTTGTGCCATACTGGGCTTGCCTTGGGCAGAGGCACTGCTTCTGCTCCCTCTTTGTGCAGAGCCTCCTCCTCCACTGCCTCGACGCACTGAGCTGCTTTGTAAAGCACTAGCAGCACTCCTCTCAGTTGGACTGGAGAAGATGATGGAATTCACCAGTGTGTCGTGGTACTCCCGCATTTTACTCTCCCATGTCAACGCCGGGATGAGGTTTTGGACATTGTCACGGTAGCGAGGATCGAGGAGGGCGTACACCCAATAATCAGGCACGTTGAGAATGTGGTCGATGCGGCGGTCGTTTCTCAGGCACTGCAACATGAAATCAATCATGTGCTGCAGACTGCCAACTGGCCCAGAAACGCTGTCCCCTGCTTGAGACATGATCTCTGCCCGCTCTTCATCACCCCACCCTCGCTGTACACACTGACCACTGGACAATGGTGTAACTGCCTCCTCTGGACGTAGCTCTTCCTCATCCATTGACTCCTCCTCATCCTCCTCACAAAGGGTCCCCTGCCGACCCCTTTGTGAGGAACCACGTGGCACTGACTGCCCAGAAGCTGATGGAAAAGGTGACTCCTCATCCTCCACCTCTTCCACATCATCCCTTATCCCTTGCGGGGTTTCTTGAAGCAAGCAGATAAGGGGGACAGTCATGCTGACTAGTGCATCATCTGCACTTGCCATCCGCGTGGAATAATCGAAAGGACGCAAAACCTGGCAGACGTCCTTCATAGTGGCCCACTCTGTGGTTGTGAAGTCTGAGCGGCGCTGACTGCGACTTTTTTGCGCCTGATGCAGCTGGTACTCCATTACTGCTTGCTGCTGCTCACACAACCGCTCCAACATATGTAACGTGGAATTCCACCAGGTAGGTAGGTCACATATGATGCGATGTTCAGGAAGGCGAAACCGACGCTGCAGAGCAGCAATGTGCGATCTTGCCAAGCTGGAACGCCGCAAGTGAGCACACTCTAGGCGGGCCTTGTGCAGAAGTGCATCAAGATCCGGATAGTCCCTCAGAAAACTCTGCACAACCAAATTGAGCACATGTGCCAGACATGGGATGTGAGTGAGGTTGCCAAGGCCTAAAGCTGCCACCAGATTTCGGCCATTGTCACACACTACCATGCCTGGCTGGAGATTCGCTGGCACAAACCACACATCGCTCTCCTGCTTTAGGGCATTCCAGAGCTCCTGCACTGTGTGGCTTCGATTCCCCAAAGAAACTAATTTCAAGACGGCCTGCTGACGTTTGGCCACGGCTGTGCTCATGTCAGTCGTAACAGGTAAACGTTAACGGGTCCATGTGGAGGTGGACTGTGACGGATCCTGCAGCAATGAATCTGAGGAACTGGTGTAAAAGGAGGAGTCAATGCGTACAGACTGGATTCCTGCAATCCTTGGAGTGGGCAGGACACGTCCTGCGCCACCTGCACGGTCTGTACCCGGCTCAACAACATTAACCCAATGGGCAGTGACGGAAAGGTATCGCCCCTGTCCATGTTGACTGGTCCACACATCGGTGGTGAGGTGGACCTTGCTACTGACGGCATTCAGTAGCGCGTGTTTTATTTGTCCCTCCACATGCTTGTGCAGGGCAGGGACAGCTTGCCTGCTGAAGTAAAAGCGGCTGGGCACCTTGTACTGTGGGACTGCCAATGCCATCAAGTCACGGAAGCTGTCAGTCTCCACCAGCCTGAATGAGAGCATTTCCAGCGACAGAAGTTTGGCAATGCCTGCATTCAGAGCCTATGCTCGGGGGTGGTTTGCTGAGAATGCCCGCCTTTTCTCCCATGCCTGTACTACCGATGGCTGTAGACTAGGCTGGGAGTGTGAGGATGACTGGGAATGTGGTGCTGTGGGTGGAATTACACTAGGTCTCTGGACAACAGTGCCAGAGGTTCTTCCATGGCGATCCAAGGAGGAAGCCGAACCAGCTGTGCGTGAGCTGGAGGAAGAAGCAACACGAGCTGAAGAGGTGGTAGCTGCCGCTGTTGGTTGGCCTAAGTCTTCAGTGTGTTTTTGGAACTCCACCGCGTGCCTGGTCCGCACATGTTTCCACATATTTGTGGTATTGAGGTTGCTGACACTTTTACCTCTTTTTACTTTCTGATGACACAGCTTGCATTTGACAAAACAAATGTCATCTGCAACTGTGTCAAAAAAGGACCAGCCACTGCAAGTCTTGGGAGCGCCCTTTTTGGCTTTTGAAAGAGACAGGCTCCTAACTGGTGCCAAAGTGGAGGCTACAGGCTCCACAGTCTTCCCCCTCCCTCTCCCTCTCCCTCTTTGGCCCGTTAGGGGAATCTCTTCCTCTGAGCGGCTCCCACCAGCTTCCTGTTCCCCACGCCACGATGGGTCAAGGACCTCATCATCTCCACTACCCTCTGCCACCAACTGCTCCTCCTGGGTAGTCTCGGCAGCACAGTACGCACCAGAAAGCGGCACCTGAGTTTCATCATCAGATGCGTACTGCGCTGTGGTCACCGCAGGCACTGACCCACCCGCCTCTTCAGAGTCAGAGAGACAAAGCTGTTGGGCATCACTGCACACTGCCTCTTCTTCCATTTCTCCAATACTGCTTGGCTGGCCCCCTGTTTCCAAGCCAAGAGATTCAGAGAACAGAAGTAGAGACGGCTCCTGTCCAGGGCTCTCTGACTGCCTGGCCAATTTGGCAGGTGGTGAAGAGACAGATGGCTGCTCTCCAGTGGTCTGTGCCTGAGAGGATGTGGCACTCATTGAAGTCGATGCGTTAGCTGCCATCCATCCGACAACGGCTTCAATTTGATCTTCACGCAGCAGCGGTGCACGGCGCTCTCCGACAAAGCTGTGCATGAAGGACTGTTCCCTGCTGAAACTGGGTGATGATGAGTCACCGATGCCCGCAGCAGGCACAGAATCACCACGTCCTCTCCCTGCTCCTCTCCCTGCTCCATGCCCACGCCCACGACCCTTACTCCCTGCCCTCTTCATCTTAGTTGACAGATAAAGATAAGCAGAAAAGTACTAAGGCCTTAGTGTGCTTATTCCTGAAATGCTCCTCCTAACAGGTGTAAGAAACACTAATGTTGTAAAGTGTGGACTAGACTTTATTATTGATAAAATGTGGCCTACACAAGTGTTAAGTGGTGTTTGGTGAACTTTACTTTTTTTTTTGGTGCAGATCGGGCTACAGAGCGAGTTTAACTCACACGGAGACCGTGCAGACAGCCATAAACGGCGCTGCAAGGCCCAAAAACCCTCCTCTAGGTTATCCTATCTAGTGTTTTTCCACTATTTTGCTGGAGACGGGTGGAAAGACACCAATAGGAAATTGTTTACAAAATTTTCAACAGGCTGCACTAGTTGAAAAAAAAGGATAAGTTATTGAACGGTATGAGGCAGTGACAAACCCTGAGCTGAATACAACGGGCTGTGGCTGCACACAGACTGCAGGTCGAGCTGCGCTCACACGGAGACCATGCAGACAGCCGTAAACGGCGCTGCAAGGCCCAAAAACCCTCCTCTAGGTTATCCTATCTAGTGTTTTTCCACTATTTAGCTAGAGTCGGGTGGAAAGACACTAATAGGAATTTTTTAAATAATTTTTAAACAGGCTGCACTAGTTGAAAAAAAGGACAAGTTATTGAACGGTATGAGGCAGTGACAAACCCTGAGCTGAATACAACGGGCTGTGGCTGCACACAGACTACAGGGCGAGCTGCGCTCACACGGAGACCGTGCAGACAGCCGTAAACGGCGCTGCAAGGCCCAAAAACCCTCCTCTAGGTTATCCTATCTAGTGTTTTTCCACTATTTAGCTGGAGACGGGTGGAAAGACACTAATAGGAATTTTTTAAATAATTTTTAAACAGGCTGCACTAGTTGAAAAAAAGGACAAGTTATTTAACGGTATGAGGCAGTGACAAACCCTGAGCTGAATACAACGGGCTGTGGCTGCACACAGACTACAGGGTGAGCTGCGCTCACACGGAGACCGTGCAGACAGCCGTAAACGGCGCTGCAAGGCCCAAAAACCCTCCTCTAGGTTTTCCTATCTAGTATTTTTCCACTATTTTGCTGGAGACGGGTGGAAAGACACCAATAGGAAATTTTAAAAAAAAATTTCAACAGGCTGCACTATTTGAAAAAAGGACAAGTTAGTTTACAGTATGAGGCAGTGACAAACCCTGAGCTGAATACGACCGGCTGTGGCTGCACACAGACTACAGGGCGAGCTGCGCTCACACGGAGACTGTGCAGACAGCCGTAAACGGCGCTGCAAGGCCCAAAAAACCCCCTCTAGGTTATCCTATCTAGTGTTTTTCCACTATTTGGCTGGAGACGGGTGGAAAGACACTAATAGGAAATTTTAGAAAAAATGTGCAGCAGGCTGCACTATGAGCAAAAAAGGACAATGGATAGAACTGTGAGAGGCAGTGTGAACCCCCCCTGAGCTGAATACAACCTGGTATATGGCTGCACACAGACTACAGAGTGAGCTGCACACACACACACACACACACAGAGACCTTGCAGAACGCTGTTAAAACAGCGCTGCAAGGCAAGAGCAAGGTGAACTGAACAGTGAACACAGCGTTTGCTAAATTAGCCTTGGAAAAGCAAAATAAAGCAATTAGCTATCTCAACTGGCCCTCAGTTAGAACACAGCGCCCTGTCCCTAACTGAAATCACAGCAGAGTGAGCGCATAATGGCGGCAGCATTTTTTTATAGTGCAGAGTGACATCATTTCAGCAGCCAATCACAGCCTTGCCAGTACTTACATGCCCACCATGCTAAACAGGATGTGCCCACACTTCCATTCATTCCTCATTGGCTGCTGCGTTCAGTTTGAATTCTGGGAACTTCCGATTCCGGTATCCGATACGCGGGAAGTATCGGAATTCGGTATCAGAATTCCGATACCGCAAGTATCGGCCGATACCCGATACTTGCGGTATCGGAATGCTCAACACTAGTCATATATGATAGGCTTCCGATCATCCTCTTCCACTTGTAAGAGAGAATCAGCATTTCTTTCAGCACAGACATGAACGTAAGAGGTTTCACCTTCATGGGAGCAAAACTGTGTATCATCCAGATTTCTCAAAGCATATTCCATATCTTCCTTGCGAATAAAATCCACAGTCACCATTACTTCCTTGTGTACATCAGCATAGCAGACATTTCCAGCTTCTCTCATGTGATCTTTCAGTTCTTGCTATCTTCCCCATGATGAAAGCTCTGAGACAAGGACTCTGTATTTGGTTCACCGATGGTTCTTTAAAGTATTGCCACACTGTTTTACCATCACCTTGCCTTGTTCGGGTAGTATTCAGCCCAAAGGAAAGAAGTGCAGACTTTCAGTGAGATAAGCCCTGGTCCATGTGGCCTTTCTAAAGACAGGCGGGTCAGCGGACGAGAGCACCCACTGATCCTTGTGTCTCCACACTTGGTAGCAGCAGCAGTGAGATGCTACTCAGTGTGGTAGATCCTGGGGAGCTACACGGAACTGGTGTTTGTAGACACTGTACAAGGGCTCCACAACCAGGGATGCAGATAAACAGTCCCAGCAGACCGTAAGTGAGGAACATACAGCAGGTTTTGAATGCCACCATTTCCAACTCCACCAACTGGGCTTGGGGGAAGGACTGGAATGGAATATAGCTGAAGCAAGAAACGGCAACTAGAGGAACTTTGCCAGTATCAAATACCGGGCCATTGACCCTCGGTCAGATTTGATTTATGAATTGGTCCATTGGGATGGCCAGAACTTCGTGGAGGATGATGAAAACTCCACTGATATGGACCCAGAAGAATTAAATTGCTTGCCAAATCATGGTTCTAGGGGTAGTTTTGAATGATACACCCAGTCCCAAGCAGTCCGAATCCAGGAATTGTTGATCACATTAGGACCTGGAGCCTCAAGCGAGGATAGGGCTTGTTTTATAGAATTGGTTTTGGGAGGTCAATTACCCCTACCGCAGGACCCTACTTCCATGATAGCCCACCACCAAGGAAATCATCTTTGCTACAGAGACGTGACAGTGTTTAATAAGTCCAACACTGAAGTTGATGAACATCTTAAAGATTTTGAGTCCCTGATGCCGATGCACCAGGTGCCCACAGCTGATTGGGCTAAACACCTGTGGACTAGTTTGACTGAGCACAGGATGCTGTCCGGTCGTTTGGGCCTCAGGACTGCCTGAACTATTGGACTATTGAGGACACCTTGTTGGCCCTTTATATCATCACCCCTGAGAGATATCACACCAACTTCTGGAATTTGTCTCACCAAGGGGCTTCCTATGTAGAATTTGGCAGTCAACTGTGACAACACTGCAACCGCTGGCTCGATGGTCAGGCTGCCCACTCCGCTGATGCCCTCCAGGATGTGACTGTGTTTGAGTAGCTTGTAGAGAAAATGGTTCCTGAAATATGAGAATGAGTAGCCAACCAGAAGCCCAACATCCCCAAGGAAGCAGACCTATTGGCCGATGAGTTTACAGCCAATTGACCCCACTGGAGATTGGCTATGCCCACCAATCCCAGGAGACCCCTCAACCAAGAAACTGAGCAGCCACCAGACATTCAGGCAGGACTATCCCACTACCAACCAGGACAAAGGTTTACAAACAGGATCTGTGATTTGCCCAAACCATGGTGCTTGTAAACTTGTGGGCACCTTGGATACATGGCTAATGATTGGCTACAAGGTTGGGGCCCCATGTCTGGAGCACATCTGCCAGCCCTCTCCGTTCAACATCTGCCAAGATGAGCCATCAGGGTCTGAGGGATGCTACCCCCGGTCTATAACAGCAGAGGATTAAGTAATATACCCTCTTCACACTATATGGCAGATTGACAACCCTATACTGGCAACTTTCATTGCTACATCCAGGTGGTCAAGACTAGTGATATCAAAGCCCCTGGAACACTGGGTCTTCCATTACCCTAGTCAGCTCAGAAATTGCTCCCCCAGGACTCCATTTTCCAGGCAACCAAATGACCATCTCACGGGCTAGGGGTCAACACTTGGGGAATATGTGCATTTATGTGAGCAATTTACCAGTGGATATATGGGAAGTAGTGTATAATCGGGTGGTTTCGTCAAACTCAATCTGACAGGTGCCCCGCCCCTATCAAAGTGTATCAAAGTGTGTAACCCCTCCTCCTGTCAGCCAGCTGTCCCTGAGGCTGGCTGATTTCCCCTTTTGATATCGTTTGATATACTTTAATTTGTTGCAGTTTGATATTATTCACGTATTTGTTTTATATTTTTATACGTAGCTCTAGTTTGATTCTGTTAGCTGTGTTTTATTCACAGTGTATCCATATAGTTCAGAACTTATAACACACCAAGCTGTTTATTTGTGTCTCTACTGAACATTAACTAAATGGTGAACATTAACTAAATGTTTATTTTCACAAACAGAAGAGCCAGATTTTCTGTTTGTACATGTATTGTACCTGCAGGGTTATGTAGGGTTATCTGCAGTGTGTATTATTTATGTTTTTATAACGCACCATGTTTGATATTTGCTTTCTCTTTTTTGTGTCTGTAGATGTCATCTGAGAAGTTATTTGTGTTTCTACTGAGCATTAACTAAATGCTTATTTTCAGTGGTTTATAACAGAGGTCCCCAACTCCAGTCCTCAAGGCCCACCAACAGGTCATGTTTTCAGGATTTCCTTAGTCTTGCCCAGGTAATAATTGCATCACCTGTGCAATGCAAAGGAAATCCTGAAAACATGACCTGTTGGTGGGCCTTGAGGACTGGAGTTGGGGACCTCTGGTTTATAACACCTAGGTCATTTGTTTTTGTTCTGTAAGCTGTGTTTATTCACAGTGTACCAGATTTTCTCTTTTGTGCCTATATATATATATATATATATATATATATATATATATATATATATATATATATAATATGCCCCAATGTTACAACACAAGCAAGTAAGAAGCGGTGTGTTTTATACGAATATAAATTTTATTTCTCACAATAAAACAGCATCTCAAATTTTTAGTTAGCTATTTACAGCCGGTATACAGTAACAGTCGGCATGACTGAGTGTAATATTGCACTCAATACTGTGCAAAGGGTCTGAATACTTATGTCCGTGTGATATTTCAGTTTTTCTCTTTAATAAATTCGCAAAAAAAATCTACATTTCTGTTTTGTTCAGGCATGATGGAGTGCAGAGTGTACATTAATATATATATCTCAGAATGCAGCTGAATAGTATTGCTAATTAGTCCATATAAAGAGATAGAGATGATAGAGATGATAGAGATAGAGATGATAAGCCTCTATGATTGTTACTTTTGCACATGTATTACTGTTTTTCTTATTTTTTGTGTAAAATCTCGGTCAGGCAGGCACGAACACACAGATTTTCTGTTTGTACCTGTATTGTACCTGTAGGGTTATGTAGGGTTATCTGCGGGTCACGTTTTTCTATTTTAGCGCTGCCACATCCACATATATTATTCCAGCTTTCTTTAATTCTGCATTATTTTTTCACATGATGAAAATAGCCATTTTATATTGAATTACTGCAGCTCGCGGAGCGTTACCACTGGATTCGTTTCTCAATTAATTTCCCAGCTGGCGGCGCTATCTATAATTATGCTTATACCTTAGGCGTGTATTTACATGGCACTGTAATTCCCACTTTTATACACTATATGTGGATTACAGTCGGTATACAGTAACAGTCGGCATGACTGAGTGTAATATTGCACTCAATACTGTGCAAAGGGTCTGAATACTTATGTCCGTGTGATATTTCAGTTTTTCTTTTTAATAAATTCGCAAAAAAATCTACATTTCTGTTTTGTTCAGGCATGATGGAGTGCAGAGTGTACATTAATATATATATCTCAGAATGCAGCTGAATAGTATTGCTAATTAGTCCATATAAATAGAAAATTATGTAGAAACCCAAAGTTTTGATAAGTGTATGAAAATACACCAATATTAACTATTTGTGCTATTTTAGGCGCAAATTTGGTCTATATGTATAACAGTCAGGAGTTGGGGCGATGAAATATGTGTTACAAGCGTTGTGAATTGCAGATATATTCTGTAGTGTATGTCATTTTGAGAAATGTGTAGCATAACCAATTACCTATCACAGCCACTAGATGGCAGAATATCATATTAATTATACATTGGGGTTTACTTTTGGAAACTTACAAATTCATTGGAAAATTTTTAACCCATTATTGCTTAGGCAAATTCATTGGTAATTATAAATTTATTGTACTAACTACATGCACTCATATTGATAAAACTTTACCTCAGCCTCTATGATTGTTACTTTTGCACATTTATTACTGTTTTTCTTATTTTTTGTGTAAAATCTCGGTCAGGCAGGCACGAACACACACACAACAAACACACATAACATACAAAACACACACAACACATACAACACACATGACAAACATACACACACAACATACAGAACACATATAACACATGCGACACACACAACGCACACACAACAAACACACAGAACACACACACACACAAGAAATAGGCATTTAGGACTTATTTATGTTATTATGTTTATGCACTTTGCCTGTGCTGTCTATAATTTGACTCCTTTTTACTCAAAGACAGTTAACATATGCAGACTTTTAAAGCTTTTTTACATTTCTAATGGAGTTACATTTCTATTGGTGTTACTTTTGCACATGTATTACTGGATTCTTTAAAAATATGAATATTATCTAGTTTACTTATGTTGCGGTATTTTATTTTCCTGGTGTTACTTTTGCACATGTATTACTGTTTTTCTTGTTTTTGTGTAAAATCTCGGTCAGGCAGGAACGAACACACACACACACACAACACACAGAACCCACACACAACAAACACACATAACATACAAAACACACAACACATACAACACACATGACAAACATACACACACAACATACAGAACACATACAACACATGCGGCACACACAACACACACACACAACAAATACACAGAACACACACACACACACAAGAAATAGACATTTAGGACTTATTTATGTTATTATGTTTTTGTTTTTATATGAAGTTATGTGTTTACTGCAGTTATCAGAGCAATGTATTTATTTTACACAACAGTCACACAGGCCATAATGATAGTGTATCTGCAGCATGTTATTTAGTGTGTTTTATTCATGTCTTTATAACACACCATTTTTGATATTGTTAATTTGATTCTGTGTCCCGCCCTGTTTGATTTCCACTTTTGATATAGTTTCATGGCTTACAAAGACATTTCAATAATATAATTGCTATCAGATGCTAGCTATAAGTGTGAAACTGACAGACAAGCACAGCTGTGTCTCTACAGGACATGCTGGTCACTAGACTGCCAGAGTTTCTGTGGGGGAGATATACTAACAGTCAGAGTTTCAGAGGACCGAAGTTTATAACTCCAGTCTCATTGTATTTTATCCCCAATGATCACATAGAATGCAAAATTGTGTTTATACCAACAGTCAGAGTTTACTGTAGTTATCAGAGCATTGTATTTTACAAAGACATTTCAATACTATAAAAATTCTTACAGAATATAAAAATGGTTTACTGACAGTACTATACTGCTACTGGCTTATTTCTGTACAAATCCAGGCTGTCTGGTGACCCCCCTTTTTTTGGCATGGCCGCTGCTTTTTCTTGTTTTTTGTGTAAAATCTCGGTCAGGCAGGCACAGCTGTATCTCTACAAGACATGCTGGGCACACCAGAGACATTGGAAATTGGATTTATAACGACAAATTCAGAAAATAACCATTTTATATTGAATGACTAATGATTTCTATAGGCATACTTTACTGTGAAATTATGCATAGAAAGCTTCTTGGTTAGCCCAAAACCCGTAAGAAACAATCGTATAACTTTTAGCTCGAGCACATCAGCATATCCCAAAGTTTTGATAAGTGTATGAAAATACACCAATATTAACTATTTGTGCTATTTTAGGCTCAAATTTGGTCTATATGCATAACAGTCAGTAGTTGGGGCGAAGAAATATGTGTTACATGTGTGATGAATTGCAAATATATTCTGAAGTGTATGGCATTTTGAGAAATGTGTAGCATAACCAATTACCTATCACGGCCACTAGATGGCTGAATATCATATTAATTATGCATTGGGGTTTACTTTTGGAAACTTACAAAGGCGGTGTGTATGTGCACAGGTATGACTTATTTTGTTTTTATAATCACTAGTATTCATATTAATAGTTACTTTTAACCATCCTTTTAGAGTGTCTAGTAGTTTTATATTCTTTGTCTGATATATTTCTACACAAAGCTTCAAAACTATTTTGTGCTTTATAATGTATCACAGTAGTTTCATGTGAAGTTACATCTTAGGTGCTGTTCAGACTATTGTAATATCTGTAGCTTAAAATAGAGCCAAATAGCTACTTTCAAATCCGGACATACACCATTGATTTTCTTCACAAATGGATCCAATATACACTATATCTCCTTCCTCTATATATATAGTTTGTAACATTCTGGCTCAAATACAGACGGCAGGCAGCCTATTTACACTGCACTTTATAAAATCTTTCGTTTGAAAGGTTATTCTGTTTTTCTAAAGCGCAACTCTGGCTCGATAAGCGAGTAATTCTAAAAGCACAGTCAAACATATGTATCACAGTTTGTTTTTCTGCGTTATGGTTTAAAGTTATAAGCATTTAAATATTAATTTTCTCATTAGATATGTGACTTGCGCTATTTATTTGCTTAGGCTAGATCATTTACAGTTTAACAATACATTTTATCACAAAAAATGACCTTATCTGGGTACCTAGAAATAACCTATCAGCATTAGTAAGCCACTTTCTTTTTGCATTATCAAGAACCCTTGGGTTAAGATAACGTAAGTTTATATGCATAAATCATTTAACCCTTGTCAGGCTGCATAATTTTACAACCTTAACAGGCTGCATAGGTACAATTGTACCTTCACATATACCTCCACTGTGGGAAGACTTTACTTGGTTTCAGAAACTAAAGTTCATTCAGCTACAAATGTTATGCTGATATCTATTGTTCAGTGTTGTTACTGGTCACTTATGTTGCTGTCAATTAAGTTAATTCAAACTGGGAGTGGCTTCTACTTGTCTTCCTGCCTCCCTCCTCTCATTAGCCATTTTGCTGTTCATCTCATTGCTGTGAGCACACATTTCTAGGCTTGTGAAGTCTTCAATTTCTTGGAAACGAAGGTAGGAAAGTCTCACAGCATCTAACAGCCAGTTATACCTTTATTCTCATTATGTGGGGACAGAACAGTCAAATTGTCTTTCAGCCTGGACTTGGCTTACATATATTTTGTATGAAACTTATCACTATAGGTATAATTTTTATACGAAAAATGGATAATAATTAGTATCTACATATTGTTTTACGATGTTTTATTTATATTCAGCACAAAATACGAAGCCAAAATTCATCTAGCAAGTCATCATGAGTGATAGTAATGCTGGATCTAGTTTCCGCCATAATCCAAGAAAACGTGTTTGCAGGTTAGTATAATTTTGTGAAAAGCCAATAATGTAGTATTTCGGAAAATTATTTATTTTACATTTTTTCATATTTACAGATTTACGTCTGACGAAATAATGCGAATGCTAGAAGAATCTGATTCTGAGCATGAGGATGAACCATATGTTCCATCTGATGATGAAAACTATGTACCACAAGTGGATGTTACTGAAGAAGATTCAGACATTGAACAAGAAATGGTCATAGAGCATGAAAATGAATACGAATCAGACGAAAGTGTTGAGGATGATTCTGTGCCTCAAAGTGCAGGCGACATTTGGACTGCTAAGGATGAAACTCAATGGTGCAGTAATCCACTGCCAAATGCACAAACAAAATCTCGTAATGTCCTACGACAAAGAGGTGGCCCTGCAGCAATCAGCAACCTATATACAGCAAAAGAGCTATTCAAGTCCATCATGACTCCCGAGATGTGTGACATCATATTACGGGAAACGAATCGAAAGGCCAAGAGAGTTTGTGATGCTTACAACAACGAACTGGTACAACGTTTTCCTGATTCTTCCAAACGGCCACCACAAAAAACATTCAAGCAATTTACTGAAACTGAACTTCATGCATTTTTGGGCATACTGATTGCTGCTGGTGTGCACAGAGCCAACAAAGAGAATCTGGAGGAAATGTGGAATGTTGCTGCTCTGCCTCTTATACGTGCAGCCATGTCTCGTGACCGCTTCAAGATGATACTCAGATTTATCAGGTTTGACAACGAAAATACACGTGCAGAACGTGTGCAAACAGATAAAGCTGCACCAATACGGGACATCTGGACAATGCTGAACAGTAATCTGGAGAGAGCCTACAAGCCATATCATTGTATCACCGTCGACCAGCAATTATTTCCATTTAGAGGTCATACTAAATTTACCCAGTATATACCTTCAAAACCAGCTAAATATGGCATAAAGATTTTCTGGGCTTGTGACTCATCAAATGCCTACCCTTTACAAGGTCAGCTCTACACTGGGAAACCAACTGATGGTCCTCGACAAGTAAACATTGGAGAACGAACAGTATTGGACCTAGTGAGCTCGTATAAAGGCTCTGGAAGAAATGTCACCACCGATAACTTCTTTACAACCATGGAACTAGCTAAGGTATTGAACTCCTGGAACATGACACTAGTTGGTACAGTGAGAAAAAACAAAAGGTTCCTACCTAACAACATGCAGCCTGCCAAAGAAAGGCCTGTATACTCGACAAATTTTGCCTACAATCATGATGCAACAGTCTGTTCATATGTACCAAAGAAGAACAAATCAGTCGTGCTTCTATCATCTATGCACATGACGGGAGAAGTTGAAGAGACACTAGCAGCCAAGCCAGAGATAATAAAATACTACAACATAACAAAAGGTGGCGTTGATGTTATGGATAAAATGTTGGGAGAGTACACTGTGAAACGACGAACATCACGTTGGACTTTGGCATTTTTCTACAATATGATTGATGTCAGTGGGTTAGCATCCTACATCATCTACAGAGAACACAATCCAAGCTTCAGGGCAAAGGATCAACGAAGAAAGTTCCTGAAAGATCTCGCAAATCAGCTGTGTATGATTGCAATTGAAGATCGTAGTACAAACAAAATGATAATGAGAAACCATTTTCTTCGAGGTGCAGTAGAAATGGTGCTTGGACGATGCATTGTGGTAGCATCGCAGCCAGCAGCTGGCCCCAAAATACCTCATGGTAGTCGTGGACCCTCCCCTGTTGTTGGTAGTTGCTATGTCTGCAGAGACCTGAGGCGAAAACAACGCAAGACTAGAAAGTCTTGTGTGGTTTGTGTGAAACCCATTTGCGATGAACACTCTGTAGCAAAGCCAACATGCATTACTTGCAAAGAAAATCAATAAAAAAAAGTTTCTTACATTTTCTTTTATAATGTAAATGAACAGTTTTTTACTTGTTTATAATAGTTAAATAGCATTATCATTAAAAAAAAATTTATGCTTTTTCCCTTGCATTATCTTCATTCAAAATATATGAGGTACATTTGTACCTATGCAGCTTGTTATGGATGCAAAAAGATCTCGACCCCTTATCTCGGAAGCGGGTGGAGATATTTTATTGAAATTTGGCCAATATATTCTGGACCAAAAATGTAGAGATGTCACGAAATTTCAGCCCTCTACGTCTTTTCAAAAAAAAGTTATTGCAATTTTAAAACGGAATAGTTACAATTGTACCTATTCAGCCGGATAAGGGTTAATATAGCGCACCAAACATGATATGGTTTTTGATTTCTCTGAACTGCCGCAAACAAAACATATAAGGTTAAAAATATGAATATTATTGAATATAATGTTTTACTTTTGTTTACAGTATTTTATTTTCCGGGGGCTACTTTTGTTCATGTACTACTGGCTTCTTCTTCAGTTGTGATTTTTACCTTTTCTATATAAATATGGGTAAATGAATTGACCATTATAGAACCATTTTGAATCCGTGCTTTGGCGGCCTTAAACATTTTGTATAACAGATGTGTTTCTCCTGATTTTTCTTGGTTAAGGGATCACTGATGTTTTAATAAACTTTGAATAAATAACTGGGCATACATGAGAAACCTTGCAATATATCTTTATAGAAATAATACTTCAGCACACACAACACACACAACAAACACACAGAACACACACACATAACATACAGAACACACACAACATATGCCTGTCTATTCAGCTGATCGTGCCTCCTCCTCCTCATACCAATCGCCAGGACGATCAGCTGAATAGACAGAGGCTGTAAGGCGGGGGACCTGGGTGACAGTCTGACACACGCAGTGCGCATGCCCAGCAATCCTAGCCCCGCACTGTGCATAATGCATAACACAGTGAGGGGCAGGGATTACCGAGGTGGGTGGCCACACTGCCAGCACAGGCGCAGTCTCCAAGCCTGGCTGGGATTGTCAGACCGCCAGAGCTTACTGCGCCTGCCCCACAAAGATTTACACAGCGCAGGCGCCGGATTTGAAGAGAAAACAGCGTGGAGGGGGCAGTGCCGAAAGCCCCTGAAGATGTGAGTGACGGCAGAGTACCGTTCAAGCTGGGGATTGAGGACCCGCCTCCGTGGACAAAGATAGGTATTTTTGCAAAGTTTCAAAGCGCTTTATTTTAGTAATACCTGAACACAAAACTAAAAGAGCCACCTTGTTAGAATGCAGCATTACTGCTGCACAAGGTGGCTCTTTTAGTTTATAACGGCTGGAGGGGGGTGATAGTGGCCCTTTAAATGCACCCACATTCTTCACTTTGAGTAGAAGGGAAAAAGTTGGAAATAATATAACTGCCATCTATAGATTTTTTTTTCTGAAGAAAGAAAATGCAGTAGAATAAAATGCAGCCTAATTTCTGAAGGCAAAACAATGTGTTTTCATAGATTTTTGTACACCCATTCATTCAGTGGCTAGATATCTATGACATAAAATTTAAAAATAACTACTAACATTTTTATGACCACTTTGCATGAATAGAAAATACACTTCTAAAAGAATTCAGATGATATTTACATTTAAATTTCAGGTCATTTTAAAACTAGAAAACTGATGAAAAGAGTGTGTGAAAGACATCTAAGAATTGTCTTACTATAAGAATTACCTAAACTTAGAAAACACAATATAAGGAAAATCAGACTCATTTGTTGCTTCACTGATTGCCGATTATGGTGTAGCAGTTAATGTCAACATTCCTAAAGGTTTAAGATACTGGAAGCATTAATAGCAACTTCAGCTATGATCTAATGTAGGGAAAATGTCATAGTTAGCTTCATTTGGAGTCTATGGTAGAAAAGAGATCAAAGTTTTCTTCCTTACTTACCTAAGACATGTGGAAGTTAATGTTACCATTTCTGATGGTCTAGCATCATTGAAACATTAATACCTGTCTTTTTAGAAGTCTAGAGTCCTAAGGGGTTCATATTTTTCGAGCAAAAGGATATAATGGTATAAGAAAATGTCAGGTCAGTTACTGCAATACATTGCACAGTAATGTCTGGTGGATGGCATGGGCTCAGAAGGTATCTTGCTTTGTCATCCCATGATTTGATTGTGGGTTGCTGATTTGTTTTCGTGGTAGCGAGGGCCTAATAGCCTCCATAGATACTCAATTAGCACACTTATTTGGTCCAGTCAAAAGCATGACCAATAAATTGTCTATCAGCAGTTTATAGTACGTTGACAAGTTTATTAGCCCCTTAAGTACCAAGCCACTTTTTACGTTAATGACCAAGCATCATACAGTATTTAAAATCTAAAATGTGTCACTTTATGAAGAAATAACTCCAGAACACTTCAACATATTACAGTATATTTTCATGACATATTGTGCTTCATGGTGGTGATACATTTTGGTAGATATGATTTGCGTTTAAGAAAATATTAAAAAATTGACCAAAAAATTAGAAAATTTCGCTATTATCAAACGTTAAATTTTTATGTCCTTTAATCGGAAAGTTATACCACACAAAATGGATTAAAAATAAGATTTACCACACTTCTACTTTACATTAGAATCATTATTTTTATAACACAAGTGCTGATACAGATTGCAATGATTGTGGTAAATTTCTGCACTGCTGAATCACTAGAATTCTAGAATAATTAGTGCTTGTGGCTTTATTATTCTACATGTTTCAGAGTTCAAGACTCCTTCATCAGGAGCACCACAGGTTCCGGCTGGTCCTTCCTGGACTTGTGGATCTGCTGCAGCCTTTTAATGCTTCAACTCAGCCACATCTGGTGAGTGCAATCCTATGGATTAATCTTTTAACCTTCCCAGATAATACACTATTTGCGCTCTTTCCCTCAACAGTTTTCACATAACACAAGTCCAAAATATGTGCAATATAACCTCATGAATGCATCCAAAATAAATTCCCAACAGCTCAAGGTACAATTGTCATTACTATAACTTCCCTGGATCAGAAGCACTGACTTTAGCTGTATATCATCATTAGCACGTTCCACTTACCGTAGTTGATTCTGAATTTACATTTATTCTCTTCACGCATATTTGCTACAAATATTAAGTCTTCTACATCTTTCATCTTTCATAATACTGCAAAGCCCCCAGCTACTGATAGTTTACAACGTCTCAATCACTTATTTCTGAAATTTACATGGAAACTGCAGTGTAAGTGCTCAGCATAGTGCAAAGCATAAATGTGAGCCGAGCCTTACTACGATTTTTGGGAAGCAGAATAAACAAATTAACAGCAGGTAAAGAATTAGTTTTATTTATTTTATATGCTGTTTCTCATGTGGCATATGTGATTAGGCAACTTTATTCTGCAAGTCAGTGCAATTACAGCGATACCAGATTTATATTGGTTTTTTTTAGGCATAATGAACAGATCAACATCAGGTGAAGAATTGGTTTTATTTATTTTTTATGCTGTTTCTCTTGAGGTATAATTAATTAGACAACTTTATTCTAATGGTCGGTGCAATTTAAGAGATACCAGATTTATATTGTTATTTTCTATTTGGTGTTTGGCTGATAACACATACTAACAAAAAAACAAGTTTTGCATCAGCATATTTTGACAGCTATATTTTTTTCAATTTATGCTGGCAGAGCTATACTAGGGAGCTTGTTTTTTGTGGGATGAGTTTATGATTTTTACTGGTACCATTTTCGGCACATAATTTCTTTTTAAGCTTTCCATTCCGATTTTTGGGAGGCAGAATGAACAAAGCCAGCCACTCCGATTATATTTTGGGTTTATTTATTTGCTGTTCACTGTGTGGGAAATGTGATAAGGCAGCATTATTATTTGGTCAGCACAATTAGAACAATATACCATATTTACATTTTTTTTTATGTTTTGCCGCTTCTGCCCAATAAAAACAATTTTATGGAAAAAAAATATTGTTTTGTATCTGTATTCTGTGAGCTATAGGTTTTTTATTCCTACATTGATGGAGCTGTATGATGGGTTGTTTTTACTGGGACAAGATGTTGTTTTCAGAGATTCCATCTTTATGTATATTCAGCTTTTTGATCACATTTTATTCCACTTTTTGTCCAGCGGCATGAGGAAAAAAACATTTTTCTTTTCAGTGTTCACTGTAGAGGTTAATTAGTTTAACAGTTTATTAGATTGTGATGTTCCAGATGCAGTGATACCAAAATGAGAGGCTGCTACATGAAGAGTTTAATGATTGCATGGTGGTTTTGTTTAGCTGAGGTGATAATACCTGGTGTACAGTGGTGTACTTATTCCTAGTCTCAAGCCCATGGATGTTGGGTTCTATTTCTCTGACGGGGTAAATATGATGGGCTTAATTGTTCAGCTTAGTCAGAAGTCAGATGCTACAGACACCCTTTTGTTTTGTTTCTTTCTCTTGCTAAAAAGTGTATGCTATATGCATACAAAAAATTATATTAATAGAGTTTATTTTTTAAAATCTCAAAGTTTATATTATGGATTGATGTCACATTACTTTTGCTCTACATATTTTTCTTTCTCAAATCCACACTAGGAGAAATCCAGATATGAAACAAAGCAGATACAACAGATGGAATTACATTTTATTTCTCTCACCAAATATCAACACAGAACAGAAAAAAGTGGGGTGTATTTTTTATTATATTAAAAAAAGCGAAAGCTGTAAAGATGATGAGATGCAGTAGTTGTGTTCAATGTGATTAAATATATTTTACATAATTAAAGAGCCTTATAAGTACCATTTTTCTTCCTTTAGTTAAAGTACATCATTTACTCATACTATAAAATTTCAGCAGCAGGATTAAAGTGGAAAATGGGATGATTAAAAATCAAACTAAAGTGGAATAGTTTTTAAGGAAAATTAAATTGTCCTATCGATAGCATTATAAGATTTTCTGCCATTATTGCAATCTCATGAATTTGTGAAGGTGAAGCTAATGAATATCATTGGCATGTCCTAAAATATGCATGTTTTAATTTAAAAATTTAAATCATCATCTGAATTATTTTAACATTTTATTAATATAGAAAGGGTATTTTTGGGGATATATAAGGTGGAAAAAGTGCTATTTGTGAGTTGGTATATCTAATATGCAGTAATGTTTTGAGCAAATATCTCAACTGTTAGGCCACAATCACATATACAATATTTGGTCAGTATTTTACATCAGTATTTGTTAGTCAAAATTAGTAGGGGAAAAATAAGAAGAAAAGTATAATAGAAACACCTCACCACTTCTGTATTTATCACACTCTCCTGGTTTTGGCTGACAAATACTGGTGGAAAATACTGACCAAATACTGAACGTGTGAACGTAGGCTTAAATCAAGTCACAATACCTGAATATATTAAGTGTGCTTTATCAGGTGAAGAGTGCAGTACTGAGTCCAAAAGTTTTAGGGAGATGTGGAAAAATGCTGCAAATTAAGAATGCTTTCAAAAATAGAAGTGTTAATGGTTTATTTTTTTTTATAAAAAAAAACAAAATGCAGAGTGAATGAACAAAAGAAAAATAGAAATCAATATAATATTTGGTATGAACACCCTTTGTCCTCAAAATAGCAGCATAACATTAGCAGTGCATCAATTCTTTAAGATGAGGTGCAATTGCACACAATTTTTAAATTAATTCGCAAGTCCTTCGGTCTCTTCACATAATCCCAGACATGATAAAATATTACAAAAAAACGGGGTTCTATGTGGGGCCATATCATCACTTCCAGGACTTTTTGTTATTATTTACATTGCAGGCAGTTCTTTATGAGATTGCCTGTATATTTGTGGCTGTTGTCCTGCTGCAGAATACATTTAAAGCCAATCAGACACCTCCCTAATGGTTGGATAAGTACAGTACAGAGCAAAAGTTTGGACACCCTGCCTCATTTAAAGATTTTTCTGTATTTTCATGACTAGGAAAATTGTGAATTCACACTGAAGGCATCAAAACTATGAATTAACACAGGTGGAATTATATACTTAAAGGCAACCTGTCACTTGAATTTGGCGGGACCGGTTTTCGGTCAATTGCCTTGCGTAGGCGTGTACTGTGGAGGACATAGAATGAACTTCAATCCAATATTGCGGCCAGCATGCAGCTAGTGGGTAAGGAAAGGGTGAATCAAACACCTGAAAACTCCGCCCATATGACCGAAAACCGGTCCCGCCAAATTCAGGTGACAGGTTCCCTGTAACAAAAAAGTGTTGAACAACTGAAAATATGTCTTATATTCTAGGTTCTTCAAAGTAGCCACCTTTTGCTTTGATGACTGCTTTGCACACTCTTGGCATTCTCTTGATGAGCTTCAAGAGGTAGTCACCGGAAATGGTCTTCCAACAATCTTGAAGGAGGTCCCAGAGATGCTTAGCACTTGTTGGCCCTTTTGCCTTCATTCTGTTGTCCAGCTCACCCCAAACCATCTCGATTGGGTGCAGGTCTGGTGACTGTGGAGGCCAGGTCATCTGGCGTAGCACCCCATCACTCTCCTTCTTGGTCAAATAGCCCTTACACAGCCTGGAGGTGTGTTTGGGGTCATTGTCCTGTTGAAAATAAATGATGGTACAACTAAACGCAAACCAGATGGAATAGCATGCCGCTGCAAGATGCTATGGTAGCCATGCTGGTTCAGTATGCCTTCAATTTTGAATAAATCCCCAACAGTGTCACCAGCAAAGCACCCCCACACCATCACACCTCCTCCATGCTTTCCGGTGGGAACCAGGCATGTAGAGTCCATCCGTTCACCTTTTCTGCTTCGCACAAAGACACGGTGGTTGGAACCAAATATCTCAAATTTGGACTCATCAGACCAAAGCACAGATTTCCACTGGTCTAATGTCCATTCTTTGTGTTCTATATCCCAAACAAGTCTCTTCAGCTTGTTGCCTGTCCTTAGCAGTGGTTTCCTAGCAGCTATTTTACCATAAAGGCCTGCTGCACAAAGTCTCCTCTTAACAGTTGTTGTAGAGAAGTGTCTGCTGCTAGAACTGTTGTGAATTCTGTTGTCGAACTCCCTCCTGTGGTCGTGAATGGTACTTCTGTCCATGGACTCCCTCTGGTGGCTGTGAGTGAAGCTGCTGCTTCTGAGGTTCCTTACACAGGTGACGTGGTTTATCCTTTGGTTGGCTGCTCTATTTAACTCCACTCAGATCATTACTCCATGCCAGCTGTCAATGTTCCTGCATTGGTTCAGTTCGCTCTTGGATCTTTCTGGTGACCTGTCTTCTCCAGCAGAAGCTAAGTTCCTGATAGTTATTATTTGTTCATTGTTTCCTTGTCCAGCTGGTTATCATGATTTTGTCTTGCTAGCTGGAAGCTCTGGGATGCAGAGTGGCATCTCCGCACTGTTAGTCGGTGCGGAGGTCTTTTTGCACACTCTGCGTGGTCTTTTGTAGTTTCTTGTGCTGACCGCAAAGATACCTTTCCTATCCTCTGTCTGTTTAGTAAGTCTGGCCTCCCTTTGCTGAAACCTGTTTCATTTCTGTGTTTGTGACTTTCATCTTTACTTACAGTTGATATATGTGGGGGGCTGCCTTTTCCTTTGGGGAATTTCTCTGAGGCAAGGTAGGCTTTATTTTCTATCTCTAGGGCTAGCTAGCTCTTAGGCTGTGAAGAGGCGTCTAGGGAGAGTCAGGAACGCTCCACGGCTATTTCTAGTTGTTGTGATAAGATTAGGGCCTGCGGTCAACAGAGCTCCCACATCCCAGAGCTTGTCCTGTGTGAGTTTAATTATCAGGTCGTGCCGGGTGCTCCTAACCACCAGGTCCATAACATAGAACTCTCTGTGGCATTGACCTGGTCTCTAATCTGAGCTGCTGTTAACCTGTTATTTCTGAGGCTGGTGACTCAGATAAACTTACCCTCAGAAGCAGAGGTGACTCTTGGTCTTCCTTTCCTGGGGCGGTCCTCATGTGAGCCAGTTTCTTTGTAGCATTTGATGGTTTTTGCAACTGCACTTGGGGACACTTTGAAAGTTTCCCCAATTTTTGGGACTGACTGACCTTCATTTCTTAAAGTAATGATGGCAACTCATTTTTCTTTACTTAGCTGCTTTTTTCTTGCCATAATACAAATTCTAACAGTCTATTCAGTAGGACTATCAGTGGTGTATCCACCAGACTTCTGCACAACACAACTGATGGTCCCAACACCATTTATAAGGCAAGAAGTACCACTTATTAAACCTTAAAGGGCACACGTGTGAAGTGAAAACCATTTCCGGTGACAACCTCTTGAAGCTCATTAAGAGAATGTCAAGATTGTGCAAAGCAGTCATCAAAGCAAAAGGTGGCTACTTTGAAGAACCTAGAATATAAGACATATTTTCAGTTGTTTCAAACTTTTTTGTTAAGTATATAATTCTAAATGTGTTAATTCATAGCTTTGATGCCTTCAGTGTGAATTTACAATTTTCATAGTCATGAAAATACAGAAAAATCTTTAAATGAGAAGGTGTGTCCACACTTTTGCTCTGTTCTGTATATGCCTGGATTTATCATTGAGGACACCAAGAAATCAGTCAGTTTGAGCACCATGGATGCAATGGCTGGACTATGAAATGAAGTGAAGCACATGAAAAGCACATTATGCTTATTTCCCTTCAAAAGCAGGATGATAGCCAGCAGAGCCATTAGATTTAAATTGGCAAAACCCAGTTCAACTTAACGGTACCCATATACTGATAAGAAAAGTCTGACCAGAAGTGGAATTTTTGAAATAATTGAGGCTGAAAACATATACCTTTGACATGGAAACAAGGCCAAGTGACTCAACTGTGCACAAAACATAGGAACTGGGATGAAGCAAAATGGTAGCTGATGCTCTGTACTTATTAGTCAGAATTTGAAATATTTCCTGTAACAGAAGGTGGTTTGTTTTCAGAAGTGCTGTAAAGTGTTACAGTAATATGTGCATGCAGGCAACACTGAATCATGGCGGAGGGTCCTTGTACATTTAGAGCTTCGTTTTAGCAAATAGAATGGATAATTGATCAGGAATATTGTTATCATCAATACTGAGAAATATTGTTTGATACTTCATGCAGTACCATAAGTAAGGCAATTAATTGGCTCTAAATGTATTCTTCAGCAGGAGAATAACTACAAAACATAGCCAATGTAACTATTAGCATTTGCTTATTTGCTTGCTTTAGGATATTTGCTCCTTTTGTTTTTTTTTATTGGGTTTGAATGTGTTCTTTCACTTTGTACCTATACCAGCACATAGACCTGCTCAGTTCTTTGGTTTTGCTGTGATCTTTCATAGTGTACAGATTGTTTCTACACAGGAAAGAAATATATCTTGGTACCGTGTTAGCCAGTAGATTAGAAAAATATTTAGAATTGAGAGTCCTCAGTGGTTGATACCTTTGAATGGCTAACTGAAAAGATGGTAACAAATTGCTAGCTTTCAAGACTACATACATCTCTTCATCTACAAACTATGGACCCATCTAATTTATAACAAGGAAAAGAAACTGCACAGATTGCGCCTCATTTCAGGACTCTATGCAAACAGATACAAAGCAAAGCCTAAACCTGATAACTTGGACAACCACTCCATTCCAGGCACAAATAATTGTGTCATTAATCTCTCAGATTATAAACCCAACAAAGTTAAGCTTGCCGTGTTTTCCAGAGGACTCTCATTTTGTCCTACTAAGGCCCTGGATAAAACTGAACTCTGCAGTGATATGGAACATTTTTTCAGGAGACTGCGTCTGAGGGAATATTTCAATGATACAGAAGATTCAGAACCCACTTGGACTGAAGGGAAAGGTATCCTAACAACAAAGAAGAGGTCAGACTGGACACCTCCACCGGGACGCAACCCTCATTTGGATAAATATATAGACTCCTTCAGACATTTGATAAAATCCACCATCATAGATACTAACAGGACACAAGCATCCAACATCAGTGCCCAGGAGAGAACGGCCATACAGTCTCTGAAAACCAACAAAGAAATCATCATCATACCTGCTGACAAGGGAGGTGCAATAGTCATGATGAACACATCAGACTATATGAGGGCAGCAAACAGACAACTTATGGACACACGCTACTACAAAAAATTGGAGTCGGATCCTACACAGGATTATTACAAGGAACTAAACAAGTTGGTATCTTGTCTGCCCGACGTATCCATAAGAGCCAATGACCTGATACCAGAAAGTCCAAGAACAGGGACATTCTACCTGCTTCCCAAAATCCACAAATCTGGAAACCCAGAAAGACCAATTATTTCATGTGTGGGCACCGTTACTGAGCAGGTATCTGGATGGGTAGAGAGTAGTGTTGAGCGATACAGTCCGATACTTGAAAGTATCGGTATCGGATAGTATCGGCCGATACCCGAAAAATATCGGATATCGCCGATACCGATATCCGATACCAATACAAGTCAATGGGACATCAAGTATCGGAATGTATCCTCATGGATCCCAGGGTCTGAAGGAGAGGAAACTCTCCTTCAGGCCCTGGGATCCATATTAAAGTGTAAAATAAAGAATTAAAATAAAAAATATTGTTATATTCACCTCTCCGGCGGCCCCTGGACATCAGCGGAAGGATCCGGCGTCCGGCACGGCTTCTTTCTTCAAAATGCGCGCCTTTAGGACCTGTGGAATGACGTCCCGGCTTCTGATTGGTCGCGTGCCGCCCATGTGACCGCCACGCGACCAATCAGAAGCCGCGACGTCATTCCTCAGGTCCTAAAAGGCGCTCATTCTAGGACTTTAGCTGAGGAATGACGTCGCGGCTTCTGATTGGTCGCGTGGCGGTCACATGGGCGGCACGCGACCAATCAGAAGCCGGGACGTCATACCACAGGTCCTAAAGGCGCGCATTTTGAAGAAAGAAGCCGTGCCGGACGCCGGATCCTCCCGCTGATGTCCAGGGGCCGCCGGAGAGGTGAATATAACAATATTTTTTATTTTAATTCTTTATTTTACACTTCCGATACCGATACCCGATATCACAAAAATATCGGATCTCGGTATCGGAATTCCGATACCGCAAGTATCGGCCGATACCCGATACTTGCGGTATCGGAATGCTCAACACTAGTAGAGAGTATTCTTAAACCTCTGGTAAAAGATACACCCAGCTTCATTCATGACACAACTGACCTATTGAATAAACTATCAGCAATAGGTCCTCTACCAGAAGGAACCATCCTGGCCACCATGGATGTGGAATCTCTGTACTCCAATATCCCACACCAGGATGGATTAAATGCCTGCAAATTCTTCCTGGAAAATGCAGGGACTGATGCAAATTCTGTGGTGAAACTTATAAAATTCATCCTCACCCACAATTACTTTGAGTTTGACAAGAAGATCTATCTAAAGGAGACTGGCACAGCAATGGGAAGTAAAATGGCCCCACAGTATGCAAATCTTTTCATGGCCAAGCTTGAAAGCGACTTTTTGTCCTCATGTCCCATCAGGCCTCTGGCGTACTACCGCTACATTGAAGACATTTTAATCATCTGGACGGAGTCTGAGCCACAGCTAAAGACGTTCCACGAACAGTTTAATCAATTTCATCCTACCATCAACTTGACACTCAACTACTTCTGCACTGAAATTTACTTTTTGGACACCATCATTAAGCTGCAGAACAATAAAATAGAGACATCCCTGTATCAGAAGCCAATCGACCATCCAACATACCTTAAATGGGACAGTTTCCATCCAAGACACATAAAAAACTCTATTGTCTACAGCCAAGCCATCAGATACAATCGTATATGTTCCAACCCAATGGATAGAGATGAACACCTTGGTCGCCTCAGAAAGACCTTTTTGAATCAGGGCTACCATCCAAGAAAAATTGAAAATCAGATCACAAGAGCTACCAGAATATCAAGGAATCACCTGCTACATTACAAAACTAAAGAAGAAAATAACCGGGTACCTCTAGTGGTTACCTACAATCCAAATCTGGAGGTGCTAAGGGGAGCTGCACGGAAATTACAACCTTTACTGCGAAAAGATGCCTGCTTACAATTCATTTTTCCAGACCCCCCACTACTTTGTTTTAGGCAGCCCCCAAATCTAAGAAGCATCATTGTCAAGAGCTCCCTGTCCTCTCCAACAGCTGCACGTACCTTTCCTTGCAACCAGAAAAAATGTAAAACCTGTCCATTTATAATGACCACGGACAAGATAAAGATTCCCAACTCACATCAGGACTACAAGATACCAGGTACTTTCAGCTGCGTCACTTCTAATGTGGTGTACCTAATTATTTGTACTAAATGTCCAACTGGGGGTCTGTATGTGGGGGAGACAGGGCAGAAACTGAGAACAAGGATGAACTCTCACCGCCATACAATAAGAGAAAAAAGAATGGATATACCTGTGGCAATACATTTCTGTCTCCCAAATCATAACATTATGGACATGAAGTTACTTGTGTTAAAAGGTAGCTTCAGATCGCAGAAAGATAGGAGAGTCTGGGAATATAAGCTGATGACGACCTTTGACACTCACTCTGCAGGAATAAATGTGTCACATGGATTTATGTCTTTCTACAACAACTAAGGAACTTGCCCATCAGACCATGTAGGGTCGCCACAACAGAGAACCTAATCACAGGACAATAAAACAATCCTTATCTAAGAATTGGCCCAATATTTATGGACGTAACTGTTTATCACCCATGGTAATTCTGCTTCATGTCACCTGGCTTATCCATGGTTTTTTTCCCCTCCTTTTTTTTTTCCCATACTATGTTGTGCATAAATATGTGATTCTTCAGAATTTGTTTTAGTCTTTGCCTGATGAAGAGACATATGTAGTCTCGAAAGCTTGCAATTTGTTACCATCTATTCAGTTAGCCAATAAAAGGTATCAACCACTAAGGACTCTCAATTCTAAATATTTTTCTATCTACTGGCTAACACGGTACCAAGGTATATTTCTTTCCTGTGTCAAAATGGAGGATACCAGAATGTACCGCATCTTTATGTAACTAAAACCACTTCTGAAGAAACGTGCACAAATGGACAGCGACATTTTTTTCCTATCTAAATGCAAAGAGGAGAATCTAATTCCCAAAGGACTCTGGATTACAAACCCAATTCTTCATACCTACAATACCCATTATGCACAGAACCTGTGTCACAGGACTTCTGAGAGATTAAGGAATCATCTTTTGCATGTCTGCTACAGCATAAAGAGTAAAGTCCAAGGGCAATTTGAAACCCTGAGGAAAACACTTACTGAAGTCAAAGAGCAAAAATTACAACAATATTACAACAAACTACAGACCCATCTAATTCATAACAGGGAAAAGAAACTGCACAGATTGCGCCTCAATTCAGGACTCTATGCAAACAGATACAAAACAAAGCCTAAACCTGACAATTTGGACAACCACTTCATTCCAGGCACAAATAATTCTGTCATTAATCTCTCAGATTATAAACCCAACAAAGTTGAGCTTGCCGTGCTTTCCAGAGGACTCTCATTTTGTCCTACTAAGGCCCTGGATAAAACTGAACTCTGCAGTGATATGGAACATTTTTTCAGGAGACTGCGTCTGAGGGAATATTTCAATGATATAGAAGATTCAGAACCCACCTCGACTGAAGGGAAAGGTATCCTAACAACAAAGAAGAGGTCAGACTGGACACCTCCACCGGGATGCAACCCTCATTTGGATAACTATATAGACTCCTTCAGACATTTGATAAAATCCACCATCAAAGTTACTAACAGGACACAAGCATCCAACATCAGTGCCCAGGAGAGAAAGGCCGTACAGTCTCTTAAAACCAACAAAGAAATCATCATCATACCTGCTGAAAAGGGAGGTGCAATAGTCATGATGAACACATCAGACTATATGAGGGAAGCAAACAGACAACTTATGGACACACAATACTACAAAAAATTGGAGTCGGATCCTACACAGGATTATTACAAGGAACAAAACAAGTTGGTATCTTGTCTGCCCGACGTATCCATAAGAGCCAATGACCTGATACCAGAAAGTCCAAGAACAGGGACATTCTACCTGCTTCCCAAAATCCACAAATCTGGAAACCCAGAAAGACCAATTATTTCATGTGTGGGCACCGTTACTGAGCAGGTATCTGGATGGGTAGAGAGTATTCTTAAACCTCTGGTAAAAGATACACCCAGCTTCATTCATGACACAACTGACCTATTGAATAAACTATCAGCAATAGGTCCTCTACCAGAAGGAACCATCCTGGCCACCATGGATGTGGAATCTCTGTACTCCAATATCCCACACCAGGATGGATTAAATGCCTGCAAATTCTTCCTGGAAAATGCAGGGACTGATGCAAATTCTGTGGTGAAACTTATAAAATTCATCCTCACCCACAATTACTTTGAATTTGACAAGAAGATCTATCTACAGGAGACTGGCACAGCAATGGGAAGTAAAATGGCCCCACAGTATGCAAATCTTTTCATGGCTAAGCTTGAAAGCGACTATTTGTCCTCATGTCCCATCAGGCCTCTGGCGTACTACCGCTACATTGATGACATTTTAATCATCTGGACGGAGTCTGAACCACAGCTAAAGACGTTCCATGAACAGTTTAATCAATTTCATCCTACCATCAACTTGACACTAAACTACTCCTGCACTGAAATTAACTTTTTGGACACAATCATTAAGCTGCAGAACAATAAAATAGAGACATCCCTGTATCAGAAGCCAATCGACCATCCAACATACCTTAAATGGGACAGTTTCCATCCAAAACACATAAAAAACACTATTGTCTACAGCCAAGCCATCAGATCGTATATGTTCCAACCCAATGGATAGGGATGAACACCTTGGTCGCCTCAGAAAGACCTTTTTGAATCAGGGCTACTATCCAAGAAAAATTGAAAATCAGATTACAAGAGCCACCAGAATATCAAGGAATCACCTGCTACATTACAAAACTAAAGAAGAAAATAACCGGGTACCTCTAGTGGTTACCTACAATCCAAATCTGGAAGTGCTAAGGGGAGCTGCACGGAAATTACAACCTTTACTGCGAAAAGATGCCTGCTTACAATCCATTTTTCCAGACCCCCCACTACTGTGTTTTAGGTAGCCCCCAAATCTAAGAAGCATCATTGTCAAGAGCTCCCTGTCCTCTCCAACAGCTGCACATGCCTTTCCTTGCAACCAGAAAAAATGTAAAACCTGTCCATTTGTAATGACCACGGACAAGATAAAGATTCCCAACTCACATCAGGACTACAAGATACCAGGTACTTTCAGCTGCGTCACTTCTAATGTGGTGTACCTAATTATTTGTACTAAATGTCCAACTGGGGATCTGTATGTGGGGGAGACAGTGCAGAAACTGAGAAAAAAGAATGGATATACCTGTGGCAATACATTTCTGTCTCCCAAATCATAACATTATGGACATGAAATTACTTGTGTTAAAAGGTAGCTTCAGATCGCAGAAAGATAGGAGAGTCTGGGAATATAAACTGATGACGACCTTTGACACTCACACTGTAGGAATGAATGTGTCACATGGATTTATGTCTTTTTACATCAACTAAGGAACTTGCCCATCAGACCATGTGGGGTCGCCACAACAGAGAACCTAATCACAGGACCATAAAACAATCCTTATCTAAGAATTGGCCCAATATTTATGGACGTAACTGTTTATCACCCATGGTAATTCTGCTTCATGTCACCTGGCTTATCCATGGTTTTTTTCCCCTCCTTTTTTTTTTCCATACTATGTTGTGCATAAATATGTGATTCTTCAGAATTTGTTTTAGTCTTTGCCTGATGAAGACACATATGTAGTCTCGAAAGCTTGCAATTTGTTACCATCTTTTCAGTTAGCAAATAAAAGTTATCAACCACCGAGGACTCTCAATTCTAAATATTTTTCTATCTACTGGCTTACACGGTACCAAGATATATTTCTTTCCTGTGTCAAAAAGGAGGACACCAGAATGTACCGCATCTTTATGTAACTAAAACCACTTCTGAAGAAACGTGCACAAATGGACAGCGACATTTTTTTCCTATCTAAATGCAAAAAGGAGAATCTAATTCCCAAAGGACTCTGGATTACAAACCCAATTCTTCATACCTCCAATACCCATTATGCACAGAACCTGTGTCACAGGACTTCTAAGAGATTAAGGAATCATCTTTTGCATGTCTGCTACAGCATAAAGAGTAAAGTCCAAGGGCAATTTGAAACCCTGAGGAAAACACTTACAGAAGACACAGAGCAAAATTTACAACAATATTACAACAAACTACGGACCCATCTAATTCATAACAAGGAAAAGAAACTGCACAGATTGCGCCTCAATTCAGGACTCTATGCAAACAGATACAAAACAAAGCCTAAACCTGACAACTTGGACAACCACTCCATTCCAGGCACAAATAATTGTGTCATTAATCTCTCAGATTATAAACCCAACAAAGTTGAGCTTGCCGTGCTTTCCAGAGGACTCTCATTTTGTCCTAATAAGGCCCTGGATAAAACTGAACTCTGCAGTGATATGGAATCTTCTGTATCATTGAAATATTCCCTCAGACGCAGTCTCCTGAAAAAATGTTCCATATCACTGCAGAGTTCAGTTTTATCCAGGGCCATGAAAAGATGGTAACAAATTGCAAGCTTTCGAGACTACATACGTCTCTTCATCAGGCAAAGACTAAAACAAATTCTGAAGAATCACATATTTATGCAAAACATAGTATAGAAATATAGACATGGTAATTCTGCTTCATGTCACCTGGCTTATCCATGGTTTTTTTCCCCTCCTTTTTTTTTTCTATACTATGTTGTGCATAAATATGTGATTCTTTAGAATTTGTGTTAGTCTTTGCCTGATGAAGAGACGTATGTAGTCTCGAAAGCTTGCAATTTGTTACCATCTTTTCAGTTAGCCATTAAAAGGTATCAACCACTGAGGACTCTCAATTCTAAATATTTCTCAGATTGTTTCTATAAGCAGGGCCACTAATGTCTGGCTGAGTGTGTGTACTAGTTACATTCCAGATGAGGAGTTAACTCCTAACATATCAATCAGTTCTCTCCAGCCCATTGAACAGTTAATTGCTCATTTCACTACCTTTTTTCCAGGTCCTTTCAAACAGCTGTGATAAATCTTGAAAAATTTATTCACAGCTATTACTCATCCATGTGCCCTATTATCTCTTTATGTTAATTTACTTAAGTCCAGGTCTGGGGTGAGGAGGCCAAGGATTTCAGGGCTCATAGTAATGATAAGAAAATGCAACAAGGAGCATATGTTGGATTGAGAGGAGGGGATGGAGGGGTAAGTGGTAAGGTGAATGTATTTTTGGGGATTTTTTGCATCTTATGTCTCAAGAGACTCTGGAGCATATTATGGGACATTCAATTTGCAGAAAATAACTTAGCTGCAAATTGAATTTGCATTGAAAATTTGGCATATTTAAATTTTGCCAGATCCACTCATCTCTATAACCTATCAATCATGTCATGCTCAAATAACACCAATTCTCTGTATACCGCATTGTCTGTCAATAAAAATGAGAATGGCTTTTAAAATTTGCCTGAAGTCTTTTAAAGCGCTGCGGAATATGTTGGCGCTATATAAATAAAGATTATTATTGTTATTATTATTATTATTTTAAAGACATGAAAAATTTAGGTCTTAATGACTTAAAGGATCTATTGAAGCCTTATACTCCTTGCTGACTGCTTAGATTAACAAGTAAGAATATAATTTATCTATATCAAGGTTCAAGCGAAAAGCTGTTGGAAGCAGAACCATTTGTTATTTCTGTCTGAAATATGGCTGCTTTCACACATCAGGTTTTTGGTTTCAGGCACAATCCGGCAGTTTCAGACACAATCTGGATCAGTTTTTTTCTGATGCCTGATCCGTTTTTTTCCCATAGAGTTGTATTACTGCCGGATTGTGCCTGAAGGACATGCGTTTCATCCGTTTTGTGCCGGATCCGTCCCTTCAAGCTTTTTTGCCGGATACAAAAAAGTCTCCTGCAGCGTTTTTTGTGTCCAGCGAAAAATCCCGAAGGGACGTTTCCGGCAATAAACGCATGGAACTGATGTGTGAAAGAACATTTCCGGCGACCAAATCCATTTTTAACACACTGAGCATGCCAGAAGCTTTGTTTTTGATTCTAGCATGGAAAAATCTCTCTCTCTCTCTCTTTCTCTCTCTCTCTCTCTCTCTCTCCTCCTCAAACACCATGCCCAGGAACTCAAAAAAAACATGCGCAGTACATAAACCCGGATCCAGCTAAAAAACGGATCCGGTGCATCGGTTTGCATCCGTTTTTTCACTATTTACAACGGATCCGTTTTTTAGCAAATTTGCCGGATTGTGCCTGAAACCAAAAACCTGATGTGTGAAAGCAGCCTTAATTGCACGAACCAAACAGGAAGATATCTTGGACACATTTAAGTCATGTCTCAAGGTACACCTTTCGGCTTGGTGTTTAATGGCAAATAAAACCCTAGACCAAATTGACTAATCTGTTTAATTGTGCTTTGAGTCCATTGTGTGCAAAGCAGAATACAAATGTTTGTTATTGTAAGTAATGATATGGCCCCCATAGAGACCTGCTCTCAACATTATTCAGTCTGTCTGGGATTAGATAAACAGACAGCAGGATTTGTGGTTTGTTCTCAAAGATGTTTAGAGCAGCCTCCCTGTTGAGTTCTTTCAAATGGTGCGTAAGTGTATCTAGAAGAATTTATGCATGTTGTTTTGTAGGCAAAAAAGTTTATACAGTAAATAATGATTTTATTTAGATTTATCTTTTTTCATACACTTTGTGTAATTTGTTAATTGCTGAAATAAACTACGGTAATAACTAGTGTTGAGCATTCCGATACCGCAAGTATCGGGTATCGGCCGATATTTGCGGTATCGGAATTCCGATACCGAATTCCGATACTTCCCGCGTATCGGATACCGGAATCGGAAGTTCCCAGAATTCAAACTGAACGCAGCAGCCAATGAGGAATGATTGGAAGTGTGGGCACATCCTGTTTAGCATGGTGGGCATGTAAGTACTGGCAAGGCTGTGATTGGCTGCTGAAATGATGTCACTCTGCACTATAAAAAACGCTGCCGCCATTTTGCGCTCACTCTGCTGTGATTTCAGTTAGGGACAGGACGCTGTGTTCTAACTGAGGGCCAGTTGAGCTAGCTAATTGCTTTATTTTCCTTTCCAAAGGCTAATTTAGCAAAACGCTGTGTGTTCTTCACTGTTCACCTTGCTCTTGCCTTGCAGCGCTGTTTTAACAGCGTTCTGCAAGGCCTGTGTGTGTGTGTGTGCAGCTCACTCTGTAGTCTGTGTGCAGCCATATACCCGGTTGTATTCAGCTCAGGGGGGGTTCACACTGCCTCACACAGTTGTCCTTTTTTGCTCATAGTGCAGCCTGCTGCACATTTTTTCTCAAATTTCCTATTAGTGTTTTTCCACCAGTCTCCAGCTAAATTGTGGAAAAACACTACATAGGATAACCTAGAGGGGGGTTTTTGGGCCTTGCAGCGCCGTTTACGGCTGTCTGCACGGTCTCCGTGTGAGCCCAGCTCGCCCTGTAGTCTGTGTGCAGCCATAGCCGGTTGGATTCAGCTCAGGGTTCGTTACTGGCTCATACCTTGAGAAAAATGTTCCTTTTTTTCAAATAGTGCAGCCTGTTTAAAATGTAAAAAAAAAATTCCTATTAGTGTTTTTCCACCCGTCTCCAGCTAAATAGTGGAAAAACACTACATAGGATAACCTAGAGGGGGTTTATTGGGCCTTGCAGCGCCATTTACGGCTGTCTGCACGGTCTCTGTGTGAGCGCAGCTCGCCCTGTAGTCTGTGTGCAGCTATAGCCGGTTGGATTCAGCTCAGGGTGTGTTACTGCCTCATACCTTGAAAAACAATTTCCTTTTTTTCAAATAGTGCAGCCTGTTTAAAATTAAAAAAAAAAAATTCCTATTAGTGTCTTTCCACCCGTCTCCAGCTAAATAGTGGAAAAACACTACATAGGATAACCTAGAGGAGGGTTTTTTGGCCTTGCAGCGCCGTTTACGGCTGTCTGCACGGTCTCCGTGTGATTTAAACTAGCTCTGTAGCCCGATCTGCACAAAAAAAAAAGTAAAGTTCACCAAACACAACTTAACACTTGTGTAGGCCACATTTGAAAAATAATAAAGTTTAGTCCACACTTTACAACATTAGTGTTTCTTACACCTGTTAGGAGGAGCATTTCAGGAATAAGCACACTAAGGCCTTAGTACTTTTCTGCTTATCTTTATCTGTCAACCAAGATGAAGAGGGCAGGGAGTAAGGCACGTGGGCGTGGGCGCGGAGCAGGGAGAGGAGCAGGGAGAGGATGTGGTGATTCTGTGCCTGCTGCGGGCGCCGGTGACTCGTCGTCACTCAGTTTCAGCAGGGAACAGTCCTTCATGCGCAGCTTTGTCGGAGAGCGCCGTGCACCGCTGCTGCGTGAAGACCAAATTGAAGCTGTTGTCGGGTGGATGGCAGCTAACGCCTCGGCATCAACTTCAGTTAGTGCCACATCCTCTCAGGCACAGAGCACTGGAGAGCAGCCATCTGTCTCTTCACCACCTGCCAAATTGGCCAGGCAGTCAGAGAGCCCAGGACAGGAGCCGTCTCTACTTCTGTTCTCTGAATCTCTTGGCTTGGAAACAGGGGGCCAGCCAAGCAGCATTGGAGAAATGGAAGAAGAGGCAGTGTGCAGTGATGCCCAACAGCTTTTTCTCTCTGACTCTGAAGAGGCAGGTGGGCCAGTGCCTCCGGTGACCACAGCGCAGTACGCATCTGATGATGAAACTCAGGTGCCGCTTTCTGGTGCGTACTGTGCTGCCGAGACTACCCAGGAGGAGCAGTTGGTGGCAGAGGGTAGTGGAGATGATGAGGTCCTTGACCCATCGTGGCGTGAGGAACAGGAAGGTGGTGGGAGCAGCTCTGAGGAAGAGCTTCCCCTTACGGGCCAAAGAGGGAGAGGGAGGGGGAAGACTGCGGAGCCTGTAGCCTCCACTTTGGCACCCGTAATGAGCCTGTCTCTTTCCAAAGCCAAAAAGGGCGCTCCCAAGACTTGCAGTGCCTGGTCCTTTTTTGACACAGTTGCAGATGACATTTGTTTTGTCAAATGCAAGCTGCATCATCAGAAAGTAAAAAGAGGGAAAAATGTCAGCAACCTCAATACCACAAATATGTGGAAACATGTGCGGACCAGGCACGTGGTGGAGTTACAGAAACAGACTGAAGATGTAGGCCAACCAACAGCGGCAGCTACCACCTCTTCAGCTCGTGTTGCCTCTTCCTCCAGCTCACGCACAGCTGGTTTGGCTTCCTCCCAGCATCGCCATGGAAGAACCTCTGGCACTGTTGTCCAGAGACCTTGTGTAATTCCACCCACAGCACCACCTTCCCAGTCATCCTCACACTCCCAGTCTACTCTACAGCCATCGGTAGTACAGGCATGGGAGAAAAGGCGGGCATTCTCGGCCAACCACCCCCGAGCACAGGCTCTGAATGCAGGCATTGCCAAACTGTTGTCCCTGGAAATGCTCTCGTTCAGGCTGGTGGAGACTGACAGCTTCCGTGACTTGATGGCATTGGCAGTCCCACAGTACAATTTGCCCAGCCGCTTTTACTTCAGCAGGCAGGCTGTCCCTGCCCTGCACAGGCATGTTGAGGCAAACATAAAACATGCGCTACTGAACGCCGTCAGTAGCAAGGTCCACCTCACCACCGATGCGTGGACCAGTCAGCATGGACAGGGGCGATACGTTTCCCTCACTGCCCATTGGGTTAATGTTGTTGAGCCAGGTACAGATCGTGCGAGTGGCGCAGGACGTGTCCTGCCCACTCCAAGGATTGCAGGAATCCAGTCTGTACGCATCGACTCCTCCTCTTACACCAGTTCCTCAGATTCCTCTCTGCAGGATCCGTCACAGTCCACCTCCACATGGACCCGTGAACGTTTACCTATGACCGACATGAGCACAGCCGTGGCCAAACGTCAGCAGGCCGTCTTGAAACTAGTTTCATTGGGGCATCTAAGCCACACAGTGCAGGAGCTCTGGAATGCCATCAAGCAGGAGAGCGATGTGTGGTTACTGCCAGCGAATCTCCAGCCAGGCATGGTAGTGTGTGACAATGGCCGAAATCTGGTGGCAGCTTTGGCCCTTGGCAACCTCACTCACATCCCATGTCTGGCACATGTGCTCAATTTGGTTGTGCAGAGTTTTCTGAGGGACTATCCGGATCTTGATGCCCTGCTGCACAAGGTCCGCCTAGAGTGTGCTCACTTGCGGCGTTCCAGCTTGGCCAGATCCCGCATTGCTGCTCTGCAGCGCCGATTCCGCCTTCTGGAACACCGCATCATATGTGACCTACCTACCCGGTGGAATTCCACGTTACATATGTTGGAGCGGTTGTGTGAGCAGCAGCAAGCAGTTATGGAGTACCAGCTGCATCAGGCGCAAAGAAGTCGCAGTCAGCGCCGATCAGATTTCACAACCACAGAGTGGGCCACTATGAAGGACGTCTGCCAGGTTTTGCGTCCTTTTGATTATTCCACGCGGATGGCAAGTGCAGATGATGCACTAGTCAGCATGACTGTCCCCCTTATCTGCCTGCTTCAGCAAACTTTGCAAGGGTTAATGGATGATGTTGTGGAAGAGGTGGAGGATGAGGAGTCACCTTTTCCATCAGCTTCTGGAGAGTCAGCGCCACGTGGTTCCTCACAAAGGGGTACGCAGGGGCCAATTTGTGAGGAGGATGAGGAGGAGTCAATGGAGGAGGAAGAGCTCCGTCCAGAGGAGGGAGCGACACAATTGTCCAGTGGTCAGTGTGTACAGCGAGGGTGGGGTGATGACGAGCGGGCAGAGATCATGTCTCAAGCAGGGGACAGCGTTTCTGGGCCAGTTGGCACTCTGCAGCACATGGTGGATTTCATGCTGCAGTGCCTGAGAAACGACCGCCACATCGACCACATTCTCAACATGCCTGATTATTGGGTGTTCACCCTCCTCGATCCTCGCTACCGGGACAACGTCCAAAACCTAATCCCAGCGTTGACCCGGGAGCGTAAATTGCGGGAGTACCACGACACACTGGTGAATTCCATCATCTTCTCCTGTCCAACTGAGAGGAGTGCTGCTAGTGCTTTACAAAGCAGCTCAGTGCGTCGAGGCAGTGGGGGAGGCTCTGCCCAAAGAGGGAACAGAAGCAGTGCCTCTGCCCAAGGCAAGCCCAGTATGGCACAACTCTGGCACACTTTTGTGTGCCCGCCCCAAATGTCTACACCATCACCGGCGGCTCCAGTCAGCAGGAGGCAACGGTTCCGTCAGATGGTGACAGACTACATGGCTTGCCCTCTTACTGTACTCCCAGATGGCTCTTCCCCGTTCAAGTTTTGGGTCTCTAAGCTGGATACATGGCCAGAGCTAAGCC